>NC_139919.1:3846441-4485932 GCF_963514095.1 Eutrigla gurnardus
TACATCCGTGTCTCCCACACTGTTGTTATCAGTCATGGCATTCCATTACCGTTCCCATCAAACCTGCGTCCTAATGTGCTGGTGGTGTCTTTCATGAAAACAAACCAGAGAATCAAGACAGAGTTACAGCGCCACATAGTGGAGAGAAAAAACTGCTGTACAGCCTTTAGGCAGAAATCTGGAGCAGCCCGAGATCTTGGGTTCATCTGCATTTGGTGTTGGTAGTAATATTAGCAGTAGTAGTAGTATTAAGAGTAGTATGAAGATCAGAATTCGAATCCCGGCTCCTCCAGTCTGCATGCTGAAGTATCCTTGGGCAAGATACTGAACCCAGAGTTGCAAAACATACAGTTTGGAAAAGGGGAGGAGCCTGGGTGGACTGCCATGACTCATCCTTTTATCAAGCTGAATGACAGCTAAGATGGCGCCAGTGTGTCAGTGCGGGCAGTGCATTTTATTATTTTATTGTATTACTTTTAGCTTTCTATTATGTACTTCATCTTTTTATTGTGTTTTATCGTGTTGTGCAGAACTTTGGAAACCTTATGTTTGTTAAAATTGTGCGATATAAATAAAGTGAATTGGATTGGATTATACAGTACATGCAAAGTCAAGGTGGTTTATCTATACAGCACATCAGTGGGCTTTACAGCAACATGAATACGAGCAGACATTAAAGGAAGAAGAAGAACGAATACAGGAAATAGATTCAGGGCCAGATTTACTAACACATTTGCCAACTTGAGGCGCAATCCTTTCGCAACAAGCGCGTTAACACATGGAACAGTATTTACAAACGGGGGCACTTGGGTAAAATCACAGATTGCCTGCCACATGAGCGGACAGAGGCAGGTTGCGCTACAAAGGCAGTTCCTCTCCCCCACAGAAACTCTGTTCCTGAACGCCTCACTTCAAACCGTCCTTGTCTTCTGTAACGTGGTGATGTCACCAGGTAATTCACTAGCATAATATCAGCCCAGTTACAAACAAAGCTAGTCAGAGTGGAGCTGAGTTTGGAGTCTCCATGTTGAGAAGACAAACGTAAATGTCCTTCGTCTGGAAGGACGAGGAGCTGAAGAAAAGTGGTTCAAATTAACTCCATCACTGTTCCTCAGCACAACATCTACTGGTATCTGGTTATGTTGACCAACATACCAGTGTGGGCCAGCTGACCAATCAGAGCAGACTGAGCTGTTTGGGAGGGAGGGGCAGGCTGAGAAGAGCTGATGCAGCACAGCCTGATGGGAAAAATACATTCAAGAACTGACCAGATGCCTTTCACACAATATTCAGGAAGAGTTTATACACTGAAGAATATACAGTAAGTTGTTACAATATTTCCACGACACTAAACTTACAATCTTTATTCACCTGATTTTTCAGTCGGTTTTGTCAAGGAGACAAACTGATTGACAAATAAAATCCTGTCATAAAAGTTCTCCATGGCCCTGCTGGCTTTGCCCATGAAAAATCTCATCTAGTCTAACGCCAGTCTAGTGGAGTGAAAAAACTAATAATTGTTAACAAAATCTAGTTTTATATGTAATGTATTTGTATATTCATTGTTTATTAAGTTTGACTTGGTGTGAGACACAATGCTGTTTTCCCCACCCTAAACATACACAACTTACATTAACCACCTCATAATTCCATTTTTTGCCTTGATAAAACCTCCTGATGGCACAGCTTCGGTATGATGTGCATATACTTCATCTTAAAAACTGAAGCGTACTCCTGACATGACAAGACTAATATCTTTACATAGCAGCAGTTAAGCCTCCAGCTTTGAACCAGTGTTGTTGTTAGAGGACAAAAAAAGAACAAAGCCTCTCATGGGTCTCAGTTGCATCATTCTTTTCATAAATCTGTTAACACAAATACTGCAGGGCACGTCCTCAAAGGCAAAATAAAGTCCGTCAGAGGAGTTATGGAGAGCAAATGATTTCCAATAGCAAAGTAAGGTCATCTGTGTTTAATTTACACACCTTTAGGAATATAGAAAATCTATGCTGTGCATAATCACCTTCTCCGATCTGAGGCCGTGGGCACGATGGCGCCCATTGATCAGAGTGGCCGGGTGTCCTGGAGATACATACAGACATCAACGCATCCAATAAGCAGCAGGAGAAGCATGAGAGATGGCCGGGCAGATTAACACCTTGAGACTGATGAATGTTCTCCTTCCACCGTTGATTAATTTCATCAATTAATTTCATCAATTACCTGAGACAGCTACGTCAGCGGAGGGAGACGCAGAATCACAACACAGTGAGGGCATCAGGTTACCACTAATTATCTGCAGCCAGAGCTCTGATTTATGGATGTTTATTAATCACAGATTCGACGAGTTACAGCCTAATAATTGTCCAGTGACAAAGGCTGAATTTGAAATAACGGTGATAAACTCCTTGGGGTGACTCAGACAAAGCACAAAAAGGAGCCATCTTCTCCAAGTCCCAACCAGCCACAGATGAATGTATTCACAATGAAACATGAGGTCCAGGTGGGCAAAGGTCAATATGATGAGTAAATGTAAAGACACCACATTACAATAGCTTACCTCAGTCACTAGAACAACCTTCCTCATGGCCGAGATCCTACAAACACCAATCCACCCTTTACAACAGTATCCTGTCTAAAGAACTGGAGAGAACACTGTTAACAAAGCTAGAAATGTATGTTCTTACTACTGATAACCAGTTTGGCTTCAAAAGAAAACATGGTACTGACCTGTGTATCTATGCTCTTAAAGAGATTGTATTTCGGTACACAAGCCTTCATTCATCTTTATTTATGTGCTTAATTGATGCGTCTGAGGCATTTGATAGAATTGACTATTGTCACAGCTGGCTCAAGGCCATGACAAACAATAGAATTGCACCGTTTCAAAGGAATAACAAAAACATGTTTACTTAACTCAATAGTAAAGATAAATCAGAAAATACAATAACATGAGGGGTGAGAGTCAGTAAGATCAGTCGTGTCGGATGTGCATGCATGGTAAATATGGTGTGTGTGGATGTTGAATGGTGCATCAAAGAAAAACAAAAGAACTGAAGCTTAAGGCTGCCGTGTCACCCAGGGAGGCAGGCGTCTGCAAGGTAAAGAGAGAGGGACACAATGAATAAAAACCTGCTTATATGGCAAACCAGATCACCGGCCCAGGTGTCCTCCGTTAGCAGATTGCCAGGCTGGCCCAACCCCCTGCCACCCAGCAACCTACTCCCAACCCCACTGTCAAACACCAACAGGGGTCGCCACAACCATGAAAACTGATTTGTAAAATTGCTAGTTAGAGATGTCGCTACATTTTTAGTGAGAATGTTAGTGTTTTGGTATGCCCATCAAAGGTTTCAGTTTAAATGGGACAACGTTGTATCTGCTCTATTCTGTGTTAGTAGAGTTCGGCAAGGAGGAAAAGCTGCTATCCATTCACTTCTTAGATGCTGCATTGGTGCAATAGCTTGTATATCCTATAATATGTTTGCATAGTTTCCTACTCATGTTTTGTCCCATATCAGCCCGTTCCATGTTATGCTAGTTTCAATGAGAATGAAGTCACTCTCCCTCTGTGTGTGTTGTCATCGGAGTTTCTACTTCCTTTGCTGACATTGGCCTGATGCCTTTTTGTGCATGTTCATGCATGTGAGCGTGCATCATTGGCTAGCTGCTCTTACACTGCTATTATAGAGAGGTCACAGCTGACAACGCTGGCCGACAGCGTTGTCATAGAAACATAGCACCCAGGCCCTGGTTCCCCTGGAAGTAAACACCACAGCTCTACACACGTTTGCGGTAGTTTGTACTCTTAGCACTGTTAGCACCGTGTGACGTTTTTTTTTAAAGTGCGACTGGTTCGGTTAATGCTGGGGTGCCAGTCAGGTGTCTGTGTCCTGACAAAGAGTCTGTGTCACACTAGATTTAACCCCCACAAAGGATATGTACCTAAGAATACTTTATAATAAGCACATAACCATTATTTAAACACATTTAAGCAAACTGTACCCAGCACAAAGAAACAGAATACAACCAAGGCTTTTTCGTTTTCTTTCCAAAGTGTATTTAAGTTGTCCATAAACAATAAACAATATTCTTTAATGAGTCCTTGTCTCAGTTCCTTTAAAGGAAAACACCACCGCATTTCCATACTGAACTATGTTCTGCTCTGATGTTAGACGAGGTGATACATACCTCCCTCTCCTCTGTGCGTGCACTCAATGGCTCTTGCGCGCACTCGGCGCAGCGCTAATTTGCTAGCATGTAGCTTGTCCTTAGGATCCAAAGGGGGGTGAAGTTAGAAGCGACCAAGCACGTCCACGTGTTTAAATACGGTTACGTGAGTAGTTACACGACCCAAGTTTGGTTACACAAAATGAAACATGCTAATTTTTCTAAGCGGATAACAAGGATAACTATATAGTATGGCGGAATAACAACTGGAAGCACTTCGACGTCGGCGCAGTAATATCATCACTCCGCTCCCCCTCTTACTTCCGTCAATAGAACCTACGTGACCTGCACGCCGTCGCCTGCACCAGCTGTAGTAGTTTGTGCACAGTTGAGGAAGCATCAGGTTGTAGTAAGATAGTTTGTGAACAATCAAACATCATGGTTATAACGTGGATCGTACAGGGTTGTGAAAACAAGCAGAAGGTATGTAGTCCCGTCATGTTTTGAGTGATGATATTACTGCGCCGACGTCGAAGTGCTTCCAGTTGTTATTCCGCCATACTATATAGTTATCCTTGTTATCCGCTTAGAAAAATTGGCATGTTTCATTTTGTGTAACCAAACTTGGGTCGTGTAACTACTCACGTAACCGTATTTAAATAGGGACAACGTGGAAGTGCTTGGTCGCTTCTAACTTCACCCCCCTTTGGATCCTAAGGAATATACTGGGACAAGCTACATGCTAGCAAATTAGCGCTGCGCGGAGTCCGCGCAAGAGCCATTGAGTGCACGCACAGAGGAGAGGGAGGTATGTATCACCTCGTCTAAGATCAGAGCAGAACATAGTTCAGTATGGAAATGCGGTGGTGTTTTCCTTTAAACAAAAAATCAGATCTTGAGAAAAACAAAAAGAAGTAACAAGAAAACCCCAAAATAGCCAGGATATAGGGAAAAAACAAAAGTAATCCAACAAAACACGATTGGTCAGTACTCACACACGCCGGGGGGGGGGGGGGGGGAGCCGGTCAAACGTACCAGTCAGAGTCAGTAGTCAGTCAAACAGTCAGAGCTCATAGAAGATACTGACGATCACAGGATCCCAGGCGGCCAAACGTGGTGGACAAGCGGGTTTAACTACCGCTCTTTACTTTTCTCCACTAAGCCGTTTCTGCGACTCGAATCGCGCACACTAATGTGGGACACACAACTCTGCTTCCTTTGTTGCTCCTGCTGCTGCTGCTGCTCCTGCTACCGGCGCCGCCATGACAGTTGTGACGTATTTTTTTTAACCTGGCGGTCACGTGAATGGGACATGACGCCATTAAAAGGAAGATGAAGAAGAATGGGACAGGATCTCGGCCCGTTACAACTGTTAGCTATGTGTTGCCGTGTTGAAAGGCAATCAAAGTGCTCATTATTTCATAGAACATAGCACATTTCAGCATATTCTTTGCTAATCTCACAAATAGCACAGTTAATGTGAGTTATGCAGCTTGTTAAAGTGTGGTGGTGAGTTGGCACCGTCTTCGGTGAAAAGGATGCAG
Organism: Eutrigla gurnardus; assembly: GCF_963514095.1. Taxonomy (NCBI): domain Eukaryota; kingdom Metazoa; phylum Chordata; class Actinopteri; order Perciformes; family Triglidae; genus Eutrigla; species Eutrigla gurnardus. The sequence continues at coordinate 3,852,156 of NC_139919.1, forward strand.
AGATGGACGGTATCCATGACTGCATTGTGTTTGTGATCCCGTCTGATGTGGTCCATTCATCATTCAGATGAAACCCAGGGAGCTCTCTGCATGCCAACACCTCCAGCTGCACATTCTCCATCTATACACTAACAGAGATTGATAGATTCTGTCCATAGTCTAATGGAGTTTTATTTATTTTTAAATTGCATCTGGTTCATGCTGATTCTTGTCATTGTAGACACACTGGTAACCTGAAATTATAAACCCGAATTCTATCTTTTTATTTAATGTTAAAGTACGTATTGTATTACTAACATGCAGTTTTCCCAGTTGGACACAAATACACACATTTCCTCATTTCATTTCAAATAGTTGGATTTTCTTGGCAATCAGCAGGAGTATTCTCAATAAGTAGGAACTGTATGACGCATTATGTTAAACTATTTACACGTTTAGGGTCTCCAAGTTCTGGTGAAAAATGTCTGCGACAGAGACATGTTTATTATACCCGTGATCAAGATCACCAATGTTAGTTTCAGTGAAGCCATGTGGACCACCAAAGTGATACCTTAGGACTGACACACTGTATTCTGTGTCAAAATACACCTCAGTTGAACTCTTTGTAAGTGTTTACTTCGTCCTTGCGAGTCTGATTTGGTGGTTCCATAGTCATGAATGGATTTTGGTCCAGTGATGTGACCTGCTCCTTACAGTGATCTGTTCATGTATACATTGAGTTTCACATGGGTGTGTTGACCCGCACATGCCTGTGCACCTCTCTGTTAAATGCAGTGAGACTGATGATATGACAAAGACAGACTGTGTATTTGCCCCTAACTTTGCCCCCTAGTTCCTCTGTGCCCCACTTGAAGATATGCTGCTGTATTCTTGTCTATGCAGAACTGCAGCGTGTGAATTAGGAGGAGCAGGCATGTGTGTCCAGGCCTCCAGACTCTGGCAATAGGAGAAACAACACCGGTGAGCCAGGGAGCAACCAGCCATTAAATGGCTGTGACGGCTCACTGAGCTGCTGCCAAAACAAACCCCACAGAAAATGACCAGAATGCATCTGGGGGGCGAAGAGGTGCACTGAGGAGATGGGGTGAGGACAGGGTTTTAGTTTGCTGGGGCAACAGGGGCTTGTATACTGGGAATAATGACACTCAGTACTGGCCGGAGGCCAGGAAACAGACGAGGACAGAGAGCCGACCGGGGGCTAAAGACAACATGATGGGGGACAGGAGGTGGGCTGTGGTACGTCAAGTTTCGCGTTACACACAAGCATGGTGGAAAAAACATTGCATAGACATCGGCAGCCCCTAGCAGAGGGCTCTCAAACAGGATAAACACATTTCAGTGTTGGCTTCGTGGGTCCAGTGCTTTGTGGCTGGCAGCCAGGGGCCGGGGAGACCGGGGGGTGTCGGTCAGTCGACTAACAGCTTGTTAGTAGACGTGGAGGGTGGCAGCCAAAACACTGCCTGTGTTTTCCCAGCTAATATAGGAGAGGTTAAGAGCCAGGGAGGGTTCATAACTGTGGCCATCACTGTGCCTCCATGTGAGCCAACAGAGCTGGAGGACAAACAGAGCCAAGAGACAATGCTCATGTTACACAGAGAATCCCGGCCAATGTCACTGCAGCTGCATGGAAAGGTGGAGGGGACCAGCTAGCGTGACCCCACTGCTGGGGTCACATCCAATCATACCTCCAGAGCAGTAAGTCTCCCTGCTGGAAGTTGACCATCACATCCAGCTGCATATTGTTGTTGTAGTTGATCCGTTTTATGAACCACACACAACATCATATTTATCATCATACCCTCATATTATCCTTTTCTCTGACATCTGACAGTTGGACTATTTTATTCAGGTAGCAATTTCATATTCTCACTTTATTTATTTCTTCCATGCTGCCCTGTGGTGCTGTTGCTCATGGCGATGAAATACTGGAAGTGTGTATGTTTAACAGCCAGCAGAGCACGGTGGCTTCCACTAAATACTGTCTTTTGTGTGTGTCTGTAAATAAGTGTTGTGTGTGTGTATATATATATATATATATATATATGGTTGTGTGTGTTTATTAAGTGTTTTCTGCTCTGTTTACATCCTGTTCATCGATTGTTTGGGTCTGAATCCTCCATGTTTTTTGTAGTTTTGTAAAGCTTATTGATCGTATTATTAGCTGTAAATATGGACAAAGACATGTCGAGGAGGAGATCACCAGGGAGAGGAAAGTACGCTGCAGATGTGTGGGTGAAGATGAACAGGAGGAAGGACTACAGTAAGTAATAGTGTTTGTTGACAGTGGATATTTATCCCTAGCGTTATTAAAATAATATTTTTCAACATCTAGTGTAGTTTTTTCTTTTCGGCTTCGTCTCACTCTGCTGTAATGCTTTCAAATCAGGTAGCAAAGTATACAGTTATTTCTCAGTTGATTATTTCCAAAATGTCTGCATGCTGAAACATAAGAGGCCCTAGTTTCGTAGACCAGGCGCAGTCAGCTCTCAGCGCACCTGCGCCACGCCGACAGGGGTGTGTCCGCCTGGACTTTGCAAGTTTCGTGCACCGCGCGCGCAGGCTCGCGCAGGCTCGGGCAGGCTCGGGCACACCTCCCGTCACTCCCACCCGCGCAAGTGGGAAAGAGGGAGGAGAAGAAGGCGTGAGTGGGAGACGAGGAGGAGATGAGGCGTGGACTGGGATTAATACAGCCGATTCAGATCTTCACCAATCAAATGAGCTCCTCTCCTCACCTTTAATGCGTTAGGGGAGGTTCAGTGCAAGTTCCGTCATTTGACAACCCGATGACAGAAGCAGCGCCGCCGCTCCCACCACGCGCATCACGCGCTGTGCGTGCGTATCATAATAATAACAATGCCGATATTATAAAAAACAGGAGAGAGAGAGGGAGATGTTTTGGTCCGAGAGGCTGAGTTTCCGTTACGCGTGCCATCCGCCTTTGATCTGACGTCAGATGTGACGGGACAATCTATATAGATATAAATTCACGTGTTGATTCAATTAGTTGCATTAAATAGTGTTTGTTGTGACTATTTATTGCATTTAAATGTGCCTGGAACTGTGGAAACCTGCCTGTGAGGTCTTGGTGACGTGTGCGCACTGCGCGCCGTCAGCCAAACTTCCACTCCGCCAGCTGTGATTCTCATTGAATGAATGGACTTTATTTACGCCTTGCACCGAAAGTAGACCAGGTTGGAGCTGGCGGGCTTTCGGCGAAGTCTCGGCGAGGCTTTTTGCCACGAAACTTCCGCTACGCCAAGCTGAATCTGTGACGCCTCCCCCTGCTGCGCCGCCACACCCATCTTGGCGCAGGCGATCCACCAAACCTGCGCCGCCCTGCGCTGCGCCACGAAACTAGGGCCCAAGGACTTTATTTTTCTCTAAATCTTTTCTAATCTTATGATATATCTTTATATCTTTAGAGATTCCATCAGTTCCAGCAGTGGTACAGGGCGGGGACGGAGTCGGATCCGAGCAGAGGATGCTGATGCTGCTGGTGATGCTCCTCCTGGCCGGTCACTGCATCACTAAGAGGGAGTTTTTCAGCATCATTTGGACATTTACTGTCACTAACAGCTTTATTGCACACAAGGAGCAGCAGCAGCAGAAGCCAATGACCCACCCAAGCCCCCACTCAAGGCCTGTTCTGACTAAACACCTGCATTCTGATCCTCATCAGCCATCATACGCACAATCTTCACTGGACCAGAAAACACAATTTTAACATTTAAGCTTATTAAATTGATCTTTTTTTAGGCTGTTTTTTTCATTTCCACCTTGCAGAAATGCTCATGTTTATTCAATTAAATCTTGGATTGACACCATGTACTTGTTGTCCCGTCATTACATTCACACCTCTTCAGAGTGAGAGCTAGCACCTTGTCTGGCTTGTTCCCATCCATCAGTCCGTGTTTAACAGATATCTCTGAGTGGCCTGCTGTCTGCAGGATCTCTGTGTGCTCTGCAGCATAATGTCCAAGCTACGCTGCCTGTTTCATATGAACTACAGCCACTTCAAATCTGCACTCGTAATGTATGTTACTCACGTATGTATAGATACTGGCCGCTCTCCGGGGCTGTGGACTTAATACAGGGAGAGAGGAACAGCTCCGATCATAATGTTGTGATTAGAGATGGAAGGGTTTGCTGAAGAGACTAGCATAGTGAGCTAGCCATGTGACCTCAGCGGCTGAGTGATTGTACTAATAGCTTGGGCTAGAAATGCCTCCATATGTGATAAATACATTAACTGGCTTATATTCTCACAAAAAGAGATTAACAGGGGATTTTATTCCCTCATATTAAACACACGTCTGAGAAACAATTCAGTTCCTTTGGCCAATCACAAGGAATAACAAAGGCTCTAATACAGAGCCTTGGGGCCCACATTTCATTTCAACATTGATTGTGATGTAGTACTATCAACACAATCCAGTCTCCTAAAATAATGTGTATATATAATTCATTTGTAGATTGTTTTTTTGTAAAAAAAAGAATTCTGCCATAACATATTTATATATTCAATATATTTTGTCAACATAAAATGTATGTCTGCATGCTAAATGATAGCCGTAAATAAAGCCTTGTAATCTATGGTATTTTAAGGCAACTTAAAGCATGAGGAAATTATCATGGTGGTGGTTACATGTTGATAAAGCTAACCCTGACAAACATGTTTACTTTTACTTATTTAACTGAAATCACAATCGCTGCATGCAGGAAAAGGATATGAACCCTCTTCTCTGCTGTCAAGGTCCTGTTCATTGTATGTCGGCCATCCACCCCAACCACCTCCTCACAACTAACGGAATACTTCTTCCAATGGTTGCCACTGAACATAACCCTTTCCCCAACATGTACGTGCCCAAACAAATCAGTAGTATCTGAAGGTAATTTCTTGACGAAAGATGAACCGTTTCACAGCAGCATGTCCAAAGCTCATACACCGTGTCTTTGATCACAGTGTGTGTCAGAAGCCTTCAGCAACTCAAGCCGAACCACGCCGACATATTTTCCTCAGCGAAGGATTGGTCTGACAAACAGTAAGATAAGTAAGGCGAAGGTCTGTAGAATATGCTGCTGTAAAGCCAGACTCAAATGCATAAACACCTTTCATTCAGAAACCTTGACATATCTGCTATAATGACGGCGTAAAGAGTCGTTATAACCCGTGGACAGAGTTGTTAAAAGTGATAATGCTCAGTGTCAACCAGGTCTTCACCACCTTTGAATTTCAGAAGCTTAAGGATGCGATAGAGTCTCAAACACACGTTCTGGGTGATGTGGTTCTAACACCCAGGACATCATATGGACATATTGAAGCCAGAAGGCGGCATGTCTATGCAGCTGTCACTGAGGGTTTGACACGTGGGAAACGTGCTGTGTGCAGCCCAGAGCTGCTAGGGAGCCAAGTGAACCTTGTTCCTGTAGCAAGGACTGGACATTGGAGCAGTGATCTATTTGGGGAGGAACCACTGAAGAGCCAGTGAGCAGAGGGAGGGGGGATCAGAGCCAAAGCAGCCGAGCAAAACGTGGCCTGTTGTGCTAGAACAGAGTCCAAAGGGCCATGTTACGGAAGCAGAGTGTGTGTGTGTGTGTGTGTGTGTGTGTGTGTGTGTGTGTGTGTGTGTGCGCTCACCACCACGGTGAGGGCTTGTCTGCAGTCTGTGTATCCATACGGTGGGGAGGAAAAACAGTCACCCGCCACATAACCCACATCCAAGCTGTCTGTCCTCCCCGGCCAAGAGAGGAGGAAATCAGAGACGACGGGGCAGCTTTACTTTGACATAGACACAAAACAGAGGATTAAACTCCCCTTAGCCAGGACTATTCAGCTCTTACTCTATATTGTTCAGGGGGCTTCATGGCCTCATGAATGAATGCCTTTTTGTTTTTTGCTAAATTCTGTTTACTGGGCACCATTTCAGACTTAGTCTCCAGATATTACACATATTATTCTTCAAAACAGGATGACAAGGATCGATGCTCCTCTCCCTGGGCGCCTGATTATTTTTTAGAATGAGCCACCAAATATGAGGGATACTGGAAAGTATAGTAATTTAAATACAATAATCTGCAATTCTCCACCATGCCAGCCGTACAGGTCTTGATGAGGCAGCCTGAGGGTCTGTGTGTGACAGAGCATGGATCATAGTGATAGAAAAGACTCTTTTCAAGCCACCATGTTATCAGTTATACATTTGTTTATCACTGTGAAAGAAAATGAAAGCTCGAAAGACCATCCATCCATCCATATAACATTCATAAAACAAAGTCATTCCCAGGATGGAAAGCTCCTCCCAGGCTGACATGCACACACAGCAGCGTGGTGGCTGGCTGTTAGTTTAGGAAGCGCTTGGTTTGATGTGCAGCTGAGTTTTATGAGCAGAGGACACGTTTGAAATGCTAATATCACAGCTGATCCTCTTCATTTACTTGTGGGAAGCTGAAAATATCATTGAAATTCCATAAATTGTACAGCCCGAAACAATGTCATCCTACAGCTGAAGAGATGGAGGTAAATCTCTCTCTCTCTCTCTCTCTCTCTCTCTCACACACACACACACACACACACACAGCAGACATCTTGGCCATCCACTGGCACCCAGCATCAGGCTTTTTCTTGTTCCTAGCTGTTCCCGAGTGACAACATGCCTCCTTGATGCAGACACAATAACCAAGCTACATTTGTTTCTCTCTCTCCTCATCTGTATGTGTGTGTGTGTGTTTATTCACTCTTGTGTGTCTGGTGGCCTTAGGTCTACTCAGGTTTGTCGTCCCTCTCCTCACTTACTCATGCAAGCTCTGGAGCTGACACATCTCTATGCAGCCACTGCTGACTTAATCCACATTTCACAATATTCAATATTTAGTTTTCACCAGCTATCAATATCCACCTCTGCTTGACATTAAGGCAAATATAGGGATTCAATCTGATGCATACTCGTCCAGTTTCATCCTTACAATATCTAACTATTGCGTGTGCTGGGCAGGTCTGTTCCCTGTGAACGTGTTCACAACCGATCCCCCAAACCAACACGCAGAATCCATTTTTTGTCATGGAAATAATGTAGGGTTTTTATTATTTACCACACAAAAATAGAAATATGCAAATTTACAGGGTGAAGGCCAAACACAACAAAGAAAACTCTCCCTCTTAAACAAAAAGCGCTGATCTACCAAACAAAAAGACAATGACTAAACTAAATCCCTATGCTAGGTCAAAACAGGAAACAACTTGAACAAAAGAAAAATGGCAGTTCACCCATACCAAACATAATCCATACAAAATGGTGACTAAAGGTCACGGCAAATAAAAGAACAAAGCACTAAGGCTCAAGGCTCATTTCACTAAAAAGGTACGATGCACAAGGTTTGGGATGAAACGTTGCCGCTGTCGACACACTGCCGGGCCGGTGAGGGATTGGTGCCCATTTAAACTGGATGCTTGTTTGGATCTTGTAAAAGTAGCGCAATGAACAATTAATCATTTTCATATAGGTGTAATCACCCAGGCACAAAAAGAAAGTGGCTTCACCTAAAAAGTAAGCATAAGAATATTGCGCAAATACGTTGACTAAGGCATATGATTTTAATCATGTTTCACATATTAAACAGTAAATAATAGCGGCTATTTCAACACAGAAATGTCCTTCAACATTTCATAAATCTCCCGTTCGCAAAAAATCTAAAGAGCTCTGCAAAGAATCTGGTTGCAGATTATGTCCGCGATATGAAATGTTGAAAATGTCGGGGAATATTGTTTAGATATGTGATCGGTAGGAAAGCTAATCAAAATTCTCCCCCCATGTAAAGCTGCTAGATTCACTTTTATATCGATTAGTTTGACAAGGAAAGGACGGCACATTTTTGTCAGAGTTGGTTCAGATTTCGGAAAAAGGCGGAGACATGTAGGAGAAACTCACGGTTTGTTGAAGAAAACCTGCCAGCGAGCAGGTTAGGTTCACAGAGTATGTTACCATGGTAACTGACTCAGATTTATGCTGAACTGGCTTTGTGAAACCAAAAAACCAGAGTTTCCCTCATCTCAGGGTTAACTAACTCAAGGTTTTCACTAAACCTGCTTTCAGAAACAGGCCCCAGGCCTCTGCTCAAGCTGATTATTAGATGCCTTGTAGTGAGAATGGGTTGCTTAATAGTCATGTAACCTTATAAGACGATAATGTTTGCCCCCTAGTGGCTAAATAGGACTTTCTGGCTAATATTCTCACAAACAGGGGATATTATTTATTCTGAGAAACAATTCAGTTCCTTTGGGTGATTACAAGGAATAACAGAGGCTCTAATACAGAGCCCGCATTTAATTTAAACATTGATTGTGATGTTGTATTATCAACACAACCCATTCTGGTAAACTTGATAAAACCGATTTACAGATTAGATACAAACGGGGTCATCCGCTGATGGTGGAAAAATAACAGACCTGGGGGAAAAAGGGTACTATGTTCCCTGGTCACATACAAAGTAGGGAACTTAGGACCCGGGGAACATAGTTTCAGGTCACGACTGAACTAGGACGTGAACCCAAATGCACGACTCCAAGACAAAGTACAAATGAATAATATTTTAATAACAAAGTAGGAAAGGAAAAATCACTCACGGAGAGAAAGAACTGTAGGAAAAAAAAAATGTGACCAGCACCTGACCGAGACCCTGTGGGAGCTCTGCCACTCCGAGCCCAGCGCTGCCATACTTTACCTGTAACCTGAATAAATACTATCTCTGGACTGAAAAGTTCTCTGGTTGATCCTTCGGCTTCCAACAAAATAATTAAGGGTTAATAACAGGACAAATGCAAAGACAAAGTATCAAAATAACGTTAAGCAAGACTATGGCAAAAAACATAACAGAAATCAAAACCTGACTTGGGCTAACATGGCTGGCCTGGTTCTCTGACATCGAGACAAGACCAACTGGGAGAGGACAAAGGGAAACGCATACTATATATACACACACAAGGTAATGGGAAACAGGTGGAAACCATCAGGGCGGGGCAGACAATCAGACCAGTAGAAACACACAGGGGGAAGGTTGAAGTTACCTGAAACGTGAGGAGAGTAAGAGTTCAAAATAAAACAGAAGTCGCAAAGATGTTTGGAGTCATGTCCGTGCTTGCCATACTTGTCAGCAATATAAAGGCTCTAATGTCAAGCCTGCTGGTCATCTCCAGACAACGGAGGTCAAAGCACCTGGCGAGATGATCGGAGTGGACTTCATGGGGCCATTCCCACTCAGCAAGGCTCAGAATTCAGTCCTGATGGTAGTAGTAGATTACTACAGCAAGTGGGTGGAGCTTTTCGCTCTGAAGGATGCCAAGACGCCCAAAGTCTGTCAGATTTTGAAAAATGACATCTTCACATGCTGGGGGGTACCCACCTACCTGGTGTCAGATCGAGGCCCTCAGTTCACGAGCCGACTCATGTCCAGCCTGTGTGAATCCTGGGGTGTGACCCAAAAGCTCACTACAGCATACCACCCCCAGACTAATCTGACAGAGAGGGTTAACCGGACCCTGAAAACCATGATTGCCTCCTTTGTAGGAAACCATCATCAGGATTGGGACCGGTGGCTGCCTGAATTCCGGTTGGCTATCAACACGGCAGTACATGAGACCACTGGTGTAACGCCTGCCGTGTTAGCCCTGGGTCGCAACCTCAAGGGTCCACTAGAGCGTCTCATAGACAAGACTCCTGCACCAAACACATCTACATACCACATAGTGCACTCACATACACAACTGATAAAGGAGGTTGAAAAACATGTAGGTGTGGCGAAAGCCAGACAAGCCAGGTACTACAATGCACGACACAGAGATGTACACTTTGCAGTTGGGGATCTGGTCTGGATTCGGTCACACCCATTGTCTAAAGCCTCAGCCAAATTCTCTGCCAAGTTTGCACCCAGATGGTCAGGTCTTTTTCTTTGAGTGTCATAGTTGAGGGAGATTGTTACAACGAGACAGACAAAACTAAACATAACTTAGTGTTTCTTCTTGCACATGACAGGTACACTCCCCTACAAACTAAGCCGTGCTAACATAAAGTACAGCGCTTCAGTATGTTTATAAAGTGGAGATTTTAGAGTTGAAATTAAAAATGGCTTTTTAACTCTTTTGGATCACATCACCTGTCATATTGTTCACCTCTTTAATAATATAGGCCTAAAATGTTTTGTCCTATGCATGACATTTCTATTAATTTCTATTTCTATATCTAATTTCTATTTTAATATACAGTATATGACACTGATAGCAACCAATTTCAACCAATAATATCATGACATCCAACTATCAAATGAAATTCCTCCCAACATAATGTCCAAACTCCTGTCCTGCTTCACCACACGGAAGATGGATACTCTGGAAAATCATGTTCCAGATCCACTTTAAACCTCCTTGTCACAACTTATATAATGCGACGTTGGAAAGAAGCATCACATCCAGAGATTTATGAAACGAAACATGATGTTTTGCTAAAATGTAAAGTCAACGTGGTGCTCAACCTGACAGTGTTTCTCCTGCTGTGAGTATAAATGAACCGAAGACAATAAACCTTTCATTTTCAACATTTCCGGTACTTTCAGAAAACATTAAGGGAAAACAGTTAATCCACAATGTGCAATAATTACTCCCACCAACAAACATGATTATAAAAATGAATATTTATAAACAAGTGGCAACACATGCCATTTATAGGAGCTCTCACCCTTTGCCTCTTCTAATTGACTTTTAGTTGGTGCAATCTGTTCAGTAATGCCTTTTTCATGCTAAATATGAATATTTATGCTACAGTAGCTCACCAGAGTCCCTGCGGTGCTCGCATGCTACTGTTGGTCGCCTTCCACGTCGCTACGGCTGATTATCTGGTTCACTGAGGGCGAGGCAAGGACGTGCAAACATACGGCAACTTTCAATCTCGGAGTCTGGAAGAAGCTGGCTGCCTGCCATCCTGCATATTTCCATGTTGTTCCCTTCCCCACCCTCGTCCTCCAAAGATCTGCTTTTAATGCTTCCTCTGTCATCAGCGAAGCTTTTGAAGCGCCACTGATGAGTAAATTCAAAGAGACGTTGGCTGTGAGCAACAAAACCTTGAGAAGACTCCAGAAGAGATGATAAAACATCGTTCACCTTGCAAAATATTAATTTCTCACCTTTCTTCATAGTTTTTTACATGGAAAAAAAAGCTTTTCATATACGCTTTGGCGCTTCCAAGAGTCCAAAGTCGAGGTTGAGGTCTTGGAGAGGGAAGGTGTTTACGGTCCTTATGTAGGCTTTAGAACACTGCACATTTAGAGATGCAAGGAAACACAGCGCTGTGAAAGCATCTCATTTATCATCCTTTGGCAAACATGCTTGAAAATGCACCTTGTGAGGGTGGGATCAATGGAAGGGTCTCAGAGCCGAGCTCCTCCACTTCCCATCACACAATCTGTTTGTTTAATACAGTACTGAGAAGGACTCCGGAAGTTTATCTCACTCTTTGAACCCGTGTCAGGCAATTTGCATCATAATTCTCAGCACATTGTTGATTCATCGACGTGTTCTCACTCTCAAGTAGGCATGGATATGAAAAGTTCATGTAAATATTATCCAGTAATCTGATATTTTCCTGATATCATCAAAAAAAGCTTAAAACTCTTGGACATTCAGTAAAACATAATCTCTTTACATTTTGTTAAGAAACAAATCATATTTAAAAAAGTCGAGGATGATTCAGAATTATCTGGATCAAAACGGACAATTCAGATACACATTGTATAGAATATTTACAAGTAATACAACTCCCATTTCAGATCCATTCAAATCCCAGGAAGAATGACGTGTGAATGTTCTGTTTGATAGGAACTATTACATGTATCTGCAATACATATCCAGTCTAGCTATAGCCAGCTGATGAGGACCAATGCTATTATGGATATCTATAAGTAGTGAGTTTGAAGAAACGTCCTGAAACCTGCCTCTGTGCTTCAGCTCAGACAAGTATTAGGCAGACATTAATAAAGATACCTCAAGTCCAGATTTTGACATGAATGCATAACACATTGTATTTAATAACAGCACATGGATGTGGACAACTTTATTGCATATTACTTTACCAAACGTCCTCCTTTTCCCCCACCATATATATACTATATATATAGTTAATATACAAATATTGGCACGCGATTGGTGTTCCTTTAAATGCATACACTGTCAGAGTCTGTCTAGACAGACGACAGGGTGTTGCACTTATTGAATGCTGCTAGCAAACCAACGATCCCCTCACAGCATGACAAAGACTTGAACAGGATCACTTTAAAAATGAAATGTCTCGTACATTGATTCAGCTTGTCCCTGCTGCTCGCATCACACTGAACTGAGCCCTGTATAGCCATGGCTCTCTCTCTCTCTCTCTTTGTTTGCTCTCTCCTTTCTGTAAGCATACTGTAAATCATATTCATGAAGCTCACTGGGGTGTCGGCTCCCAGCCCCCACTGGGTGCTGAGCATGTAATCCAGATGTCATGCAGAAGCTTAAAGTTATCATGACCCACCACGTGGGCCCATCACTGATCGCTTCGACCTGCATCCACTTCATGAAAGCTTTGACATTTGTTGCTGTAAACTCTGGCTCCTGTATACTTTAATCAGGATGTCTATCAGTAAGAAGGGACTTTGCAGGGTACTCAGACTGCTTTAAATGTCTACACTTCATTTAGCTGATCTATGGGTGTGTATATGATTCACCAAAATAAACCATAGACTATATATAGTATATAACAAGTAGACAAAGTCATTATGACATCAGATTTCACCATTCGTTTTGTGGAAACATTGAAAAACATTTGTTATCTGGTCATGAGTGATGATGCTAAAATATCCAAGTATCCAACAACTGACCTGACCAAATGTCAATGTTTGACACGGGACACTAACAGCAGCCTCCTGGGTTAAAGTCCTGTGACTGTTTGACCTGTCTGTCTTGACACTAAATCTGTTGCTCTACCCATAATGCAGCTGGTAGTTATGTCAAAAACACACTTACAGGATAAATGTGCATGTCAGGCATGTAAAATTGCCGTTGTGGCAACTATACACGCTCCCAGCTCCTGATTAGTTTCTAGCTCCTGATTGGCTCCTGGCTTGCTTGCTCAGCACAGATAATTTTTTCCTCAAGGAAACACATTAGACCTCAAGGAGCAACATTCACACCAACCCATCTAAATCTTCTCTCAGCAGTGTGTTGATTCCCACCTGATCATAAACGGGAGGCATGCAGTCTATTACTTATTATCGTTCCTCTAAACACTATAGAAGAGCAGCTGTTGTGTTGTGTGCAAATATTCTGGCAAAACCCGAGAGGATGAGAGAGAGATGATCACCAAAGAAATGTCAGAAGAAGAATTTCAGTAGTTGTGAAATCTAGAACATGATTCAGAAGCTGAACTCACCCAATATCATCTCAGGGTTTACTGGTCTTCACAAGGATCAATGGACCAATAGTATTTCTTTAATAAACCAGTCATTACTGTAAAACATATAATAATATAAAGTATATTGCTTTATATTCTTGCCATTTTTATGTTCTTCAATTTTAAAATCAATTTGTGGACTGTGAAACTGTCTTTTTCCCTTATCTTGATACCCGTAAAATGGTCTCAAATAAGAAAACACTGGGAAATACTAGAAATCAACAGGTAATAATAAAATAATACCAAGTCTGTGTATATGAAGAAAAATTAGAGGATATTTTATCCTCAATTTTTACTTACTGCTATAGTTGCTCTTACCATTCACTGATGGTAATACTGGTGTTAGTTGAAAGCACATTGTTGCATTCAGCCTCTGTAGCACGTTTTTACTGTGCTGAATGATCAGTTCCTTGATGCTTCTCTCTGAACTGAAGGCTTCCCCTTGGATGTGTTGACCTCAGGTAGTGCTATGGAGCAGCTTCTTTAAGAGTTGGTCCTGCTCTGTTAGTGTCATTAATGCCAGAAGGACACACTTTCACCTTACACTTTCCTGCCAATGCTGTCCCACTATTCCACTACAGGTGGTTGACATGTGCCATTACTCGCAGCATTGTACCAACAAACAAAGGAGGGTCTCAAACTGAGAGACCAGAGAGGTCAAGCTCATGCATTTGCGCATAAGAGCTATGGAGCTCCAGAGGTCAGAGAGACAGAGTTATTTGATGTTAGCAGACAAATTGCCTTGGTTCCACAATTTAAGGAGAGAAGTTGACTCCTATTTTAATGCTTCCAACAAGCGGTGGCATAAGGATGTGTGGAGTCTGTTGTTGCAATGCAAATTAGGAGGAAAGGAATGCTGCTCAAACCTGAATAATGTCAACTTATCACACATGTCTTCATCTGATAATGCTACATTCAGAATAAGACCTCACAGAATATGAAGTTTACATGACGCATGTCAAATTCAGAGGTTGTTGTATTTGGAATAATAGTGGGATATGACTGTGAATGTAAACGTCATCACTGTTCCTTCTTTGGGAGAGAGGAACCTCGAAAAACAAGTAAATGCTACAAAATGAGGGAGAAAAAGATGCATTGCCCACAAAAGGATAGTTTGTTTTTGTATAAGCATGTACTCACACACATACAAATGGATGCCTGCTTACACAATCTAAGAATTCAGGTGTTTTAGTTCACATATGAACAAATGAAGTGAAACGGGCACTGCTTCAATCCAAGCTGACACAACATAGAATGGAGAAAATCAGCACGGTGGAACAGTGCTATGTAGATGTCAAGGTAAATCTCATTTCATTTTATGGTCATCCCACCATTCGGCTCTAGAATTCCTCCCTTTCCTATTGAACTTGTCTGTGGTGTTTTTCCACGGAGGAGAAGTGAACTGCATTAGTGTGACAGTGGAGACAGAGATGTGTGTGGCGTCTCCCTTTTACCACGTTGTTTTGTTAAACTCTCGTCATGCTCCATGTGGCGCCGGACACCGAGGTAATTTCACACCTGACCAGCCTTTCACCGGCGCCGCCAACCGACGCTGGGCACCTTGGTGTGGTTGCCATGGAGACATGTGGACACTATTGCCAGTGTCAGTCGATTAAGTGAGTATTTAACATGGAGTGGAGCACAATGTTTCTCATCTGTCGATTACTTGACTCCCTGGGCTGTTGGACAATATGTCATTTATTTCCTCTTATGTGCGCTTTAACTTCTTTTCATGTAATATTTGTGTTTTTAGATTTTCTTTTATATAATTCTGTTATTATTATTGGACTGTGTGGATGGGGCATAGCAGAGACATTCCCACACACTAAGCTTTCTGTCTCATATGTTACAGTTTTTCTTTGGTGCTTTTCTCACATCACTATTAACATTTGCACAGCAGTTAATGCATTTCTCAAAACAATTAGTGCAAATTGCAAAACCTAGTGGATAACCTGCAAAAGCACGTCACTTGCTCAGAATGGATAGTCCATTCCTCAAAAGCAAGTATTCATGTCAGTGAAACTGCCAGTGTCATCAAATGAGAAGTCTTGACACCATCGTTTATGAACAAGATAGTCAAATGGCTTTGTCATGTTTTCATTATGACAGTTTATTCTCTCAGTGTTTTCCAATGCAAAAAAAGGTCAGAACTCAGTGACACGACCTGAAAATGCTCAAGACAGCAGTATACACTACTGGTACAGCCATTTGAAAACTACAGTAAAGTTACACATTGCTGTAGTGATGTAGTAATAAGTGAGTACAAGACACTGAATACGTACGTTTCACATTTTTACTCTATATGCTCTTTGCAATTCTACAGCATTGTGCAAAAAAAATACACTACAGTCACTTATTTAGAACAAACATAAGAAACACCCTTTTGGTAGAGCTGTGCACAAATGTGGACAATATAACAGTACATATTGTACCTGAACATAGGTAAATCATGCTGACACATCCAGACGTTCCTGTCTGTCTGGCCACATATTTTCATCTACATCACACCGGATATCATCCCCTTCAATGCAGTGAGGAAAGTATCTCCTGGAGTGAGTGAAAGCTGAAGTTCACATGAGAGCAATTGCTCAATTTAGGAGACATTTCCAGGAAAAAAAATGATAAAGAAAGGTATAAAATTTGCTTGACAGAATTTGATAACTATCCATCCATTGTCTACCATTTATCTTGTATTCAGGGTCGCAGGGAATTTGATAACTAGTTCAACAGTTTTGTATGTAATGACTCAAGCAATGAAATGAAGACTATTAGTTTTATTGGGAACGACTATTCAGCATCCATAAGTATAGTTCATTTTGACTGACATGACATAAGCAAATGATAATGTTATAAAACAGCAGAGAATTGTATGAAAGCAATTGATACATGTCCAAAAGCATTTGCAATTTGTTCAGAGGAAGGAGAAATTGCTACTAAGATGTACACAAATGACTAAATGTTGTGGAGGTTGGACTAATAGTTATGATTTTCATTCTGATCTGAGAAAAGCACCAAAGCGACTGAGAAAAACTGTAAATGCATTAAAAGAGATATGCACTTAGAAGTAACATCATGTTAATATCAGTACTTCTCCTTCCTAACTGTACAATTTGTGTATACTTTTACTTGGATTATTCTGGTTTCAACCAGATAACTTTTTTCCGTCAACAGTACAGAAATAGCACATAAGGAAATTATCACATCTAAGTCCATGACATTACCATCCCAAACACTCCTGACAGTGAGCATACTCAATGACCATCAACTTTTATAGTTAAGTTGAAGAAAATACAGTCATATGGATATAAAAAGAATCTAAATATTCAGCTGTCTTCCCATGCACTGGCCTGCTTTGTACTTTGCTTTGTACTTTCTGCCGTCTAAACTGGATAAAAGTGGTAAAATATATTAAATTAAATGTCATTATATATATATATATATATATATATAAATATATACTGTATATATACAGTACAGACCAAAACTTTGGACACACCTTCTCATTCATTGAGTTTCCTTTCTTTTCATGACTATTGACATTGTAGATTCACACTGAAGGCATCACAACTATGAATTAACACATGTGGAAATATGTACTTAACAAAAAAGTGTAAAACAACTGAAAATACGCCTTATATTCTAGTTTCTTCAAAGTAGCCACCTTTTGCTCTGATTACTGCTTTGCACACACTCTGCATTCTCTTGATGAGCTTCAAGAGGTAGTCACCTGAAATGGTTTTCACTTCACAGGTGTGCCCTGTCAGGTTCAATAAGTGGGATTTCTTGCCTTATAAATGGGGTTGGGACCATCAGTTGTGTTGTGCAGAAATCAGGTGGATACACAGCTGATAGTCCCACTGAATAGACTGTTAGAATTTGTATTATGGCAAGAAAAAAGCAGTTAAGTAAAGAAAAACGAGTGGCCATCATTACTTTAAGAAATGAAGGTCAGTCAGTCCGAAAAATTGGGGAAACTTTGAAAGTGTCCCCAAGTGCAGTCGCAAAAACCATCAAGCGCTACAAAGAAACTGGCTCACATGAGGACCGCCCCAGGAAAGGAAGACCAAGAGTCACCTCTGCTGCGGAGGATAAGTTCATCCGAGTCACCAGCCTCAGAAATCGCAGGTTAACAGCAGCTCAGATTAGAGACCAGGTCAATGCCACACAGAGTTCTAGCAGCAGACACATCTCTAGAACAACTGTTAAGAGGAGACTGTGTGAATCAGGCCTTCATGGTAGAATAGCTGCTAGGAAACCACTGCTAAGGACAGGCAACAAGCAGAAGAGACTTGTTTGGGCTAAAGAACACAAGGAATGGACATTAGACCAGTGGAAATCTGTGCTTTGGTCTGATGAGTCCAAATTTGAGATCTTTGGTTCCAACCACCGTGTCTTCGTGCGACGCAGAAAAGGTGAACGGATGGACTCTACATGCCTGGTTCCCACCGTGAAGCATGGAGGAGGAGGTGTGATGGTTTGGGGGTGCTTTGCTGGTGACACTGTTGGGGATTTATTCAAAATTGAAGGCATACTGAACCAGCATGGGTACCACAGCATCTTGCAGCGGCATGCTATTCCATCCGGTTTGCGTTTAGTTGGACCATCATTTATTTTTCAACAGGACAATGACCCCAAACACACCTCCAGGCTGTGTAAGGGCTATTTGACCAAGAAGGAGAGTGATGGGGTGCTGCGCCAGATGACCTGGCCTCCACAGTCACCGGACCTGAACCCAATCGAGATGGTTTGGGGTGAGCTGGACTGCAGAGTGAAGGCAAAAGGGCCAACAAGTGCTAAGCATCTCTGGGAACTCCTTCAAGACTGTTGGAAGACCATTTCAGGTGACATAATACAAATTCTAACAGTCTATTCAGTGGGACTATCAGCTGTGTATCCACCTGACTTCTGCACAACACAACTGATGGTCCCAACCCCATTTATAAGGCAAGAAATCCCACTTATTGAACCTGACAGGGAACTCTGTGAAGTGAAAACCATTTCAGGTGACTACCTCTTGAAGCTCATCAAGAGAATGCCAAGAGTGTGCGAAGCAGCAATCAAAGCAAAAGGTGGCTACTTTGAAGAATCTAGAATATAAGACATATTTTCAGTTGTTTCACACTTTTTTGTTAAGTATATAATTCCACATGTGTTAATTCATAGTTTTGATGCCTTCAGTGTGAATCTACAATTTTCATAGTCATGAAAATAAAGAAAACTCTTTGAATGAGAAGGTGTGTCCAAACTTTTGGTCTGTACTATATAACATATTTGTGTTTGGAATAGCACTTTATAAATAAAATGTATTATTATTATTATTATTATTATTATTGTATAAGGCCAGGGGAAAATAGTAAGAACTGTAATGACCATGAAAGCTATTTCGAGTGCATTCTCCAGTGAGGTAATAGTTGCTTTTAAACTGTATTGATTGATGACATAAATTAAATGTAACAGTCTGTGCATATTGCTTGATGAATGTAGTCCCTTGATTAATCCAGTTTGACTTATGTTTGGGGGACTGTTTTAATTCTGGTGGCTAAATCTCTGCTAATTATTTTGATATCAGTATTGATAAGTGATAGGGTGTGATAGCTGGATAGTAGGGCTGGGTCTTTGCCAGGTTTAATCAGTACTGAGAACAGCACTGTGTTCATATGCTGGGACATTTTGGAGTTATGTTTGATTATAAGTGCCATTCTGATGAATAATGGAGAAAATGTTTAAAGAATTCAGCAGAGAAGCCATCAGGCCCTGGAGCGTTATTGTTTGTGTTAATGGTTCAGATCTTGTGCATGTTCTTTGGATAGTTTTGGTATGATTTTATCTAAGAAGGAACCGATGTCTGCTGAACTTGGGTCCATGTCTGAGGTTACATTGCTATAGAATGTCCTTAATATAGTAAGAATGCCCTGTGGTGTTATCATGGTATTTCCTGCTGAATCCACAATAGATGGGATAATTGTTTTTTACATGTTTAAGTTGGTTAACCACATATTTTCCTGATTTACTCTTGTGGACTAAGTGCTCTAGCCAGAGAATGTATGTATATACATATAAGGTAGTTCTGTATGCATCTTTCAGCAACATTACAGGATGGAAGAGTAACCTTAAATGTATATTGTTCTGGAGCAAATAAAAAGCGTGTAAATGTTATTAAACCAAATCTTGCATGCCAACTAAACATTGTATAATTTATCTCCCTCTTTGCGTGTTTCTAAACAAAAAAGCTTCGTCCTCAGAAACTTTGGTAACACATGTAGTAATGTATTCAATGTGTAATATAGGTATTCATTTAATTTATATGCTGTGTTAATATATAAAAATATTAGCAAATACAATCTCTAAAGAAACAATAAATCTGTGCAGCATGGCTCCACGCCTGCACAGAAATGATTTGTGGCATGCGAGCCATGATGATATTTTCGAGGCTAATCATATTAATTTGTTACGCCTGATGAGCATACAGCAATATAATCAACAATAATGTATAAAGCTCACAGGTCATGGGAAGAGAGAGTGAGGGCAGCTCTGCATCACCACGTACACTAAACGATTAATATGCTCAGAGTCTTTGTACATAATCAGCTCAGACACTCCGTCAGGCTCAATATCTAGCAACAAATAGTGAGAGCTGAATGAACTTCCTCCTTAACTAAAGGGTCTCCTTACTACCCCCTGACTCACTTTAAAAAAACGTTGCTCTGATGTTTTTCAAGGACAAAATAGTACATGAAATAAGATTATTCCTTTTTTTTCACATTTAACAAATAACAAATACAGACATGTAAATGGATACAAAATAATAATAATAATTATAATAATAATAATAATAATAATAATAATAATAATAATAATAATAAAACACAGTAAATACATAAAAAAGGAATTTAGGTAAATAAGTAAAAGGAAAAATAAATAAATACATACATACATAAATACAAATTATAAGATTATAAGTCTCAGTCTACAGCGGAGTAAAATCAGCAGGCTTGGTCAAATCGTGGTCAGAGGTCCATAAAAGATTCACATTTTCTCAAAAATATGTCTCCCTTATTGCGCATAATAAGTGTTATCATTGTTAAAGATGTAACGTGGCACTCAACATTAGTTTGAACAAACTGAACATTGGCGACCTTCAATGGTTCCAGTTCAGCAAGATTCATCCTACTCAGACGAAGCAGGGTGGGGCACATTCTGTGTATACATTTATAATTATTTTGTTACAGGACAATGAAATAAAAGTATTGTTACACTTATCATCCCACTGGTCATCATGGAGGTCAACTTCTGCCACACATTCTTAAGTATGGTTAAGGAAGAACGATGTTGGTTTACAAAGACTTATATATCAGGGAGATGCTCCCCTTCAATGATGCAGAATCTCCTCCAACCCAGACAGTCCTAAAGGTAGTCTTCCTTCTTTCTCAGAGTAGTTATCAAACTATGAATTTGCAAGTGATTATAAAAATCCTGTTTTAGAGATCCAAACTCTGATCTTAAATCCAAGAAAGTTTTAAGGGAGCCCTCAGTGAACAGCTGCTGAAACTGATACCAAATTATTTCCACTTTGTAAGCAAAGATTTTCCAATTGAAGATGGAAGGTCTGGGTTAGAGGAGAGGGGAGCCAACACAGAGATACTCGCAGAGTATCCACAAAACCTCCTAACATCTTGCCACGTCTGAAGATTTTTATAGACTCAATATGTCCTTGATACTGAGTCTACTGCATTCATGTTGTTCATAAATGGTAAGGAGGTCAGTGAGATTGGAGAGCAGAGTTATTCCTTAATATCTGTCCAACAAGCAGCAGCACATCGTTTTCATACCCAGTCAATCATGCCCTCTATGCCCTTTATCTGAGCAGCCCAGTGGTATAGCTGAAGGTCTGGAAGCCCCAGTCCACCTTTTCTCTGGATTTAGTCAAGGTTTTAAAGACTATTCTAGAACTCTATAGAACTCTTCCAAATTAATGCGCAAATCAGTAGGGCTGGCTGATATGGAAAAAAATCATATCACAATATGAATTGAAAAATTTCAGTCAAGCTTAAAAATTCCTTTTTACTCCTAAGTGAGATGTGAAAATACGACAAGGTTAGTTTTGGTTTAAAAATGATTTATTTTCTCTCTGAAGTTGAACACTGAAGTGTTACAGAACACAAACAAAGGTGACGACTACACTTTAGGTACAAAATAAAAACTATTAAAAACTAACTCACTGTAGTCTTTTTTATAGATTCCAATCATTTGAAATATTTGTGAAACAAACCAATAAATAAATAGACCAACAACATGGTGTACATATCATCAGTACAAATTCAAGCAGCTTTCAAATGTAAACAAAGGAGAAAATAAAGGCTGTTGTTTTTTGCCGTGCCTCTTGTTTTTTTTTTACCGTTAGGCAGGGCTTCTTTAAATATCCAAAATATCTCCACACTAGCAAATCCTCGGACTGTCTTTTCTATGGTCTGTGTTTGTGTGTGAATTTGTCGGGAGCGTTCACAGTACACAGCCATTTTTGTCAGGGTCAAGTCCACCCCCTCCATGATCATCATTATTAAGAATAAAGTCATAAGCTTAAGAAAATAGACGAGGGCATGCTGAAAGCTGATTAGTGGTTGAAACAGTGAACAGAAGAAGGCACAGATGATCTGAAGAAGAAAGGAGACATGAGCAGGAATAAAGGAAGAAAACAGGACACCCTGAAGAAAGTATGACATTACATGATAATTGTCACACAGCGGTGAAGGGTGTCCTGTCTTGGGTTTTCTGTCTTGTGAATTTTATGTTTTATTTTGAAAAGTAACTCCTCTCGTTTCAGGTCACTTGCCCTTCCTTATGTGTCTTCGGTCTGACGTCATCCCTAATCCCTGATTGTTGTCACCTGTGCTCCCCTCCCTGATGTCTCTATAGTCTGTGTCTTCCCCTGTCTCATTGCCAGAGTATTTCGTCCCACGTCTGAATCTAGCCCATGACCACAGCCTTCGATCGCGACCAAGTCTTGTATGTTTCAGTGTTTCAGGTATTCCTCTAGACGAGTGATTTTGTGTTTGGTAAAGTTTTAAGTTCCAAGTTCATAGATAGATATTCTCGTAGTAGTTTTTGTCCTCTTTTGGGAGCGTTTTCTGTTTTTCAGCCTTATAGTGTTTCGTTATTTTCCTCCCTTGTTGGAGCGTTTTGTGTTCTCGTGTTATTCCTATTTGTGATATTTGATATTCCTGTAGTAGCCTCGTGTCCTCCCTTTTGGAGAGTTTTCCGTTCTTGCGTTAGCCATAGTGTCAGAGTAGATAATCTTTTGTAGTCCTGTATCCTCCCTTTTGGAGCGTTTTCCATTTGTTAAAGTTCATAGATTAGTCCTCGCTAGAGTAGACATTTAGTTAGCCTTTTATTTTGTATCCTCCCCTTCGGAGCGTTTTTCTTTGTCGTGTTTGTACGTCCGCCACCTTCCCTATCCCCGCTCCCCTTTCCCTTCCCTCTCTTTCCCCTTTTCCTAAAGTTAGGAACCAAGTATTTTTCATAGCCATTGTGTTGTCACTCGTTTATTGGATCGTGCAAACCTGTAAATAAAAGCTTGGATCTACTGTCCTCACTCTGCGCCTGAGTCCTCCTTCAAGTCCAGTTCTGACAATAATCATATATTGATTAATGCAATATATGCACACATAAAGAACATTAACAAAACACTTTAACAGAATATGCAAGTGAAAAAGGCTTACGACAGGCTCCCTCAGTTATGATTAATACACATAAACAAAACTAAAAACAAACTATTTGTTACAAATGTGTAATAAATCTGCTGTCACACAGATATATGAACAAAAGTAGAAGCATGGAGACCCCAACAGTTGGTTTCAACTGAGGGGGCTTTTACAGCCTCATATGAGCGACCAGGCCTGTCTCTTCCTGTTCCTCAGGACTCGGACCCACATGAACCCGAGATAAGACTCACCTGAACGTTCACCTTGAGGAGAAGAGAGATGCACACTGACCTGCTGCATGTTGACATCATCGTAACATAATCACAAACAGCATTCTGGTAACGCAACATTACTCTGATCAATAACTGTAATATAGTCTTGTTGAATCCCTTACACTCTGTTGTTACTGGGGAACATAATCATATTATGGTAGTGTGTTACTGAGTAATGTTGATAACATTATTGTGTTGAAAGCAGCTGACAAGAAGTTAAAGCCAATCGGTAGTTGCAACATCAGCGCTCACCATTATGGGCTGAAAACGTAAAATGTCATTATTTCTCCAGGCTTTGCAGCATAGACTTCAGACCAGGGATTGATTATAAGATAATAAAAGTGATGAATTACAGCCAATTTATCCATATTTCCGGCCACAAAGAGCAAGCAGGGAGCTGGAAGAACCATATATGTCATATGGGCGTGCAGGGCTGTGGCTCTGATGCATGTTCTTTATACTGAGGAAAATGACTCATTCGGGTGTTAGTGCATTTCAAGAAATGTTAGGACGTAATATATTCTCCAATGCAGCCAAATCAGTGTCGGTCCTTCGGAGGCTGCATTTGAAGATCAAATGCATCACAGCAGCTGAGACAAGGCCGTCCCATTTCAAAGACTCCTTCAAACGCAGCCCAGATATGTGGCATGATGGACTACTGGATCCTTTACGGCCCAACTTATCCCAAGAGTCATTGTGCACCAGTGACAACTGGATATTAATCCAAATGATGTCAGTAATAAGTAGCTTCAGGCCCATATCAAACCTAACTTTTCATTGAAACGGTTGTTAATCAGCAAATTAACACTTTCTTGATCCAAAACAATCTCATCAATATGGAGCTAGAACAGTCTCATAATTCATAAATGCACACAGAAATTCATAAATGCACAAAAAAGATTTACAAATGTATTTGGGGATTTGTATATACATGTGACTCAAAACACAAATACATTTTCAATGCACACACAAATATGTTTCATTTCATATGTAAGTAAAAAATATTCACATATAAAAAACAAGATTCATAAACATATTTCCAATGCACACACAAATCTAAAAAAAAATCACAAATACATGAATGTTAAAGTATTTGCAATCTTCATCAAATACGCATTTGGGGCTTGTTACATTCATATATGAACTGTTGGACCTGTATTTACAAAGTGCTTTTAATTTGTAAACCTCCCTGCATTTGTGTGTGAAACTTTTGAGACTCCCCTGACGTGACTCTGATCCACAAATGCGTTTTTTCTAAGAGGAGGTTGTCTGTAGCCAATCAGATGTCTCCCTCCTTTACAGCCAATCACGTCTCCCCCAAAAGTCTAAAACACAACTCCGACCGCACCGGTTCATCTTCCCCAGAATGAGGGAATAAATTACTTCCATAAAATGCTTCTTTATAAAAGAAAAATAGATATTTATATAACTGTACACCTAATCTATACAGCATAAAGACAGGGAGCACAGGAAGAAGGGAAATTATCTCCAGAAATAAGGTAGATTATGGCTCTAGCACCCATATCCCTCCAACGCAACGCACTCACGTGATTGGCTGTAAAGGAGGGAGACATCTGATTGGCTACAGACAACCTCCTCTTAGAAAAAACGCATTTGTGGATCAGAGTCACGTCAGGGGAGTCTCAAAAGTTTCACACACACAAATGCAGGGAGGTTTACAAATTAAAAGCACTTTGTAAATACAGGTCCAACAGTTCATATATGAATGTAACAAGCCCCAAATGCGTATTTGATGAAGATTGCAAATACTTTAACATTCATGTATTTGTGATTTTTTTTTAGATTTGTGTGTGCATTGGAAATATGTTTATGAATCTTGTTTTTTATATGTGAATATTTTTTACTTACATATGAAATGAAACATATTTGTGTGTGCATTGAAAATGTATTTGTGTTTTGAGTCACATGTATATACAAATCCCCAAATACATTTGTAAATCTTTTTTGTGCATTTATGAATTTCTGTGTGCATTTATGAATTATGAGACTGTTCTAGCTCCATACATCAATGCTTTCCATTTGGTATTTTGACCACCTGATATTGCACTTAAAGTATAAATTATATACATCTTAACAGCGATGCCACAAATACTTCAGTTTTGATATCACTGGATCTCAGTGCTGCTTTCGACACAGTTGATCACAACATACTGCTCGACAGACTGGATGGGGCGAGACTTTCTGGTACTTTGCTAGATTGGTTTAAATACTACTTAAAAGATCGGCACTGCTGTGTTCATTTTGTAATTATGAATCTTAGGGAACAAAGATTACATGTGGGGTTCCCCAAGGATCTATTCTGGGGACACTTTTGTTAAAAATCGGCATGGTCCCGCTAGCTCAGATTAGGGAGTTTTACAACATATGTAACGATATAACGCTAATGACAACTCTACATTACAGTGTCACCACATGACTACACTGTAACAAATTGACTGTAGAATTTACAGTAAATACCTGGCAAAAAAAGTTGCCAGTAAAGTATTGTAAAATTGCTGTTAATTACTGTAAAAGGGATTACAGTATATTACGGGATAACTTTTACAGATTTGTGTTGTATATATGTTGTTGTTTTTAGAAAAACAACTATTAATTGTAATCTAGTTTACAACATTATCTTGTATTCTATTCAAATTACAGAGGTTACCCTAAAGTTGCCAGTAAAAAGCTGTTAATACTTCACAATAAAATGTTGTTGTGAATGTTTTTACAGTTAATTTTTGTTGTTCACATTAGCAGCTTTGAAAAATATGCCTTTTTAATGAGACCAGGCTTGCTGTTACTCCAAAATTCTTCAACATTGCATTAGATTTTCTTCACCTGTTAAATAAAACCAGTCAGAGCTGCAACAAAACTAAATTTTTATTCAAATTCAATAGTTTTACAACATGCCTTCAGAACTCAATTCAAATCCCCATGAATAAATAATGAATAAAATAATAATAATTGAGAAATGAATACCACTCTCATATCTTCCTGTTAAATATAAGGCTTCAGACAGAAGCTGGTTAGCCTAATTAAGCAAAGACTGGAAACAGGGAAACAGCTAGCCTGGCTTTGTACAAAAGTAACAAAATCTTAAATTAAATTGTTACGGTTGTGGGTGAGGAGGGGTGGTGTGAGGTCCCGGGGTGGTTCGTGAGGTCACCTGTGACG
Organism: Eutrigla gurnardus; assembly: GCF_963514095.1. Taxonomy (NCBI): domain Eukaryota; kingdom Metazoa; phylum Chordata; class Actinopteri; order Perciformes; family Triglidae; genus Eutrigla; species Eutrigla gurnardus. Next base: position 3,878,772 of record NC_139919.1, read on the forward strand.
AAGAGGGTGACGGTAGCGCGGAGTGACGTCTGCTGCCGAACAATGGCGGTGTTGCAGCATGGCGTAGTGACATCCGTTGACTCGAGCGTATTCACTCGGCAGGGAGACACAGGAGAGCAGGCGGCAGAGAAGCAGCACAGGCTGCTAGGCGAGCACGGCAATCTGAGGCGATTGGAAAAACACAGGGTATTAGCCACACAAGCTAGTACTGGAGCACAGAATCCAAAAAGGTACAGAGGTGAGCCACGCAAAGTACAACCACGTATACTGAATCAACGATCTGGCGAGAGCGGGAGGGAATCCAGTGACTTTATAGCTAGTTGATTGCTGAGTGGATCCAGCTGGCTGCTGCCTGTTGAGAGGGACCACGCCCACATGCACACACACAGAACAGACAAGGGGAACAACACATACACCAGGGGGAAGGCAGGGCTGCCATGATGAGATCATGACATAAATCTCACTTTTTAACCTTTTTACTGGGCATTATGTGCCTTTAATGGACGTGGTATCGATCTTCTCATCTAAGTCTACACCAGAAAGCGAAGTGTAGTGGTAGAATTTCCCAAAATGTCGAACAATTCTTTAAAAACAGGTCATGAAAATATACTACTTCTAAAACAGCTGGGCACTGTAGTTTCTGGTAAAAGTTACCCAAACAGAAATAAACACTGTATTTGTAAGAAGAACGGTGTATAATGGATTGACTCAAAATAAACTACAGTGTAAACAAAAGATTAAACGGAAATGTTGTCGATCTTCAACATTAAAGGGATAGTTGGGAGGACAAGAATCCTCATCTTTTGCATATGACTTACGCTCAAAGCCATTCAAAGTCCATAAATCGCCTGAGGAGAGAGGAGACGTGAGGATTGACTGAGCTGTTCTTCTTCTCATGCACCTTCCCACTTCTTTGGCTGACCAGCTTTGCCATCTTGGTGCCACTGGTGGGGTTGAGACAATGAAATGAATGAAACATCTGAAATCACAAAATCACATGAAAAGAAACTTGTGTTCACAGCTGCTCCACAAGAAAGAGCAGAATATCAGGTTCAAGACAAGCTAATCATTTGCCCATCCATAGTTTCACTCTCATGGGCACACTGTTTGCAGTGATACATTTCTTGGCTAAGAAGAGCAAAAAAGGAAGAATAAAGAAGAAAAGTTATTAAGCTTGTGTCTTCAAAACAATAACAATAAGCACAGCTTTAACTAACCACATTGGTGCCACACGTTGGGACACGTTTTTCATCAGGGCTTTCTGCCAGTGCAGCAAGGTTATCAAAAGTAGTTTACTTGAGCTAACTAAACTGATAAATTAGCATAGAGCTCATACTTAATCCCAAATCTGTCAAATGCCACAGAAAATGATTACACAGTCAGACACAATCACATAAATGACTAAATGTTTTGACCTGATAATCGTCTTCACAGATGTGTGGTGATCACTGTGCCGTCAGTGGTAGTGCTTTCCTCTGCACCTGTAACGTTAGCTAAATGATGCAAATGTGTCAACGTTAATGGAGGTTTTCCACTTTATTTGTTTGCATCAGTCATTAAAAATATAAATTAACTTATCCAACAGACTTTTCACAATTTACACAGTTCTTATGATAAATTCGGCACCATGTTTCACAAACCTAAAACATTGAAACACTGAAGTTTGTTTAACTTAAAATTAGTTCACAGAAGAGCTGGAAAAGTTAAAATAGAGCTGAAATTAAAACTCTTCTTTATGAGTCATACAAAGTCATACGTTATGATTTACGTTTTGATTTATAAGTTATCTGTTAAATTGAGCATTATGTTAGCGGAGAGTAGCCGGCATTCACTGAACTACGAGTGTGTATTTTCAGAGCAACGGACCTTCAAAGCAGTGGATAACGGCACATCGGACTATGGGCTTTCAGTCCATTAGGTCGTAATGGATGTGCTGTCCATAGCTTAAGCTAGCTAGCATAACATGTATTAGTTACAACTAACGTTACAATACAATAACCAATACATGTTACGCTAGCTAGCTTTAGCTGAATTATTTAACGTTAGCTAACGTTAACTCTCTCGCTAACTTTCTTTGAGGACATGCAAACCAGGCTGATACCTTACACAGACAACTTTACGTTATGTTACCTAACACTTAACACGTTGAATCACTTGAATTCTGTAGGATATTTATGTCCAACTTACATTTTATGGATGAGTGTTTGAACACCGTGTTGCTCCTCTGCTTCCGACATGACCTGTGCACATGTGCTCTTCTTTCAATTGAATGCAATCCGATATCAACAGTATTTAACTGTAATACGCATCATCTACAGTCAGAATACAACTTGTCTGTCATTTTACAATATGTTACTGTGGGAAAATGCTGTCAGCAACTGTAATTATTTTGGACCCCTGATGCATTGCGGTGTACAGTTATATTTTGTTAAATGACAGAACAAGAAGTTAATGTAAAATTTTACTGTCGAAATTACAGCAATTTGTTACAGTGTACAGTCCCTTACATTCACTGAGTAAGTGTATCCAACAAATCAATTATTGGATAAACCAGAATTTCCTCCAGCTCAATGCAGAAAAGTAAGAGGTCATTGTTTTTGGTCCCAAAGATGCAAAGTCAGAGCTCACCCTGACTCAATGATACTAAAAATTACAGACCAAGTCAGAAATATTGATATAGTTATGGACTCAGACCTAAATAGCCACAAAAAAAACTTAAAAACATCACAAATTACGTACACCGAAAAACTAGTTCTAGTTTCTTTTCAGTATGTATGATTATTATTATGGTGTCTTTACAGGTAGTAAAAAAATATCAATCAGGTACCTGCAGCTCATCTGGAATGATGCTGCCAGAGTCCTGACCAACCAGACCAGGAAAATGGACCACATCACACTGCACTGGCTTCCCGTGTGTAAACAGATATATTTTTAAAACCTGTTACTGGTCCACAAGTCACTGAATGGTTTCAGGCCTAATTTACATCTCAGAGTTACTTTTGTTCTTTAGTCCGATATGAAGCATCTTTGTAGCTTGAATTGCCTAGTCTATGAATGTTGCCTTACAAATAAACTTGCCTTGCCAATACTCTTTGCTCATAAACATTTGCTGCATACCATTACATTATAAACCGTTGTCTAAAATATTCACCTTTTGTCAAAATACAGTACATACATTAGAATCCTAGATCTCATGATAAAATAATTTGTCAAGGAAGCCAACTAACAGCTAACTGGCTGAAGCAGGGCTTTGCAATTAGAAAATAAGTTCCCACTAAATTAGAGTTTTTTGCTGCTAATATAAATCAACTGTTGACAGTGCAATCTCCTCTATCTGTTCTGGAACTTTTGATAGTAGCACATGGTCTTCATCAGCAGTTTTCATGGAACTGTAGTTGATGTTAAAATGTTAAATTATTCCAAAGACTTCACATTCATGTTGAGCCCAAAGATGAGTTGTACAGTATTTTGACCATGTGAGACAATCAAAATCAAAAGCAATTTAACCCTTTCATGAATTGTAAAAATACCATGTTTTACCCACATACGATTCATCCTATCTGAGAGTGATATGTGAATGTTTCTTTGCCTTCTTCCCTCGGCTGGAGCTGTGTCTTAGTATTGAAGGGTGGCCCTCTTCTTCCTCTTCTCCGCTGATCTCTGATTGGACGCAGCAGGAGCCTCTGTTCTCCTATATGATGGCAGGCCTCCCGCATTCCCCATGATCAAAAGCCCTTTTTGTGAAATAATAAGCCAGCTCTATAGATGTTAACGCACACATACATAGAGGAGCATGTCATCCATTAAGTGGCAGCCTGCAGGCCTGCTGGCTGTGTGATCAGGGAGTACAGCAGGATGCCGGCGGTGGGTGGCATTCCTCACCCAAATGTGGCTTCCTCAGGGTCAGATTCCTCTGAATCAAATCAAATGCCTCCACCTCAGATAATTCTCTTGAAATGTAAAATCCACAGCCTTTGAATGATTGTAGGTTTAATGAGTTCAGGGCATTCAGGGGGCAACATGGTGGGCGAAGAGCGACTAGGTGTTTGAGAGGGGTGTTTGAGAGCAATTTTCTGGCTATTGAGATGAGCCCAAGGACTACATAGTAAATGCAAATTGGGATTTAAATATTCCCTTGATGTAAGGTTAATCTGATAAAAAACAAGGTTTAATACTTGGTCACATTTGTTGATATTTGTTGGCATAAATACCTTACATTTTTAGATTTTTAGGATATCCACATATTGAAGTCACATATTTACTGAAATCTGATAATATTTAGTTGTTGGCATGACTAAAACTTGCGAAAGCACTTTCAATCCCTCAATAGTTTCTCTGTTTCTATGAGTTATTTAATTTAAGTTTTTAGCAATACAACTAATTGATGTTCTTTGGTGAGTATTTAGTGTTTTTTGAATGAAGGGCTAATGGTTATAACACTCTAGGGTCACAACAGTCAGATCCACATTTTTAATATTTTGACTTTTTGGGATATGTCTCTTTAGAGTTTACATGCTGTGCATAAAAAACCCATAGTATTTTAAATTCAGTGGGCAAAAAGTACCAGGATGTCCTAATACATCCATTCACACACTTTGTCTGTGCTTTTGTCTTCGAACTTTCACCCCTTCACCATGTGTTTTCACTTCATGAAAGTTAATTAAACATTTTGGTCATCAAAATGTCTTATTCAGCGTTTGTTTGTACTTATCTTCATATTCTCGCGTCACTTCTGGTTTCCAAAAACTAAGATGGTGATGACCTGCCACTGCCCAGCAATTCAATTCCATTCCATTTTATTTATAGTGTCATATCACAACAAAAGTTATCTCAAGACACTTTCCACATAGAGCAGGATAGAACATGCTCATGATTTTTAAGTCAATGCATTTCAAAGTCCCAACATCACCAGCAGCAATAGACTTAACAGACTTTTAGGCAGAAATCTGGAGCAGACCAACATCTTGGTTTTGGTAGTAGTAGAAGTAGTATCAAAAGTCGTAGTAATATGAACAGTTGTAATATTTACAGGTGTAGTAATATTATCAGTAGTAGTAATATTAACAGTCGTAGTAATAGTAACAGTAGTAGTAGTTTTAAGAGCAGTAGTAGTATTAACAGTAGTAGTAGTAGTATTAACAGTAGTAGTATTAACAAATCAAGCGTAGAATTAGTTCTGGCAGGCCACGTCGTCAAGCTCTAAATCTGCAGCTACAGCGCAGCTGTCAAACTGAGGACCCCCCGCCGTTCAGCTTCCTGTCTCCGCTCCTCGGAAAGCTTCAGCGAAAAGCAAACACAGCCCCCGGAACTCCGCATTCGCTCCGACTCCAGCCGTTACCCCGCAGGCCAAAAGAGCTAAAGCCCCGACATCAGCAGTCGCCTCTGCAGCTCCGGCAAATGACGCCATCATGGCAGCACTGTCTTCCATCCAGTCATCCATCTCCAACATGAATTCCAGTATCCAGAGCTTAGAGGCCACTACCGCTCCACCTTCCAGCTCTTCTCTCCAGGCCACCGTGTTTACATCCCGGGAACCTGCTGCTTCCTCCTCGACGCGGGCCGATGACGTCACTCCGACACCCCCGACGGCGTCTCTTTCCCGCGCAGAACTCTGGGAAGTGCAGTCCCCATCTCCACCGGTGTCCCATTCTACCCTCCTGCTGCTGCTATCTCCTGCAATCTGAGAAGCCAGATCCTCGCAGGTAATGACGTCAACCTAGTCAAAATCCTGCTGTGTTCTGATTTCAATGACAAGCGTGTGGTAGATTGTGGTGATGTGTCTGTGATGTTGAAAGATAATGATCCTAGACTCAGAAAGACCCTGACATTAGCAGAATTTACTGTTGCTTATGGCGTATACAGAGATGTAATCTGTGAAGTCTATCCATACCGTCGAGCCGAACTGGATACCTATCTCTCCATCATTGCCGATCTTGCCATGTCATACGGGGGAACTCTGTTCTATGAATACCACAAATCATTCTCTGCCAGGGCTGCCATGTTCATTCAGAGGTTTAACCAAAGACTGGACTGGTCCGTGGTCGACCTGGCTCTAATCAGCAGGCACTACACTGGCCGCCAAGCTCTTTCTTGCACCATTTGTGGTTCCTTCTCACACTCATCCAACCTGTGTCCCAAATCTGCGGCTATAGTCCATCCGCCGGCAGGCCCAAAGGCCGATGAGGATAAGGTGACATCTTGGACTCCAATGTGCCATAATTTCAATGAAAATGTATGCAAATTTGTCAACTGCAAATATATCCATGCTTGCAGCTATTGCGGGGATGGGCATCCCAAATCAGTGTGTCCCAGACGAACCCGCCTTGTGAGGAAGGAAAAGAGAAAATAAAACCTTCAACCCCAGTCAACGTGGCTGAGCTGGGGAAGGCTTTAAGGAAGCATCCTAACCGCTGCTTTGTCAATTATTTGTTAACTGGACTGGTCCAAGGGTTCATGGCTGGTCTGATATGGTTGCCTGAAATGTCTCATGCATGTAATAATCTGCAGTCTGCTTTGAAAGAGCCTGAAATAGTAGACACTTTACTGGAGAAAGAAGTCAGGAAAGGTTTCATGATCGGACCTCTGGACAAATCACCTTTTCCCATATCGCGCATCAACCCTATAGGTGTCGCTACCCGGAAATATTCCGACAAAAAGCGTCTCATCATCGATTTATCCGCCCCCCATCAGGGTGGAGTCCAAAGTGTTAACAGCCTCATCCTGCTACAGCCGTTCTCTCTGTATTATGCCTCAATCGACGATGCCATCAAGCGCATCAAACAAGCAGGTAGAGGTGCGTGGTTATCAAAGGCTGACATCACAGGCTCACCTTCGGGTGTCGCAGCAGTCCAAAAATCTTTGACACGTTGTCAGAAGCTCTTTTCTGGATCCTGTTAAATAATTGCAAGCTGCCATTCGTACTTCACCTGTTAGACGACTTTCTGCTTGTAGATTACCCTCATGCCAAGCCAGATCATGGTATCACCACACTTAAAGATACTTTTAAAATTCTAGGTGTCCCCTTATCCGAGGAAAAAACTTTCCGTTTCAAGCCATTGAATTTCTGGGTATTAAACTAGACAGCATTCTCATGCAAGCTTCCCTGCCTCTCGAGAAATTAAATCTTATCAGGGAGATAATGAGGGAACAGTTATCAAAAACCATCTCAAAAAGAGATCTGCTCTCCCTGCTAGGTCATCTCAATTTCGCCATGCGCGTGATTCCTCAGGGCCGCTCATTCATATCCAGGCTTCTTGATCTCTCAAAAACAGCAGAAAAACTACACGACACAGTAACTTTTGATGAAGGGTGCAGATCAGAGCTCCGGTTCTGGTCTTTGCTGCTCGAAAAATGGAATGGCATTTCCTTTTTCTACAATGATTATACAGAATCATCTTTGGCCATTAGATTATTCACCGACGCAGCTCCTTCCGTGGGTTTTGGGGGGTTCTTTAATAACCAGTGGTTTGCTGATGCGTGGCCAAAAGAACTCATCCCTACCAGCCAGTGCTTCTTCTTCGGCCCTGATGGAAATATACCCCATCATAATAGCCTGTCTTCTCTGGGGAAACACTGGTTCAGGAAGAAAATTATATTATTTTGCGACAACGAAGCAGCTGTTAACATTATCAACAAAGGGCGTTCCTCCATACCATTAATTAACAGATTTATAAGACGCCTCACCTGGGCATCCGTGCTGGGGAACTTCATCATCCAAGCAGCTCACATTCCAGGACCAGACAATAAGAGTACTGATGCTCTGTCTCGATTTGAATTTCAAAAATTCCACAGACGGTGTCCAGAAGCAGTGCCATCCAGCCTGGCTTGCCCTCCTTTCCGCCATACGGTGCTAGATTAGACACCTCCTTGCAGTCTTACATGCTGTCAGCTGCTAACTATATGCGTTCTGGTTTAGCTAAATCTACATTCAAATTGTATGACTCTGCATGGTCCTATTTCACCGCATTCTGTTCCACCTTCTCCGTCACAATTCTTCCCATAAGCATTCCCACTGTATGTGCTTTTCTGGTTCACTGTTTTGAGTCCCGCAATATGCAGCCATCCTCCATCAAAGGCCTCCGCGCAGGTGTTCAGTTCCACCTGCGCTGTTTGGATTCATCCGCCAACAGCTTGCTAGAGAATCCCTCCATTAAGCTCCTGCTGAACGGCTTCAAAAGAGAGAAACCTCAAGGCAACGACATTCGTCTCCCTTTCACTCCTCCTCTTTTGCACAAATTAATCACTCAATTAAGGAACGGGTGCTTTGGTTCTAATACAGAATCACTGTTAGAAACAGTCTTCTTCACAGCCTTTTACAGGTTTTTAAGGTGCGGAGAATTCACCACACGCTCACGATCTTTTGATCCCTCTCAAGACCTCACCATAGGCGATGTAACAGTCCACAGTCATTACTTTTGTGTTTTCCTGAAACATTCCAAAACTGATTGGAACTGATATCCCGCTTTTGTCTCTATTTCCCAGACTAACTTTGATTTTTGTCCATTGTCTTCCATGGCCTGCTATTTGGAAAGCCGGGCTCCAGCCAGCCCACAGGAGCCCCTGTTCATCACAGAGGGAGGGGAACCCCTGTCACATGCCTGGTTCACCTCGCGCCTCCGCCTCCTGCCAATTCTGCGGTCTCCCTCCAGAACGCTACACGGCTCATTCATTTCGCATAGGAGCAGCAACTACAGCAGCAACGGTCGCTCCTGTGCCCACCCTAAAAGCCATGGGCAGATGGTCTTCATCTGCCTACGAACGTTACCTGCGCCCTGGAAATAGAGCCATCCTAGATGCTCAAATAGCCATGAGACAATTATTGCAAGCACATCAGGATAATAAAAATATATAGGCATGATAGGACACATCTGTCTCTTCCTTTCATCAAGCAGAGGGGTAACGGATTGACTCATCGCCTATTTAAATAGGCTACATTTATTTTTAACTCAGATAGCCTCCTGACATCTCTGTAGCAAGAGGGTCAGGTAATTGCCGATGTGGTCGTTTTGGGGTTTTTTCTTTGCTGCTGCACTCCCTGCTTATGCTGTTCATGATGGCTCATGAAGGGCAGGAAGGTGCTCTTCCTGCCTCAGGCTTTCCACGCAAGCGCGTGGAAGAGCAGGGAGTCCCAGAACAGTACCATACCGCCAAATGAAACTTGTGCAAGCAAATAAAGATTATTTTGACAAAGTGGTCCTGACTGAATAGCAGTAATATTAACCATAGTGTTAATATTGACAGTAGTAGTAGTATTAAGAGTAGCAGTAAGCCGTTTTACCAGTGGGGGGGGGGGGGGGGGCTGCAGAGACCATGCAGGAGTCAGTTGTTTTCCTCATTCTGGGAGTTGACAGGCTCAGGGAGGACCAGTTTGTAGGTGTAGAGACCAGAGGAAACCTGTTTTTCATAATATGGTACCTTTAATATACACAGTAGTAGTAATATTTACTTTTGTGATTAGAATGGAATCCAAGATGGCAGCATGTCTTTTGTCTGTCTCTCCTCTGCTAAGTGTCTCTCTGGATTACGTTGCTTTTCAAGTTGGTTTTAATTCATTTGTCTGCATTTTTATCCTTGCAAAAGTTGCAGTTTGCTGTTTTTATTGAAATATCCTCAAACGCTTTTAGAGAATTGTGGACTTCTAGTTTAGTAAGGATACTCTGCTATATCTGGTTTAAGTTGGGCTAATCAGGCCTGTGCCTGCTACATCCTCCTGGATCCTGGGCTAACTAGCCTGGGCCTGCTGCATCCTCCTGGATCCTGGGCTAACTAGCCTGGGCCTGCTGCATCCTCCTGGATCCTGGGCTAAATAGCCTGGGCCTGCTGCATCCTCCTGGATCCTGGGCTAACTAGCCTGGGCCTGCTGCATCCTCCTGGAACCTTGGCTAACAAGCCTGGACCAGCTACATCCTTCTGGAGCCTGGGCTAATCTGCTGCGGCCTTCTTAGTTAAGCTGTGCAGCTCTCAAATTATGAACTGTTTCTACGGATGCACTGTAAGTTAAAGACGATGGCATTTTTCTTAACTTTAGTATGTTTGTTGACTGTCTGGGACCTGAGACCAAGCAATCGCCCCTTGGTGAGTACCTCTAGCAATGTGTTAAATTGCACTTACTACAGCAGCACTAATGCTTATGTTGCCGGGCATCTTCAGCAACCACAGTCTCATGATTTGGGCCTTAAACTTACACCAAGGGACTTGCCTAAATTCCAAAGTTCTCTTGCTCTATATAATCTTACTCTTTCGCTTAAGGAAACTCATCGCCTGGCTTCAACATATGAAAAGACTAATTCAAAATGTAATGTGAAACAAGGATTGATGATTGTCCTATTCTTACTTTTGTCCGGAGATGTACAATCAAACCTTGGTCCTGAGCTGCAAAGTATCCAGACCCCAGCTTCTTTCAACTTAATGTCTGGTCTCAAAGTTGTTCAGCTTAATGTGCACATCTTATTACCCAAGATGGACATGGTCAGAATTTGGGTTCGATCAACAGATGCAGATATTGTTATAATTTCAGAAACTTGACTGACAAAATATATTATAAATGAAGACATTAGCATACTCAGATACAATGTTTATCGTACCGACAGGCCCAAGAAAGGCGGTGGTGTAGCCATTTATGTTAAACTAAGATTTGATGCTTCAATTGTTCTGTCTGAGTCTATCTGTAAGCAAATGGATTTTTTGGCATTGAAGGTGGAAATAGCCAAGTCCCTCTCTATAACTGTTGTCGGGTGTTATAGGCCTCCATCTGCCACCAAGGAGGCATTATCGTCTTGGGAGTATTCTGCAGTGATTTGAGTGATCATTGTGTTGTTGCTACTTGCAATGACACTAAAATTCCCAAATATAAACCATGCATTATTTTCAAGAGGAATTAAAAAAAATTTAATGAACAAGCATTTCATCATGATTTGTCTTTGGTTGATTGGGGGCATATAGGGCTGTTGCCAGATGATGAGCTAACTTGGACATTCTTTAAGGAAAATTTTGTGAAAATTGTAAATAAACATGCTCCTATCAGGAAACTCAGGGTGAAGGGACGAGAAAACCCCTGGTTTTCCCCAGAGTTGTCAGATATCGTCCATCAACGTAATGTGGCATGGGCCCAAAGCCAGAAAAGGTGATTCTGCCTCTGACTGGTCTATTTTCACGCAACTAAGGAACAAATGCACTTCTCTTATCAAAAAGGCTAAATCAGAATATTTCTTATCTGTCACAACTGAGAACCTTAATAATCCACAGAAATGTTGGAATGTGATTAAATCTTTATCTGTAATTTAAAGTCCTCAGACTCTTCCGGCATTCATCCTAAAAGATGCAGTCCCAGTCTATGATAACTGAGGTCCTAAATTGCTTAAACAAGCATTTTGTGTCATCTAGTTCTTTGTTTGACTCTACAGGAGCTTCCCCTGTGACTCCCTGCACAAACCCCTCACGATTTTCAGGAGAACCCTTTAATTTTGTACCTTTTACTGTGTAGCAAGTGCATAAAGCCCTCAAAACGTTAGATCACAGAAAACCCCCTGGACCTGACTTGATAGAGCCCTATTTTTTGAAAATAGCAGCTGATTTTGAAGCACAGCCTCTAACAATCCTTTGTAATCTCTCAATCGAAAACAAATAAATTCCATCCATTTGGAAGTCAGCTTTTGTTACCCCCTTATTTAAAGGAGGTGACCCAGCAGCTTTAACTAATTACAGGCCAATATCAAATTTACGTGTCTTGTCAGAAACCCTTGAGTCTCTTGTGTGGGATCAACTAAAAGAGTTTCTAAACTCAAATGATCTTCTTTCGAAACCGCAATCAGGTTCAGGAAAAAGCACAGCACCATCACTGCGGCTACAAAAGTGATCAATGATATAGTTGTTGCTCTTGAGAAAAAGCAGTACTGTGCTTCACTTTTTATTGACCTGTCAAAAGCTTTTGACACTGTGCACCATGGTGTTTTAAAGCATAGGCTTCTTTGCTTGGGTTTGTCAGATCATGTAGTTTCCTGGTTTACAAATATCAGGGATGCAAACTTGTCACCTTTCGGCGAAATTCGCCGTTTTTGTTCCGAAAAAGGTCATTTGTGTGATTCATGGAGATCTGCAATAAAAATATTTCGGGGGGGGGGGGGGGCTGCCAAGTAATCGGCGAACGCAAGCTGTCATAAATATTTATTCCAAGCTTGTTCGTTTGGCCAACCCGTGTAATCATGTCATCTTCGGGTCTGTAGCTGCCTTGATGCCGTACTAGACAGGAGTGACGTTGGTACGCTTCAAAAACGTCATGGTACAGACACACCAACTCCGGCAGCGACGCAACGGACCGTCGAACGCACTAGCGAGTGGGCAGTTCTGTGTTCAAGTTGGATCAATTGGATAGACGTCCTGCGAAGTGGGCGGGACTTGAGTTTCGCTCTGCCGTTTCCAACATGGCGGCCGGGCCACAAACGATCTCATTTTACAGTTAAACTACACGCTAAAGCATGTTTCTGAAAACATTTGAGGCGGGAAATGTGTAGTGCAGTAACAGAATCTGGATTCATATTTGATCAACACTGCCTAGTTTGATAGTTTGAACGAAGTTTCTGGAGCCGGCGGCATTGCGTTGGACGGACGGCATTTGCATAAAGTTCAATCCATCGAACTTTATGCAAATTCACGTACGGCGACAGGGCAGTCAATTCGACGTGCCGTATCCATCATGCGGAGCTCCTGCTCTACATAGACAATGAATGGGATCCGTTGACTTGACGTCTGCTGCCGGAGTTGGTGTGTCTGTACCATCAGGCTTTCTAACGTAGGCTAACGTGCTAATGTCAGACAGTTCGCTGACATACGCATCGCAAATCACAACCATTTTTGCTGGTTACAATAACGGTGTTATCGGATAGTACAGTGTCTATTTCTCAGGAACCTTTGAAAAATCTAAGCGAGAAAACAACGTTAAATGTACCTACCATACCTTCACATTAAAAAAAAAAACCTAAAATAAATAATGGAAAATCAACGGAGCAAAGGCTTACTCTGATATCGATGTAATGTTAGCGAATGAGGGGTGAGAAGCCCCCTACCTCCCCTTGCTAATATTTATTCCATTCGTCCAGAGTCAAATCTATTCTTGAGGTTCCAAATATTTTCAAAGCAGTTTGTCTTTCAATGTGAGGAGTCGATCGAGTTATTTTATGTTCCGTCGTTTGAAGCAAACCTTTTAGCCCTGGCATTGGTCTCCAATTATTTATACCTTCACTGGAAGGGAAGTCCATTTTCCAGGCTCTCGCCAGCCCCCTTCAGTGAGGCAGAGGAATAACATTGAAGCATATGCAATATATATATATATGTGTGTGTATATATATATATATATTGTGTGTGTGTGTATATATATATATATATATATATATATATATATATATATATATATATATATATTCCGCGAGGGGGTTTGGGTCCTGGTCTGTGTTCTGAATTTGTGAGTGTGCATAAGGGGGTGCCACAGGGTTCGATATTAGGACCCTTCCTGTTCATTATGTATATTAATGATTTGGGAAAATATGTGTTAGATGCTAACATGCATTTTTATGCCGATGACACAATTATTTACTGTTTTGGATCATCTCCTGCTAAAGCTGTTAAATCTCTGCAGAAAGCATTTGATGTGGTCAAGACCAGCACACACTCCTGCACTAAAACTAGTCCTCAATGCTGACAAGACTAATCTAATGTTGTTTTCCAACACTAAGATAGTACCTCAAACTGTCTCCACCGTGTCCACTCTTGAGGGAAATGTCATAGAGGTGGTTCATACATACAAATACTTCGGTGTCTTGCTTGATGACTCCCTCACCTTCAAGCCCCATATTGACAATCTGAAGAAACTCAAACTTAAATTTTTTTTCTTCTACCAAAATACATGTTGTTTCTCTTTTGAGGTGAAAAAGTGGCTTGTCTTTTTATCCATTTTAGACTGTGGAGACCTGATGTATATGAATGCCTCAATATCTAAGTAAGATTGACGCTGTTTATCATGCTTCTCTGAGGTTTAAAACTAACTGTAGAGCCCTTACTCATCATTGTGAGTTGTATACTCGAGTGGGATGGCCTTCTTTGTCCACCAGGAGGCTGGGTCACTGGTGCACTTTTATCTACAAGGCCATGCTTGGGCTACTGCCTTCCTACATCTGTAATTTAATCACACAGAGAAGTGTTGATTCTTATGGTTTGCGTTCAAACGATCAGTTGTTGTTGTCTGTTCCATTTGCACGCACAGAACTGGGAAAAAAGGCTTTCATCTACTCTGTTCCTTCTACCTGGAACATGCTGCAAAAAGACTGGAAATTAACTAAACTGACACTGCATGAAAAGTGGGATTTTCGTCAGTTAGCGGCCCTGTAAATTGCCGTGGAAGTTCAGGTTTACGACTGCAAACGGCAATTTGCAGGAAACACCGAAAACTGACGTAAATTGCCGGGAATTGACGTGGGCCTTGCTTGGCAGTTGTCCCCCCATGACCCCCCTCCCCGTAATCCTAGGGGAGGCTTTAACATGTAAAGGAAAATGCTGTGAGCTATACAAATGCAAATCAGGGTAGCAGGGGGAGTTTTCCCCCAGGTGACATTTTTCTGAAAGGTGTTAACTTCATTTCATCTTCATTCAAAGATATAACTTCATTTCATCTTCATTCAAAGATACACAAAACAATTTGCTTCAACAATTACTTTTAATCAGGCTTTGCCACAAAGGTAAAATGTACATTCATGCAAACAACATCACAGTCTCCTAGAGCTCAACCACTGTGCATAGTGGCATGACTACAGTGACCCTTTCTTTGATCTTGCTTAAATGCACAGTGGATGTGTTAACCACACATCTCCCAGCAATGCGCTCAACAGGCAGAAATGATGCTGGGTATGACGTGTCTGTTCCCTGCAAGCTCCAAACTTCTATTGGCTTTCCATAAAAATGTCTGTCCGGATGGGGATGAAGCCAGGAAACTTGCGCAGTAACATGTTTAAATGCAGTACCTTTTGACACAACATTAACAACTATAAACTGCTTTATAATGGCTGGTCGTAGTTCTGCTAGAGGGTCAAGGATGGGTTCATAGATCATAGATCTCGGCTGTGTTCGAAATGCCATACTAACGTCCTACTCGTACTTAATTGTGACGTAATTTGAGTACGTAGTGCATTCACATACAATAGTATGTGAATTTGTGCACGCGAGAAATGCCCGGATGTATACTGCATTGGCAAGAATTTCTGAGTACAGCGGACCTTGCTAAATCTACTCAACTTCCCAAAATGCATTGCGGCTCGTCTGACTTCACAAGTTTTGGGTAATGGCGGACGACTGCGGTGATTCTGGCGAGGAGCCCGACACAAACCGCGTACACATGTAAGTATACTGTAACATGACTTTTATGTTTCCAGCTGACTTTTAAATCGTATTGATAATGAACGTTACTTTATTGTTGTTGGCATTGTACGTTACGAATCGAAGGTCCTGCCAGCCGGCTAGCCTACTGACGCTAATTTACCATAGAGGTTAGCGAGCGCAAGCGAAGCGGAAAATGTGCCGTTTTTACCGACGTTAACTAATAATATAGTGCTTATGTTAAACCGTGGTAAATTTACTAACGGTGATTAATAACGCCGTGCACCGTTGTCCGTTAAAGGGACGGATGCAGACAGCGGGCGCCTCATTCAGTGGGGGGAACGATGAGGAGACGTTCACGTTCACCGGCAAGAGGGATGCTGCTCTGAGAGGCTTCACTTAAGAAAATGTGGTTTAAATGTTATAATTCTTATATCCAGGACTGCTGGAGACTCTCAGGATGATTGCGGTAAGAATATGTTCGGTGACTGCTAGCTAAGCTAAAAGTAGCTTAAAAGCTAATAGTCCAAGCTAAAAGTAGCATAGTAGCCTTGTAAAAGAACAAGAGAGAGGAACCAGTGTAACGTTAAGTTGCTTTGTTAAGTGTATGTTGTTGGTCTTTTACAGGAAGCAGTACGCCGTCTTCACAACTCGGAGACGAATTGTAGGCGCTACGAACCGGAGCAAGGGTACGATTTAAAGAATATGCTTTCATTCTGCTGTATAAGGAAATAGATGCGTTAACAGTAGATACCGATCTTAACTGTTCATTTTGTTTTCACAGACGAACCTCGCCTCATAACGAAGCTGTGACCTCTTACTTGCTCGGAGCTTTGTCCGCAAGTCCGGATTTCTATGACACCGATAGTGACGCCATTGTGTGTAAGTAACTTTTACTGTTTTCTTCTTCCTTGTTTTAATTTTACTGTGACTTAAGTTTTCTTATTCATACCACTCATTTAATTGTTTTCCAGCTGCCTGTAAGACATACTATGAAACGGTAC
The DNA here is from genome assembly GCF_963514095.1 of Eutrigla gurnardus. Classification (NCBI taxonomy): domain Eukaryota; kingdom Metazoa; phylum Chordata; class Actinopteri; order Perciformes; family Triglidae; genus Eutrigla; species Eutrigla gurnardus. The sequence continues at coordinate 3,895,136 of NC_139919.1, forward strand.
GCAGGAGCTTCAGACACACACAGCCTGATCTCACATCGCAGGCGGAAGCTGTGAAGACGTCAGCTCGGAGTCGTTCCAGGAGAAAGAGGGTAAGACTTATTAGATTTATTAGATCCGTTTTTGGTCAATGTGACCAAACCTACCTAAACCTATTTTTCAGGTGCATTAATAGATGTGTTGTGTCCATGCGAAGTGCATCGCGCAGTACTGATTGTCTTTATTGATTGTTTTACAGCTGCTGGAAGCGAGACGGAGTGTGCTTGCTGATGATGAGGTGGACCGTTGGAAGTGCGGCACCACAGACATGATGTCTGATGAGGAGGACGGCGTCGTTGGCGGGGTGTCTGGATGGATTGTGCGACCTCCATCCTCTCGTAGCCAGGAGCTCACCGAGCTCTGTGCGACTCTACAGTCGCGATTAGAGAAGACTCCCAAGTACAGGGCCACGCACCGCAGGCGGCTGTAAAATTGACCAAATTCGGACAGAATGTCGCCAGTTCATTTGTTTGTTGTGTGGGCAAATTTGTACAGTTGTGTGTTGTGTTGTCAATAAAGCTCTTTCTTTGAATACTTCCTCCTGGCAATTTTTCCTTTCCTCAATAAATTCATTCATATTTATATTTATAAATATATAAGTAAATAAAAATAAATATATGTGTGTATATATATATGTATAAATATACATATATATATAAACATATATGTATATATATATATATATATATATATATATATATATATATATATATATATATATATAGTGATAGATCTGCTAACCAATCACTAGTGATTATTCTTGTTTAAAAGACCCAGTGTGACCAATAGTAACACATCTGCCAACGGGGGTGGGGTTTACATTTATAATGACTAATCAGGTTGAGCAATAGTGACAGATCTACCAACGTGGGTTGGCTTTACATTTATAATGACCAGATCTGCCAACCAATCACGAGCGATTATACTTGTTTAAAACTAGTGGTTTCATCCAATCCAGAGTGAGGATATTCAAGCCATCTCTGGCCAGGCGCGGTTTCGCTGCTAATCATATGCTAATTAGAGCCTTCGCTGTGGTTCGTTTCCGACAATTTTCGGCACAGACGAACGCGGCGTTCGCAGCCTGTAAATTGTCGTTAACTCCCGAAAATTAGGGAGATTTTCAGGCGTTTACAGGGACGAAAATCCGACTTTTCATGCAGTGTGATATCCTTGAATGCTTTTAAATCCAGGCTGAGAGCACTTGAGATGACCTCCTTTACATGCAACTGTTTTTTATAATTTTATTTGTTGTATATTGTAACTTTGTAAGTTTTGTTGCCTCTTGGCTAGGACTCCCTCGAAAAGGAGGTTTTTAATGTCATTGGGACTTTCCTGGTAAAATAAAGTTTAAATAAAAGTCAAATTATTAGTAATATAAACAGTTGTAATATTAACAGTAGTAGTAATATTGACAGTAGCAGTTATATTAAGAGTAGTTGTAATATTAACAGTAGTAGTAATATTGACAGTAGAAGTAGTATTAACAGTAGTAGTAATATTGACAGTAGTAGTCCATGGTGTTCTCTGCAAAGACAGCAGTGTCTGTTTTTCATCTCAAACTGCGTTCAAGACCACGTTAGGTAGATAAACAATCGTGAAACCAGAGCACTCAACTAATACAAACCCCACAAACAACCTTTGTGTATGATTATTTGTCCGTGTGCGTTTTGACCTTGGACTGTTGAATGCACTTTCACTTCAGTAACATTACATGAAAATTACTTGCACATCTCCCTTTTAGTTTTCCTACTTACTTTATAATATTTTGATGATTGATTTTATAATGTGCACAATGAAAAGCATCTGATGATAAAAATGTAATGACCAAAGGCAAAATGGAGCGTGTGCCTGGTCCCATTCTTACAAAAGCCTTTGCAGAACATGCATCTCTGTATGGGATCATTGCTATCATGGTGTTATCCGCTGGCTAATGTAGAATACATTTTTGATTGAAGGCTTCAAATGTACATTTCATTAGGTTATCAACATTTACTCAGACATAGTAACATTGACAAAGTTACTGACACGTGGAATACATACACAATAATAATATTTAGTCCTCTGAGCTATCCATAAAGTCCAAGATGATGCATATAGATCTGATAAGTAAGGAGCTTCTCTTGATTTATTTTGAGTCTGTCTAGAAGAGCTACTCCTTCTGGTATCATAGTGCTTTACAGTTTAACTGCCTCACTGCCCAGCACAATACACAGACCGGTTAACAAGCAGATAGACAGACAGATAGGGAGGTGAACAGGCAGGCAAGGTTCAAGGTGTCATTATTATCCCAGAGGGTCAATTTGTAGTGCAGCCAGCAGAACAAACAATATAATATAAACAACATAAACAATAAATAGTACCTACAGTCATCATACATACAGTTATTTAATAATGCAGTGAATGCAGGGACAGGTGCTTTTTAAGTCTGTTTGTCCTGCATCTGGGTAAGATATATCTGCGGCCTGACGGAAGCAACATGAACTCAACATTAAGGAGGTGAGTGGGATCGGCCAGAATTGAGTGGGTCTTTCTCAAGGACCTTTGGGAGGTAATTTAAGGCAGTGTCTGTTATTTTGCTGCACACTCTCACGATACCCTGCAGTCTGTTTTTGGTTTTCAGGGTCAGAAATCCGTACCATCAGATAAAAGAGAAAGTAAGAACAGATTCAATAAAAAAAATAAAAAAAACATTCCCATAAAAGTGGTGTCAACATTAAAACGATGTAGCACATAGGTAGACAGACAGAAACATAGGTAGACAGACAGGAAGCTATACAGGTATTTAGACAGGGACAGGGGTAAGTAGGTAGAGAGACAGGTAGGTAGGTATGTAGAGAGACAGGCAGTGTTGGTAATAACCAGCACATTAGTGTTACTACATTTACATTTACATTTAGGTCATTTAGCAGACGCTTTTGTCCAAAGCGACTTACAATAAGTACATTTGTCAAAAGAAGGAAACAAGGAAACCACAACGTATCATTGCCGATAAAGTAAGAGCTAAAAATAGAACAAGTGTTAGATCCTCGTCTGAGTAAACTAGTACTTCAAGAGCAACAGTGCTACGATCAGAGTGCTATAGGTAAGGGTTTTTTTTGGGGGGGGGGGGGGGGGGGGGGGGTGTTAGTGGGTCATGCTAGTCGAGGTGAAGTCTGAACAGGTGAGTCTTGAGCCTTTTTCGGAAAATGGCAAATGACTCAGCTGTCCTGATATTAGTCGGGAGTTCGTTCCACCACTGAGGCGCCAGAACAGGGAAGAGTCTGGACTTTGCTGAGCGACATTTGTTTGATTTCAGCGATGGTGGTACCAGCCGGCCAGCTGAAGTAGAGGAGCGAAGTGCTCGCTTTGGGGCATGAGGTTTGACCAGTGTTTGAAGGTAGATGAGTGCTGTTCCATTGATGGCCCTGAAGGCCAGTGTCATCGTCTTGAATTGGATGCGTGCTGCAACAGGGAGCCAGTGGAGGTCACGGAGGAGGGGGGTCACATGGGAGAATTTGGGTAGATTGAAGATAAGGCGTGCTGCAGCGTTCTGGATACGCTGCAATGGTTTAATCGCAGAGGCGGGGAGTCCTCTGCATCCCCCCCCCCCCCCTCCCACCTCCCTCTTATTTTACGAAAATATACACTTGCTGTGTAAAAGGACCGGTTTTCTTCACCCAGTCATCGCCCGTTTGTCAGTTCATCCATGTGGTAACGTTGTTCAGACTTCTTTGTGATTACTCGATTCGTCTTCCGTGCTCCGCTGGTATTTTGGTATTTTGGTGTTTTTCAATTTCAGTTTCCACTTCCTCTAGCCCGTCCACGTGTCTGCTATGTTCAGCCCAGCCCTTTTGTTTTCCCTCCTCCCCCTCGGTTCCACTGGTTTTGAATTTTCTTTTCTTTATTTTTTTTACACATTTAGTTAATAAACTTTTTTTTGTGTGACTTTGGTCGGGCAAGTATATTGGGTCCAAATCAAACACGCCACAACAGCACCCATCCATCCATCCGTCCATTTTCTACAGCTTTATCCTGTATTCAGGGTCGCGGGGGAGCTGGAGTCAGCTGTCATTGGGTGAAGGCGGGATACACCCTGGACAGGTCGCCAGACTATCACAGGGCCAACATGTAGAGACAGACAACCATTCACGCTCACATTCACACCTACGGGCAATTTAGAGTCTTCAATTAACCTATCCCCATCCTGCATGTCTTTGGACTGTGGGAGGAAGCCGGAGAACCCAGAGAGAACCCATGCTTACACGGGGAGAACATGCAAACTCCACACAGAAGGAACCCGAACCCGACCCAGAAATCGAACGCGGGACCCTCTCGCTATGAGGCGACAGTGCTACCCACTACACCACCCACCGTGACACACTCTGGGTTTTACAGGCTTCCAGGAAAAGCAGAGCCCGATATAACCAAAGCTGTATGACCTTTGTTACCATCACATAGGGCTGCAGCTATCGATTCTTTTTGTAATCGATTAATTTAGCACTTTATCGATCGATTAATCGAGGAATCGGATAAAAAAAAATTGCGTTTTTAAACAACCAAAACAAATAATGCATAACGAAAATGATGTGGCTGTAAAATGATCAAGCATTTCTAAAAAAAAATAAACAGAGGTATTCATTCCAACTCCAAAATTTGGCTCCAAAACTAAGCCCATTTATTAAGTGCCAGTGAGAATTTAACAACAATACAGTTAAATCAACTTGGATAAAACATGGATAACATTTAATTTACGTTTAATTACGTTTTCATGTGGGTATATAGTGTACTTCTTCTGTGCCATTTATGTATTTAGCTTTCTCTATCACTACAGTAACTGTTTGACCATTCTTTTCTCTGCTTTGAACTCCTCCGTCCGTTTGGGCAAACACAACAACTCACAGCCAAGCGTAAATCAGGCTTTCCGATTGGCTGTAAAAGCTGCTACGGGAGCCAATACGAGCGTCCGATGCATAAACGTAACTCTATACGTCACTCGCAAGATGGCGGATGAGAAGTGATCGATATACATAAACAAAACGGATAAATGCGCCACGGAGACGAGGAGACATCTAGTCACACATTTTACAACTTTACTCATTCGTTTTGTTGTCAGAAATAAATCGCTCACATGGGCAAGCAGGATACCGTTGTTTAGCCCCGATACTCTCTGTCGTTTACGGACATTCTGAGTCTGACTTTCCGCCATCGCGCCAACTAAATTCAGAATGAATGACCGTGTATGACGCGCTGGTGTGCTTCCTGAACAACGGTCCGTGTGGAACAATCGGATCCCTGCACATAGGCACGTCATAGGAATTTAACGAGGCTTCGAGGCAGATGTTTTGCCTCGAGGAATTTTCATAATCGAGTTAATCGAGTAACTCGATGAATCGTTGCAGCCCTACCATCACAGCCTACTACATCGCAGAAGATTGGAATCGTGCACAAGTCACCTCACACAAACACTGCAAACGTTGCAGAGCTACTTGGCATTGCTGTGACTGAGTGGAACATGTCAGAGAAAGACACTGCTTTAGTCACCGACAACGCAGCTGATATGGTTGTTGCTGCACAGTTGGCCTACATCCTACGCACATGTCCTGAACCCAGCCTCTCAGAGCACTAAAGCTGCCAGTTGTAGAAGGACTAGTCAGACGTGTACGACCTGTGACTGGGTACTTCCACAGAAGTGCTCCAGCACTCTGTTGCTTTTGACATGGTTAAACGTTTCCTTGAGCAACAGGCACAGCTGCTCTGCTTTCACCTGAGGTGAGAAAGAGATCAGCACATTCACCGAGTCAGACCAAATAAATAAGTGAAGGAAGTTGTTAACTTCCTTCATGGGAAGTTAGCTAGCATAAATGCCGGTTGTTAGCACCTTAATAAGGTAGCAAATCTGTGACTTAATAAACTCGCAACTTTGCCACTTTATAAACTTGTAAATTTGCATTTTTATTATAAAAGGACCGGTCCAGTTCCACCCTGCGACCGCTCACACCCCGAGTCTGAAGCGCAGGCCTGACCCAGAATCCCGTTGTGTCATCAACAGTATTTTCAGTCATAAATTGGCTCGATAGTGGGAAGCTGAACATATACATAATGTTATATTACATATTTTTAGTAAACCGGTCCAGTTCTGCTGACACCCCGAGTCTGAAGTGAGGTCCCACCATTGGCCTGTAACATGTCTGTAGTCTCAGTGGTTCCCACCACTGGTCTGTAATAGGTCTGTAGTCTCAGTGGGTCCCGCCACTGGTCTGTAATAGGTCTGTAGTCTCAGTGGGTCCCGCCACTGGTCTGTAATAGGTCTGTAGTCTCAGTGGGTCCCGCCACTGGTCTGTAATAGGTCTGTAGTCTCAGTGTGTCTCACCACTGGTCTGTAATAGGTCTGTAGTCTCAGTCAGTGGGTCCCGCCCCCTATAGGCGGGTTGAAATCTAGTGTTGTAGTCTTACCCCTTCTAACCAAAGCAGCCTCTGATGACACAAATTATATAATTATATTATTATGATATTTGCATCATCTGAGGCTCTTTTTCAGAATAGAAATACTGAGATCCCCGCCTCTGGGGAAAATGAGGGAATGATGCACGACCATTAAAAAAAAAAAACGGGTTTCTAACCATACAAATCTTAATACAAATGGGTGAAGTATTCCTTAAAGTACAGAGAACCTTTTAGTAGGAAATTTGTGGAAGATAGTTTGGCCTACAAATCATTGTATTCAATACATTATTACTCCTGTAATTTGGTACAAAGATTGCATTACATGAAGACATGTTTCACTCTAGCATCAGCAGCTCTCAGCACGCCAACTTGTCTCATGTCAAGTACTTTTAATAAAAGCCAAGGTTTCAATTGAGAAAAGATCACTGTCAATTACATGGATACCACTCAGTTTATGTTGATGGAAAGTGACACGTGTGAAAAGTAATAGCTGATGGAATTTAAAACTTGGATGAAATCGTAGAAGCTAGAAAAAGATGCAATGCATGTCTTGATATATATATATATATATATATATATATATATATATATATATATATATATATATATATATATATATATACACATATATATATATATATATACTGTATATATATTATATTATATTTTCTCTTCAACCCCAGACAGCAAAAACCAACTGTTTTAATAATCTGAAAAATCTGTTTGTGTTAGTTCCTGAGGCTTTATATTTTTTTTCTTCCCTGCATCTGTCCTTTCTGGGTGGAAAGGCAGCAGCAGATAAGTTTAATGATCCCTGCTTGACCCCCGCTGCCCCGTCGTCTTCACTGAGACTCTATAATAGCACTTCATGTGTTTGGGGCCACATGGCTGCAGTTCAACTGCATCCTTGGCTGTCGACATTATGTTGGATCATCAGAAAATCTCCAGCGTGCTCAAACTGTGTCTCCTTCACCCGGCACTCGCCTGTCTCTGGCTCCCTCCCGCCACTTACAACCAGATCTGGAAGGCGCACTACACTTTAAGGGAGCCATCTGCGTAATTGTCTTGGCATTGGCACAGATGCCACACCATCGGTGCATAAATCACTACGTCAGGAGGCATAAGGATGGACAGGATTGATTCTAGGAGGGTTGTGGAGGGAGAGGACGGCAGGATGGAAGGATGGAGGAGTGAAAGCAAGCCTCCAGTGGCAGTAAATTGGACTGAGATCCATGGCCAATGCGGCAGTCCTTTTAACCTGAATGTGAGAGGGAGGCATAAAAGATTCAGTCATTTTCAAACATGACCATCACTTTGGAGAGATAATGAGTGTCCAGTACGCTGGCTGAAAAACCCACCCCCGACCCGCTCTTTTCTTCCCTCGCCTACGTGACAGATAACACTTCATTTAACTACAGAGAGATGACATGAGTGATGATGAGAATTCCCCGGCAATGTCTTTCCTCTAAAAAAAAGTTGCTCTAATTAGTTCAATGCGTCACTGGACTGAATAAACTCTCCAATACTCCCCCTACTCCCCTCATAAAGGCTCTTTTTCATCAGCACATGAATGGCAGTTTCACCTCCCTGTGTTGTTAACAGTACTTCCTAGCTTTCAAGGTAATTCAACTGTAGTTCTTACTGTCCACTAAATTTTCACAATTAGGTGTTAACTCATAATTTTTATTCCTCAAACAATCCACTTGACCACTGTGCACCATGCTGGTAATTAACATTCAGACACCTGAAAGAACCACAGAGACACATGCACACAGGTTTTTCTTCAGAGCTGGAGCCTCTGAATAATTATGCTTGTATCTGTCAGGCACACGGCACATCAGAGTGATTCTTCTGTCACAGTTTAGGGGAGGAAAGGCAACTTCAGCCAATGTCAGACTGGCGATTAGCGAGACTGTCCATGAGACAAGTGGAGCAAAACCATTTCCCTGGGCGGCTTACTTTCTTAGCCGCCAAGGGATATTGTGGGGATAGAGAGAGCACCCAGTGGTGTTAACATAACGGGTGGCATTTGGTTTGCCGCTTTGTTCCTCCTGCCTTGGCATAAATCTTCTAATCTCTAATTTGTGCCTCTTAATCCTGCGGGTTATACTCCTGGAATTAGCTAGGATTCCTGATGGTCTGATCTTCCAGCTCAGCTCATCCTTCTGTAAATTCACGGCCATAAATCTCAACATTTGGTGGGCACACAGTTTATGCATCTAGAACACATCACCTACACAAATGAGAACCAACAGTAATACACCTAGACAAACACACACACACACACACACACACACACACACACACACACACACACAGAGGATTACCCTTTTATTTCTTGCCATTCTCTCTGGATTTGAAATCTGTTTGGCTGGGAGATGGTGCAATTGGGCAAAATGTACTGTACATCACAAAATATATCACAATTCCTTGAATCCTTTAAGTCTCCTCTGCAGGGAGATTTAGGATTTACCTTTCCTTTTATTTGCACATGGCAAATGGATAGACAAATGTCAGGCTGACCACAGAGACTATAGTCGTCATACAATGGTGATCAAACATGCACCAGGCGGCAACCTCCAGTTGTGAAAATTGAAGCCAACACTGAAGTGCTTTAATCTTGCATTCTCTCTGCTGGCCATCAGGGGGCAACCCCTCTTGGTACAATAACAAGTCTGATTGTTTAAAAATGTATGAGAAAATGTTCTACTTCTTATAGTGCAGCAGATTAATTGCAAATTTCAAGAGAATCGTTCACTTTGGTATAAAAGCATGACATTTGGCACAGATACTCTCTAAGGGTCACTTTTTGGGAAAAAGTCGTTGGCCACCCAAAGATTCAAAATGGCGGCCATTGTTTCAACTGTGATGTAGGCATAACATTTTGTGAAAATACTCTCTTAAGAATGTTTTTTTGGAGAACAGTGCTTGTCCCTGAAAAAAAATCAAGATGACAACCATTTTTCACGATGGCCACCATTTCTCTTAAATATGGGGTATGTAATTCTGTTCAGAAGTACTTTTTGTTATACTGGGTGAAATGGCCCATCTAATTTCAGAGGGATCAGTACATTATGTCATCAGGAAAAGGAACGGAATCAAACAGAGCTATCTGGCCGCCGTGGGACTGAGAAAACAAACAACCAATCTGCGCCCCTCGCACCGAAGGGCGCGGATTGGTCGGAGTAAAAAAACAATCAGATGCCTTTATGTCTAGTTCTGCACCCGCCCTCCCCGCCTAAGTGCGAGTGCACAGCCTTCACGTCTCGCTGATGCCGGAAGAATCAGCTTGGACGGACTCACTGACGGGAGGGCGAGGGGGGGGGGGGGTACTTAGAGGAGGCAGGAGGAGGTGCTATTTTCAAATCTTGCTAGCTCTCTTGCTAGCTTTCCAACATTACATACCCCAGCTTTAAATCCTTACATCAATTTATCAAATGGTGATGCTATCATCAAGACTGGTACAAATGTTCTTAAAGGAACATTCTCATGGAAAAAGGTGTGTGCCACTCAAAAATTCAAGATGGCGACCATTTTCAAGATGGCCACCATTTCTGTCAGAGCTCAATGTAATGTGTTAAGGAAGGTTTTGTTTAATAGAGTGAACGTCATTACACAACCAGGGCACACTGGTGACTTCACTGCCGTGGAACTCAGCATGGGGTTCAGTGTCAGCTGATCTAGTTTTACTTAGACTGTAGTTCTTGACTAGTAGTAATAGTATAGCTAAGTTTAGTGTCCCAAATGCTGTCTAACGGCCCCTCATCAATTAGCTAGTCATTTATGTAGTTAGATAGCTGCATCTGAATTGACAGGTTGTGTCAGCGCGGGAGAGTCGAGCCAAGGGTAAGAGGGGCAAGACTTGTTCATGTATGCTTACCTGGAAGGTGTACCGATCACACAGGACATAAATAGCACTGAATGAATGATCGGGCTAGGTGTAGGTTACCCAAACCTAGTTGTATCCCATACATAAATGTGTACTATGTCTATGATTCAGGTGGTAAAAGGATAACCCCTCAGCCTTAATCATACAACAAACCCCCAAAATGTTAAATGAAAGTCGCAACTGTTGCAGTACAACTGCTTCTCCTGGTACAAAGAGGGAGCAGCTGCCCACAGGTATTCAAAAGACAGAGAAACTCCATTCCCAGTATACATTGGTATGTCTGTGTTCGCCAAAACCAGGAAGAGAAGTCTGTTTGAAATGCTGCATGAACATGGTATGAGTATCTCATATGATCAGGTGCTAGAGATATCAGCTCAACTGGGAGATGCCACAGTAAGCAAGTATGTTGAGGAGGGTGTGGTCTGTCCACTGGTGCTACGGAAAAGGCTGTTCACCACTGCTGTCATGGACAACATTGACCACAATCCTTCTGCAACAACTGCTACAACATCATTCTATGGCACCAGTGTCTCTGTAGTTAAAATGGTCCTCATTTATATAGCGCTTTTATCCAAAGCGCTTTACATTGTTGACTGACATTCACCCATTCACGCAAACATTCACACACCGACGGCAGAGTCAACCACGCAGGGCGACAGCCAGCTCGGCAGGAGCAATTAGGGTGAGGTGTCTTCAACATCCACCAACATCCACCCTGCATTTTTCAAGAAAAATAATCCATTACCACCAAATACCCCAATGCCAAGCCCAGACACCAATGTTTTCAGGCCACAACGTGCCCTTGAGTATAAGTGGCTAGAGAAAGTAACAGTTGTGGAAGAAATCAATGATGCAGTGAACCTTACATGGTCAGCCCCCCCCGCGACCCTGAATACAGTTTAAGCGGTAGACAATGTATGGATGGATGGATGGGTGACATCTAGAAAATGGTTGCCATCCGGAATTTTTGAGTGGCACATACCTTTTTCCAAAAGAGACTTCCTTGAAGAGTATTTCTGCCTAATTGTATGCTTGCATCACCATTGGGACAATTGAAATAATTAATATTCTACAGGCCATCTTTAAAAATGGCAGCCATCTTGAATTTGGGACAAGCATCTTTTCCCATTATCATGTCTTTTAGAGAGTATTTATATCGAATGTTATGCTTGGATCACTGTTTGAATCATTTATCTAATAACCATTGAATAGCAATTGAATTTTTGAGTGGCCAACATCTTTTTCCAAAATAGTGGCCCTTACACAGTATCTGTGCCAAATTTCATGCTTTTATACCAAAGTGAATGATTGTCCCACTAATCTGCTCTACTATCATTGGTTATCTCAGAAAACATATTAATATGAATTAATGTTTTCAATTGCAAGTTTTAAGTCTTCCTCAATCCAGCATGATGTTAATTTAGTAAGTTATGGTCCATTTACAGTCAAACTGACCAGAAAGCAGGGAATGCTTTAGGGCGGGGCTACCTCAAGATTGATGCTACCAATGTTGGCAGCTTCACACCAGAAATCCAGTAAGGTTGCTCCTCAGGGGATGATCAATATCTAAGTTGGCGATGGCCAATGAATGGGTGACATCACGATGACTACGTCCACCTCTATACAGTTTGTGGCTCATTGTCACCGCGCTTTTGAGACAAATCACAACTTCTCTGCAACTTTCTTTGTTATTGCTGTTAGTTTGTCAATGCATTGCAAGCATAGCGAGTAGTGAGCATGCTTGTGAAATTGTTGTGCAACATTTCTTAATCTTTTGCAAACACTGTATGTGACGTTGGCTGCACGGTGGTGTAGTGGGTAGCACTTTCGCCTCACAGCGAGTTCGATTTCTGAGTCGGGTTCGGGTTCTTTCTGTGTGGAGTTTGCATGTTCTCCCGTGTAACCGTTGGTTCTCTCCGGGTTCTCCGGCTTCCTCCCACAGTCTAAAGACATGCAGGATGGGGATAGGTTAATTGGTGACTCTAAATTGCCCGTAGTTTTGAAAGTGAGTGTGTAAGGATGTCTATCTCTACATGTCGGCCCTGTGATAGACTGGTAACCTGTCTGTCTTTACATGTCAGCCCTGTGATAGACTGGTTACCTGTCTGTCTCTATATGTCAGCCCTGTGATAGACCGGTTACCTGTCTGTCTCTACATGTCAGCCCTGTGATAGACTGGTAACCTGTCTGTCTTTACATGTCAGCCCTGTGATAGACTGGTTACCTGTCTGTCTCTTCATTTTAGCCCTGTGATAGACTGGTTACCTGTCTGTCTTTACATGTCAGCCCTGTGATAGACTGGTAACCTGTCTGTCTTTACATGTCAGCCCTGTGATAGACTGGTTACCTGTCTGTCTCTATATGTCAGCCCTGTGATAGACTGGTTACCTGTCTGTCTCTTAATTTTAGCCCTGTGATAGACTGGTTACCTGTCTGTCTTTACATGTCGGCCCTGTGATGGACTGGTTACCTGTCTGTCTCTACATGTCGGCCCTGTGATGGACTGGTTACCTGTCTGTCTCTACATGTCAGCCCTGTGATAGACTGGTTACCTGTCTGTCTCTACATGTCAGCCCTGTGATAGACTGGTTACCTATCTGTCTCTACATGTCTACCTGTAGTAGACTGGTTACCTGTCTGTCTCTACATGTCAGCCCTGTGATAGAGTGGTTACCTGTCTGTCTCTACATGTCAGCCCTGTGATAGACTGGTAACCTGTCTGTCTTTACATGTCAGCCCTGTGATAGACTGGTTAGCTGTCTGTCTCTACATGTCAGCCCTGTGATAGACTGGTTACCTGTCTGTCTCTACATGTCAGCCCTGTGATAGACTGGTTACCTGTCTGTCTCTACATGTCAGCCCTGTGATAGAGTGGTTACCTGTCTGTCTCTACATGTCAGCCCTGTGATAGACTGGTAACCTGTCTGTCTTTACATGTCAGCCCTGTGATAGACTGGTTAGCTGTCTGTCTCTACATGTCAGCCCTGTGATAGACTGGTTACCTGTCTGTCTCTACATGTCTCCCTGTGATAGACTGGTTACCTGTCTGTCTCTACATGTCAGCCCTGTGATAGACTGGTTGCCTATCTGTCTCTACATGTCAGCCCTGTGATAGACTGGTTACCTGTCTGTCTCTACATGTCAGCCCTGTGATAGACTGGTTACCTGTCTGTCTCTTCATTTTAGCCCTGTGATAGACTGGTTACCTGTCTGTCTCTACATGTCGGCCCTGTGATGGACTGGTTACCTGTCTGTCTCTACATGTCAGCCCTGTGATAAACTGGTTACCTGTCTGTCTCTACATGTCAGCCCTGTGATAGACTGGTTACCTGTCTGTCTCTACATGTCAGCCCTGTGATAGACTGGTTACCTGTCTGTCTCTACATGTCGGCCCTGTGATAGACTGGTTACCTGTCTGTCTCTACATGTCTCCCTGTGATAGACTGGTTACCTGTCTGTCTCTACATGTCTCCCTGTGATAGACTGGTTACCTGTCTGTCTCTACATGTCAGCCCTGTGATAGACTGGTTACCTGTCTGTCTATGTCTACCTGTGATAGACTGGTTACCTGTCTGTCTCTACATGTCAGCCCTGTAATAGACTGGTTACCTGTCTGTCTCTACATGTCAGCCCTGTGATAGACTGGTAACCTGTCTGTCTTTACATGTCAGCCCTGTGATAGACTGGTTACCTGTCTGTCTCTACATGTCAGCCCTGTGATAGACTGGTAACCTGTCTGTCTTACATGTCAGCCCTGTGATAGACTGGTTACATGTCCAGGGTTAACCCTGCCTTCGCCCAATGACAGCTGGGATCGGCTCCAGCCCTCCCCCGATGGATGGATGGATGTGACGTTGTGACGTTGTGCTAACAACGTTTCATTTCTGCATCCATAACTATTGAGGTCAGAGTATGACCGAAGAGGATTCAAAACTTATTCCACAAGTTTCTTTTGCTAAAGACCAAGCTTCCCGTCATCCACTGCTGGACTTCCAGGAGATTTTTTTTTGCTACTTTCTCCTTGTGTTGCAAGTCATCACACCTGCTATCCGACAATGCCTTAAGAGGCAATTCTTATGTGCCACAGCCCATTCAGTAGGTTCCTCAGAAATAAAGCACTCCATCACAGCAAAGCTGTAACATAGCAAACTGTCAGGTATGCTTTGGCCTTATTCATTAGCTTTTGGCTTTATTAATGAGACACAACATTTTTGGCAGCAATGTATCTTTACAATTAAAAACACAACCCACAGTTGCTACAATTGAAATTAAACTCTTCCCTTACTCCAACCAAAAATTGTGGGATGTTCTATTAACAGGTTGATGTAGCATTAATGGACCTCATCACAGTTACAACATCCATTGGGTTGATATTATTAACCTTCTGTATGGACAGCAGCTCTCTTATAGCCACTCCTTCCATCTCTGCCATCGTGTTGCTCTAATGAGGTTCTGATGTAGTGGATCCCACCAGAGACCAGTGACAAAATTAACGGTGAGATCTCATCTTCACAAAGGCTTTCATTTTACCTCCACCTGCACACACCAATACAGCAGGTATGACATCTTTTGTTCATCAGTGGAGGATCCTCACCGACTGCACCTCATCTGTTCAATCCTGATAGATGTAAGTGCAGCCACATGCTACATGTCTCCTTTTAGCTCAAACAGTGGGGACACACATTATAACTGGAATCCAGCAGAAAAGGGAACTTAGGTTTGGCAGTACGAGGGGAAGGAAGAGTGCAAGAGAAAAAGGATCTCAGAAAAAAGGACCCAATCCTTTGTAGTGACACACGGAACAAGATGTTTCACCAAAGAAAAATGCAAATTGCTATCAACGGGAACAAAATATAACGGTATCAAACGCTCTTGACAATGAGAAGTCACACAAGACATGTCCTAATGAGCAGGAACCAAAAAAAAACAACCTCAGACATTTTAATCTTTTAAAACCACGGCAGGCGGTACATTGTTAGACAAACCGCATGTCAGTGAGTGATTTTTTTCCTCTGCACTCCCTTCCCTTGTTCTCCTGGCTTTATTTTGTCCTTTTGAGCCCCAACGATGCATTTTAACAAGGTTGTCAGTCTTTGACGGTCCATCACATGGGATCAGCTGTCCTCTCTGAACTTGTACACCAGTGAGCTTCATAGCTAATATGGCCAGTGTTGGTAATAACGGTGTTAGAGTATAACAGTGTTACTAACGGCGTTATTTTTTTCAGTAACGAGTAATCTAATTAATTACTTTTCCCAACGTTACAACGCCGTTACCGTTACTGAGAATGTAGAGTTGCGCGTTACTACAATTTGGTTGAATGAAGCGCAAGGTGTCAGCTTTGGCCAATGCCACACATCAGCTGCCTGGAGAGAGGGGGGGGGGGGGGGGGGGGGGGATGATGACACTGTTGCAAATGCGATGATGATTGGCTGGGTGGGCGGATCATGTCCTGCTCACACAACAAGACAGCGACAATGGCGACGAGCCAGGGAAATGCAAAGGTCTGGAACTGGAAGTACCGGCACTACTTCTCACTCATTGAACTTAAAGGCAAGAATGTTTATGCAACATGCACGCTATGCCTAGGAAAAAAGACTTTATCCACATCTGCCTCAAGCAACTCCAATCTGATGAAGCACCTCACATCAACACATGCTAAATATGCTTGAATGTTATTTCATATTATATAATATTATTTTATTTTCAATATTTAATATTGTTACTACTATAATACTGCCCGTAAATAGGCAATCGAACCGGGCCAAACTGTCGGCACTTATACCCCCAAGGCTGTCAGAAAAGCCCTCGGAGCTCACCGGGCAGCCCACGGCCACGCGACGCCACAATTATGCACTGCGAACCCGGACCACTGCTCCGTCCGGAGAACCGTAAACCCTTGGACGCGTTGCTGGGATTCCCTCCAGTAAATAGACACATGAACACCGCTGAATATTCGGGCCTCGTGCCCTCAGAGCTGGGTGAAAAGCCCTTGGACCGCAGACCAACATCGGGCAGCGGGCGGCTCCGCAAATCCACACATGCGGACTCTCCGTCGGACTCAAAACTCTAAGACGCACCGCCCGAAATATGCCCGTAAATAGGCAATCAAACCGGGACGAATTGTCGGGACTCATGCCCTCAGACCTGGGTGAAAAGCGCTTGGACCTCACGCAAACACCGGGCAGCCCACGGCCACGCAAACCCACAATTATGCACCGCGAACCCGGACCTCTGCTCCGTCCGTAGACCCGTAAACCCTCGGACGTGTTGCGGGGGATTCCCTCCTGGCACCACAAGTTTCCGTTTGTTCGGTCCCGGTTCTCAGCTCCAGTGGGGGCTATCTCGGTCTCCACAGACGCTCGCGTTCTGCCCTTTGAGCATCCCTCTCGCGCAATTCTTCCTCTGTATATTCAGGCTCATACAGGTACGGTTGGGTTTGGGTGGAAAAAAACTCCTCATCAGAGTCTTCAAAGGTTTCACTATATTCTCCAAATGTGGCCATTTCTGTGAGATTGAAGAAACTAGTGTTACAGGCTACTCTGCGTCTGTAGCAATGACAGCAGGTAAACAAAGTGTTATAGAACCGGTAACTTATAAGTGCTAGGTGATATCACTCCGCCGCTGCCATAGCCTACTAGGAAGTATGACATGCTGCTGCTGCTGCTGCTGAGACATAAATCCTTAAAAATGCAAGGTTGGTTTTATTTCAAACATTCTATCAACACATATGTACATTGATAGTCTGCCGTTACAATGGATTTGCCTCGGAGTGGGCAAGACTGTTTTTAATGCCATGCTAGCTAGAACGATTGACTGCGCTAGCCATAGCATAAGCAAACTCGGCAACTAGAAGAACTGAATGAAATTTCTTGAAAACATCTCCAGACGTCTCGAACACACCGGCTCACTTGGAAAATAGGTCTTATGTCCAAAATTCTGAACTATCCCTTTAACCAGCTGGCAAATTGCCGTAAAGGTATCTGCTTCCTTAGAAGGCAAAACCTTGATGTGGTTTACCTGCAAGAGACCCATTTAACTGATGCAGAACATTGCAAGTTGGGAAACGATGGCATGGTCATCAAATATTATATTCCGCTTTTACCTCTCTGCAAGAGGGGTGATCATTCTGATTTCATTTTCTTTTAAATTTCAAACCTTTATTGAACACTCGTAGGGAATTGATGTTTCCCTCATTTTCAGTGATGACGAGTTTATATCTATATTAAATACAATTTAACATCCCAACAATAGACCGATATAGGATGATTTCCCTGCCAAGCATAGAAGGGAAGATCTTCTTCAGCTAAGTAGCAAGGCGGCTGTCTGACTTCCTCTCCAGCAACAACTACATAGATATGTCGGTGCAGAAGGGAGGGATCTCAGGATTGCCGGGGTGTCTAGAGCACACTGGAATGGTCATGCAGCTCATCAGGGAAGCCTGCGAGAACACTGGTGACCTTACAGTCCTGTGGTTAGACCTAGCCATTGCATATGGCTCCATCCCCCACAAACTGGTTGAGACCACTATGACCAAACACCATGTGCCACATCATGTTGCAGACTTGATCCTTGACTACTACGATCAGTTTAGGTTGAGAGTCTCAGCAGGAGAGCTGTGTAATCGGAGTGGCATAAGCTGGAGGTTGGGATAATCACAGGCTGCACCATCCTGGTAACCTTGTTTGCCCTGGCGATGAACATGATGGTGAAGTCAGCTGAGCCTGGGTGTCAGGGCCCCTGGACCCAATCAGGGGCCGAATCTGTACCAGGATGCAGATGGATCCTGCAAGGGCTGGAAAAGCTTATCCAGAGGACTCATTTCCGAGAAGCCGGTGAAGAGCTTGGGCAAGGTGTTTGACAGCAGCCTCAAGAACTCCTCATCGGTGCAGTCCACCTGCCGGGAACTAGACACTTGGCTAAAATCAGTTGACAGATCCGGCCTCCCAGGCAAGTTTAAAGTGTGGATTTACCAGCATGGTATTCTGCCAAGGATATTTTGGCCGATACTTGTCTATGAGGTCCCCATTTTCACGGTGGACACCTTGGAGAGGTAGGTCAGTAACTGTCTCAGGAGATGGTTAGGGTTGCCCAGAAGTCTCAGTAACATTGCCCTCTACGGGAACAGCACAAAGCTCCGGTTGCCCCTGAAGTCTCTTGAAGAGGAAATCAAGGTCACATGGACTCGAGAGGTGCTGATATACAGAGGGTGCAGTCGAATAGTCAAAAAATAAGGTCCTAACTCCTATTCCTAACTCCTATTCCTTGACCTCTGGGGAAAACGTCACGGGGTTAAGGAAAGGCGATAGGGGAACTCAAAAGGATTTAGGAAAAGACGACCGCGGTGCTCAGAGAATCCGACCCGGACTTTCACAAAGCTACGTCATTATAACGCGGCCGCTGATGATTGACAGCTGATGATCGGCACCGGCGATTGACGTGCTTCTACGCTGGAGAAACTACAATAATGGACTACAAAAAGCGCATCGTCCACTTCTCCACATGTTGTTGGTTTTATAAACAGCTGGTTCACTGACCGGCTTCAGGTCCAGCAGCTCCTCCTTCCTGTTGCTTTATTTACGTTTCATTTGTGGTTTTAGTTTAGTTTTTGTCAAGTTTGTAACATGATTGAAATAATAATAAAAAAAAATGTGTCACTGTCCACACATTTATCATCACTATTCCAATTACTATATGTCTG
Source organism: Eutrigla gurnardus (assembly GCF_963514095.1). NCBI lineage: Eukaryota > Metazoa > Chordata > Actinopteri > Perciformes > Triglidae > Eutrigla > Eutrigla gurnardus. Next base: position 3,914,185 of record NC_139919.1, read on the forward strand.
CTTGAAAGTAATTGTTAAATATGCAAATAGGCATAGTGTTTGTTTTCATGAACGGCCGAGGTGTGCGGCACTTTAAATGTGGCTCTCGCAAAGAATTGTGGGTCGGCGTAATCTCCTTTCCTTTCGCATAGGAAGCTCCGTTGCATCCTATGCTAAAGGAGCTCTGAAAGGAAGCATTGGAGCTCCTTTCCTTTGCGTTTAGAGAATTCGAACGGCTCTTATCATGGCGGCCACTTGTTTACTTCTGGGTCACTTCTTCAGTTAGGAACCTTCCTAAGCAAAAAAGACTATTCGACTGCACCCAGAGACTCAAGAGATCCAAAGGTGGCCCAGGCTGGAGTGGAGGTGAAGACGGGAAGGAAGTGGAGGGCTGAGGTCGCTGTGCTGGATGCAGAATCCTGGCTGCGCCAAAAAGATTTGGTGGGCGTGGTGGTTGCAGAGCAGGCTTGGGGCTGTTTCCAACACCTCGGTATAGGGAGCGCAAGGGGAAGGAGAAGCGGGGGCAAATTCAGGAGGAGGTGAGGGCTGTAGTGGAGGAAGGAAGATCAAGCAGAGCAGTTGGTATGAAGTGTGGTGGTAATCAGTTTATGATCACCTGATGAGAAATAAGAATACAACTCCTAACAGCGCTTTTAGTAATTTATTCTATAAAGAGTCCAAAACAGGCTAGCAGTCGCTACAGACAGACTGTAAACAGACAGTCTAATAAGTCAAAGCCCTCGCAAACAGGGTGTCCAAGCGGACCGCATCACCGACATACAGCTTCAGAGCAAACTATCTGGCCAGATAGGGGCAGACTCCTTAAGAGTCTGACCAAGTCTTCAGTCTTGAGAAGGGCTTTTTATACAGTTGTTTGTGATGTCATCAGAAAAGCATTGTTCCGTTGTTTGTGTAGACGGAGAACTTTGTCCAGAATGTGGTCTTTGAACCACTCATCAGTGTCCATAGATCCATATTGACTTGCCAGCTGTGCTGGTGTCACAAGATGCATTTCACAACTCATGTAACGCATGACATGACATAAGTGCAGAATACAGGTTACCTCATGACACACATGGAATAGTATGAGTTAAAACTACTCAAACTACTAATTATACTATAATGAACTACTAAATGAAAAATTCCCATCACATGAAGCAACAGTGGGCCTGGACAAGGTGGGAGCAAACGATGGACCGGAAAGTCACCTGGACAGACCTATGGCAGGCGGAGCCTGCATACAATGGCCTGCCTAGCCTGGCGAACCTCTTCACCTTTGGGAAAGGTGGAGACCCCAAACTGCTCTCTGTGCTCAGTCAAGGGAACATTGGAGGACTTCCTGAGCTCCTGCCCAAAAGCTCTCAGTGAGGCCCAGTACACCTGGCGCGATAACCACGTGCTGAAACCACGAGTGCGAAACACCAACAGCGCAATAGCGTTTGTCAAGGCAGGAGTGCAGCAAAGGCCAGAACACAAGACTGTGGCAGCAGGAAGAAACAGCTGAGATTCCCGCAGTACATCATCAGCACCACTTTGAGGCCAGATATACTTCTGGTCTCCATGGCTACCAAGAACATCCTCATCATGAAGCTGACAGTGCCATGGGAAGACCGCTGAAAGGAAGAGGACCAAATTACGAACATCTGGTCATCGGCTGTCAAAAGCAGGGCTGGAAGGCAAAGTGCATGCCCATCGTAGTAGGCTGCAGAGGATTTGTGGGTCAATCACTCCACAGAGCCCTCTGTACTGGGCATCACAGGCCCAGAGCCATCAAGAACATCACAAGGCAGCTGAGAAAGCATTGAGATGGCTCTGGAGAGAAGGTCCATCGCCCGGAGGAGGGTATATGATGTTGTGAGACCCGAAACACCTGAGGATACTAGGTTCCATCACTGATGATGTGTTCAGGTGCATCAGAAGATGTATGAAATAAATGAAACTAAAAACAGTTGCAATTTGATGAACTGAGATTAAACAAAAAAAACAGTAACAGATGGGAGTACCTCTAACTTTAGGTTTTGTTGCAGAGCTATGTGTTCCATGTGTGATGCGGAAAGGGAATCCCTTTCGAGTAGATAAAGGGGTCAGATTTATATGAGTCAGTAGGTATATTGGCGATCAACTGGTCACTATGCTTAACATCTACATTCTTATTTAAAACTGAGCCCACTACTTCCTCTTAAAGACTCTCCTCTGGTTACAAAAATAAATCTGGTTGTATAGAAGTCCATGAGAAAATTACCTTATTTCTCTCTTGATTTATTATCTCAGTAAACATTGAGCATGAGTTTATGGTCTCAATCTCTAGTTTGCAATACTGAATGATGTTCAGTTAGTCAATTATGGTCCATGTAGAATCAAATATGAAGCAGGGGGTGCTTTTTGATTAACTGGTTGCTACCACAATGTTGCTACAATGGCATGGTTCAATGGATAATAAGCATCCCAAATAATATCACAGAATTGAATGGGTTAGCAAGGGTCAAGCTTCTTAGCACGCGCTAGCAAACATCTCTTTTTGTCTTGTCTAGCTCCAACATCCAAATATGGTCACTTCCTGCACCAAAACAAAAACAAACAAACAAAACCAATCCATAAGCCAATGGGTAACACCACTGTGGTCATGTCCACTTCTTTTATACAGTATATGAAAGCAACACAGCAATATAAGCAAGTTACAGTGTGACAGCACAATTTTCTTCCGTGGGAAACGCATAAACAATGTTTCACAGAAATTTCTCTTCCAATCAGCTTTAAGCTGTTAATTTGTACTGGTTGATAAGGTAAGCTCAGTCACAAAATGACCAATCATCATGTAAAAATCACAAAGGATTTTCATTGAGCTCTTATTTTTTGTCTCCCAACACTACGCCGATCATGCTGAGAAACATTGTTTAAAAAGCATTGCCCACTAAACCATTGTTTTCCTATGGTATGGTGCACCTGGCGTGCACTCCTCTTTTACACTGTATGACATGTTTCTCTAGCTGTTTTAAGATGTTCAAAAAACGTTTCAGTGCCGGGTGTACAGTGGCACCACTCATCAGTAAAACACTTGGAAAAGGCAGCCAATCAAATCATGCAAGATGCGGGTTTTACTAGTTAACCATTTTCTTCTTGTTCTGATGCTGGCAGATGTGGAAGGATAAAATGTTGATATTAGTGGTTTTAATTAAGATGAACAACATATTTTTCAGCAGGGCAACATCAAGAGCAGTGGCGGTCCTAGGTTTCATGACGCCCTGGGCGAACCTCACCTCCAGCCCCCCCCCCCCATACACACACACAAATGGACCCCCCCTTTTCTCTTCCTGTTTCCCAGTGCGAGTTTAGATACACAAATATCGCATTTGTCAATTGCGGTATTTTATTTTGAAAATTGCTTTAATTTTCTTTGTGTGATTTCCTCCCAGAATTGACACGATCGCTCGCGGCACGCGCAAAAAATAGAGCAGACGCCGAAACGATCGCTTCACGGCGCGGGGCGGCCGCGCCTATTCGCGGCGCTTCCGCGGCCGGTGTGAACCAGTCTCTCTCAGCATCAGCAGACGCACCTTTTTTTTTGTGCGGGCGCTCATGCCGCCCCTCCACGAATGCCGCCCTGGGCGGCTGCCCATACTGCCCATATGAGAAACCGCCACTGATCAAGAGCTCCAGGTCTGCTTGAATCCACATAAGATCACCTAGTTGATCACGAACCCACTACCAGTGCCAGCCCTGACCAATATGGTGCCCTGCGTGAGATTTTAGCTGACGCCCCCTTGCATCGCATTTTCAATACAAATGTCCATATCGTTTTGTTTTCAGTTCAATTCTATATTTGAAAGCACGTCAATCGCTGGTGCCGATCATCAGCTGTCACTCATCAGCAGCAATATAATGACGTAGCTTAGTGAAAGTCTGGTTGGATTCTCTGAGCACCACGGCCGTCTTTTCCTAAATCCTTTTGAGTTCTCCTATCGCCTTTTCTTAACCCTGTGACGTTTTCCCTCGAGGTCAAGGAATAGGAGTTAGGAATAAGAGTTAGGGCCTAATTTTTTGACTATTCGACTGCAACCTTCCTTTCTTTTTTCCTGTTCTTATTTCCATCCCCTGCTTTTCTTGTCTGTTGGTCTGTGAGTGTGTGTGCTGCTACAGGGGTGTGGCTGACTGTTGTGCTCCATCTGCTGGTTCTGGCTCCTCTTCTAATGACACCTGCTGTCAATCCACCTGCAATCAGAAGACACCTGCTGCCATAGTACTTAAGCTCCAGTCCTCATCCAGTCTTCGTCGAATCATCCATTGAAACCAGCGGTAACAATAATGATCCTGGTCCAAGTTGGCATATGCTACCCTAGCCTGTCTGCTCTCAGTTTAGCGTTTGGGTTCTGTTCTTATGCTTAACACAACAGTGTTGGTGTGTTTGGGTCCTTCGGCGTCTTGAAGCATACCATCTAAGATATGATTCGTAGATGTTATTGTTTGTGTTCCAAAGACTCTACCTCCCCAGTGATGTTTGTCCCCCATCAGCTGTAGCTTTCTAAAGTCATTCATATCCACAAGGTTTCTGTCTCTGTCCAATTACTGCACACTCACAAGTACAAGAGTTAACCCTTCTATATGAAAACGCCTTCATCTCTCCTGGTTCAGCAGGTCCATGTGGGAGAGAGCTACTCATTAGACTGACTCTATTAAGCAATGTTTGACCTCCCAGGGTCATGAGTTGCCATCGGGGTGACAGCTGAAACCTGTATTGTCTAATTCTCAGCCAAAAATCTGAATTAGCAAGGCAGAAATTTGTATGATAGAACAAGAAACCTCTCTGGGCTATTCCCTCATGCTCTCTTTTCTTCTTTTTAAATATCTTTTGTTCAGTAATAAAGGCATACCATTTTTGCAGGGAAGGATCTATAATTTCTGTCTTGTGTTTTTGAATAAACCAGGACAGAATGAGAGAAAAAACATGCAAAGATATACTTCACTTTATATACCCTTCTGTAGTTGAAAACTCTTTGGCCTTCTGTTACAACAGCAAAACCAGTTGGCCTTTGCCAAAGATATTCATTGCCATCACATTGTCATGTAATAATCCCTCTCCCAATCTATCACCAAGTGGCCAAATGAAAACAGCTCACTGATTTGGCTCATGTCCTTTGCACAGGGTTTATCATCAGCTTTTACTTATGTAAACGTAGAATGACGGATTAAAAATAAATAAATAAATACTCAAAACAAGACATTAAATGTAACAAAAAAGTCATATATGAGGTACTTGTGCATAGTCAATGTAGTAAAAATGTGTAGTTTTGTAGTGTAATGTCCCAACAGACAGAAAAAATCAAAGTTGTGCCATGCAACGTGAAAAAAAAGGCCAAAACTGAGTCGATCCAACACTCAGAGTCTCACGGCGGTTTGTCAAACAAGCTGAATCTATTGGTTTCGTGTTGAGCAACACAAATTGTTAAATAGTTTCAGTCAGTCAGGATGACATTATGCTACAAAAGAAAAGTTAGACGAAAAAACACTTTCGGAACACAGTTTGACTTAAAATGACTAAATACAATTGCACTGTGACAATTTCATAACCTGCCACGAGACAGCTTCAGTTTCCAGTAAAAGGTTTTCTGACAGCAAGGTAAAGAGGTGAACATATTCTAAATCTAGTGCTCACCTAAACTGTATTTCATATCATAGTTTGAGGTGCCTACAATATGTCCACAGCAGTACAATGATTTGTTTCTCCAGACCCCATCCACTGTTGGTAACACTGACTACGGAGAAGCAGCTCATATACAACCATGGGTGCACATCCCTGGGGGGACATGCCCCCCCCCAATTTCCGAAAAATATGAATTGTCCCCCCCAATGAAAATAGACTAAATGTATTCAAAATTGAACAAATGTATCTGACATCGGATCTGCACCCTGTATATAACCACACTACAAAACATCAACAGTGTCCCTTCAAGCAACCACAGACGTTCTGAAAATGAGACTACAGATGGTAGGCTACTGTTCAACAGCCAACTCACATTACACTGATGATAGACTTTACTTTTATAGAGTGTAAAAATAAAACGCATCAATTTCTCAACAATACTCATGCAAGCAAAAATCTGTAAACCACTCGGTCGTGTATTGTACCCATATACAATATAAAAAAAGTATTTTTTCAGTTTGGTTTTCTCTGTTAGACTATTTCTGTGCTACCTCCACTATTATATGTCATGAGAAAAAAACAACATGGTAAATGTCAAGTACATGCAATTCAAACTCTCACTTTAAATACATTTCCTTATGTTTAAAGGAAATAATGTCTGAAATAGAAACTTTTACTGTCTGAGGAGGATCCTAACAAGCATGTACTTAACAGCCTTTAATGTCAGTCGGTGCTAACTCAAGTGTTCAACTAGTCACTACCGTTAATAAGCTCAGCAGCTCTTATTTAATATAAAGGCTCTGTAGGCCTGGATTCTACTTTTCTTCTTCTGAATAGTTCAGAGGACCCCTATTAAACCAGTGTTGTGTTTGTGACTCGACCTTTCCTCTGAAATCAAAGTCTGACTGGTTCAAATGCAAAATGAATTCCTTTAGTTCAGGTCACATCATCTGACAGCTATCTTTTTGCGTCGTGTTTGGTGTGAACGCTCCTTTAGACTGATGGTCTTTTGCTGATTGACACACTGGCTGTCAGATTCAAAGACTGGTGGCCATTTTCAGGAGGTAGTGCTCATAAAGGATTGGTGATTAAAAAGCATGAACAATGCGAAACTAACCTTTCTGTATTCCCTGATCAAATGAAATGAAATGATGGCTGATCCCAAACTGCACCACTGCAGGTCAGACCTAAAAGCATCTGTTGTTGCTGCTGTGCTGTTGTTCATAATTACAGCAAAGACATAGAAGGGAAACTGCAGATTTTCAACCAGCTTTGTATCACTGCAATGTGAGTGATATTTTGCTAATTTAATCTGGCGTTCACATCCATGCCACTGTTTAGTGATTGACAACATTTCGATCCTGCCCTCAGCAGGGTTGGGAGGGTTTACTTTAAAACTGTATTCCGATACAATTACTGTTACCTGTTAAAAAATGAATTCAGTAACCTTATTCGGGCGTTCTGTATTTGCGAATCTTGACATGTGGGTGTGGTGTGCAATAAAAACATTGATTTATATAATATTTATGTACAAAAATGTAATTTACATTATTTTAAAATTGGATTCATGCTAACAATTTTTTTTGTATCTTAATTATGAAATGATGTTCCATGTATTCCGTTACTCCCCAAGCCTGCCAATCAGCAACGACCTCCATGGTCTGTGTGGTTCATCCAGGACACCAGTGATAAAACATCTACAAACCCTCAACACAGAAAAACGTAAACTGCTTAAAAAAAATTAAGGGGACACTTAAATCACACAGACCTTGATGAATGAATTATTGAAGTTGAAAATCTTTATGGTTGTACATTGTATAATTTGTTCAGAACAAAATTACGTAGCAAAAGTCAATCAGCCCAAAATGATTAACCCACCCAGGGCTGTATTCAAAATCACATCAAAAATCAGTCAATCAAATTGAAATCACAAGCGACTTCCTCATGGCAACTCATAGGGCCCTAGTTTCGTGGCGCAGCACAGCCTTGCGCCAGTTTGGCAGTTTGGTGGATCGCCTGCGCCAAGATGGGTGTGGCGGCGCAGCAGGGGGAGGTGTCACAGATTCAGCTTGGCGCTGTGGAAGTTTCGTGCCAAAAAGCCTCGCCGAGACTGCGCCGAAAGCCCGCCAGCTCCAACCTAGTCTACTCTTGGCGCAAGGCGAATTACAGCTGGCAGAGTGGCAGTTTGGCTGACCGGCGCGCAGTGCGCACACGTCACCAAGACAGGCAGGTTTCCACAGTTCCAGGCACATTTAAATGCAATAAATAATCACAACAAACACTATTTAATGCAACTAATTGAATCAACACATGAATTTATATCTATATAGATCAAAGGCGGATGGCACGCGTAACGGAAACTCAGCCTGACTGAATTAACACAGCTGAAACTGTGATGCAAACTAAAGAGTTCACATCTCTCTCAGCCAACCACAGACACCCTTGCGTTTTACACAACATAGCTACATGCCGTGGATGCCACTTTGATTTCATGGAGGAGACATTACAGGACTTAAAGTGATGGTTCGGAGTAAAATGCACCCGAGGTAATTTCCACCATGACATCCAGCCAAATACCCCTTCGGAAGCATTTTTAGCGATGGTCAGCATTGGTCAAGATAGCCGCTATCAGCCGAATGGCTTAGTACTAGCGCTATAGTACAGAGGGTATATCTCGTAAATTACCCCACTAATAATGCATGGAATGTTACCAAACTTCTGCAGTAGTACACATAGGGTCTGTACTCACAAAACGAGGCATTTGAAAGTTTGTAAGTACACCAGGAGTTTATTTAAAAGAACACTTGCCTGATAGCTTCTATCCTCGGCTGCTATGCTACCGCAGCGTAGACGCCACTTCCATGTTTACCCAGCCGATGCCGTGACGCAAGTTTCACGCGAGAGTATGAAAAAGTTTCGCTGAGTTTTTTTCTCACTTGCGGGGGTGGGAGTGACAGGAGGAGTGCCTGCGCCGGACTGCGGCGAGAACGAAACTTGCAAAGTCCAGGTGGACACACCCCGTCGGCGCGGCGCAAGTGCGCTGAGCCCCTGGTGTAGGAAACTAGGGCCCATAATGTGTCTCAGTAGTGTGTTTAGCCCCCATGTTCCTGTATGCACTCTCAACAACGTCTGGGCCCCCGATGAGTCGGAGGATGGTATCCCTGGACTAAGACATCAGTAATCTCCAGAGTAGTCTGTGGCTGTACTTGGAGGTACTGGATGCACTGATACATAACGTTCCATAGGTGCTCAATTGGATTTAGATCCAGAGGGCCAGTCAATGGCATCAGTGCCTTTGTCATCCAGGAACTGCCTACACACTCTGGCCACATGAGGCCGGGCATTGTCCTGCAACAAGAGGAACCCAGAACCCACTGTACCAGGAAGAACCCAGAACCCACTGCACCAGGAGGAACACAGAACCCACTGCACCAGGAGGAATCCAGCAACAGTGTGCGGTCTGACAATCACTCTTACCTGTCTTGCTTTTGCTGTGATAATTAGGTGTTCCCTTAATTTTGAGCAGTGTAGTTTGAAAACAGAAATGGCATCATCATCACATATCAAGTCAATATCAGAAAGTATGTCAGAAAATAAATACCTATGACAAAAGATATTGCTTTGTTTTGTTAGAAGTTATTAATCATTGTAGAGAAAATGTTTTGATCTCTAGGTGTGGGAGTCTGGGGTGTGTAAAAATAACAATTCTGTAATTTCTGACAATTATTTCTGTTATTTAAATCACCTCCTATCTTTGAAGTTTAACATGCCCGAATGTGAACCGAATTAATCTGTGTTTCCATTCACATCAACTACAACGGTGCAGCAACACTGACTCTTACACAACTCTCTCTGGTGCTGTTGTACCAGTTCAGGGAAGGCCTTGGCACTACGAGCATCCATTTACCTTACCTACTACACGTTACTGGGAACATAGTGGGAATCTAGTCATCTTTAATTGAGGTTTAATTGTATAGATAACCTACTTGCTTATGTTCGTGGTGGATCTGTGCCGGATAAGCATGATTTCACGAGTTTAGCTCACTTAGCACATGTCCTCTTTAGGAGTGGATGCATCAGTGCAACAGCGAATGCTTCTTCACATTTGTGTTAATGAATTTGATGAGGCCTTCCCGTACAGTGTTGCCACAGTTACTTTGAAAAAGTAATCTGACTACTGACTACTGACTACTCCTTTAAAAAGTAACTTAGTAAAGTTACTGACAACTTGTCAGTTACTTAACTTAAGTTACTTTATTAGTTACATTCAACAGCTGCCGACTACCGATTTTGCCAATCACTTTATTGACATGCTTTTTTAACAGTAACATCAACAATATATCCACTGACATTTTAAGTTGCACTTGAAAACTATGTCCTGAAAGAAAATACATGTTTTTATATGAAAAAATAAAGACAAGGGGTGCAGTCGAATAGTCTTTTTTGCTTAGGAAGGTTCCTAACTGAAGAAGTGACCCGGAAGTAAACAAGTGGCCGCCATGATAAGAGCCGTTCGGATTCTCTAAATGCAAAGGAAAGGAGCTCCAATGCTTCCTTTCAGAGCTCCTTTAGCATAGGATGCAACGGACCTTCCTATGCGAAAGGAAAGGAGATTACGCCGACCCACAATTCTTTGCGAGAGCAACATTTAAAGTGCTGCACACCTCGGCCGTTCATGAAAACAAACGATATGCCTATTTGCATATTTAACAATTACTTTCATGCAGACATATAGTAATTGGAATAGTGATGATAAATGTGTGCGGACAGTGATAATAATTGAATGGTATTTTTTTATTTATTTCAATCATTTTACAAACTTGACAAAAACTAAACTAAAACCACAAATGAAATGTAAATACAGCAAACGGTCAAACAGGAAGGATGAGCAGCTGGACCTGAAGCCAGTCAGTGAACCAGCTGTTGATAAAACCAACATGTGGAGAAGTGGACGACGCGTTTTTTGTAGTCCATTATTGTAGTTTCTCCAGCGCAGACGCACGTCAATCGCCGGTGCCGATCATCAGCTGTCAATCATCAGCGGCCGCGTTATAATGACGTAGCTTAGTGAAAGTCCAGTCAGATTCTCTGAGCACCGTGGCCGACTTTTCCTAAATCCTTTTGAGTTCTCCTATCGCCTTTCCTTAACCCTGTGACGTTTTCTCCAGAGGTCAAGGAATAGGAGTTAGGAATAGGAGTTAGGACCTTATTTTTTGACTATTCGACTGCACCCAGTCTTTCTTGACTTAACTTAACTTCAATAATTCTTTTGCATGAGACGCAAGAAGAAAGAAAATCTTTTATTTTTACTGACAAAAATAGTAACGCACCGTGTATTTGGATAAGTAACTTTAATCTGACTACTGGTTTGGCAATAGTAGCGCGTTAGACTACTCGTGACTGAAAAAAGTACTAAGTAGCGCATTAGTGGCATCACTGTTCCCGTACCAGTGTTACCTGACGTGAACCCAATGTAAAAGCTCACAGAGCCGCTGGTTGCCTGCGTTGAAGTACTGCATCAGGGCGGACGGAGTGGCTCAAATTGCCAATGCTGTGAAAAAGTAGTGCAGTGCTGCGGCATCAGCAGTTTCATCACTGCCATTTCCCACAACAAGAGTATTTTCTCCGGTACGGCTTTGTGTCTCGGCTTGGTTCCCTTTCCCTTCCTCATCCCCACTGTGATGAACGGCGCTAGTCAAGGTCAACTCTGCCTACAGCTGGATCCATGGCTCTCTCACACACATATATTACACACACACACACACACACACACACACACGCACTCTCACATACACACACACATGCACTCTCTCTCTCTCACACACACACACACACACTCACACATGCACTCTCTCACACTCACACACACACACACACTCTCTCTTTCTCACACACACACACCGTTGTTTTCATGACTTTTGGGTACATTACATTCACTGACATTCATTTCACAGAGGTGAAAAAAGATGAGTTCCCACAATAATAATAATACTAAAAATACATGGGACTCATGTAGGGCTTTTCTGGATTCTGAAAGACGCTGTACATGAGATGTTGGACAAATACAGATATGGAATACAAAAATAAACAAGATAGAAATACAGAAATACAAATACAACATTTTCAGCTGTGGAGTTGGAGGGAGTAAGGTGTTTTAAAGTTGAGTCGAGTTTGTTTTAAAAGGGTTGGGGGCAGCAATGGCTCTGAATTTGCTTGCTGCATATGACATGTAACCCCCCCCCCCCCCCCCCACACACACACACACACACACACACACGCACACACACAACTCGTTCTCACTGCAAGGCGTTAAATAATGCAGCTTGGTCAAACCGAGGTCAACACTCATTTAGCATGTCAGCATTAGATTGTGATGCATCAGCCCACTGCATTATGGGTAGAAACAGACAAGTATGAAGATAGGGATAGTCGACAGAGGGAGGGAGAGGAGGGGGATGGGCAAAACAAACAGGATATTCTGTCTTAAGTAATGTGAATCGTGTTCGTGTCAATTGAGTCATTTGTCAGTCAAGTTAACGTCAACTTCTCTTTTCCTAAACTGAAGTGCTTCTGTTGTCTAAAACGTCCTGTTGAGATGGAAGTTTATTTGGAAAAGAAACTAAACACAACGAGCGTCTATCGACACGCCGTCACTAAAGCGACGCTTGAGGAGAACGCAGAGCACCGTAGTTTGACGTTTTGGAGCTCTGAACAAGCTGTCATATGATGCACTTGAGTGGTACAATGATGACACAGGAATTCTCATGTTGTTTTTTTACTTTCGCAGTGTAATGTGCACTGACGACCCTATTGAATGGATGCTGTACCGTACAAACAGGCAGAGACTTCAACGCTTCCTGTTCCAACTTGTACTGCAGTTGTGCTGCGTGTGAATAAAACACAAGCCTCTAAATGTTGCATCTGTCACTATAGTCACAGGTCAGTGGCTTTGTGATGCACAACTCTGGAGGAGAGGAGTGAAAATGTCACATAGGAAAAAAAACATGAATATAAATGCAAATAGAAAATATGTTCCTATACCCAGAAAACACAGAAAATACCTTACAAGGAATAAAAACACTGACTGACATTGTTATCATTATGCATGAAAAGTTTTTAAACCCAGATCAGTTCATCAGATTAGAACATGCTTAGATGGGTCATTTTGGAAGGTAAGTAAAGCTTTATTTTGTCATTTAGGTTGAGTTTAAGCAATCAGATTGTAATGGCTTCTTTCTGCGTGGTTGCATTTCCACTTGGCTCTTTTGAAATCAGATACTGCAAATATCTGATCCCTCTTAAACACAAAGTGGCCAAATGAAAACAAGCTTTTAATGACCTCATTGTGGATATAAAAGCATTATTGCTTTCTTCCAATAAATACTTCGGAACAATGATGAGTGAGGATCAAGCTTTCGTATCGGTTTATGGGCCAAGTGTTCCCTCCTGGTGTCTGCAATCACGATGTGAAGATGGAGTCATGTGGGGAGCGAGGGCTCTCCAGCAAGCATCAAAGTCGTACAAATGCCTTCCCCACTGGCTAAATAAGCCATCTCATTAGTTAAATAAGTTGTGAGCATATTGATTAGAGGTGTTTAATTTACCTCACTTCTCTGACTGAGCAGAGAGAGCCTAAAGGGAGGAGAGAGAGACATGCCAGGTTCAAAGCACAGAAACAACACAGTGCAGCTGAGGCTCATGGGATTGTCATTAGTTCTGCTGGTATATCAGCCAACATATTGGACAAATTATGATTTTGACCTGATAGTGCTGCTAGGTGAAAAGTAACAGCACCAGTGTGATATATTCATGTTGAGATAGTTATCTTCTGGGGACCATGAATACCTCCCACAATCCACTGCAGAAGACGTCTCATTGTCATTCTCTCTCTCTTAGGCGACTTTCCAAATGCAAATATCCATCCATTGTCTACCGCTTATCCTGAATTCAGGGTCGCGGGGGGACTGGAGCCGATCCCAGCTGTCATTGGGCGAAGGCAGGGTACACCCTGGACAGGTCCAAATGCAAATATCATTTTTCAATTGCATGTAATTATGATTATCTGTCTCATTTTACTTTCCATAGCATTAACTATCACACACATGACGGTTGATGTTGGCATTCTCTTCTGCTGATTAGCTCATTTCCTGGAACATGCATCCAATTTAAGAACAATCCGGATTCACAAAGTCCTGCATGACAACCCGTCAAAAACTGACTTTGCGAATGAGGCCCAATTAGTTTACTTTACAGATTTCAATGTTTACCCTCAAAGTACAACTACACTTGATTTATTTTGCCAAAACATCATCCCATATTCACATATTGCACAAGACACATCTGCCCTTTGTCACAGATTAAGTATGGCCATTTCTCAACATTAACATAATAGAAACAAAATAACCCAATGCGAGTGAATGACCTGCTGCATCACGCACATTTGCATTATCAAAGCCTCCTGCTGATCCCAGACCACATGAAACACTGCTCCTCGCTGAGAGCTTCTCCCCCCGTCGATGTCCCTTACTGGTCACCAGGACAGAGCATGGCTCGGAGGGACAAATGGACAGAAGGAAATGCTGTCTGTCACCACTCGCTTGTCCAACTTTCTTAAGTTGCCACTAATCAACAAAGAGCCTGTTGGGGTTACAGCCCAGGGGAAGCCTCAAGCTATTTTCCAATTAGTGTCACCAGAGAGACAAATAGGAATTCTACACAGTGCACTCAGGGAAGAGAATGAAAACAAGAAGGGTGGAGGTGGAGGAGGGTGGGGGTGAGAGGAAAAGCCTGTGCTTTGCTGAAGAGAACATTGCAAGGGCAAAGACAGAGAGAGAGAGAGAGAGAGAGAGAGAGAGAGAGAGAGAGAGAGGCCCAGTGAAAGATGTTGAGGTGGGTATATCTTTTCTCTGGAGTGAGCAGATTAAACGATTGTGACAGCAATTTGGGCAAAACAACATTTGTAGCCGAGACAGACAGACAGACAGTGGGCCAAGGCCTGTCTCCAAGAATAGTCATCCATTACGGCGCCAATGGAAGGGAATGTGGAGATAGACAGGGCTCCAGCTCAGCAGCATCAATTAACTGCAGCTCGCTTTGTATGCCGAGGCGGTGTGTGGACCTCGACAGTTCTCCACCAAGTCCTCCCTGCTTTTGAAGATGCAAGCCTTTTCTTATTAAGCACACTTTCACCGCTCAAAGGGCTTGTGGTGCTCCTCCAGCCACTGCAGCAGAGCTCCACACACCTGCAGCACCAAACAAAGGCTTCATTTAGAAGTTACACCACATGTCTCTGATTATTAACCTGTGTAAATAACATGTGAGCCCATAAATAACATAATAAGAATCAAAGAATCAGCTATATTTGGCGTAAGCATGTGTACACATACAAGCAATATGACTCTCTCACAGTGTACTTACCAGAAGTACAAGTAAAAGTGAGTGTTATATAAATAAACATATTGAAACATATGTTTCAAAATAACATGAAACATATGTCAAGTGTTCTGTAAGTCAACAAAACAACAGTGCAAATACATGAATACTGAATGGATATGCGTAGAGTGGACTATTATTTGTAGTATTCACATGTAAAGATGTCTCAATGTGAAGGATTTACATTGGCAGTTACAGATGGTATATATGAATCAAAAGTGAAATACATACTGTAAAATTACAGACTTTAATGGCAACAACAGATAAGTGGTCCAGAAACATGATCCACATAAGAATATTGATCATAGGGCAGACCTAGGAAATTTTCAGGGCCGGACTGATCCATCAGACACACTCCTCTCCATTCAATTTAATTAGTGTCATATCACAACAGAAGTAATCTCAGGACACTTAACACATTGAGCAGGACTAGAATACGCTCAAGATTTCCAGAGTCAATACAATTTCAAATTCCCAACATCACCCAGGGGCAAGCGTTACAGCAACAGTGGCCAGAAAAAACTGCCTTAATAGGCTTTTAGGCAGAAATCTGGTGCAGCCCAGGCCCTTGGGTTCCATCTGCATTTGGTGTTGGTAGTAGTATAGTAGTAGTAGCATTAACAGTAGTGGTGGCATTAACAGAAGCAATAGTATCAACAGTAGTAGTCCATGGCAGCAGGCACAGCCACGCCGAGATGGATCCATCCCAACCACGTCGCTGTAGACCAAAAAGCAGGAGTAGTTGAGCAGTCACACAGCAGCAGGTGGAGCTACATTATGGTGTTTCCAGCATCAGGCCAGTTAGCAGTCTGCATCGGTCAGGACCTCAGTGGACTCTGCTGGACCAGAAAACATATCCAGACTCCCAGGAGTAATCCCGGAAGTAGTCAAGTTCGTAACATTAGAGATGCCGAATTTAGTCAATTACTTTAATCAATAGTCAGTCGTCTTGAAAACACTGGCGGTAAGAGTCAAACAAGACCACAGCATCGGTGCAGTCCAGATCAGGTTCCACCACGGTCCAGGGAGACCTGCTAGGCGAGAAAGCACAGGTACTCCGGGGAACATACACAGCGAGAGAGAGAAATAGAGAGAGAGAGAGAGGCTCAGTGTGTCTCTATAAATAAATCCCCCAGCAGTCTAGGCCTATAGCAGCTTAACCAAGAGCTGGCCCTAGCTATAAGCGTTGTCAAAGAGAACGGTTTTAAGCCTATTCTTCAATGTGGGAACAGTGTCTGCCTCCCGAACCGGAAGACGGTTCCACTGAAGAGGAGCTTGATGGCTGAAAGCTCTGGACTCTGTTCTAATTTTGGAGACTTTAGGAACTACAAGTAAGCCTTTATTCTGAGAGCGTAGTGCTCTAGCAGGACAGTAGGGTTTAATGAGCTCTCTAAGATATGATGGTGCCTGACCATTAAGAGCCTTGTAAGTGAGGAGAAGGATTTTACATTCTATTCTGGATTTTACTGGGAGCCAGTGCAGAGAAGCTAATACAAGAGAAATGTGATCCCTTTTTCTAGTTTTAGTCAGAACACGCGCTGCAGCATTCTGGACCAGCTGGAGAGATTTAAGAGATTTATTAGAAAAGCCTGATAATAAAGAATTACAATAATCTTACTTGAGGTAACAAATGCATGGACAAGTTTTTCTGCATCTTTTTGAGACAGCATTGGCCTAATTTTAGTAATGTTACGCAGGTGAAAATAGGCTGTCCTTGTATTTTGTTTAATATGTGAGTCAAAGGACAGGTCCTGATCAAAGATAACTCCAAGGTTTCTTACAGTAGTATTTGGGGCGATGGCAATCCCATCAATAGTTGCTATATCTTTAGACAGCGAGCTTCGGAGGAGTTTAGGCCCAAGTACAATAACTTCCGTTTTATCGGAGTTTAACATCAGGAAATTGTAGGTCAACACATGCCTGGAGTTTTACTAGCTGATTGGTTTCTTCAGGCTTGATTGATAGATATAATTGAGTATCATCAGCATAACAATGGAAGTTTACAGAGTGTCTTCTAATAATGTTGCCTAAAGGAAGCATATATAAGTTGAAAAGTATTGGTCCGAGCACAGAACCTCGAGGAACACCGTATTTAACTTGAGTGTGCCTGGGGATTTTTCATTGACATGTACAAACTGAGATCGATTGGATAAATAGGACTTAAACCAGCTTAATGCGATTCCTTTGATGCCAATTCATTTTTCCAGTCTACATATTAGAATCTCATGGTTAATGGTGTCAAACGCAGCACTAAGATCTAGCAGGACAAGTACAGAAACCAGTCTTTTGTCAGAAGCAATTAGAAGGTCATTTGTAATTTTCACCAGAGCTGTCTCTGTACTATGATGTCCTCTAAATCCTGACTGGAAGTCCTCAAGTAGACCGTTATTGTTGAGAAAGTCACACAGCTGATTGGCGGCTACTTTCTCAAGGATCTTAGAGAGAAAAGGAAGATTTGATATTGGTCTGTAGTTTGCTAAAACCCCTGGATCTAGAGTAGGCTTCTTAAATAGAGGTTTAATTACAGCTACTTTAAATGACAAGAGATCATTGACGTTAGTTGGTTAAGGTTGATTGGAGAAAGGCAGTCTAAATATATATCAGGTCTTAATGCTGTTTCTATTCCTAAGATTCCTGAGTTTGAGGGTAACGTGGTTCCAATTGAAGGCAATCATCCATCCATCCATCCATCGTCTACCGCTTATCCTGTATTGAGGTTCACGGGGGGGGCTGGAGCCGATCCCAGCTGACATGGGGGTAAGGCAGGGTACACCTGGACAGGTAGCCAGTCTATCACAGGGCTGACATATAGAGACAGACAGGTAACCAGTCTATCACAGGGAGACATGTACGGACAGACAGGTAACCAGTCTATCACAGGGAGACATGTACAGACAGACAGGTAACCATTCTATCACAGGGCTGACATGTAGAGACAGAGGGCCCTAGTTTCGTGGCGCAGCGCAGGGTGGCGCAGGGTGGCGGAGCCGGCATAATGCAAGTTTCGACCCGCGCAGCCTTGCGCACGGTCAGTTTGGCAGTTTGGTGGATCGCCTGCGCCAGGATGGGTGTGGCGGCGCAGCAGGGGGAGGCGTCACAGATTCAGCTTGGTGTAGCGGAAGTTTCGTGGCAAAAAGCCTCGCCGAGACTTCGCCAAAAGTCCGCCAGCTCCAACCTAGTCTACTCTTGGCGTAAGGCGCAGGGCGCAAATAAAGTCCATTCATTCAAGGCGAATTACAGCTGGCGGAGTGGAAGTTTGGCTGACGGCGCGCAGTGCGCACACGTCACCGAGACCTCACAGGCAGGTTTCCACAGTTCCAGGCACATTTAAATGCAATAAATAATCACAACAAACACTATTTAATGCAACTAATTGAATCAACACGTGAATTTATATCTATATAGATTGTCCCGTCACATCTGACGTCAGATCAAAGGCGGATGGCACGCGTAACGGAAACTCAGCCTCTCGGACCAAAACATCTCCCTCTCTCTCTCCTGGTTTTTATAATATCGGCATTGTTATTATTATGATACGCACGCACAGCGTGTGATGCGCGTGGTGGGAGCGGCGGCGCTGCTTCTGTCATCGGGTTGTCAAGTGACGGAACTTGCACTGAACCTCCCCTAACGCATTAAAGGAGAGGAGAGGAGCTCATTTGATTGGTGAAGATCTGAATCGGCTGTGTTAATCCCAGTCCATGCCTCGTCTCCTCCTCGTCTCCCACTCACGCCTTCTTCTCCTCCCTCTTTCCCACTTGCGCGGGTGGGCGAGACGGGAGGCGTGCCTGCGCGGTGCACGAAACTTGCAAAGTCCAGGCGGACTGACTACGCCTTGTCTACGAAACTAGGGCCCAGACAGGTAACCAGTCTATCACAGGGCTGACATGTAGAGACAGACAGGTAACCAGTCTATCACAGGGCTGACATGTAGAGACAGACAGGTAACCAGTCTATCACAGGGCTGACATGTAGAGACAGACAGGTAACCAGTCTATCACAGGACTGAACATGTAGAGACAGACAGGTCCATCCTGCATCTTTGGACTGTGGGAGGAAGCCGGAGAACCCGGAGAGAACCCACGTTGACACGGGGAGAACATGCAAACCCCACACAGAAGGAACCGGAACCCCAACCGAGATGGAGCTCACTACCAATACAAAAGAAGGGCTTACTCATCAGTAGCCTGACTGTATATTAAAGTCTGAAAAGTGAAGCCAAGGCTGAAGAGCCTTAAACTCACATTCTCTCTAAAGGCCATCAGGGGGTGACTCATCTGGTTGCAAAAATAAGTCTGTATGTATATGGTAATACTACCACCAATACCAAATACAGATGAACCCAAGATCCTGGTCTTCCCCAGATTTCTGCCTAAAGTCTGTTAAGAGAGTTTTTTCTCTCCAATAAGTGGCGCTGTAACTCTTGCTGCTGGTGATGTTGGGACTTTGAAGTGCATTGACTCTGAAATTCATGAGCGTCATTCTAGTCCTGCTCTGTGTGAAAAGTGTCCTGAGATAACTTCTGTTGTGATATGACATTATAAATAACATTGAATTAGTATATGAGAAAATGAGCCTGCTTCTCTCTTGATTTATTATCTCAGTAAACATGAGTTTATGGTCTCAATCTCTTCTTCTATCCAGCATGATGTTCTTTTAGTAAATGATGGTCCATTTACAGTCACATAGACCATAAAGCAGGGGATCCCTTATGATTGACAGCTACACGGCGTTGTCCGGTCTGGGAGTCGTCTGTGTCTTCGTCTTAGTCCTTTAACCTTTTCACAGAGTCTTTTCACTTGGGTCATCTTAAGATGTCTCATTTAGCAGTTGGTTGTCCAGTCCCACCCACTTTTTCAAAAGTCAATGAATCTGTCTGTCCACTCGCCGTTAGTTTCAGTATCACTTGTGAGTCAGTTAATTCCAGCGTAACAGCTGATCCGTTGTAACGGAGGTTCCCTGTTTTGACAGATAAAAGTGTGACTGATCCTCAACATGTATCGTAGTTAATTACCAGGATGTTGATTTATGTCACTAGAAGCTCAGCTCACGTTGTTAGGGCTCCTTATAATAGGAGGAATAATAGTTTGGTTAATTGGAGAATGTCATCTGACTAGAGGTGTCTTCTCCACTTAACTCAATGATTTGATAACATCAACATTAATTAAAGAAATTCTAATTGCATGCATGCAGAAAAAGATCCTATGAATTAGTCATGGGATTAACTTTTTAATATTTTCAAATATGTGATCTGACAGTACTACTACTTGATGACATACACAATCTACCCATATTTCTTTCTCTGCTACAGTCAAACAAAAGTACCAAAACATGTCAAAAGGCATCAAAATACAGGAAATGTATTTATTTGTTTATTTCGGGCATGTCCGTTAAGTCATAATCACACATCTTGCTCACACAGTAAAAATGAATACACATGGCCGAAAGGGAAAGCGGGAGAAGCCGAGGCTTATCTAGTCCCGCCCCCATTACCCACAGGGGGGAAAAGAAAGATAAAATAATAAAAATAAAAAAAGAAAGTAAAAAATGAAATAAAAAATCAACATCATAGTCTTCTCTTGTCTTTTGCATTTTTCGCTTGACATAACATTTTCTTTCACTTGTGACATTTGACATACTGGGCCCTAGTTTCGTAGACCAGGCGCAGTCAGCTCTCAGCGCACCTGCGCCGCGCCGACGGGGTGTGTCCGCCTGGACTTTGCAAGTTTCGTGCACCGCGCAGGCTCACGCAGGCACACCTCCCGTCTCGCCCACCGGCGCAAGTGGGAAAGAGGGAGGAGAAGAAGGCGTGAGTGGAAGACGAGGAGGAGACGAGGCGTGGACTGGGATTAATACAGCCGATTCAGATCTTCACCAATCAAATGAGCTCCTCTCCTCTCCTTTAATGCGTTAGGGGAGGTTCAGTGCAAGTTCCGTCATTTGACAACCCGATGACAGAAGCAGCGCCGCTGCTCCCACCACACGCATCACGCGCTGTGTGCGCGTATCATAATAATAACAATGCCGATATTATAAAAAACAGGAGAGAGAGAGGGAGATGTTTTGGTCCGAGAGGCTGAGTTTCCGTTACGCGTGCCATCCGCCTTTGATCTGACGTCAGATGTGACGGGACAATATATATAGATATAAATTCACGTGTTGATTCAATGAGTTGCATTAAATAGTGTTTGTTGTGATTATTTATTGCATTTAAATGTGCCTGGAACTGTGGAAACCTGCCTGTGAGGTCTCGGTGACGTGTACGCACTGCGCGCCGTCAGCCAAACTTCCACTCCGCCAGCTGTGATTCGCATTGAATGAATGGACTTTATTTACGCCTTGCACCGAAAGTAGACCAGGTCGGAGCTGGCGAGCTTTCAGCGCAGTCTCGGCGAGGCTTTTTGCCACGAAACTTCCGCTACGCCAAGCTGAATCTGTGACGCCTCCCCCTGCTGCGCCGCCAGACCCATCTTGGCGCAGGCGATCCACCAAACTGCCAAACTGACCGTGCGCAAGGCTGCACGGGTCGAAACTTGCACTGCGCCGGCTGCGCCACCCTGCGCCGCCCTGCGCTGCGCCACGAAACTAGGGCCCACTATGTTACAGCAGTAGGTGGTACAGAGAGCTGAAGTCCAGTGCATACAGATTACGTGTGTGTCTGCACACGTGTCCATATTTGTTCATCACGAGTGAACAGCAGTCTCATCATGTAACAAAGTCCGAAGGGGGTCCAATCGACAGAGAACAAAAAAAAAAAAAAAAAGGTCCAGTGTAGCTACTATTTGATGGGATGGTGTGGGAGCCCTTTTTTTTATTTATTTATTTATTAATCATCACTGTCCTCTGCAGCTTTCGCTGCCCTTAACTTCGCCATTTCCTCCCGGTTATTGGCCACTTCACCTCGCTTCCGTAAAGGGAACTCGCGAGCTGCGGAGAGGTCAGAGCGCATCCCAACCATGGCTGACCGATTGGTCACTATTTCTTCCCGGTTAGTGGCCACTTCAGCTCGCATCAGTGCCGTGGACTCGCGAACTGCAGAGATGTCAGAGCGCATCCCGACCACAGCAGACCGAGTGGTGGCGTTGTCCACCCTCACACTGGTCAGCTCAGTGGCGATCTTTCTCATTTTCCGATATAGCATGAAGATTCCACATCCCAAGGCGATCATTCCAGTTGTCATGAACGCGAACACGTACACGTCCTCGACGTCTTCCACATCCAGAGTGGCAAGGCAGATGACTCTCCACTTTACCCAACCATCCATGATGTAGCCGGACATGAAGGTCCCGTCCGGGCACGCAGGTTCACCAGAACCCGCACGCCGTGTTGAGAACACTCTGTCGATAGCATTCAGTGACCAGCTCAGCAACTCCATCGTGAATTGTAGGAGTAACAGTTGCGCTTGGCATTCATACCTAATTTATCTCCACATTGTTGATACTCCCTACCACGTACAACTGACATCATACCATACAAGTTTCTCAGGTCCAGCTTATTGTTTGGGTACAGAATGTTCATTTGTTATGCTCCCATCCAGTCACAGCACCCTGCCTGCTGATTTGTGCTCCAGACCCTTATCAACTCACATGCAATAATCTGTACCGGTCAAGTGTTGAATATACATACTTCTTCTTAAAGCCCCTCAGTGTTGGTGTTTTTTTGACTTCTTCTTCTAACACATTCCATTGTCTAACCCCTGTGACCGATAAGGAAAAGGATTTTAACGTAGTTCGTACCTTCCTTGCCTGAAAATCAAGTCCCCTCTAAGATTGTGTCTCTCTCTGTGTATGAAAATTTTTTGCAGGTTCTGGGGGAGAGTTCTGTTAGAAGCTTTGTACAACATTTGGGCTGTGCGATAGTTTATTAAGTCATATAGTTTGAGTATTCTTGATTCGATAAATAAGTGATTGGTGTGTGCCCTGTAGTTGGCATAGTGTAAGATTCTCAAGGCTCTTTTTTGGAGAATTAGCAAGGCCTGTGTGGAGCCTTTATATGTGTGTCCCCACACCTCTGCACAGTATTGCAGGTGCGGAGAGACCAGTGCGCAGTATAACAGATGAAGTGCTTTTTGATTTAGGATTTTTTGTACTTTCCAAAGTATGGACACACTCCTGGCCAACTTCCTTTTTAATTGTGTTATGTGTGGCTTCCAACTTAACATGTCATCGATAATCACTCCCAGAACCTTATTCTCACGGACCCTCTCAATATTAACTCCGTTTACTTGAATGTTGGGACTGTTGTTGCAGCCTCTTTTACCATATAGCATGTATTTCGTTTTTCCAAGATTCAATGATAATTTATTTATGTTAAACCACACTTGAAGTTTGGCCATTTCCTGATTTACTGTTTCCACAAGTTGGTTACTAATTACTTCTACAATGAACATCTTCTAAATACAGCGTCTAGTTGTCGTCCACAAATAGGGCCTGTGCTCTAGATCTGTCCACAGCAGTACACTGCTTTACTCCTGCCTGTTACACCAGACTCACTCCTGGAGGTGATACAATGTCTCAACACTTCTAAACTCCTTATGCATTGTTGTGATCAACGTTCACCAGCCACTGGTCTCAAATCAGTCATTGTTGCCAAGTGTCTGCCTTCTAATGGGTAGCGACACTTGAACCTGTGTGAAGGTTGAGCATTCTTTTCTGGGCGCTGTGCTGTGCAGAGGAGAGCAGTGATGGGATGAGAGCAGGAACCAGAGGAGGGAGCAGGAGGTTTGGTGGAGCTGCTGAGCGTCGCTCTCCTGCCTCTTCTGATCCCATCATCACGCCATGCATTAGTCAAGCCTTGTGGCCCCTCTGACGTCTGCAAAGAATATGTGAGCGAAGAAGGAATCCATCAAGAGTAATGGTATTGCTGTATACCCTCAGGGCAGCCATCTTTAATCCTATCCCATCATGCCTCAGCCATAAACTATGCAATCACGGCCCAGTTTGCCTGCAACAGGCTGGTCCCACTCAGCGAGCGTGTGGTCTTCATGCTCTATTTAAGAACGAGTCAGGGGTTTTACTTTAGATCTTTTACCTTAAGCAGATGTGTCAGGTCCCCAGCTTCTCTTCCATTCTCTCAATCTCTCCCTCCTCCACTCCTCTCCTCCCCTTGGCAGCTGTTCCCTCACTTTGCCTGCCATCTCTTCCTCTGCCTCCCTCTATGTATGTCTTCGCTCACGCTCTGTTCTCACAATCCCTTTGTTTGCTGGCTTTTTGTGGATAAAATCATAATAAACTGAAGCACTGCAGCATACAGATACTATAACCGGATATTCCTCCTAAATTACATGGTGCTCCTGTAAGCAACAGCCCATTAGTGAGTTGCACAATCTGTAGCAATAGAAAAAAAAAATGTGTAAAAAAAGAAGAAAAAAAGGAATCTGCTATTGAGTTGGAACAGAACACCACCAAAAATGTTGTTATTCAGTTACAACACAAAACAGGAATATTTATTGTGCTGCAATGCGGGTACACATAGGATTTTTTTAAAGATGCAGTGAATGCCCATGCACCAGTCCACATTACTGGATTAACAATGGGTAAAATGGATATGTGAAATTCAAACCCACACAGACGGATCACCAACTCTGCAGCTCTTTTGAGGTATGTGAGCCATTTTAGCCTCTTTCTGCTCATAAATCTGTGACAAACATTGTGTTTTGTTTAGGCACCATTTCAAATATTGAGTGTATAAGGGCTGAGAATATTATAATGGAAGTATATGATACCACAGCCATGCTCTATTATGTCTCATAAGTTGTTCCAACAGGGCTGCACGGTGATGTAGTGGGTAGTAGAGGGCTGCACGGGCCTGGAAATTAAGCCCGTACCCGGCCCGAGCCCGAGACTCTCAAACCCGACCCGAACCGAGCCCGAATTAATAGATTAAAAACCAGGCCCGACCCGACCCGTTACCCGAAATGTTATTATGCAAAATGCATGTTATTTTCAATGACATTTAACAGCACGACGCTCGTCAAGCGGCTCGGAAGTGAGATGCCTCGGTAGAGAGGGAGGGAGGGAGAGAGAGAGAGAGAGAGAGATCCGTGTGTGTGTGTGTGTGTGTGCGTGTGTGTGTGTGTGTGTGTGTGTGTGTGTGCGCGCATGTGGATTGTGGACTAAAGTGAAAGTAAAACTAATGTGTAAAAAAAAAAAAAAACTGTAGTTCGTCCGACCCGACCCGAGCCCGAAGTAATTAATTAAAAACCAGACCCGACCCGGCCCGTTACCCGCTCGGGCTCGGGCTACCCGCGGGCTCGGGTCGGGTAGCCATGCTCTAGTGGGTAGCACTGTGCCTCACAGCAAGAGGGTCCTGGGTTTGGGTTCGGTTTCCTTGAGTGTGGAGTTTGCATGTTCTCCCCATGTAAGCATGGGTTCTCTCTGGGTTCTCCGGCTTCCTCCCACAGTCCAAAGATTGTATTTAGCGAAACCCATTTTAAAATTCAAACAAGGTTATCTTATTGTTATATTATTGTTACCTTGTAGACTCAAGAATACATCCATTCCAGAGAGAGAAGACTCTGATTTGAATTTACAACATATTTATTTTACCAAACAAATACAGTGCTATGCATAAGTTTTGGCACCCCATGCCTAAGTTATGCTAAAGAGGAATAAAAAATCATCTTTTGTGAATTGATCTTAATGCCTTAATTAAACAAATTAGGAAAAATCCTACCTTTTAGGACACTAATTTTCTTTGTGAATGAATAATGTATCGTAAAGAAATAAATGTTCTTCATTAAAATACAGGGTGTATAAGTATGGACACCCCTATGTTAAACTCCCATAGAGGCAGGCAGATTTTTATTTTTAAAGGCCATTTTTATTCCTCTTTTTGTGGCTGTGGCTCAGAAGAGCGAGTCGTCCTCCAATCAGAAGATTGGTGGTTCGAATCCCGGCTCCCGATCGGCATGTGAAGGTGTATGAATGAGTTAGATCCTGATGTGCAGGCGGCTCCTCTGCCATCAGTGTATGAATGTGTGTGTGAACGGGTAAAAGTGACTAAATGTAGTGTGAAGCGCCTCTAGTAGCTAGTTAGCTAGAAAAGCTACATAAATGCAGGTCCATTTACCATTTTAAATATATATTTTGAGGTTAGGGGCCTGTGAATACGGCAATGTCAGTTTTTCAGCCTAACCTTGGAGCATTATCAGCCCCCTTCCAGGCAAGCTAGATGATGTGGTTGGTACCAATGGATGCCTGAGGTTACCAAGTCTCACAAGGAACCAGATTCAGGATAGGTTGAGAGGTCAAAGGTTTCATACTATTAATGCAATTGAGCAACGTCTTGTGTGGTTTACTGTTTTCACATGTGGATGATGTCATACATATTCTCGCCAATGGTTTTGCGCTATTCCACTGAAAACAAGCTAGTAAATATGGATTTAAACAGTGCAGGCTTCTAAAACGGAAAAAAACATCGCTTTGCAAGTATTATATGAGGAAGAAAGGCATTCAGTATAGTTGTTAGGCCTCCAGGACAATACTATGTTCTGAATGTGAACAGGAACGCTCCACATAGCCCATTGCATGTATATGCATGTTGTTTTCTAAATGCAACATCTGTGTTGTCAAAGTAGGAAGTACTGTATATTGATATAGATAATTAATATGATCTTGATGACAAATGTGACCCAATTAATCACGTGTCTAAATTGATCTGGATTATTTAGTTGTTGCTTGTCTAATTGTTGAAGCTCTAGACTATGATATTAAATATCAGCCTGAATGATTCATGCCCAACAAGTAAAAAAAAAAGAAGACTGTAAGCACAGCTGCAAGCAGAATAAATCCATGTGGGCCTTCAACATGAAATACATTTTCATAAACTTCCTCCTGGTGTGCACAGCTGATTCTTCCCACTCAGCAGACGGCCTATCTCTACTGTATGTCTAATTCATTGGCCCCATTCTGTCATGTAAGCTCAGCTTTCAAATGGACATTTATTACGTGCTGTTTTGTTTCCAGTTAGTGTTAACCACATTCAATTAGAGTCAAGTCATCTTCCATCCTCCCTGGGCCGCTGCTCCCATACGTGAGCTGTGACAGGATGTGAATGTGGCCAGGCCTAAAGCGACGCATCGCAGCCACATGGTGGGAACACTCATGTAGTGTTCACAACAGAAAAACAAGGACGCAGACTAACATTTTACAGTCAAATATGAAATCCAATATGCCACTTTATTTCTGCAATAGTATACAGATCTGTTCTATAAATCACATGTCTGCAATCTCATTTGAAAGAAAAAATAATGATTCCAAAGAGGGATATTTTCTGGGATTTAAATTCAAGTCGGTGGAACTTACTTACATATAACATGCAGACCTGGCAACATGCCCCAGGGCTTTTCAACTATGTTAAGTTCAAGTTCAAGATGGTTAATTCATATCCATTAAAAAGTACAGTTGTACATTGAAATTAAATGCTTTGGCCCTCTCATCTCAAAACAACATAACAATATAAGAATATAAGATACAAGAAGAAACAACAACAATAACTGAAATTATAACACTAAGAAATACATCAATAATCACTGTGGTTAAATAAAAGTGCCTGTTGTTCAGCTAGTTAATCACCTGGGTGATGAAACTAATCATTGGAGGAAACAAATGAAACAGTAACTCTGATGAGGCTGCATCCCATATCACTCAATACTGATTTAGTGAGAATTATTAAATGGTTAAATGGTCGCAATTCATCTTGTATGGTTAACAACCGATGGTCACTGACCATTTACACCTGTGTTTAAGCTGCTAAGACTTGTTTAAATAGCCACTGTAAAAAAAAAAGGGCCTATTAACGCGCACAGATAAAACGATGTGAGTAGTGTCTGAAACTGTTTTTTCATATTGCAGTTGAGGTCAAGATATAGTTCTCTGTAGGGTCCTATACAGTCCCCTTGTCCTCTACATAGTTCATCATCATCAGGTCAAATGGCCACTTTATCCAATTCTTTAGTTCATAACCAAAAACTGCAAAACTGACATTCAGCTTGAGCACTATTTTAGTGTTTAGTGCTTATTAGTGAATGTAGGCCTACTGATATGTTCTAGTGAGCAGTTAGCATGCTGTCGCCATAGCTCAGCAAACCCGTTCTTTAAGTTACTATGGAACAGACGTTGTTCTATCACATGTGTGTCGGGGCCTCACCGTGTGGTAGGACGCAGCCTAAAGGCGCAGCCTGTAAGGTCTGAAGCCTCCATACGAGGCCGACCCACCAGCTTGAAGCCTGAACATGCAGCCAACAAAGGAGGACCACATGGAGGATCAACAGCCTAACAATAGAAAGGCCTTCATGTCTTCATAACACCAGCGTATATTTCGACATATAGCAGTTCTTTGCCCAATGCATAAATTACATACATCCCCCAAAGGCTTCTTACTGTAAAGTCACATTATAATGAACTGTATTAACTTGACAAACTGCTGTACATTATTTGTCACATGGTAAAAATGTTATGTGAGCACTTAGCACTAATTGTGCTTAATCGACCTCTTTCCTTGACAACTAATTACCATCAGGTCACTCACAACCTTTCCTTCCATCCATCCAGCTGTCCACTCCAAGAGTGTTAAATTAATGTTTCCAGCCATATTCCATCTCCTGTCATGTTAGATTTTAATGTCCTCCTTTTCCAGACCTACAATCAATCACAGGAGCCTTATTTCGGTGAATAAAGCCATATTTCTCAACTGTTATGTGGATTGACTGATCAAAGACCTCACATTTCTGAGAACTGGCAACCTGTTCTTCTAACCGTGCTGGGATATTCTGATAAAAGCGAATGAGGTCCCTGTAGCTTAGTGATCAGTGGATTGCCAGATTTACTTCTTCCTTTGACTTAATTCTACATTGATTAGACACAGTCGGAAGAAGTTTGAGGCTGTGCGTTTTTCTTGCACCTTCCAAGGTTGAGAAACATTGTTTGACGATGCAAATGTCACTGAGCCTTCGACATACAGTTACTAGAGTTACTATAAACCCTTTTACACTTATCACCGCGGCAGGAAGCATGTATTTTTTTTTCATAAAAAAGCCTTTTAATTGCTTTGAATCATTTTAGGATTATTATCCCACACTCGGGATCCAGCACTGGAGCCAGGGTGACAGATCCTTAGCTGTCCCCCCTCTGGAACTTCCTCTCCAAATCATTTAAATCCCAAATCCAAACTCAACACTTACACTTCCTTTTTAATGTGTGAGTAATGTTGTATATTCGTACTATGTTGTATACTATGAACATATACATTTGTGTAGAGTGTCTTTGAGTACCCTGAAAATCACACTATAAATGAAGCTATGTGACTCAGTGGTACATTACTCTCTGGCTTCTCATAGTTTTGATCCTGACTTTGACTTTTGAAAACATTGATGAACTCGCTTGTTTGCTTTGTATTAATGGTTGCCACTGCTCTGTTCGCCTTCAGATCCCGTCTGCTTGCTGCCCAACAACTTAGCAGCCTGCCCACTTGCCTTTCTCCTCACCCTCAGTCCTGGCAACCACTCGCTGTTTGGAAACATGCCAGAAACGTCCTGCCTTATTTGACTTAACCATTCCCTGTTCCACACCAGCCTGAGCTTGTCAGTGACTGATTGGGTCAGGCAAGGGACAATTTTATGACGTGTAAAAGTTTCAAAATTCACCGGAGTGATATTGACTGAACGAAATGTCTTCAGCATACTGACCTTCAGGCATCTAACCAGAACACATTCTGAAATCTCATTGATTTTTTTTAGGTTTTTAGGACTAGGCTCATTCCTGCAGCCCTATGTTTCCATAGTCCAGTCTAGTCCATGTCCTGTCTAGAAGATTTCCAGCCTAGTCCATGTCCAGTCTAGTCCATATCCAGCCTAGTCCATGTCCAGCCTAGTTTATGTCAAGTGCTTTGTGTGTCCACCATCCGCTGCCATCGTCCCGACAACTTCCTACTTTGTCGACTACAAGGATCCAGTGAACATAATTCAGTTCCGTCCCTAAACATATTTGGCAGAAGTATTTAGTAGTATATAAATGTCATCTCTGAGAGACCGGGCCTGGAGGCCAAGCAGCTCAGTGCATTGCACATTCAGAAAGCACCAACAGACTGAGAAAGCTTGAGCAAATTGAGGCCACTTCAAAATAAGCATGTGTCACTGTTGTTCAGAAGCACAGGATGAGCAGTGGACGGTGACATTTAGATAATAACTGCATCGTTAACATCGCTGCTCCAACTGGAGCTGGACTCCTGTGAGTCTGTGCTGGACCTTCATTCTGTGCACAACAAGAGCTGTCAGCAGTGAAACCAGAGCGCCTCTGTGAATACTATTGGAGCATCTGTATTCACATTGAGGCAGTGTTGCAAAATAATTCATCTGTAGGCTCCAAGGAGTAAAAAGTGATGAACCCACAGTGGGCATGTTTATTACCAAAATGAAGACGTTTATATCCCAAAAAATATTGTCAAATAAACATCCTGGTCTCTAAAACATTAAGATCCCACGCAAGGAAAATGCGATGTGAGTGACATTTTGAGGGGATAACATTTGCTCTTAATGTATCACAAACTAGCTCCAAAGAGTCCACATAGTATATATATATGTATATATAGAGGGAGGAGGTCTGGGTGGAGGACCGGTCCAAAAACAGTACTGATGTTAGTGTCCCATAAGAACCAAGTTGTTTTGTTGTATTTTTGTTTTGATTCAACTCTGTAGTCATTTTAAGTCAAACCATGATGTGTTTTACTAAACCTTACTATTTGTGTTTGTTCTGGAAATGGAATTGATGTTGCAGTTTACTTATTTGGGGACGTCATTCTGGAGGAGACAGGTTAAGACATCAAATGAAATGTTGGTAGTGTTTTTTTTTCAATAATGTTTGTTTGTTTGTTTGTTTCTGAATGGTGTGTCTCCATTGTTTGTGTTTCCTTTATATGCGTCATGACTGTGGGTTTTGTTGTTTTGGTTTCTGGGGTAATTTTGTAGTCATTCTGTCTTGTGTTGTCATGCATTTTTCTTGTCTTTTCTATGTCTCGACTGGGTTTTGTAGTGTTGGTTTCCTGTTTATTTTGTAGTCCTTCTGTCTTTTGTTGTCAAATGCTTTGCTTCCTGTATTGGTTTCCCTCCTTTTTTCTGTCTTCTAGCTGTGTCTCACTAGGGGGATTTGACTTGATGTAGCCGCCTGCAGCGCGCTACCTTACGTGATGTATTGTGGGTTGAAGCGATGCATGATGGCTAGAATTTGTGTCCGACTTAGCAGCCGACTACAAAGACGTCACAGGGTCGCGACCATATCACTCGCGGGAACAAGTTTTTAAGAGCCGCTTCTTGCAGCGCTTGGCAGCGCGGTCTACGACGGCTGCAACTGGCTTGTCCACACCTCCGCTACAGTGGAATGGTTCTCATTGGTTAAAAGTTCAATGACGTGTGTTCAGGTCCACACTCGGCGGCCACCTTGTGGTGAAATGATTTAATGATTTGCCTTTTTATTTTGGTCGCTTTGATCTCATGGCTTGATCTAAAGTTCTGTGCATTGTGTTGTGAGTAGGCCTATTTATGTGAGGTCTGGTTAATACAAACATAGAATGATAATACAAATATACTGAAAAAAAAAATGCCTTCCACATGTTGCCTTGCGTGTGTGTGTGTGTGTGTGTATGTATGTATGTATATATATATATATATATATATATATATATATATATATATATATATATATATAAAACATATCCTCTTTGGTTTGCTGCTGTGTTCTATCGCTTGAGCACCATAGTCACATTGACTCTGCTGTCTCTCTCTTTTAGAGCCCGCCCCCTCAGACACCTGCAGCTCTCGTCGGCGTGATAAGTCAAGTCAAGTCAAGCCAAGACCATCCTGAACGAGCCTATTGTCTCGTCAGCCTTGCCTCTCGTTCTCCCCAATCACCACAGCCTGCTCTTGTGTTTCCACACCTGTCTGTCATCGCCCTAATCAGCCCTGTGTATTTAGTCTGTGTGTTTCTATTCTGTCTTTGCTTGGTCGTCTTATCCCGGATGTGTCTCCACCACCCGATCTGTCCTGTCTATGTCCTGGTCGATTATCTTGTTCTTTGTTTTTTCATAGTGTTTTTGCCCTTGTGGCCTCCCTGCGTTTTAGGATGTTTTTGGTTAGTTTTTGTATAGTGTTTTTGCCCCTGTGGCCTCCCTGAGTTTTTGGACTTTGTTTTTGTTATCTTATCATTTAAATAAACTTTTTTTTTTTACTGCATTTGGGTCCATACCACCTTCATTCATAGTAAATCCCTGACAATATGCAGCCTATATGTCAAATTGGTGAGTACTGTACACTCTCCCCAGCTGCAGTGTGTCGGTCGAGTGATCAGCTTGATCCTGCTGATACAGCAGACAAGTCTTTATTCAACTCTGCTCCACCACTTTTTTTTAAACGTCTTGCCCCAGTTCGCCTTCATTTGGTTTCACAGAATCGATACAAGCTCTTTTAATCTCTATCAGTCACCAAGAGTAGCTGAACCTTGGTTTGTTACCCTTGGTAGTTTTGCTGTCTGAGTTTTGCTCCTGTTCGCTAACCATTGGCATGTGAAATAGTGGATCTGCACTCAAATGCAGCCAAATGTCTCTTATTGTTATTCTTTCCCAGCTCTTTTAGTTGTAGGTTGTTAATTGTTTAGGGAAAATGTCTCATATGTACCCTGAAGTTGATTCAACCTGTTCTCGTTGCCAATAATCAGCTTGGTGGGTCTGACACGGGTGTGACAGGTCTGACACAGTTCTGATACGGGTCTGACATGGGTCTGACACGGGTCTGATACGGGTCTGACACCGGTGTGACTGGTCTGATACGGGTCTGACACGGGTCTGACACCGGTGTGACTGGTCTGATAGTGGTCTGACACCGGTCTGATACTGGTCTGATACAGGTCTGACACGGGTCTGATAGGTCTGATACGGGTCTGATACTGGTCTGATAAGGGTCTGACACTGGTCTGATAAGGGTCCGACACTGGTCTGACAGGGGTCTGACACTGGTCTGATAAGGGTCCGACACTGGTCTGACAGGGGTCTGACACTGGTCTGACACCGGTCTGATACTGGTCTGATAAGGGTCTGACACTGGTCTGACACCGGTCTGATAAGGGTCTGACACTGGTCTGACAGGGGTCTGACACTGGTCTGACACCGGTCTGATAAGGGTCTGACACTGGTCTGACACAGGTCTGATAAGGGTCTGATAAGGGTCTGACACTGGTCTGACACCGGTCTGATAAGGGTCTGACACTGGTCTGACAGGGGTCTGACACGGGTCTGACACCGGTCTGATAAGGGTCTGACACTGGTCTGACACAGGTCTGATAAGGGTCTGATACTGGTCTGACACAGGTCTGATAAGGGTCTGACCCTGGTCTGATACTGGTCTGACACGGGTCTGACAGGGGTCTGACACTGGTCTGACACCGGTCTGATAAGGGTCTGACACTGGTCTGACACAGGTCTGATAAGGGTCTGATACTGGTCTGACACAGGTCTGATAAGGGTCTGACACTGGTCTGATACTGGTCTGACACGGGTCTGATATGGGTCTGATACTGGTCTGACACAGGTCTGATAAGGGTCTGACACTGGTCTGATACTGGTCTGACACGGGTCTGATAAGGGTCTGACACTGGTCTGATACTGGTCTGACACGGGTCTGACAGGGGTCTGACACTGGTCTGACACCGGTCTGATAAGGGTCTGACACTGGTCTGACACAGGTCTGATAAGGGTCTGATACTGGTCTGACACTGGTCTGATAAGGGTCTGACACTGGTCTGACACAGGTCTGATAAGGGTCTGATACTGGTCTGACACTGGTCTGATAAGGGTCTGACACTGGTCTTATACGGGTCTTACACGGATGCTTTAGCTTGTGAGCGTTTGTGTGTGACACACCCACCTTCTGTATTACGGGTAGCACAACAGACGTATATGAAGAGAGAGAGTCCACACAGGGAGATGGACGGGTCACACAAACACAGGACTTTCATCTAGGAGACTGTGAGTGTCCTGTGCAAAACAGAAAGGAAAGTTTTCATCTTGTGATGTCAGTCAGTAGTAACTCAAGTCGGTAAAGTTAACTTCAACCGTGTCCTTTTCCTCAACCTCACTCTGTGGTTTTACTGTCAAACTATGAGCATCACAGTTTTGGATGCATTGTAGTGAGGATGCGTTGGTTTGCGGCGTGGACGTGGTCTCGCCGCCAAGACCGCAAATATGGCATACTGTAGTCAGTAGAGGATCTATTAAAAGTGTTAACGAATGGATGATGGATGTCACACAAACACAGGACTTTCACCTCGAGACAGCTGTTCACGTCCGATTGGCAAACCCCACATCTACGTTGACTTATTTGAGAAGTTAAGTATAAAGTTCCAGCGAGTATGTCATGTAACGTTACGTAGGTTACCTTCTGTAGTATGTGATCTTGGCCTCATTCCAAACAAGTTGTTTCCCCTGAGCACAGAAGTTTACTTTGAAAAGACAGTGTATGTAACAAGAGGAAACTGATGCTACAGGGTTACCTCGAGCGTCGTATTTGAAGCACAGGGCCACAGATGGAGGTCGTAGAGCTGCTGACTGCTTTCAGTTTGGCATCCTGCTCACACATTATTTGGGAATTAACCAAATTGAGTGTTTTACAGCTTAAAAGACTCCGGGACTTAATTGTGATGTTTACAACCCCGACACATCGTTCGGCGTGGCGGTGGCGCCTCCACACTAACTTTGTCAAAGCACAAAGCGTCTCACATCATTTGCTTGATGTATGGAGGGTAGATAAAACACATGCTTCACAAAAAGAGCTGCACCGTCTTCACTTTGTTATTCCAATATCCTCTTCATTTCTTTTATAGCGTCACTATGATAGGATCATTAGTCATTTGTGCACGTCCGTTGTAGTGAAAGAGTGATTGCTGTTGCCTGACATCATCTCAGGCTGGTATTTGAAGCAGAGAGTGTCTGGCTTTATCGGAGGGAGAGAGACCGGCTGAAAAATAACAAACGAGGGACCACTTTCTCTCCTCCCCTGCTGGAGATAATCTTGTTTTTGACTTGAGTGATAGGCAAGGATTTCACAGGCGCTCCATCTGTTTCTGACGGCTTTGCCTTTATGTCAAAATTGGATTTCTTAATCTAATCGTTTCTAAACTTGCAGGTTTTTTTGTTTTTTTTTGCTCGACTCCTCTGCAAATCACTGCTTGAGACTCTGATGCAAAATACTTCCTCTGATCCGCCCACAAAACACGGACCTCATCACCATAATGGCAGAATAAAGGAGCACAATGCAAATACAGAAATGATATGATAGTGGACCATTAGCAAATCCAAGTTAAGCCCTATTTGGGAGCGTACACCCCCCTGCCATCCAGCCCAGAATGACGGCTGCTGCCAGTGTGCAGCAGGGATGAATTGGACAACAGGATCAGGTGGGCTCGACAGGGCGAGTAGGTTTTGTGTCGACCAGGATTAAAGGAATGATCTGTGTTCCCGGATGTTTCTTAATGCACTGTCACATTATGTAAATCCCTGCTCCATATGAATGCCACAGATACTGAATGTGTCTGACTGCTACACGTTGTTTCCCCCCACGAGCTGCACAGATTGACCTCAATTTGATTCACAACCACCTATTTATTTATTTTTTACCCCACCCCCCACCCTTCACATCTTGTCTTTCTGTCAGGGAGAGCATAAACAACAGCACGAGTTTCCCGTCGCTGTGTTGGAAACGGCGAGAAAGATCACGGCGCGCTCTCGCTGCGAACGAGACAAAAGTTTTGACAGAGGAAGAAGAAACGTCCGCGGGGTCTCTCGCACAGACCAGTCAGCTTCCTGCTCTCTCGTCTCCATCCGCCTTTCTTCAGACACGAGTCAGTTGCTGCTCTCCATCCTCAGCCTCTCTCCCCTCTTGTCTCTTCTCCACCTTTTAAAACCTTCCTCACCGACTGTTTCCACCCAGGCTAATTGACAGACTGACCTGAAGAAAAGTAGTGTTACTCTTCTTTTAGTCTCCGGATCAAACACTCCCTTTTCTCTCAGCTTTTTCCGGCTGCAAAGACTACCCCGACATTGAAGCCTGCTGCGGAATGAATGATGGCTGTGTGCGTGGGCAGTCGGTCATGATAGATGAGGAGGGCAGGGCAGAGAGTGGACAGACAGCTTCAGTAGCTTCTGTAGGGTTGAACTTTAACAATGTGATGCCTACCACTGAGGCCAACCTCCAGCCCTCCTTTGTCAAGAGGCTTTCATCTCATCAGACGCTCGCACAGCTCAGGTCTTTGCATGAATTCAGACAGACGGCGGAGCGGAAGCCAGCAGCTTGTCTCACTTCAATACAAATCTTTCCCAAATGTGTATCGTCTGTTCTTCCTCCTCTCTCTCTCCGTCTTCTGTCCCTCACTCCCTCTACAGTACACCCATTTTGCCCACGGCCTACCTGCCTTCCTCCTTGTCGGTTTACACTCCAGTGAGGGAGAGTGAGCCGGAGAGCAAGCCTTCAAGCTCACTGTTGAGTTTAACAACACTGTCAGTCATTTTCTTTCTAACAAAGTGCCACTGAACGTTATCTTTATGGCGGTGAAAATCGACAGCTGCTGGTAGGAGTGAAATAATTGCCGCTGCCAGTGTGACAGACATTATTGACTCACTTGTACAATAGCAGAACAATGGCAGTCTTTTCCGGAGCGCTTGGAAGTCCAGAGGAACTCATGCATTGTCATTCTGCGGGGGAGCCAGTTGTTTGCAGCTGCAGCGGAAGGGTCTAAGCGATAACATTGAAAGGGTTTCTGCTCTCAAAATTCTGCTTCATTTGCATGTTTTCAATTGCAACAAAAAAAGAGGCACTGCCCGGATCCAAAAGCATCCTGGCAAGATAAGGCTCAGCTTAAAAACCCACCCGCTGCACTGCTGGCACTGAGTAGAGCGACATGTCACCACACACGGATCACGGATCGCCTCGCGGGCCTTGCGGTGACACTCGCTGCCAGCTGGATGAGTCTGCTCAGCTCCCAACGCCATCCACGCTACCGCCAGACCATCGGAGTGGCGCACAGAGGGTTACCATTAGAGCTTTTAACTCAGAGCGTCAGCTTTCATTACACATTCATTAGACGCGGCACGACTTCCGTCATTACCTCCAGCAATTTCATGATGATGGCTGAGATGATTGTTTATGATAAAGTCGGTGTTTGTGTCATTGCTTATGATGACACTGATGTATCAAACTGTTTAATTCACAAACCATTTTCATATGCCAAAAATAGCTCACTGATGGAATCATGAGCATCACCCAGCTCACACAGCAGACGGAACAAGCTGTGGGAACACTGTGACTAGAAATGGAATTGGTTGCTGAGGCGACTAGCGTCGCTAGATAGTCATGTGACCTCAGTGGCAGAACGCACATTCTAATCGTCCTCCTCTCTTTTCCAGTGGTTTTTAGACAAAAATACGACGCCTTATTAGGGCCACTGTAGGGGGGAAAAAACGGAGCCGAGAACGAGGCAATATTCTGAGAAAATAAGTTGCACATTTGCTAGTTTATAATGTTGCAGATTTGCTACTTTATTATAGCTTAGAGGAAAAAACACATTGCTTGACTGGATGTTTGCGGGTGCAAAGTGGCACCACTCGTCGACATCACACTTGACCCAGGCAGCAAATCAAATCAAGCAAGAGGTGGGACATGCCTTCTGTTTTGCTGACAAGGCGAAGGCAGGGTTCTTTGCCTGATGCACGAAGCATCTCGGTGGGATCAGAGCCTTCATCTATGCATATGCTTGTTCTCCTTCCTCCTCATCACCATGTCCATCACCTCCCTCTGTGGTCGTTCACAATCTTCCCCAAACTACAGTCATCACATCAGACTGACAACACGTTGGCTTTATCATTCAAATTAAGATGCAAATACAAGGATATGAAGCAAATCTTCTTTTTGTACACATGGAAATCACCAACAGTGTTCCTCTTGACAGACATAAAAGGTTACTTTAGTGTTTGTCTACCTGGACCCTGCTGTCTAAGGGACTGACTTGGGCATCTCATGGGCGAGCTACAATATAATTTAATCAAATGTACGAATCCATGTTTTTTTATTCTTCAAGTCAATTGTTCTTGTGTTTATTGAAGCAACATTTGAATTAACAGCTGTTTAAACTATACAAATATCCATCTGTATGTGTGGTTTGATCTTCTTAACCTCATCGTCTGCCAGCCTGTCTGTCTCACTACAGGCAGATCACTTCACTTATAAAATCAATGTATCAATTGAGACCTGTTGATTTCTTCATATAATGGGTCAGTAAGTGTCTGTCCGATCCTCAACATGTATTGTAGTTAATCAGCAGGATTTTGATTTCTGTCACTTGAGAAAATGAGCTAAATAGAAGCTCAGCTCACATTGTTAGGACTTGCTATGATCAAAGGTAAAGAATATAACAGGTGAGGAATAATAGTTTGGTTTATTGGAGAATGTCCCCTGACTACAGTTGTCGACTCCACTTAACTTATTGATTTGATAACATCAAGAGAAATAGTTTTTAACAGAAATTGTAATTGCATGCGAGCATTAATAGATCCTCTGAATTAGTCATGGAATCAATTTTTGTACTTTTAGCAGGTTTTATATTTCCAAATATATGATCTGACAGTCAACTACTTCACATAATGTACCAACATTTATTTCTCTGCTACAGCCAAATAAAAGTCAAAATGCACCAGAATACAGGAAATTACATCTAATCTGTTAAAAAAAAAAGTTCTGAGAAGGACTCCCCCATACACACACACACACACACACACACACACACACATTTATTTTCATTTATTTTGTTTCCGACACCCATGGACTTAAATGGACGTCTGGTGATGAGTCACCCCTACTGATGAAGTTACAGCCCGTTTCGAGGCCGTCTGCAACATTCTCCATCAAGACTGGACCATTTTTTAAAAACTGTTGTCGTCATTCATCACTTAGACACAAAAACATGGGGAAAACCAAAGTTACCCTATAAACAGCAGTAAAAACAAAATGAATCTCAACTCCACAACCACTTTCTGAAATACGATGAAGTGAACTGTAGATTGCTTTCAATCTCCATCTGTCAGTCCAAATGACTCACATTATTCGTCTTTTAATTAGGTCACATAAACTGCAGAAGATCCAGTATCTCCTGCAGTTGATATGTGACCTAGTTATTATTAAAGCAGATTCCTCCCTTTCTGCTTCCTTGCCACTCGCTCCGAAATGTAGATGTTCAAAAAGGTTTCAACATTTTTTTAAATTAAATTATTGGTAAAGAAAAATGATAAAGCTTTTACTCAGATCACACTGACTAACAGCGAGTCAGTGAGGGGAGGAATGAGGAACTACTTTTTTCCCCCTTCATTGCTGGAAATGCGAACACTGTAGTTGTATTAGTGGATATTATTTATGCTGTAGAAAACAATTGGTGCCGGCATAAATGCAGACTAGTAGCGATACCCTCTGATCATTGCCAAGTGGACCAAGCTACTTTGGAATTATGCTGAAGACACCCAGGAGAGGCATCCTGCTGATGGGCTGTGTAATGAAGCCACGTCCTGGAAGCCTCTGCTGCCTGTTAGCGGGGTCCGGCTGGCATAGAGCCGCTCTCCAGACAGGCTGACAGGTGCCATGGCTTCCAGGTAAAAAGATACATTTAAAAAAACAGTGACGGATAGTGTGTGTGTGTGTGTGTGTGTGTGTGTGTGTGTGTGTGTGTGTGCGCCCTAACTAACAGGTGCGAGGAGGCTGCTGCCTGCTGCTGTCCAAGTCTCACACATGTAGC
Organism: Eutrigla gurnardus; assembly: GCF_963514095.1. Taxonomy (NCBI): domain Eukaryota; kingdom Metazoa; phylum Chordata; class Actinopteri; order Perciformes; family Triglidae; genus Eutrigla; species Eutrigla gurnardus. The sequence continues at coordinate 3,954,052 of NC_139919.1, forward strand.
ATCAAAACATGTGATGCATCTGCTTTGTGGTCCGCTCAGGAATGGAGGGACTGCACACAGAGTCAAATTAGTTGGTGGGTCTTTTATTCATTCTACATTTAAATGAAGTGGCATCTATTCTGCAATTTCAAAGGGTCTAACATATAAAGTATATCACAGTAATGACAAAAACACAAAATGTGTTCCTCTTTCTGTATTTTACGATCAACTTCCAGCTTCAATGTGTGTAATACAATCAGACAATCTGTGGCTCGTACAGGTAAGGCAGCCTAATGAACTGCACATTGAATATCTCCTCACCACCAGACAACAGTAGAACCAAACATGAAGCAAATAAATACATCTGCTTAACCACATAACTCATAAGCCACTTTACAGTAAAGTGCATTAGTCCACTGCAAATAGAGAAAATAGATACAAAAAATATGCACTTAGCAACACGATACCCACGATACATTTCTGGGAATAATGTGAGAACCTCCCTCTCCCTCCAGTGTGCAGCCTGCCCGGTTAGAAACACACACCTGGACCACAACAGGGCTTCATATCTGCCCTCTGGCTTATCCAAAGCAAACACAATGTAAAAACTTTATTGATGTAGTCAAGATAAACCCCGTAGAAAAGGATCTGATCATAAGTGTACTGTATCACCACGCCTGCTATTCAGCCCTCAGCATGGTGGAGATATCACACAGCCATGATTGTCAAAAATACATCCATCAACTTTTACCTGGCAGATTAATTACACTTTCATCTACTGGCGCTGTGTACTAGTTTTGTGTTTTGTTGATTTTTTTAATAGAATATTTTTCTTGCATTTAAACCCAGGTACCCAGCTACTTCCTGTGTCTCACAGGAGCTCAGTGAAACTCTTGTGGGATCTAATCTTGCTCTTAAAGTGACGGCGTCATTGATCAAAAAGACATTTTCTACAGCAGTGACTCCTTAAAGTAGTCGCCCAAAGATATTTAATATGAAACTGCTCAGAACCCCTTGTTCACCTGGCTGCGTGATGCTGGAGCTGTTGTGACCACAGAGGTGGTCAGTTGAAAACTTTGTATCAGTGAAAGGGGTTGAAGACTTTCCCCCTGTCACTTCAAGAGATGATCATCAGGCCAGCCTGGGCTCAAATACCAACCTTTGGTCAGTGGCCTTCCCACACACAGCACACCCTTTAAGGTCACTATGAGACGCTCTGGGCTTTCACCTCGCTCTAATGTGAACCCATCTACATCATCATAGTACAACATGAGAGAAGTATTCTGAGGGCAGTCAGGTGGTGGTGGTGGGTGGGTTAAACAATCACAAGACTTTCATTCTGGAGACCGCTGCCCATGTCCCGGCATGTGTCCAGTCACTTTTCCATTATATCTGTACCTAACTGTATGATACAAGCATACCTATTTGACCGTGTGACCTTTTACCTCACCTTGACCACATGTTACAGCGTTGACTGAGACTGTTTCACCACCGTGACCACTGTTACAGTGTTGACTGTGACTGATTCACCATGCTACTTATTATACATTAAACCATGATAATTTTTTTCTAACCCTACTTTAAAGTAGTTTTGTTCAATTCAGTTTAATGTATTCACATTGCCCAAAGTCACACATTTGCCTTAGAGGGCTTTTACAATCTGTACAACACACAACTTTTAAGTGAAGAAAAACGAGGAATAAAAATAATAGATTATTATTACTGTAAATATATACAGCAGCTGTAGAAAAAATATAATAATAATACAAATGAGGCAGAAATAGTAGTTTTCACAGCATTAACTGAGAGTGTTTAACAACATTAACAACGTGTCACAGCGTGAACAGACCATTTTGCAAAGTTGACCATGTGATACAGCGTTAGCTGAGACTCTTTCACAACCTTGACCACATGCTACATCATGAATGGATACCGTTTCACGATATTGGCCACATGCTACAGCACTGAAACGAAACATTGATCACGTGTTACAATGTTAACTTAGACCATCCTGGGTGCTAAAACTGGCCCAGAGTCAACTTTTTTGTCCTCAACGAACTTGGCAATTTGTCCATGGCAGTATAAGTAGTTTGCAAAGGTGCCAATAGTTGTTGTTGGTATCAACAGTAACACATCCTTCGGTTTAGATGTTGGTCCTTCTGTGATTCAACAGTGCAGGAGCCTCCCTGTTGAGAAGTGGTTTTATCTGATATTCAGCAATTATCCAACATCCACTGCAGAACAGAAAGAACTGTGTTTCTTTGTCATGCAGTGCAGCCACAGGACACCTTTCTCTGACAGAAAAACATGCATTCTGTGTAGTTTCCTTCATCTAAATCAAGACATGGATCCAATGAGCTCTATTCCCTTTCTCAAGAAATGTCAGAAAAACAACAGCATCGCTTGTTTCCCGTCTCAACACTGATCTTAGAGCTGTGCAAATAATGACTGACTTCTTCAGATCAGAAAATATTCATTTTGTAGCAATCATATTGTTAGTTTTGTAAAGTTAAGGTTGTAACTTTTAGTTGTAAAGCTTTGTAATTTAGGTATGAGGCACATCTCCTCCTCATTAAATGAAATGTGGAAATGACAGATTCCAGTTAATTAAGACAAGGCAGGTACACTGGGGTCATGAGGAATAAATTATACAAAAATATGAAATACCTGATTAGGAATATTTCCTATCCAAACTATTAATACTGGCAGCGACTCAAATTGCACTTGTCCAATAAAAGCTTTGAATTGATTCGGCAGACCTCAGACTGCATGTGACAAGTGGACGTAGTCATCTTGACATCACCCAAAATGATTGTGGACTACAGCTGTGAAGCCTCAAGTTCAGCATTTTGGTCATCACTGTATTGGAATTTTTGCAAACAGTGAAGGAAGTGACGATATTTGGACTGGAGGAGCGACGGGTGGCAGAGCAGGTAAGTAAGGAGTAGGGCCATTTTTTTCATAGACTTCCATGCAATCAGAGAGGACTCGCCCCCTGATGGCCAGTAGAGAAAATGCAAGTTTAAGGCACTTCAGTTTGGTTTCACTTTTCAGAAACGGAGGATGCCGTCTGGTTCAAGAGGACCAACGTTCCCAGCGTGTCGAGTAAACTGTTGTATAGCTGATGCTACTCTAAGCTATTTATTGAGTTTCCTTTGAGAGTGAATAGGAGTTCCTTTTGGTCAACAATTACACAGTATATATGGCTCTGCTTTTATTGTGAAAGGTAAGAATAGGAGGAGTAGATCTGGTGTGCGCTGCCTTTGTCAAGGTTAAAGGGGGTAATAAAGTTTGCTGTCTTGTTTCATACTACAGCGCCTCCGTCTTCCCTGTAGTTCACTATTGTGTGTGTACTGAATATGTTTGTTCCACACAGCGTAATTGGTTGATGCCTCGGCTCAGAAAATCAACCTCAACCTGAGAAAGAAGTCTGCTGCTTTTTCACAGTAATATTCAGGTTCTGTGTGAAAGCAAAAACAAGAGTTTGAAATAATAGCAGGAAAAAATCTGCAGTTTGCTATGGCAAGCAGAGGAAGACTATACTGGTTGTTCTTCCAATAAATAAATAGGAATCATACTACAGCTCAAAAAGAGGAGCCAGAGGAGCCTCGGAAGGACAGGTTAAAAGAGATACTTGAGGCCTGGGCCCAATGCAGGGTGGTGGCCTCAAACAATCTGTCTATTGTGGGTGGCAGGAAAGTGATCGGAAGAAGAGGATCTCTGAGCCAGACGGAGAGAATATTGCCTGTAGCGTTGTGGATGTAATCGGGGAAGGCAGTGATGCATTTCTGCCAGGCTAGTCTGGTCACCAGGGACCTTCTGTCTCCAGCGTTCCCCACTCACTCTCAGCGGCCAGAAACTTCTCCTCCTCGCCTTAGTTTTCCAGTTTTCTCCTCTGCCTTAACTCTGCCCGAGGTAAATTTAACCGCAGTCTCTGGAGAGTGGGTGGGTGTACGCTTTCAGCTCGATGGGGAGTTTGCGGCATGTGTGTATGTGTGTGTGTGTGTGTGTGTGTTTGGGTGTGTGTGTTTTCTCCCACCCTTTTGCAGAGGGCCATCTCTTTCAAGCTAAATCAAATCGCTCGCTGTGAGCCTGTCTCTGCTGGGCATCTGCTAATGCCTGCTCCATTACATCCAGCCTATCTGTGGCCCGAAAAGCTCACGCACAGCCTGATGTGTGTGTTTGTGGGGGATAGACACCTTTGAAGTCCTGCGATGCAGTCCCGAGATGTATAGCCGAACATCGCTAGGAGGTTTAAAAGAAGCAGATTAACAACACACAAACCTGTCAGGGGCCAAAACAAGCTGTCCTCTTGGTTTGATGCCCACAGGGGAGGCTGTATGTACTGATGCATTACGTGGTGTGTTCACAGGAGGTGGTGGAAGTGTTTGGCAGGGTGAAAAGGTCAGGCAAGCCTTCAATTTGTGTAACCTGTACTTCACTGTAGATGTGGCTCATTAGAGAGCCAGGCAGGCACCCAGGGGACCCTGTTAATTACACCGTTAGACGCCTTCATGGGCAGGTACCCACACGTGTGTGTTTGTGTGTGTGTGTGTCCTGTTGGGGGTAAACACATGACACACCACAGGAGTGCAAGCTCATTTGAATAACAGATATAATTTGTGCCAAATCCAACTTTGCAGTTTTCCTGTTGAGAGAACTCGACGAATCTGACTTCTTGTCACACGGGAGTCCCAACCACCACACCTCACTCACACTTAGAGCCAGGCGATTCATATTCATGGTTTAGGACCATGTTTAAAAACTGTAAATTTAACTTGTAATAACAGGATGGAACCACCACCACGCTCCAGTCCACTTCATCTCCAGTTACTTGAATGAAAACAATTTCAGGAAATTCACAGCCAGCAACATATTGTCACGATTTGTGCATTTTTACTACTTAATGTCTGCTCTTGTTTTAATAGAATTTTTAATATTATTCCATATAAACATAAGATTATCCAACAAATACTGTCACGCCGGTGAGGTAATGTCTCGTCTTGGGTTTTTGTCTTGTCATTTCCCATTTTATTTTGAAAATAACTCCCCTCTCGTTTCAGGTCACTTGCCCTTCCTCATGTGTTCCCTGGTCTGATGTCATCCCTGATCCCTGATTGTTGTCACCTGTTGCCCATTATCCCTCTGTGTATTTAAGTCTGCGTCTCCCCTTGTCTTGTGCCAGTTCGTCCTACGTCTCTTGTCATGTCATGATCACAGCCACCAGAGAAATCACAGTTAAGTTGTTTTTTTTGCAGTTTATGTTTATATTCATGTTTTCCTCCCTGTGGAGCGATCTTTTGTTTGTAGTTTAAGTTTTTTAGAGTTAGTCTATTTTTCCTGGATCTTTTGTTTTGTACGTTTGCCACCTTTTGAGTTTTTTGGGAATAAAGACCATTGACACTGCCTCTGCATCTGAGTCCTCCCTCCTTGCCCGAAAACCCCGTGACAAATACCAGGCTTCACATCTTTTCTTAAAGTGACAGTATGTGAGTGGCACTTTTTTCTCCACTTGCACTTTTGCGTACTTATGTAATTTAATTAAACTGTATTTATTAAGCAGTTTTTCTTTTGTCTGCCCACACACATTCCCAATTAAATGGTGGATTCAGCAAATTGGAGGAAGTAGCAGCTTTCTTTCGTGAAGATTAAAAGCTGAAGGGCAATAAATACAATTAGGAGCTCTGTGTCGTGAATTTTGAAAGGGTCTCCTTTTGCAGCTATGTTTGGACTTAACACTCCAGAGGTTTGAAAGGTTATTACATGTATGCATTAGGTTACGTGTACTAACAATATTCATTTAGCCTGACTTTTATTTGCAACTGTGGAGAACTCCTGGCTTTAAATACAATGAATAGATTTCAAAAGCTCCCGACTATTCGGTACAGCCCTAATCGACTCACTGATGGTTCCAGATTGTGTGTCCTGATCAGGAGGGCAGTCCGTTTGCTATCCGTCGCTGTCCGCTGATGGGCGGTGCTGATTCCATGTTGCTGTGGCAAAAAGTGAAGAGAGGGGCGGGACTTGGCCGGTGAGCCCTCTGAATCCCACCAATGCCTCCATGTGACTCCAAAGGCTAACGTTTAGTAATGAGGAGGAGCACCGTCGCGTGTCCATGTGAGTCTGCCAAGCGGAGCGTGAGTGTGTTGTGAACCTCTTGCTATCTGAATAATGTGCTCTTTAATTAGCAGGGAAATGCTGCACCATTGACTTCTGACCAGATATCTGTTGGTTAATGGTGCCAGCACTTTGTGCTGCCTCAATATAGCAACACACCAACAATCTGCCTTACCCATAGACATAGAACGGGAGGAGAATGGACAATGAAATGTTTTCAGTGTCTTCTTCAAAAGAAGATGGTGATTGCTCTCTCTCTCTCTCTCTCTCTCTCTCTCTCTCTCTCTCTCTCTCTCTCTCTCTCTCTCTCTCTTTGTATGTTCACACTGCATCCACAGTGTTCTTTGTCCCCGGCCTTCCCCACATTCCACAAATAAAGCACATACTATCTACACAGCTAGATAGCCCTAGGTAGTTGGAAAAAATATCGTTTTGCCAAATTGGGTAAATGGACCCTTCAAAGAGCAGTGACAGTCCGTACAGACTGCATCCAGCTGCGTCCTCACGTTTTCAGATGGACTACGTTTTGGTTCTGAGGCCAATTTTCACAGCAGTCTTACTCATGACATATTAATAAAAAATAATGTCACAATTATAAAACTGAAAACAGCATAAATCACATTTTGAGATTGCTCATTTGTACAGAACCACCCACCACAGTACATATGAATACATGTGAATTATGAACAGCTCCAACAGCTGGAGCTGTAACAAATAGAGATCACAAACATGATTATATTAGACACACACACACACACTCACCAACACACATACCTGTGCACTCATTATCACAATGTGTTTTTATTTCCCACATGTGGTCGTTTATATTGAAATCCTACTGCAGTTGCAGCACGTCACCTTGATTTATTTGTTGTTTTCTTCTCTTCATTCATTCTTTCTATACTTGGCTGTGAGCAGGCATCTTATTCTAATTTGTTGTTTTCTAATCTTGCTTGTGCTAATTAGTAATTGTGCAGTGTCCCTTTATCTCTGTTGACTGCCTATTCATCTGTGCACATTTTTCAAAACTCTTGCATATTCCAAAACGAGCCCTGATATGTTTCCGTGGATAACACGCTGCTGCGTCTTTTATTTCCTTCTTTTTGGTCCAATCAGCTCTCAATTGAGTAGAAGTCTCACCCGGCTGAATGACAGCGTCGTAAAGGTGTTTGACATTACATCAATATGCCATCTTGTAAATGAAGCTGACTGAGAAGCTCCAGCACTGTTGCTCTGACGTACAAGTACGAGTCGGTCCAGGCGGGTAATTAAATGGTGCGAAGCTGTGATTCGTCCAAAAATACACCGAACCCCTTCCGAAAGACAAAGTGTGCAATGTGATTTTGTGCCATGATCGGCGGTGAATATTCAAATGGTCGCTGTAAATAGACGGCTAAATTAGAAATCAAACCTGAAGACACGATTTGTTGTAACGACAAGCTCCTTCAAAAGACCACAGCATGCCAACCTTGCCTGCATTCTGACAGCCTTTCTTCACATCTCAGCCTCCTGACAAGGCTTTGTACGCGCCTTGTCACCTCAAATCTGTCTGCCACTGCTATTTTCTACTCCCCCCCCCCCTCCATGCCGTCATGCTGCTCTTAGAAAGTCACTGTTCATGTAAGATTTCATCGGGCAGCCATTTCCTTGGTTGATCAGGTGACGTCCCAAAATGAGGAGCACTCGTAGCCACGTGTGCCTTTTCATTCCCTCCATCATCAGGGTATCTGATTTGGATTCCGTTGACATTACTGATCGTTAGTTTTTTCATAGTGATGTTAATTCCTGTTGATGGCCTTTTCCTCTCAGCCTCCATGTAACCTGATTATGCCAATCAGAGCGTCTAACGAGTGGAGAACGTGAGCCGTTGGCAGCTTGTAAACCCACGTTCCTGAAGCAAACTCTTTTATTTCTATCACACCACAAAGTAGAAGGAGATACATTTACTCCTCGGAGCTGAACGCAGATTCAGCGTGGCGCACCGTTAACCGGGATTTTTTATCAATATTCATAAAGACAACAGAAAAGAGAAAAAGTAAACAAAGCAAAAATGGAAAAAATAAATAATATTTCATTTAAAAATACAAATCAACATTGATATAGGAAAGACCATTCTTGGGGTACAATCATGTGGTGGGCATTACTGCGTGACAGAAATGGCATTGCAATAATGAATCAGATGGTACTCAACTGAGCTCACGTCACACATATCATATTATGGTGCAAGAGCTCTATTGTGTTTTTATTGTGAACTTTCCCCCTAAGATGATTTGTATTTCTAAACTTGGCCATGTTTGATTGCATTTCCCCTCGTTATGTTGTAAGAAAGGAAATCAGCTCCTTTGAATATGTCATTTAATATTCTGATAACGTTCCTTGGTAACCAACATATTGTTTGTCTTCCTAGTTTTATTTTGAGGTTGTACCATATGGATGCATCATTTTGTAGTATGAGATATTTTATATTTTTCATGTACTTGCTAGACTAGATTGGGGTTTCTATGAAATGTTAGCTGAAAAATCATATTTTGAATGCAAGTCTAAAATCTACAATGAAAAATGCCTTTTATATTTTATTGTGTGAAAAGTGATTATCGAAGAGGTGAACAAGACAGCGACGTAAACAGAAGAGAAAAACAACGACAACAATATACGAAACACAACAAAAATACAAAAATAAACTATCACCGAGACAAAAGCAGACAAGCTGTCTGTGAGAAGTGTTGGATGATGCTGGACTGTAGTCAAAAGAGACAAACTTAAATTCTCTTATAAAGAGAACAATATTTGTATTTATTGTACGTGCAGAGAATATAGGGAGCAAAGGGAAGAACATAACAATTGCAGAAATAATAACAACAACAATAGTTATGATTACAACATACATCACAGTAACAACAATAATAAATGACATCCTGGTCACTTTGTGCCACAATTTAATGATATATGCTGAAATGTTTTCAAGATTTTCATGATAATAATTAATTTTATCAAATCCATCCATCCATCCATCCATCCATCATCCATCTATCATCCATAAATCCATCCATAAATCCATCCATCCATCCATCCATCCATCCATCCATCCATCAATCCATCCATCCATCTATCATCATCCATCCATCCATTAATCTATCCATCCATCCATCCATAAATCCATCCATAAATCCATCCATCCATCCATCTATCATCATCCATCCATCCATCCATCCATCCATCCATTAATCTATCCATCCATCCATCCATCTATCATCATCCATCCATCCATCCATCCATCCATCCATCCATCCATCCATCCTTCCATCCATCCATCCATTCATCTATCCAAAAATGTGCAAGACCACTTTTTTCATCATAACACCAAAAGTAAAAATTAACAAACACATCAATATAACCATGCCACTGCCCCCCCCCATATGGTACATTCCATGTGACATTCATGAAAGATAGAAATAAAACAATAGATGATAAATAATACATTTTAAAAAAGTCAAGAAGTAACAGACCTTAGTACGTAGAGCATTAGGGTCTAGCAGGGGTTTGGGCCCGGACACTATCAGAGTTATCAGGTGTTTAAGCAGCATTGAATATGTGTCCAAAATGTGTCCTTGTACTCTCATCAGCCGGACTGAAGCATGAAAGGCTACAAGCCGTATATACTATATGTGCTTTCCAATGTGTGTGTTTTCTAGACCCCCAGTTCAAAGTAGAATAATAGATTATATCACTGTTGCTCCACTTCATATCTCCTCATGTCTCTCAGTTGCAGCTATACAGCTAACTCGTGTTTTCATCCTAATTCACCCAGAAACATACATCCCTGATTTACATCACAGCTGCTGTTGTGTGCACTTAGAGACGGAGGCATATGCAGAAAAGTCTCTTCCTGCCTGAAGGACAAACCAAGAAGAAAAACAAGCCGAGTGGCTTGAAGGGAGGCTGTGACGGGCTGGAGGGACGGCTCATCAGTGGACCAGGGCTCATTCAAACATTCAAGGAGCTGGTGCAGCTTTACCCCACAAACATGAACCAGAGGACATCACATGCTCACATTAATGTTGGTTTCTAAGTATAATGGATGTGGAAGTCAAAATGAAACCCATGTTTCTTTGTCATTCTACATAATAACTGAATTCTGTCCATATAACTAAACTGTGCACAATTTCATAATTACCTTCCTGCAGCAGATCCACTGTTAACTTACAGAGTATAATAAGTTCCCCAGAGCCAGTTCTTCCAAAATTCACACAATATATTTCAGACTTACTTCCTCTATAAATGAACCTATCTGTACTATGAAACACCATAGCAATTTGTTGTGAAGCCTCAGTTTCCTAACATTATCAGAGGAATGTATTTCCTGGAAGGACCAATTATGTATGAAACAGTGGAAATGAAGATAAAACGTGCTGGCCTGACCTATTCACTGGCTCAATGGTGAACGTCAAGGTAAGATGCACAATCAGCCTGAATAAAGGCTTTAATGGAGATATTTAACCCCATTACAGGTGATGTAATGTAACAATGTATTTAAATACAAATTTGAGGTACGTGTATTGAACTTGAGCATTTTCTTTCATCTTACATGTAAATTCTACATATATATTATATCATCTTATCAATCATGATGCAATGCAACAGACTGATATGGAAGCCCGAACAGGCAAGTGAGAAATAAAGTATTCTGGTGCTGCTTTTTCTACGGCTTATTTAATTGTTTTCTAAAGTTTCAGGAGAGTTTTCTGTCAGGGTCATATTTCTGTTGTTGTTGTAACACAACCTACTTCCACCATTTACTTCAGAATTTTCTAAATGTATTACAAGTAAATTGCTTTGGAGTGTCTTTGTCTCTTTCATTTTGCAGAAGGAGTAGAAGCAAAGAGCGGATGAAAGGGAGAGGTGAGCACCAGGAATGGTTGATTGTGTTGTGACACTTGAACACAGGACTCAGAGGACTGTCTACAAACTGATGCTCTGAACCACTGATCATACACATAAGACCTGGAAGATTAGTTGTTGTTTTTTTGCTTTGCACCTCAAAGAGCTTGATTCTGCTCAACTATTTGTTGAGCACAATGTTTTGGCAATCCACACAAAAAAACATGAAATTGGACTATAATACAAAACCCCAAATAAAATGTCAGACTAGTTATTTATTCATAAATGAATAAATCACATAATACAAATACACTACAACATAAAAATAACCTTTTTCAATGTAAATACAAAATAATATTACATATTCATATGATATGACATTTTCTTAGAAGCTAAATTGAATTAGTGACACCTTTGGTATTATATCAATTTCAGTTAAATTAGTACATAGTGGAGCTACATACTGATAAATTACCACTCACACATAAACTGTGATCTGAGGAATGATGAGCAAACTCAAGGGCCTTGAGTTAACCTTGCTGGGGAAATGAGCTGCTGACTCATTTGAGTTCCAGTGGATGGAGTGTTGTGGTGTGACAATATGATGTAAATGTTGTTTCAGAGGCGTTTGCTGAACAATAAATAATTTAACCAAACAGATAATAAAACATGGAAGAAATAGTAGCAGGAAAGCAAGTCAAACTGTCTTGAGGACGGGAATATAGATTGTGTGGGAAAAAGTTGTTGCAACTTCCTGAAATCTCCATCCGACAGAAAATATCAGAAAATATCGGTCTGTGCTTCAAAAGGAGGTTTCTCTGTGGAGCAAATAGATTTCCTGTCTGTTTCTGGGTGCCAAGATTATGTAAGCTCCCTTTGAGATGTTTTTGTGTTTTGTTAAGCTTTATTGTAGGGAGTTGGTCTTGCTTTAGGTTTTTGAGGAGGTTTCACCTCTTATCTGGTGGGGAGTTTAGGTAGTTAACTTCTTCGGTTGGGACAAGTGGGTCCCGGGCCATCAAGAGAAACATTCACATGGGAGTGAATGGGTTTTAGATGGGTCACCTGAGAGTTGTTGAACCATCCTTCCACCATGTGAGTTGTGAGGGTCACATGGGTCTGAGTGTGGATGGTTGTTGATGTGTCCAGGGACAAATCTGAGGACTGTATTGCATGTGGCTGATCTGTCTTAAAGCCCCTCCTCTGTTGAGTGATGGTCAATCCAGGTTGAATCAAATGGCGTCTTTACCTCCTCTCTCCAACCATCTGTCTTCCTTGGCCAGAATGAGAACATGTGTCCTCAAAGGAGAGTCCCTTATCCTTAAGCTCTTAAGGACTTCTGAGGAACTGGCTCTCCTTTGTTGTACCATTCCCTTGTGTAGCGGTTGTTAAGTTTCCCAAATGTTCAGGTCTGGTCATTCCTGTCATTACGGTCATTACACCACATTGTCCAGCTTGTGTCTGGGTATTTTGTACTCGGGGTGGACAAGTTTTTGCCTCGTTGTTGAGACACCGGCAATGTATAGAATGACAATGTTGTTGCATTCCTTTTGTTTTCTTCTCTGTCCATGTTATCCACAGGCTTTTAGAGCTTCCCTGATGTGTATTTGCTCTTCATCCTTTCTCTCTGTACTTGTGGGTACATATTGGGCCGAATGCTGGAGGGTTCTGATGACTCCTAACTAGTGTTCCAGTGGGTGGTGTGAGTCTAAAAGCAGGTATTGATCACTGTGTGGAGGTTTTACTGTACATTTTGATGTTGATGCTTCTGTCGTCTTGAATGTCCACTGCATAATCCAAAAAGGCCAGACTATTTCCCCTAACGTTCACCCGGGTGACCATGATGTTGGTAGATGTGGTCTGTGTATGCTTTAACCTTCTGTGATTGCAGCAGAGCAGCAGAACAGTTACCAGGTAGACCTCTTAAAGCAACTGAATCAGCCATCAGAAATAACCACTTGACCAAAACAGACAGAATAATTTAGGCAGTCGGCATCAGCAGCCCTCGCCAGTGCAAAAGGACCAACTACCAACCTCAATTCTAGAATGGAAGGCTTTGGCATCGCTCTAAAGAGACCAGGACATCACCATCCACCCGGCTGATAAAGGGAGACTCACAGTGGTCGATTATCATGCCAAAGTGACCAGTTTACTCAGTGGCATGGTCATTAGATCCTTCCAGCGGCTATAAGAAGAAAGTAGTCAGCTGCCTTCAACTGGAAAAGGATCAAGTCATTGAACAGATGCTATCTCTACTGCCTATACCCGGGGGAAGCCATCCCCAGTCATGTATGACCTTCCCAAAATACAAAGGGGATCAGACCCGTTATCAGCAGTATTCATTCAGTGACATAACATCGCCAAGCACCTGGCCACCATTCTGACCCGTCTGCATAATGAGTGTAGTGTTAAAGAATGACAGAATTAGCTAGCTAACTTGTTAGATGACCATCCTACTATGTTGATTTGAAAGGGAGTGTACAGCAGCCACCGACAGTTGGAGTTTATTATGTTGGTTTAAGTGAAATACAGTTGAGAGGGGATTGTGGATTCAGCAGGTATAATTGATGAACATATAGGGTAGGGAAAAGGTAAGAAACACCTTTCTTGTGACTGCATTTTACAACCAGTCATGGTTATTGACCATGCCCCCCCCCCCCCCCCCCCCAAAAAAAGAACATATTCTTTCCAAAGCCTAACAGAAACAGCCCACAGATCTCCCAGAGTGCTAATCTGTCTGGCTGCTAGCAGAGAATCCAAAGCTCTTTCCCAGCTCCAGTGGTTCCCTGCCTCTGATAAGGATCTTCTCTCCCTAGGGTGAAAGCCAATGGCTGTCCAATCGGCCGCCACACTGCTTTCCATGGTCAACCTGATTTCCTTCTAGCTGCTGGGATTTGGTAATGTCCTGTGAGCCGAGTGTCCAGCTCTTTGCCTCAATTCCAATTGTACTGGAAGGAGAGGAGAGGTCGTTTTTTTACTGCGGTTGAGCAAAGTAAATAAAAAATGGTGGATTTGGATTGGCATTTGCTCTGTACCAAGGGGGGGTATAATAACTGGCAGACACGAACAACACAGCAACAAACTGTGAGTTTAGTCTTTTGAGGGGGAGAGGTGAAATGAAAAGTACATTTGTGGATAAGTGAGGGTCGGGCAGAACGGTTGTTTTTCACCGCCTCCCTAGTGTGTGCTGTCTTTGTTTCCTGTTACACAATCAGCAGAAAACTAGAGACAGAAAGGGAAAAAGGGAAAGCCAAATTATGGATCGTTTGAAACGTGTGCTGAAAAATGCAGCGGGTGTCAGAGTGAAGTAAATGTGCATGTTCATCTGTGCACATCGGGGGTGTCTGAGCCAGTCTTATTGATTGTTGAGATTTGGATGGAAGGGACTGGGCTACAGAGATCAATGCTAAGACAGTTTGGTCAGCCGTGAAAGTTTCCAGAAGGCTCGTGTAGCCTGTCAGCCCAGTTAACAAGATATCAGACCACCGTTAACTTCAGACCGGAGCACACGATGAGCATGGCTCCGGTTTTACTTGGTTTTTCTGATATTCTTGGAGTTAAGTTGGCAATAGATGTTTCTTGTCTTAACGCATGTACCTTGGAAAAGCTGGGTTTTCTTTGAATGGCAGCTGACTCACTATAAAGAATCAGTAAACCTCATGGATGCTTCTTTTTTTCATGTGGGTAGGTCAGTTTGTCAGCCTGGCCTTTAGGGAGGTCGAGTGTGCATCGCTGTATCAACCAGATGGTCTGTCCACCACTTTAGTTCGGATTGAAATTCACCGACAACTATTTGATGGATACACGGAACATGACTCTATTGTAACAACCTTGATGACCCCCTGACCTTTCATCTAGCTCCATCATACTCTTGCTGACGACAGAAGGTCTGCCTAAGACGGAGCTGTAGTGTTGTAATCTTTGTTACTGGAGTTATTTAATAACTAGTTTATGTTCTTGCAGTGGGCTGCACGGTGGTGTAGTGGGTAGCACTCTCGCCTCACAGCAAGAGGGTCCTGGGTTAGATTCCTGGGTCGGCCCCGGGTTCCTTCTGTGTGGAGTTTGCATGTTCTCCCCGTGTAAGCGTGGGTTCTCTCCGGGTTCTCCAGCTTCCTCCCACAGTCCAAAGACATGCAGGATGGGGATAGGTTAATTGATGACTCTAAATTGCCCGTAGGTGTGAAAGTGAGTGTGAATGGTTGTCTGTCTCTACATGTCTCCCTGTGATAGACTGGTTACCTGTCCAGGTGTACCCTGCCTTCGCCCAATGACAGCTGGGATCGGCTCCAGCCCCCCCGCGACCCTGAATACAGGATAAGCGGTAGACAATGGATGGATGTTCTTGCAGTATACTGTGCGATTGGTAGGAGTCATTTGTTATTTGGACAGAATTAATATGCACATTCATATCCTGATGGATTTTGATTTGCTCTCAGTGTTTCTATCGTTCATCAAAGTGTGGCCTCAGCTATCATGAGTGTTAGTGAGTCAGACCCATTTTAGAACATATAATAATAATAATAATACTATATAAAATATATTTATAGTTATCGTTACATTTATAGATCTTAGTTAATCCTCATCCTAATTGAGCGAACCTCAGCTTGTTTCAGTTTGTGCTTGCTCCGCCTCCAACCTATCATCACTGGTCAGAATCAGTGTGTTCTTTGTGATTCTCTCTCCGTGTCTGCTCCACTCAGCAGCCAACATGGATGAAGAGAAACTTATCATAGATTGACTTTATATGATCCACAGCACACTTTTTTAAATCAAAAATCATTCTAGCTGAGGAAGTGATTTAAACCTAGTCGTGAATAAATGACATTTGACATGAAATTCATCATTTGCAAAGGGAGAAATCACAACAGCAGCAAAAAAAAAAAAAAAAATCTCATCCCTTCTTTGCGCTGCGTGGGTGTATCTGCACAATATACCATTATTCACACTCCGTCTGCCAGTTTGCTCCTGTGTAAGGAAGAGTTGCCAGATTTACTCAGGAAAAGTATTTTCATTTACTCCTGATTCATTTACTGAGCAGCTCATTAGCAGTCGGCTCCTGGACTCATATTGCTACTGGAGATATTTATTACTCACAAACATTTTGTTGTAATAATCTACAGCATGTATCTAATTATTGACACCAGGAAGCATTAAACATCTTCATGGAAAAGGAAAAGGAGATGAAGTGATGTTATAAGACAAATGATCAATTCACAAACCCAAGACACAGATGGAGAAGAAAGAGAGAAGATAAATACAGAACAGTTGCAGTAAATCTGGCCCTTTGTCTTGATTTGTTTTTAATTAATTCTTTCACAGTCAACCAATAAATCGAGTTATGCTATTTATATAGCCCAGTATCACAAGTTTGTTTTAGAGAGCTTAATAATCTGAAAAAAGGAGGACAGGCAGTCACATCAGAGTGGACATTAGTTTCATTTAAAGACGAAATTGCTTCCACAGAAATCGTACAGCAGATCAATAAATGATTGGTCTGTTTTTACAATAAGATTTCCTTGTTGGAAAGAAACAGATTATTCCCGTATAATCTGCTTTAAATGATAAACTCTGCCATGTCTGATGATAACACAAATAATAATACCAGCAATATCAAAATCATTGCTTTAGTGAGATGAGATTAATGAGAATAAGATTGTCCTCAAATCATGGGAGATAAGATGTGAGGTGTTTACAGGAAGGACAGTGCTGCAGATGTGTGTCTATCACAGATAGCAGGGATTATCTGGTATCAACAGCACAGTTGGGCTTTACAGGCAGTAAATAATGTTTCGTTGGCCAGAGCAGAAAACAACATGGAAAAGTACTGCCGTGAAATAACAGCCATATGTCACAACATTGTGTAGACACTTTGGATTTAATCCTTCCAGAGAAAATCAGACCATTGAAAGTACTATGATGATGCTCTCTCTCTCTTTAAAACACTACCCTGATAAACTACCTTTTATCAGGAACTGTAAAATGTCCTAAGAAGTCTTGTGGTTGTCGAGAATGAAATCAACTTCCTGTTATCCTTTAACTGAGAATGAAGGACGAGGCTACGAGGGCTAAGTTATGTTCAGGATCATATTAACATTCTACAGGCTGCTCTTGACTCCACATGGTAGCACATGCAGCAGGGATGATGCATCTTTGTAGTTTAACAGGAAGTCCTGCTTTGCCAAAAGCCAATGGGATTATTCCAAAAAATGAGATCAATGGCAAACAAATGTTTATGAAACTTAGCAAGTAATCCTCACAATGCTATTGGAAGTCAAACAGCTGACATTAGTCACATGTCTTCAGGTCACCACCACTAAGCTAAAGGCGGACCAGAGACTTGTGAGCCACCACCTTCTTTCAGACGCATAGAAGATTCCAAAAACTACGTTCAAATCTCTTCCACTCACTTCAGACTTCTAATTCTGGAAACGTGGAATTGGAGACGAGGGGATAGGAAGTGTCAACATGCCAACTTTCCAGGTTTAGGACTCATTCCTGCTACATTCTTTTGCATAGCGTACAAACATAACGTACATAACCAGATTCTTTGAAATGGTTGATAATGTTAAACATGTTCAAATATTTTGCTTTGCTAGCTTGTTTTACCGAGAGATAGAGAACCGGCTAAATAGGTTACTGGCCAACGGCAGTCAGCCTTGTTTCTTCACACACGATGAAGCATTGTTCAATAGTCCATAACAGAACATGAGTTAATAATAATAATAATAATTCATTTCATTTGGAGGTGCCTTTTCAGGACACAAGGTCAGCTTACAAAGACAATCAAAAATGACAGTTCAAATAAAAAAAAACCCATCAACACAGCACAAGTAAATCTTAAAATCGCAAAAATCTTAAAAGAGTGATTACAATGGGAGGGAATAAGCCAGTTTAAAAAGGTGGGTTTCTAAGCGGGATTTGAAGGTTGGGAGTGAGTCAATGTTTCTGATGTCGGGAGGGAGTTCCAGAGGCGGGGGTCAGAGCGGCTGAAGGCTCTGGACCCCATGGTGGAAAGATGGGCAGAGGGAACAATGAGGCTGATGGAAGAGGATGACCTGAGTTTCCGGGAGTGGGTGTTGAGGTAGAGGAGATCAGACAGGTACAGGGGAGCAAGGTTGTGGATGGCCTTGTATGTCTGGAGTAGATCATGGATGACTTTGTGGAGTCCAAAGAGAAGGTAGTTACAGTAAAAGTTGTGTCAGTGGGTGTGACTAGCCTTGTTAAAGACTAGTAATGGACTAAAGTATGGTGTGATAAATGGTTTGTAATCCCAACAAACTTGACTCTTGACTCGAATCATTCATATAGATATAAATATAGAGTATAGAGTTGCTCAGCAAAGTCCAGACTCTTCTCTGTTCTGGTCCTCAGTGGTGGAACGAACTCCCGACCAATGTCAGTGTGATGGGAATTTTTCATTTAGTAGTTCATTATAGTATAATTAGTAGTTTGAGTAGTTTTAACTCATACTATTCCAAGTGTCATGTAACCTGTATTCTGCACTTATGTCATGTCATGTGTTACATGAGTTGTGAAATGCATCTTGTGACACCAGCACAGCTGGCAAGTCAATATGGATCTTTAGACGCTGATGAGTGGTTCAAACACCACATTCTGGACAAAGTTCTCCGTCTACACAAACAACGGAACAATGCTTTTCTGATGACACGTCACAAACAACTGTATAAAAAGCCCTTCTCAAGATTGAAGACTTGGTCAGACTCTTAAGGAGTCTGCCCCTATCTGGCCAGATAGTTTGCTCTGAAGCTGTATGTCGGTGATGCGGTCTGCTTGGACACCCTGTTTGCGAGGGCTTTGACTTATTAGACTTTGTCTGTTTACAGTCTGTCTGTAGCGACTGCTAGCCTGTTTTGGACTCTTTATAGAATAAATTACTAAAAGCGCTGTTAGGAGTTGTATTCTTATTTCTCATCAGGTGATCATAAACTGATTTCCACCACAGTCAGGACAGCAGAGTCACTGCCATCTTCCGAAAAAGGCTCAAGACTAACCTGTTCAGACTTCACCTCGACTCTGCATAGCATGACCCACTAACGCCCCCCCCCCCCCAAAAAAAAAGCACTTCTATGTTCTTACCTATAGCACTTTGATCATAGCACTGTTGTTCTTAAGGTATGTTTGCTGAACAGCTACTACTTTACTCAGACGACGACCTAACACTTGTTTCTATTTTTTAGCTCTTATTTATCGGCAATGACATGTTGTGGTTTATTTGTTTCGACAGGTAAAGTAATAGATACTGGAAGTTCAGTATAGATTGTCAGGAGGCATAATTGGAGGTTATTATATGTGGTCGCATCCAGACCAATGGTGTCAAACTCATTTTCCGTTGGCCACATATGTGGGCCCAGCTGGACCAGGAAGACCATGACAAAATAATGTATAAACAACACCAGAACCTTTTTTTCGCTCTCTTTACTAGTGTACACATAAATTCTGAAAATGTAAGAAAACAATGAACAATTAATTTAATAATTTACAACAGATTTCAAAAAATTTAGTTTTTCCACATTGTCAGTCTTCCGCACAAAGCCTTTGTCACATATATTTTTAATCTGAAGTCTGACAATATTTTGAGGTTAAGCTGCTGACAAAATTTTGCCAGATGCTTAACATTTGTATTCTGATCCGGATGTACGAGTCAATTGTGTTTTGTCTCTCTTCAGGGCTGGACTGGGACCAAAAATTGGCCCGGGCATTTTCAGCAGAGACCGGCCCACCAGGTATGGATGGAAAGACAATGAAGCCTATGAACAATCTTTTTTGTGACAATGCTTGTACACTGTCGGGCACCGCCCCTCGGCTGTAATTGGTCCAGCCCAGAATCAATCATGACTTAGGGGCCGATCTACCAGTTTTGTGTACCAATAGCAGTGTTTCCCACAGGAAAATGTTGACATACTAAATGGGGTTGAGGAGTTGAAGCATTCAAGAAAAGATGAAAACAAAAATGACTAAAACACAGTGCTGAGCTTTCCAGGGTTCCCCAATTAGTTTTCACTGAGGGCCAAATTATGTCCAGGTTGCCAAGTCGAGGGCCAAATTGTCTGTTTTTTTTCATTGGATCACTAAACATTATTTTATGTGCAAATGTTATTATTGTTGCTGCTATTATTTGAAGTATTATTATTGAGGGGCGTTCACACCGAACGCGATAGACGCGAATTGAGCGGCGACTCTACATTGAAAACCAATGTAAATGGCGCGATGACACGCGATTCAGGCGGAGGCGGCGCGAATGGAGCGTCTGGCGCGATGAGACGCGGCGCGAATGGCGCGTCTGACGCGGCGCGAATGGCGCGTCTGACGCGAATGAAGCGAATGGCGCGTCTGACGCGTCTGACGCGGCGCGAATAAAGTTGAAAATATCGAACTTTTCATGCGGCATCGCGCCGCGACATCCAATCAGCGACGAGTTCAAGCCGACAGACAGATGAGCTGATATGGACGGGCTGCATTACCAAACCCGACTCGGGAAGACCGGACCCCGGCGCGACGGGGGCCGTACCGGCCTCACACCGTCAGGGCTGAGCCTCGATCAGAAGGACTCAGGCCCCCGCGCGACACCGGGCAATCGGTCTTCCATACGCCACATTTCCCACGTCCACCCGCCCGTCGGACGGGGATTCGGCGCTGGGCTCTTCCCTCTTCGCTCGCCGCTACTGAGGGAATCCTAGATAGTTTATTTTCCTCCGCTTAGTAATATGCTTAAATTCAGCGGGTTGTCTCATCTGATCTGAGGTCGAATGTGGCCCCGACTCTGGGGAGAGGTGCGAGGGACGTGGCTCCCGGAGGAGGCTCACGGACTCTGGCATCGGGTACCCCGAGGCGGAGGAGGAGGGTCCGCCGACGTGACCCGCCGGCTCCCCTCAAAAATGAGCGTCATGCGCGAATGAAGCGAATGACGCGAATGAAGCGAATGACGCGAATGACGCGAATAGTCCAAAATGATCAAGCGGCGCGATACACGCGTCTCACGCGATTGTATTCTATCGCGTCCGGTGTGAACGCCGCATTGTAATGATTAGTACTACCAGTGGTAGTTGGTTGTAGTAGCAGATAGTAGTAGTAGTCATAGCCTGTGTTGAGGGACAGATAAAAATATACGCTTGAAAGAAAATAAGTCCAATATCAAGGATTTATTTATTTGAATGCCCCTGGAAAATATTTTGATCAACAACAAAAAACAACAGCACTACAGCAAGTGGTGCACAAGAGGAAAAAAATATAGATTTTTGTTTGCAGCGTCTTGCTTTTGTCTTGTAATTTGCAGACGGTCCCTGCACACTCGCCCGGCTGCCGGCTGCGCATAGAGATCAATGTTCTCCGTCCAGACCGGACGGCTTATTTGTGTAAAAAAATCTGGGTTTTGGTCCTTGTAGCTCGTAGTCTATGATATTACGGTGGGAAAGAGGCAGCATTTGTTTGAACACGTTTCTCTTCAGATGTATTGATCCCGAATCTGTGAATATATATTTCCAACTTTACAGAACTCTTTATTTGACCTTATGGCAGGTTATTGCATAGTTATTGGCCGGACACTTTGCTCTTGCGGGCCAATTTTGCGCTCTTGCGCTAATTGGGGATGGCTGCTTTATACTATTAGTTTATTATGACTATTATTATTATTGATATAAGTGGGTGACTGTTCCTCAGCCTTCCTTGGTGTTTTGGTTTTGACATACGCGCACGCACTGTCAAACTCGCGCAGCCAAGGGGGGTCGGCGCGGGGGATGCCTTGCCATGGCGACGGGGGAAAACAGAACGTTGATGAACCAAACCAGCCGCGAGGATTTCCCCTTATAATAAGCGCTGCTGCCCTCCTGTTTAGGCCTATCATTAGTTAAGTCCATTCAATGTGTGGGAAACACTGAATAGGTATCATGACTAATACCATTAATAACACTAGTACCATTTAAAAAAAAAAAGGCTCGGCCCAAAATCGCCATCGGCCCTTCGGGCAAATGCCCGATATGCCCGATGGCCAGTCCAGCCCTGTCTCTCTTCCATCTCTTCTATCGTGTCTGTCATGTTAAGCTGGACGTCCGCAGGCAGATAAGAAGCCTTGACTGTGGATGAGGAGGAAAAACTGTGAACTCGACCTGAAACAGTTAATGCAGCTCTGTGACAATAATGTAATCTTTCATGTCAGCATCGACTCTATTTGCACACACAGGGCTTTGACAGGGAAAATGAGCAGGGTTTACCCTTTGACAGCTGTATCTCCCACAAAGTGTCTGACTGGCATCTTTTTGTGTTTTCAACTGGTCTGTAATATCCTCATACCAAACTGCTACAGCAGCCTTGTCTTTCAGCATGCATGTCTGGTTTTGGTGCTGATATTACTTTTCCCCCCCCAAAAAAATTTGCATTTTTTTCATTGTTTTTAAAGCCACACACAGACATTTGCACCATTACAAATCATAATGCAAATTAACTCAAAACACAACAACGAAAACAATAATTTGTAGAAAATAAGTTAGTAAGATACGAATAAAATATAAATGAATCTCTTCACACACTGCCGCCGATGGTCATGACAGCCAGGTACGGCTCCCAGAGCCCATTAAAATCCCCCTGCTTCCCCTTCGCAATATACATGAGTCTCTCCAACCCAATGCATCCAGAAAGTTCTTTTACCCACATTCCAAGTATAGGGGGCCTCCACACTCTTCCAACATAGAGCAATAGCTCTCCTGGCCTGGAGGAGCCCAAAGTCCAGTAATTTGGTCTGTTTTATGTGAGGAAAGTATTTTGGATACTCTCCAAGCACACACACAATTTGGCATTCAAGGGGACCCTGACCTTTAACATCCTTGACAAACTTCCTTCCAGAACTGCTGTATATGCAAGCATTCCCATAAGCAATGAAATATTGTTCCCTTCTCATCTAAACATTTTAAACACAGATCCGGAACATTGGCCGACATATGATTGAGCTTGACAGGTGTTATGTACGTTCTCATCAACCACTTATACTGGAGGAGTTTAAATTGAGGATTAATAGTTTGTCTCTGCGCCTTCAAACAAGCCCTACTCCAGTCCATCTCATCTATATCTTCTCCTACAGTATTTAGCATTTAATGTATCCAATGTTGATTCATTTCTATGTGAAACTAAGATACTATAATATTTACATCCCAGCTGCCTCTCTGATGTTCTGGGTATGACTAAAAACAGACTGCTGTTTCCTCGAACCTTCCAACAATTCTTTTATCTCCTCTGTTCTCGGCTGTCCTGCAGGTCCTTTTATTTTCAACATGATGAGTGTAATAACGGTGCTTAATATGAACACTGGCTACATGGAACAGGTCTATTTTCTTCTCCACTCTTCTCCTTTGTGACGAAGACATGTCCACTGGCGGCTCCCAGATGAACGGCAGCCGACGATGCTTACAGCTGTATTACATTTTTATTGAAAACTGGAATGTATTACTTCCTTGCAAATTTGACATTCATCAAAGTCATTCAGTGGGCTGGACTTGACCCTTGACCCATGGGCCGTATATCTGACTCCCCTGAGCCAGAATGTCACTGAAATTGTCTTGGAAAAGTTCTGGGAAATGATCTGTGGAAGAGAGTGGGGACCCTGTTATTACTATTATGATTATTATGATTATTATTATTAATATACTCCTGCAGCTTATATCATGCAGAAAGAGTATCGAGTGGCCGCCCAGTTACAGTGGACTCAGTGTCATTGCAACAAAACCTGTCAAAGCCTGCATAGAAATGTCTCAAAGCACTCCGTCAGCATAGTCCACTTCTCCAGTATCGATCCTCGTGTTCAGAATGTTTTAAGATGCACAGATAAGCTGAATGAACTTCCCCTCATGGCTTTGCCAGAAGCTGGGTATTAAGTGATTTATTGGTGAAGGGACAATTGGAAGCCACAAGCTTTTCAGAGCCCTCTTTCAAGCATGCCGGGGGCAATATTTGACATTGAAACATTGATTTTCAGTGATGCAGATAGGAGTGGAGTGGAGGTAGGTCCAGGACACGGTTCAGCACTGAGACAGAAGGGCTAGCAGACTTTACACTCACTCCAGCGTATTCACTAGAGTCTGGTATTCATCACTCTGGCCGTCGTAGAATGAGACACGGTGGCTTTGAGAATAACATGCCAAATTTATAGGCGTGAGATAGATGACCCACTGACCAATGCATCAGGACCGAGGCTATTAATAACTGGCGTCTGCTGTAACTGTGCCTGATGCCAATGAAGAATTGAAATGAAACACATCACGGCCTCGTAAAAAAGCGCCGCAGTGAGAATATTAAGTCACTTATTTCATTTAGCGTTGTGCAAACTGACAGGCATCAGAGCTCACGGGAGACTGACAGGCAGGCAGACTTCCAGGCTGAATAACAGGATGGAGATGATGAAGGGGCGGATGCAGGCGGGGGTGATGATGCATCTTTCATGGCGTCACTTTACTCCTCCATTTGCTCTACTTTGTTTCGTGTATGGCTTTTTTTTCTGGGTCTCTCTTCTTCTACTTTCTTCGTCTTCCTCTACGTTGTTTGTTTTTGAGTGCTCTCCCTCAGGGATCGCCTGAGTAAGCGCCTACGCGAGCGTGACAAGCACTTAAGGGACCATTGAACACCCGTGTGGATATGAAAGCCAGTCACATGCACGCACACACACACAAACACACACACACACACAAACCCATTGGTTTTACTGGACTGGTTACAAATAAAAAAACAATGTTTTGCTTGAGGAGATGATACAGTTTATCTAATCAACCACAAATTGACCTCTGACCTTTGTGAATCCGTCATGCCTGATATTGGTTCACTGATTTACTTCTCATGCCCGTCCACCTCTCCCTCTCTTTCCTTTTTGATCAAATTTGGGCTGAGAAAGGATTGCTAAGCTGAACGTGGGGCTTTGGAGGGGCTTAACCTCGCTTGCCCTTTCTTTGTTTTTAATATCATTTCTGTATATTGCCTCCATGCTTTGGATTATATGAGCAGGCATTTGCGGCTCCCTCCCATTCATGTAAACAACTACAAGAGATCATTGTTCATTTTCCAATTCTGCACAGCTGGCCAGCAAAGTGTGTTCGGAGTGTGTGTGTGTCCTTGGGTGTGTCTTTTCCTCTCTATATTCAAGGATATCCAATTGAATGGTTTTGGTATTTCTGTGGACAAATGCAACTGTACAACATAGACATATGCCAGAATTATGACACAAAATAACTCAGAAAGGCTGTACTGAGACTGAGGGCCCTAGTTTCGTGGCGCAGCGCAGGGCGGCGCAGGGTGGCGGAGCCGGCGCAATGCAAGTTTCGACCCGCGCAGCCTTGCGCACAGTCAGTTTGGCAGTTTGGTGGATCGCCTGCGCGAAGATGGGTGTGGCGGCGCAGCAGGGGGAGGCATCACAGATTCAGCTTGGCGTAGCGGAAGTTTTGTGGCAAAAAGCCTCGCCGAGACTGCGCTGAAAGCTCGCCAGCTCCAACCTGGTCTACTTTCGGCGCAAGGCGCAAGGCGTAAATAAAGTCCATTCATTCAAGGCGAATCACAGCTGGCAGAGTGGAAGTTTGGCTGACCGGCGCGCAGTGCGCACACGTCACCGAGACCTCACAGGCAGGTTTCCACAGTTCCAGGCACATTTAAATGCAATACATAATCACAACGAACACTATTTAATGCAACTAATTGAATCAACACGTGCATTTATATCTATATAGATTGTCCCGTCACATCTGACGTCAGATCAAAGGCGGATGGCACGCGTAACGGAAACTCAGCCTCTCAGACCAAAACATCTCCCTCTCTCTCTCCTGTTTTTTATAATATCGGCATTGTTATTATTATGATACGCATGCACAGCGCGTGATGCGCGTGGTGGGAGCGGCGGCGCTGCTTCTGTCATCGGGTTGTCAAGTGACGGAACTTGCACTGAACCTCCCCTAACACATTAAAGGTGAGGAGAGGAGCTCATTTGATTGGTGAAGATCTGAATCGGCTGTATTAATCCCAGTCCACGCCTCGTCTCCTCCTCGTCTCCCACTCACGCCTTCTTCTCCTCCCTCTTTCCCACTTGCGCCGGTGGGCGAGACGGGAGGTGGGCCTGCGCGAGCCTGCGCGGTGCACGAAACTTGCAAAGTCCAGGCGGACACACCCCATCGGCGCGGCGCAGGTACGCTGAAAGCTGACTGTGCCTGGTCTACGAAACTAGGGCCCTGAATGTTCATTGTTGACCTTGGAGCCGTTTGCAAGTCCACTTTCATTCCTAGTTCTTGGCTTTACTTAATTCTATTAATGAATGGTTCTTCAATCTCATAGTAGCAGTTAATAGAAATGGGTTTTATTGTATTATTTATTCATATTAAGTGTGATGATAGCTCATACAAAGTACTTTGTGCAATCCACGCACTGCTAAATATCAGGCTGCAAACAACTTGCAGATTCTTGCAGAATATATAATTCTGCTCTATATTTCTATCAGGTCTTTTATCCCATAATCTGATGTGCATGCAATATAAACTACAATACTACCAATGACAATAAATCAAATAATCTCAGGCAACAGCCCAATGTGGATTAAGAAGCAGAGATGGATCAAGCTGGAACTTCCACTGTATCATAGGCCATCTGCTGGGCTTCTCTTCCCACAACAGACTGGAGAAACGTTTGGTTTCTGGTTGGTTCCTCCACGTAGTCCGGTCTGGTCTCTGGACTAATGTGGTCTACTATCTAGACCTCTGAGGGACCACGGACAGTCTCTGGTTCCTCCACGTAGTCTGGTCTGGTCTCTGGACTAATGTGAACTGAGTTTTCCCACACAGAGGAAGCAGTTTGTTTTGCTGTGTATGGCAAAAGGCATAAATGCTGAGCACCGCACACCTTCATTTGGAAAAGAAGGGAAACTACATCTAGGAAGGATGTGTGTGGTTGTGATATCTGCAGGTATGTTTGCTGTATGTTTACCTCATGAGGGTGTTTGTGGGTCCATGTGTGCGCCTCATTTCCATGACAGAGATGAAGTGCTTGTTGATGACACCAAACTCTGCCTTCCTCCTCTGCTCATTTCCGCCGGGCCGCTCCACACCGGCGCCGCTCTACTTTACGGCGTTGTCATTAGTTGATTTGCATATTTATGTTCGACAGGCAATATACAGATCTTGGGCTCGGGGAAATATGTGCTTTTGTGTGTTGTGTAGCGTGAAAGATATACAATACCTTCCACTTTTATGGAGGTCCCCATAAATTGTGCACACAGGACGTTTTGTGAGTGGTGAGGTAGGAACCTGTACAGCTAGAAATTAATTGAGCGTCACTTTGAGAATCTGGGACTGCTTGTTGATAAAGTGCAAAGATTGATGGCAGCCTGGCTTCCTCGACTGGATGGAGGCTTCATAAAACACAAGATTATAGACGAGACGCGCTCCAGTAGATATTCCCCTGTGCTGCAGGCTTCATGTGTGTTCACACGGTCTCCATGTAAACTCTGGTACAAGGGGAACAGCAGACTCTGGATCAGCATGTGTCTCTACACCTGTATGTGGAGGATGAGGATTATAAAGTGACGACCAGATGATGATGATGATGTTGATGACGACGATGACGATGATTATGAAGTGACAACGATGATGATGTTGATGATGACGATGATGCTTATGATTATGAAGTGACAACGATGATGATGATGATGATGATGATCCTGATAATCTGGAGTAGATGGCGGATAGATGGAGGATTTCTTGTTATGAAGATGACACCTTCTGTTTTTTTTTTTTTTTTTTGTTATATATTTTTATTTCTCAAGAGAAAATCATTCATATATTGTACAAACATACTGATAGTCGGTCTAACAGTTTGCAATTTTCTTTCGAGCAGTATTCCCAACCTCCCACCCTTAAAGGGATAAACCCACAAACACACAAACATAAAAGTACAAGTTCCCCCAAGGGGAAGGAAAGAAAGACAAGGTAAATAATATGTAATAATAAAAGAATAAAAGAATAAAAGAACGAAAAGAGAACGGAAAATAACGAAGATAACAATAAAAATAGTAGCAATAATAGCAATAATAATAGTAATGATATGGAGCAGCAATATGAATGTAAGCGTCAGCAAGGTGATGCGTACAATAGCCTAAATGACAGTAATACAATAATACAATAGCATACAGCATTTGGTGTACAGGTTCATGCTCTCGCCATGCCCGAGAGTATAGGACACCAGAATTCCATAAAGAGATGGCCACGATTATATTTCTCCAAAGTCAGTTTTTCTAAAGGTAAAAATAAAGACAGCTGATCAAGGAAAATCTTAAAAGATGGAGGGGAATCATTCTTCCAAAATAAAAGTATACATTTCTTTGCGAAATAAGTTATCAAAATGAGTATCCTGCATTTTTTATGATCTAAGTGTAAATTATTTGTGTCATTTAATAAATATAAGCTGCTGCATGAATCAAATTGTATGTTCATAACTGATTGAGTAAAAGAATGGATTGAGCTCCAATAACTTTTTAAATGGACGCAGTCCCAAAACATGTGCAAGAATGTCCCCTCCACCTTCTGTTTGATGAAGCACCCTACTTGCTGTCTGTCATCAGACGGGTGCTCCCACTGTAGCTGATTGTACTGGAGTACTGGGGTCAGTAGGAGGATGACGACAGACTCATTACAATCATTTTAACTCATTAGAATGTTTCTCAGATGTTGGTATGTATGTACATCGGTATACGTGCAGGTGTATAAATATTATATATATACAGTATTTCTGTTTATCATGTATACACGTTTGTAGATATACAGTATATTTATCTGCAAAGGGGTGTTGTTTATATAGATGTATGTATTATTTTATTATTTATCTACACACTCACCCACACACAAACACTCACAGACACTCGTTAGTGCGATGTCTCCTACCATTTCCAGTTGTCAGCGTGGCAGCGTCGCCTGCAGACACAGGCAGAGATTGTCGGTGTTGATCACACCCTCATACTGACGCCCTCCAAGACCCTCTGCTCTCTCCCTCCAGCACCTCCAGTTAGCACCCAACTCAGCACCTGCAGAGAGGCGGCAGCTATGCTTCAGCGACTGGGGATCCTACTGTAAAATACCTCGACTTTAACGAAGCCCAGCCATTCAGTCAGATGTATCCCTGAACAGGTTTAATGATGGTTTCATATCACGTCTATTAAGTCTGACTTATTTTTTTGTGCTAGTTATTTGTATCCATTATATATATGGAAAACAAATACAATACAATTTGCAGTGCAAACATGAAGTAGTTTGCAGTCCTTCTACATTCTCTCTACCTTTTTAAGTGAAATCTATGGAAATATAATTTGAATGATGGCATAAATACAAACAAGCACATGTTCAACAATTATTTCCATACTTGTAGAGTTACCCCTCCTGGCATTATTGTGCTCTTCATACAACTGCTCTCGATAGTCAGTTTGGACGTATGCATGCTCGTTACATGCATAGCTTTTGATTTATGCCCTCAAGAATCACTGTTTAAGCAATTCAACAGTTTTTCACCATTTACGAGGAAGCAATAATCAGCATCAACAGATTATGATTTCCTTGTTTATTCAATCATCCATCTGGCATCCTTTCTAGGGATTTCATCGCTCCTCAAACATAACAACAGCCTAATGATTAAGACTCCAGCGAGTCTGTATCATTTCTTCTTTTAGCTGAAGATCACGGTGAAGTGCTTCGCCTTCTCCGAAGTGGAACTGAATACTGTACCAGACCTTGTTCAGTAAACCGTTCCCAGGTAGCGAACGTTGTTAATTCAGGGTGATTAATGATGTTGAGGCTGCTGTCTCCAGTCACCTGGATCCCTTGCTGCTAACGCCAGGCAATGTATACAAATTAAAACGATCAATTGTGTCGCTCATTTCTCTTTTATTACCTGGAAAATCAAATCATAACATCAGCTGAAAAGGAAGGGCTTATTTCCCTTCTCCAATCAGAAGTCTATATTGCCTGACTCAACCAATGGGAACACAGTCTGAGCAGTCTGTGTCTGAGCGACAAATGATTCAACCAACAAATAACACTGAAAGCAAAAAGGACTTGGTTCCACTATGTATGCAGTGAAGTATGAAGTAGAGAACTGGGTGAGAGCAGTTTATGGAAGGGGGGCTGGGACAATGGCTCATGATTTATTCTCATGTGCAAATCTTATTAATGTATGTGTGTAATGTGTAATGACAGAAACATAAAAAGAGACTGTGAGGAAGGAGAGTGGAGCGTTCCCTTATGAAATGTTCCATATTTCATATCCAATGTTTAATGTCCTGCCCACCAGCTTCACCCTCCACTTGCAGCTGCTTCTAACAGAAAGTTAGAAGAATCTTTCTATGATGTTTATATGAAAATATATGTTATGTTTCAAATGCACTCTACTTCACCAGTCGTGACCAATGTTTAACTTGCCGATAACACAACAGGTTAATCATGGTGCCAGTTAACATTCAATATTGATGAAGACACTTTGGCTTAAATCCTACTTGGTTAACTTGTTAACCCCTTATAATAATAATAATACATTTAATTTAATAGCGCCTTTCAGGTCACTCAAGGACACTTTACAAAACAGACTGGGTTAAAATCATACAATTAGTTAAACAAAAGTAGATAAAAAACACAAAAATCAACACAATAAAATAGGCAGTGACGGTAAAGGCAGGGAGTTAGAGGGAGTAGGCAGTCCGGAACAGGTGAGTTTTGAGTCTTGTTTTGAAGATGGGGAGAGAGTCACAGTTACGGAGGTCGGGTGGGAGGGTGTTCCAGAGCTGAGAAGCAGAGCGGCTGAAGGCCCTACCCCCCCATAGTGCTGAGGCGGGCAGGGGGCACAGAGAGGTGGGTGGAGGAGGAGGATCTGAGGGAACGGGTGGGGATGATGACGTGCAGGAGGTCAGAGAGGTAGGGAGGGGCGAGGTTTTGAATGGCCATGAATGTGTACAGGAGGAGTTTGTAATTGATACGAAATTTTACAGGAAGCCAGTGGAGGTGCTGGAGGACAGGGGTGATGGCCTAGCCCTCAGAAGATACGGCTAAAGTAGTATACCCACGATTAATCAGGTATGTCTGCTTAACCATAAGGCTTATATTTATATATCTGGTTTCAGTTGAAAGGCAAAAATCTGTAAAATATGAATCCATTGTAAGTAAACCTGTTCATGTTGCCATTTCAGAGTAATGGAATGAAATTACAAATAATATATTAAAGTGGTATAGATAATGATGCACGTTACAAATCAATATCAATATCCAAAAAACGTCCATCCATCCATCATCATCCGCTTATCCTGTATTCAGGGTTGTGGGGGTGGGGGGAGAATAACCAGTCTATCACAGGGCTGACATGTAGAGACAGACAGGTAACCAGTCTATCACAGGGCTGACATGTAGAGACAGACAGGTAACTACTCTATCACATGGCTGACATGTAGAGACAGACAGGTAACCAGTCTATCACAGGGCTGACATGTAGAGACAGACAGGTAACCAGTCTATCACAGGGCTGACATGTAGAGACAGACAGGTAACTACTCTATCACATGGCTGACATGTAGAGACAGACAGGTAACCAGTCTATCACAGGGCTGACATGTAGAGACAGACAGGTAACCAGTCTATCACAGGGCTGATATGTAGAGACAGACAGGTAACCAGTCTATCACAGGGCTGACATGTAGAGACAGACAGGTAACCAGTCTATCACAGGGCTGACATGTAGAGACAGACAGGTAACCAGTCTATCACAGGGCTGACATGTAGAGACAGACAGGTAACCAGTCTATCACAGGGCTGACATGTAGAGACAGACAGGTAACCAGTCTATCACAGGGCTGACATGTAGAGACAGACAGGTAACTACTCTATCACATGGCTGACATGTAGAGACAGACAGGTAACCAGTCTATCACAGGGCTGACATGTAGAGACAGACAGGTAACCAGTCTATCACAGGGCTGATATGTAGAGACAGACAGGTAACCAGTCTATCACAGGGCTGACATGTAGAGACAGACAGGTAACCAGTCTATCACAGGGCTGACATGTAGAGACAGACAGGTAACCAGTCTATCACAGGGCTGACATGTAGAGACAGACAGGTAACCAGTCTATCACAGGGCTGACATGTAGAGACAGACAGGTAACCAGTCTATCACAGGGCTGACATGTAGAGACAGACAGGTAACCAGTCTATCACAGGGCTGACATGTAGAGACAGACAGGTAACCAGTCTATCACAGGGCTGACATGTAGAGACAGACAGGTAACCAGTCTATCACAGGGCTGACATGTAGAGACAGACAGGTAACCAGTCTATCACAGGGCTGACATGTAGAGACCATTCAACCATTCACCTCCACAAGAAATCTTAACTGGGACTGGATCCCTCTTGCTGTGAGACGACAGTGCTAAAAAAACAAAATAAACATAATAAGATACACAATGAATATGTAACAATGTTCATAACCAAAAAGTTCCATGCTCTAAGACTAATGACTAAACACAGGGAATGCAAACGCACACAGGAACCGATATCATTCGAACCTTTGACCTGTCAATCAGCAGGTAAGCCCCGCCCTAAAGCATCCCCTGCTTTCTGGTCTGGTGGACTCTAAATGGACCATAATGTACTAAACTATTATTGTTGTTATTATCACTATTGGATTAGAATTGGGTGATAATGTTTTGCTACATGATTTACGACCAGTCAAACCAAAAAAGGGAATAGTAGACTTAAAAGTAGCAATAGAAAACTAGAAGAACTACTAGAAAACACAGTGAACTGAGTTAGAGTTTTATTAAAAATACTTGTGTCCCCCCCACCTTTGAAATCAAAATTTCGTCCTTGCATACATCCGCCATTTTTCTGATCTACGCTGTTTCCACGGACTTGAGTAACGGCATATCAACCGTATGAGCTAATGCAGGAAGACACACTCAAATGGGATTTAACAACGACTGTATTAGAAGGTGTCACGTTTCCAGCAGGACGTTCATCTACTGTCACAGTTTCAGTGTTCTGGTGCAACGTCAGGTGTGGGGCTGTATGAACTCACATCATTCACAGGGGCTCAGGTGACAGCAAGAGTAATGGTGAAAGAGAAAAAAGTGTGCTTGGCATTCAGACAGTCAGCACCTTGGTATTGATATTGCGTTACTGCTGTATACCAAGTGTGACAGACTGGACTGAGGAGAATGAGCACAGACAGTGATGGAAGAGAAAAGATGGAAATTGACAGACTTGGATGGAGAAAATGAGCTGAAAATGTAGACAGAAATGCTGCTGAAGCTATTCATAAAACATCCTCAAGACTGTATTCAGCTCTGTCCTCGTAACTACTCAATGTCAGTGATTGTCATATTTTTGAGACGGAAGGCCTTTACAGACTGGGAGCAAGTAAATGACAGCAAAACGTGAAATACTTGTTTTCAAATATAAAATGTCTGAGGCTTTTATTGTGAAAGGTGAGGACAGAACCTTTGTAGAGTTTTAAAGGAGTGATAAATTGTGCCATGTTGTTTCAGATTACTGTCCATGTTGTTATTTCATAAATATATAGACGCAGCTCAACCCAGGGTGGATTCCAGAAAGCAGGTTTTGCTAAAACTCTGAGGGATAGATTTACTAAGACTGGCGCAGTTTGCGCTGTTTGTTATTGCGAGGTTCCACCCAGACCTGAGACATCCAGCGCGGGCGCTTAGCTCATCCGCAGACAGTGTTAAACGCCGGAGATCTGGCCCAGCAGTCAGACTGGGCCGGTTTAATACTGTCAATTAGAGGGGGGGATACGAATGGCCCCTCCCAACTTGGACTTCTCCACTATTTCCACTCTGTCACTCCATTGCTGCAGTTATGTTTCTCCGCTTTCTAATAATGAGCTTGTTTTCTCCATAAACACAAAGTAATAGCTCTAACTATCCTGGTTGAATCGTAGTATCAGAGCCCCATTGATGATGGCTTTGTAGAGTTGGCAGGCACGCACTTAACTCAGAGTTCTGAACTAATTGAGAACAGCTGTTCGGGAACCAATAACTCAGAGTTTAGGGTTAGATGATTGGCTGATGAGCTCAGAAAAATAAACCTTGGTCTGAAAATAAAATATGTCGATACATAATCACATTTCTCTGTGGAGACATTCATGACAAAAAAAGAAACAACCTATATAGATGTGGCCATTAATAAGATGAAAAAAGGTGTATAAAGGCCTTGGTCTGGAATCTCTGGAAAACCTGAAATAGTTAGACGCCCTCTCACTGATGTGGGGGCATCAAGACTAGAGATGGAGGAGAATGACAATAGGTGTATAGATCAGAAGAAAGACTGCAAGATGAAAGTGAAAGAGGTTTTTCAGATTCGATTATATCACATTTTTGGGATATTGATAATATTTTGTGCTGATACACAATATCTATTAACCATTTTAGCTTCCTCAGGCAATTTGTGTTAATTTGGATTTTTATTTGTTTCGATCATTTGGGCTGTGATTATGCTTTAGCCATGATATTTGGTCTGTATTTTTGGACAAACTTTGAAAATTCAACCTCTGCTTCTATATTAAGTCTATAATCTACTGTCTCATCAAAATTGTTACACTCAGCCTCATCTGGACGTTTTTGTCCCCATTGACTTCCATTATAACAATATTTTTTCATCCCATGGTCGCTGCAGCAACATTTCTTTTTTTCAGGTTTTCAAACTGAAGCTAGGGCTTCAAAATTGTAGTTTTTATCATTCCCAGCTGATTGTTTTTTTTCATATGGAGCAATTGTGTACAATTTTCCTGTTTTATCTTTCCACTGTGTTATGGAGCACTGCAGGCCAATGGAATACATGTATTCAACTGAAATGGTGTTGGCTTATTGTTATGGATGTAGAATGTGGTGTGTGTTTGTGCCCAAGTCCAGGTCTTGGGATCCGCCAAACCACTGACCTGCACCTTAATGGATGACTTAACGATAACAATCGAGTCAGAGCCTCGAGGCAGATCATAAGGCTGCTCGATTAATCAAATTTTAATCTCAATAACGATTTTGGCTTCCAACGATTATGAAAACAAGATAATCGAAATTAAACGATGCCGCAATCCGTTTCGCAATTATGCTCTCATTTTGTCATGTGTTGTAAATCCAGCACACCCCTTTCCAGTACAGCTGAGCGCTTTCCCTAAAACTCATTCTCAGTCAGGCTGTAGCATACATGCTTAGTTCAGCTCGAGCCAAGATAACTTCAGATTCGTGGTGTACCGGAGCGGACCAGTACTTTTAAAATAAAATTGCAGTCCAAAATCCGCTGCCTGCTCGCTATCGCTCGTGCTCACATGCGCTGATGCAGACCAATGATTTACTTGAATTATGTGCAGATGCGAATTGTCAGTAAAGTTTCAGTCATGTTCTCTGTGTTGTTCTCTATTGTGATGACTTTGAGACGGCGCTTCTTCAAGACAACATCAAGCCATGTGTGTGTCATATTACGACGTGACAACGTTTAATCATCTCAAAAGCAAGCACAAAGTGGTCTATGACCAAACAATACAGGAACACAAAAGTTAAATAAATGCATGTTTCCAAAAATCAATGAGTAATTATGTTAAATAATCGTGATCTCAATATTGACCAAAATAATCGTGATTATGATTTTTGCCTTAATCGAGCAGCCCTAGCAGATGGACTCTGGACGGGATGGAGAGGCTGATGGGTTCGACCGGGATGTCCTTCAAGCCAGCAAAATCAAGGTGCTTGGTATTGAAAAAGGTAGAGTTGTGGATAAGTTTCATTTCTCTATCCCAGGAACATCAATATCATCCATCTCAGAAAAGCCTGTGGAAAGCCTGGGAACATTCATCAGCAGCAGCCTCAGGGATACAGCATCCATTATCAACACCTGCAGGGAGCTGGAGGGTGGCTGAGAGACGTCGGCAGAAGCAACCTTCCAGGAAAATTCAAAGCGGGTGTAGCATCATGGGATTCCAATCACCACCATCGCAGACCTGGAAAGGACAGTCAGCCGCTACCTCAACACCTCACAGGACGGCAGCTGACAGTGAACCTGGTCACGCAGCTCAAGCCTGTCACCAAGACAAGACTATGCTCTGACCCGACATTGTTCTTGTTTCAGAGAAAATGAAGAACAATGTTATACTGGAGCTGACAGGTTCGTGGGAACACCAGGTGGAGGAGCCATACGAACAGAGGGAGAAATATGAGGGGCTCCTTAGCGACTGCCACAGACAATAGCTGGAAGGCAAAGTGCTTCCCTGTGGAAGTAGGGAGCAGAGTCTTTCAATAACAACATGGAGGCTGCTGAGAAAGCTCTGGATCAAGAGTGCATCCGTTGGAAGGTGCATCTAGGGCACAAGTTAAGGCTTAATCAACCTTAGCTGGGTCGCCAGTGTGAAGGTGCCTGATGTTCCAGACTTGAAACTCCGATGACCTCGGGATCCATTACTGATGATGTGCCCTAGCTTAGTGAAGTGAGTAGGGAAATGTCCCTCCTGGTTTGTCGTAGGGCTAGACTTTCCTTACCCCCCCTACTTCTGTGTTTCTAATTTATATGGTAGAATAATATACAAGCCGTACCGACGAGTCATTGTTATGCTGCTCTTGTTGTCTGGTCCCTGGTGCATCAGGTTGAGAAGGTTGTGATATGTGCAAAGCTCTGGTCCTGCTCCATAGCGACCTCCTTGCCCATGTGTTGAGCTTCCGTATGGGTATTGTGCAACAGTCAGACAGACTGCCACTGCTGTCCTGTTTTGTTTATGCTGATTTTTAGGTTAGTTGACATTCTTTGTGTATATTTTCTTTTGGTTCTCCCAAGAGTTGTGAAGAAGTTATGGTAGTTTGTGATTTTATTGATTCAGTCCATTGACCATATTTTCTTTGTTTTACGGGATCACGAGAGCAAGTGGCGCAAGCAGCCATTCTAGGAGTGGGGGATTCAGCGGTGATTAGGCCATCACCTGCACTTCCCCGCCCCATCATTTTGTGTGTGGTTATTTTTGCACATTTTATAATTTTACACCTTTTCCATAGTTTGCAGTGTATGTGTGTGTGTGTGGTGAGTAACCCCCTTTTCTCTACGGATTACTTAGAGATTACTCCTTCCGCCAACGGCCGACGCTCCTCTATTAACTGAATTTCAGTCAGAGAACTCACATTTAACATGTTTATTGTAGCAGCAGCACATCGTTAGAGTTTGGCGTCTAGGCTCTGGCCTCATCACTCCCCAGCTAAAACTTACATAGAGATGATGGGTAGTGATGTGTAGCTTAAATATTTTAAATCAAATCTCCATCGAGTAGCTTCCAAAAACTGAATGCATAAATTTAAAAAACAGTTTCCGTTGACTCCTGTAAGGACTTCTGAAATAGTGAAGGTGGTGCAATGCAAAGTAAGTAAATAATAACCCGTCTTCACCAGAAATCTGTGAATGCATTGAACATCACGACTTACAATAGCAACCTGTGAAAGAAGACAAGACAAAAACCCAATTGATCAAGATGGGTTTAGATGCCTGAAACATTTTCTGACAGTCACAGGAATCTTCTCTCCACAAGACAATCAAGACTTTGTGGCGCCCGTGGGACAGAGGTAAGGAGGAGGGAACCGGGGAGCATAATAAATAACGTGTATGTACCGCCGTGGCATGTGACAGCCACGGCGCTGTTGCCACCGCACTCTATCCCTCCAGGGCACCGCGCAGGGAACGGACAACGGGCCATATATGGAGTTCCGATTACCCATCGGAATCACCGGCGTGGAGGAACACGGCTGGGAGGAAATCAGCGCAAGATGACAGGAGGGGATAAAAGGAGACGGCGGAGAACACGTTCGTGTGGAGAGTAAGGAGATGATTGAGAGAGAGAGAGAGAAAGAGAGAGAGAGAGACAACTAAAAGCCCTGTGTATGACCCGCTTCTGGAAGAGAACCCCGCGCCCTGATCGACCCCCGGACCGCCTGACTACCCGCCTCTGCTTCGACCCCCGCCTGCCCTCCCGCCGCCCCTCCCGCCGAGCCCCGGACCGTATGACTGCCCGTCCCCGTGTACCGAACCCCGCTCTCGCCCAACGACGTCGCCTCAGCCTCAGCCCCCTCAAGCCAGCCCCGCACTCCGCGGCATCAACAGCATCCCTGCCACAGTATTTAATAAAGAACATTAACTGTGAATTTGGTGTGGACAGCCCTCTTTTCCCTGAAATTGGTCACGTAGCGCCTTCTCGTAACCCCGAGGGCGCCACAACTTATACAGAAGAAAGTCTCCAAACTCCAGCACAATGTGCACCTCTCAGAATATAAGAGAGCAGCTGTTGCATCCTTTCCCCTCAGACTTAGAATAATTAATGTAATTCATTTAGACATCATACATATAGTGTGAAAATCAATTAAACTCATTATTTCCTTTGATTTCAGAATCCAATGACCTTTCCCCGTGAAATCAATTAAATCAAATCAATAACTCTGGTAAGTTTTATGATTTCTAAGGATGTAAGAGAGGATTTTATAGGGAAAGTATACTTTAGACTCCTGGGGCCCTAGTTTCGTGGCGCAGCGCAGGGTGGCGGAGCCGGCGTAATGCAAGTTTCGACCAGCGCAGTGTTGGGGTAGTAGCAGGAGCAGATTTGGTTATCAACAGCTAATTATTAATGTCAATATGATTATCGATATTAATAATTATATTTAATATATTATCATGATATCATGAATAAACGGGGCACCACCCTGGGATCAGGGAAAAGATAACCAAAAACTGTATTCAGTCTCAATATAAAGGTTTTATACTCACATGCCAATCATCGTGATCATTGGCATAGAAGTATAAAAACAATCGAACAATTAAGAAAGGCGTGAAATTCAAGCACTAGCCTTCACAACCTGCTGTTCAACAAGCACAAGAGACCGCTAGTTATAATATAATAAGATTTATTAAAACCAGTAATAATGATCACAATCAATAACACTGCAATTAACAAAACCTTATTACCTAACTACCTAACACACAAAGCTAAGCTAAACAAAGGAAGAGACACACGTGGAGTGCGTGTGCGGGTGTGTGCAGAGAGAGAGAGAGAGAGAGAGAGAGAGAGAGAGAGAGAGAGAGATATGGCCGGGCGCGACCACCAGATGGAGCTATCCCTCACAGCGTTCAGGGGCGGAGCCACTGACGTCAGATGGAGTAGCGAGAGAGGGGGAGAGAGAGAGGGAGAGATGGCCGGGTGCAGCCACCAGATGGAGCTATTCCTCACAGCATTCAGGGGCGGAGCCACTGACGTCCGATAGAATCGCGAGAGAGAGAGAGCGAGCGAGAGATGGCCGGGTACAGCTACCAGATGGAGCTATGTCCTTAGCGTCCGGAGACGGAAACAGCTGGCAGAGGATACGTGTGGGGGGCGGTGTATGTGTGCGTGTGTGTGTTAGCGGGACACAAACAAAGAGAGGGGAAGAATGCGCACACAATATTCTAAGGCTCAGAAGGCGTGTTACTATCACACGGGAGCTCGTGAATGAACTGGCGTTCGTTCAGCGGGACCCCGGTCCTTTAACTGATAGTAGACGCTTACTGAGCTTGCGAATATGGCTGAGGTTAGTCAAAAACACCGTTACAGAAATCAACCCAGCGGCGTGGGTACACAATCAGCCTTCAAATACAACAACACAGAAAGCAACAGACTCGGCGGTCCGTGATCAAAACTTAAAACACGTTAACAAGAATTACAAGCACATCCTACACTATCAAACTTATGTCTCTGCCCAGACTGATAGCCTCTTACTGGTGTCGTTGCGTAGGCTGCGAGTCCGTCCCGGCGTTGGCGGGCGGCGGCGGTAGTTCGTGAGTCCCCGGCGTCAGCGGGGGACGTGATGAGTCGGCTAAGTCCAGACGAGAGCGGGGCGTTTTTCCTCTGGTTTATCAAGTTCGAATAAAGAAAACAGTTCGTGTTTCTTCCTTCCGCGGGCAACAATATAATGGCGGGTTGGCGATTTGGTCAGCTGACTTCGGACAGGAGCTGGTAGCTGGAATGAAGGAACCGGTTTTGTTCCTCTTTTGTTGTGGCGATCTCTCAGGATCCAAAAACGAGTAAAAGAAAAGGGGCGAGTGGCGGAAAACGGGGAAAAACAGTCTGTTGCTCGTCCAGCGAGATCGGGGAGAAGACTGTGGCCTAGGACAAAGGAAATGCTGCAGACGTTATAAGTTGGTCTCCTGTTGCAGCGGTGTGCTGCGGTGGACGAGAGAGTTCTTAAGGCGGCGCCGGTTTATATAGCTCATGGCTGCTCCCGGGGACCCCCTGGGGTACCTGTGGTTGTCAGCCAATAGGGCACCAGTTGTGTGACGTTGCACTTCAAACCTAGGTGCGAGGTGAAGCCAAAATGGCAGTTGTCGTTTTTTATCTCCTTTGTTCCTTTGTCCTGACCGCATGTGAAGGCTTTTGTAGGCCGCATTGTGTAGTCCCTATGGTGAGGTCCCAACAGCAGCCTTGCGCACGGTCTGTTTGGCAGTTTGGTGGATCGCCTGCGCCAAGATGGGTGTGGCGACGCAGCAGGGGGAGGCGTCACAGATTCAGCTGGGTGCAGCAGAAGTTTCATGGCAAAAAGCCTCGCCGAGACTGCACCGAAAGCCCGCCAGTCTACTCTTGGCGTAAGGCGAATTACAGCTGGCGGAATGGCAGTTTGGCTGACCGGCGCGCAGTGCGCACACGTCACCAAGACCTCACAGACAGGTTTCCACAGTTCCAGGCACATTTAAATGCAATAAATAATCACAACAAACACTATTTAATGCAACTAATTGAATCAACACGTGAATTTATATCTATATAGATTGTCCCGTCACATCTGACTTCAGATTAAAGGCGGATGGCACGCGTAACGGCAACTCAGCCTGACTGAATTAACACAGCTGAAACTTGGACCTCTCGGACCAAAACATCTCCCTCTCTCTCCTGTTTTTCATATCCATCCACTGCTAATAAAATGCGTCCATGCCTGAAAAAATCGTTAAAAAAAAATACAGCAGCTCGTGCCTGGTCTGAGGTCTTGCGCCTCTGCAGTATAGAGAAACGCGCAACTTTGCTGCAAGCTGGAACCAGAGTTGGGGCTGCAGCTGGTCTGAGCGGTACACAAGGTCCCGGTGTCCCGCCGTTCTGGTGTTGGACGGGGAATCCGGTGCAGCTGTGGAGCGCAGATGATGAGCTGTATTCTGACCCTGTTTTGTGATAGACATGCCTAAAATGTGCCTACAATTTCGATAGTGATATAATATCGGCATTATAATTATTATGACTATACGCACGCACAGCACGTGATGCGTGTTTCCCTCTTTCCCACTTGCCCGGTAGGGAGTGACAGGAGGCGTGCCTGCGCGGTGCACAAAACTTTCAAAGTCCAGGCAGACACACCCCGTTGGCGTGGCGCAGGTGCACTGCGCGCTGACTGTGCCTGGTCTACGAAACTAGGGCCCCTGGTCTTCAATTCAGACTTCCACCCAGAGGAATATAAGCGTGATCCCTGTCTGTCTAAACAGTTAGATCATCACTGAAAAGGTCCTGGAATATGAACTCTGCAAAGAGTGGGAACAAAACAAAACAGAGTTAAGGTTTAGCCCATGTAAGAATGATAATACCCTGGCTTTGAGTATTCAAGACATTGCCATATAGAAATGTTTAAGACTGAGCAAAAAGGCAGCTTTGAGTTCAGGGGATTTAGAACTATATATTTATTACATTTATTATAAAGTTAAGTTGCTCATACTCGTGGGGACGTGCACCATCTCGCGTTTTTACTGCTACTGTTAATCTCCAGAAG
This sequence comes from Eutrigla gurnardus, assembly GCF_963514095.1. Taxonomy (NCBI): domain Eukaryota; kingdom Metazoa; phylum Chordata; class Actinopteri; order Perciformes; family Triglidae; genus Eutrigla; species Eutrigla gurnardus. The sequence continues at coordinate 3,995,841 of NC_139919.1, forward strand.
ATAAGTGGTGCTTAACTATGAAAAAATTATATTTCTTTGAACATATAGCAGAGGTATGAAACCTCAGGCTGCAGCTTAACCAATGGAACATGAGTGTTTGAGACAGGTTTCTTTGGAATTTTCATGTGCTCTCTCATCTAAATGACCTCTTTCAAAGTGTTGGGCAATTGCTCAGCCTGTTATCGAAGTTTGTTGATCCCCCAACACATCTGCATTCTGTAAAGATACGCCCTACCTTTCTCTGATTGGCTGGTAGGAAGGTTAAAGGAAAAGTTCGGAATTTTGGACATAGGACCTCATTTCCAACTTACCCGAGATGATGATGATATAGGTCGGTGAGACCGTTTTCAGCACAATTGGTCCAGTCCTTATAGTTGCACAAGTCACTGTTGCTAAGCTGGTGTTGAGCTAGCGCACGTCAACGGTAACATCCACCCTGTCACTAAAAACAGCTTTAACTGCTTCGCAGAACACCCGAGACAAATGTATTATAACGTCGGACTATCGATGTACATGTCAGTGTTGGTAGAATAATTTTAGAAATTAAACCAACCTTGCATTTTCAATGATAAAACATTTTGAGGGACTAGTTTCTCAGCAGCAGCGGAATTTTACTTTGCGTGTTAGTAGTAGTGCGTAAAAACGAAACCTAAGCGCCCTACAGTCGTGACAGCTAGTACTCGTAGCAGCGTTAAAACATTTTTTTTAATTATTCTACCAACACTGACATGTACATCGATAGTCCGACGTTATAATACATTTGTCTCGGGTGTTCTGCGGAGCAGTTAAAGCTGTTTTTAGTGACAGGGTGGATGTTACCGTTGACGTGCGCTAGCTCAACACCAACTTAGCAACACTGACTTGTGCAACTATAAGGACTGGACCAATTGTGCTGAAAACGGTCTCCACCGACCTATATCACCTCGGGTAAGTTGGAAATGAGGTCCTATGTCCAAAATTCCGAACTTTTCCTTTAAGGGTGAGGATGATTAATAGGCTTGTAGACGCGAGCAGGCAGTGGAAGCAGGAGGCTGTGACAAAAAATCAATGTATGAACAGAATGTATGTATATATAAACAATATACAGGTAGTGGTATCATAGAATATAGTGCACATTATTTTTATTGCACATATGTCAAATTTGACTGTACTGTATTAAATGTGTATCTGGCGTGTTCTACTATTCATGTCTGCCTTGTAAAGCAGATGTAGGCTAATTGTTCATTTTGACAAGGGCTGTATTAATTATTATTATAATAAGGGCATTCATTATTATTAATAATAATAATCATCAACCACACGATAGATTTGTTAACAAATTTAACATTTATTGCACAACATGAGAAGCCAACAATCTCGCATTAAATATTAGACTCACACAGGAAATTTGCATTTTCGACTAAACATGTTTCTTTGTTGTCAAAACTAAGAGCCAATCAGCTCTTAGATGAGGCGACAGCCAGGCGTTTCCTATCATGCCCCGGGGCTTGCAGTCGGTGGAGATCAACTGCAGCCGCCTTGTTGCCCACGTGTTGATGACGTCAGAGTCGGGATCACATCAGACACAAAACTAACCAGCATGCATTGTGCTGCGATCACCGCTGATCGTTTCAGCACAGGCCTTTGTCATCTCCATTTTAATGTCCTGATTATGGGGATTTTGTTGGGATAATGTTGTTATGGCCATACAGAGGCAATTGAATTTCAAGATCTGAGATTTACATTTTCTCAAACTTAAACTCAAACCTTAAAGATGCAGATTGTGAGCATTGGGATTACCCCTCAACGGCTCTCAATACAGTTCCGCCTGTTCCAGCTGCTTGTACCAGGCCCGTCTGTATTCCACTACAGTTACAGGAAATAAAATAAGTCATCAGATTACAGACACTTTGAAAAAAATGAGGATATAAACAGGATTACAATTTTAAGTTTTTATTGCGCAGCACATCCCATCACGAGAACTTAGGTTTGAAATAAAAGGTTTTCCAGTTCATCATCATGACCATATCAAAGAATGCTTTCTTTGGCTGCAAATATAGACAATATTTTGTCTTCAAAGCTGAAAAAGGAAACAACCTCACCATGCAGTGCAGCTTATGCCTTCTGGCACTGAAAATACTTTCACTATTCAAAGACTGGACATCAAATTTAAAGAGACATTTACAGGTAAGGAGCAGACTCGATAAAGTTTAGTGAAGTGTGAATACCATAACATAGTTAAATGCACATAATTACTGCTATTACCAACATTATCACTAGTATGAAAACGGAAGCAATGGCTAAACTCATTATATGTATATTTGGTATTGAAGTAATCCAAAAGTAGCAGAAAGTAATCAAGTTACATTACTTTCATATTATGATACCTGGATTAGGTGACTGAATACATTTTTAAAGGAAACCTCCCAAACCTGCTCGTACTTAACGGTGCTCATGTGATCCCCCATGCAATTTGAACATTTAGGGCCCTAGTTTCGTAGACTAGGCGTAGTCAACGCCGACGGGGTGTGTCCGCCTGGACTTTTCAAGTTTCATGCACCGCGCAGGCTAGCGCAGGCACCTCTCCCGTCACTCCCACCCGCGCAAGTGGGAAAGAGGGAGGAGAGAAGGCATGAGTGGGAGACGAGGAGGAGACGAGGCGTGGACTGGGATTAACACAGCCGATTCAGATCTTCACCAATCAAATGAGCTCCTCTCCTCACCTTTAATGCGTTAGGGGAGGTTCAGTGCAAGTTTCGTCAGTTGACAACCCAATGACAGAAGCAGCGCCGCTGCTCCCACCACGCTCATCACGCGCTGTGCATGCGTATAGTCATAATAATTATAATGCCGATATTATATCACTATAGAAATTGTACGCACATTTTTAGGCATGTCTATCACAAAGCAGGGTCAGGGCGCACAGCAGTAGACATAATAGTGGCGAGAACCCGGTGCCTGCACGAGCCGGCCGGGCCATTCATCATCATCATCACCGTCTTCATCATCTGCGCTCCACAGCTACACCGGATTCCCCGTCCAACACCAGAACGGTGGGACACCGGGACCTCGCGGGCCGCTCAGACCAGCTGCAGCCCCAACTCCGGTTCCAGCTCACGGCAAAGTTGCGCGTTTCCACAGACACAACAGGCTGCCGAGGCGCGAGACCAGGCACCAGCTGCTGTATTTTTTGTTAAAGATTTTTTCAGGCATAGACGCATTTTATTAGCAGTGGATAGATATGAAAAACAGGAGAGAGAGGGAGATGTTTTGGTCCAAGAGCTCCAAGTTCCAGCTGTGTTAATTCAGTCAGGCTGAGTTAACGTTACGCGTGCCATCCGCCTTTGATCTGACGTCAGATGTGACGGGACAATCTTTATAGATATAAATTCACGTGTTGATTCAATTAGTTGCATTAAATAGTGTTTGTTGTGATTATTTATTGCATTTAAATGTGCCTGGAACTGTGGAAACTTGCCTGTGAGGTCTTGGTGACGTGTGCGCACTGAGCGCCGGTCAGCCAAACTGCCACTCCGCCAGCTGTAATTCGCCTTACGCCAAGAGTAGACCAGGTTGGAGCTGGCAAGCTTTCGGCGCAGTCTCGGCGAGGCTTTTTGCCACGAAACTTCCGCTGCGCCAAGCTGAATCTGTGATGCCTCCCCCTGCTGCACCGCCACACTCATCTTGGCGCAGGCGATCCACCAAACTGCCAAACAGACCGTGCGCAAGGCTGCGCTGGTCGAAACTTGCATTGCACCGGCTCCGCCACCCTGCGCCACCCTGCACTGCGCCACGAAACTAGGGCCCTTAAAGTTTACTTGTTCATTTCTTGTTTTTTGTTCTTTGAAGAGAAAGATGATATCTTGTGGTGTAAAACTCATTTTCACTCCTCACCACAGACCCGTGAATGAAGAAGCGACTCCTAAGGGCAGAAAGACAGTTTCCTCTGTGTCTGTTCGTGTTGGTTGCCATTAAGCCAGAACAGATTAAACTGGATAAAAATGCCTTTCTTCTGTTCAATGGAAGCATGAGATTATGTTCTATTTTAGTGGGAGTAAACATGAAAACGCTGGTCACAAGGACCAACTGCCTCCTATCTCCCGGATAGCAACACATGTGTTAGCACCACACTTACCTTGCTGAATCAGCGATTTATTAGGTTGGGTGACTAGTATGTGAATTGTTGAAGCGACTCTCCTTCTTTTTGTTATTCACTGCCAGATGTATTGTTTAAGCTGTGCTTTGTGTTAGATTAATCTGGGTTGCAGATCTATTCGCTGATATCATTTGAGGCACAAGGAGGTAGAATGATGTTCAGAATATAACTGAATACAATTTGCTGAAATTAACATGCTTTATAGAAAACAGAAGTTGTATTGTTGCTCTGATGCAGATTATAAAATGCAGTGTCATATTTAGTTGTGGAAGAAACAGGTGAAATAGACATTTTTACATCAGTATTTTTCTCATTTTCTGTTCATGTCAGTTGCCATTGCACCAGTACAGATGACATTGCATTAAAATGTCTTTCATCTGTTATTGTCATCAACCTGCACCTGTTACACTAACGGCTCTAACCTACGACGCCACGTTTACAAGTATTTTACCCTGAGGGTGGGTGCTATGCTTCCACGACATCGCCAACAGTCGGGGAAGCATTATCAGCTGTATGGCGGCAGACCGCCAGAACTCAAGTTGTTTAAAAAAGTCAGGGGGGATGGTGGATTTTAACGTTCAGGCACAGATAATTTGTGCTGATGACAGTGGTGGGAGACCAACGGTGTACCCTTTTGATTAATGTTTAAGAACAAAGATAATTATTATATTCTATTACTAAAACAACATGCATTCTATGCATATATTATGTGTCAGATGCTCCTGTCATTGATCTTGACCTCAGCATTGGAGTTGGTCCCCAGATAGTTGGATCATCTATAGAAGTTCCGTGACCATGGAGAGGAAAGGTTCGTTTCTCACTGGATTTGTCATCTATAAAGGTTAAATAAAAAAATGAGCCGGGGTGCCCCTCACAAAAATGTGGGGACATTTTGGGAGAGCCCTATATCCAAAATGGCTGCTGTCAGCCAAGCTGGAAATTAACTTTGTAATGGTTTTGCCCACAGTGCTGCATTATACATGGTTTCTGAGACTATTTGGGTCAAGAAATTCATAAATGATGTAGATGTATTGATTTGACCTATTGTTGACCTTCAAATTCAAGATGGCTGCCACTTTTGGCTCTTTAAATGTACATTTTTCAAAATCGTCATAGAGCCTTAATATTAGGCTCAAATGAAAGGTCTGCTCATACTGAGTTCATTTCTGGACAGTAAAATTACAACATACACATATGTCATCATATGTCTGGGGTGGAACCAGTGAAAGCGGGGAGACAGAGACGATTCTTTAGCACAGAGTTGTTTATTAACATAACATTAACATTTTTATTATTATTTATTTATTGAATTAACTAAAAAGACTCTTATCTGAATCTGTTGAATCTACACACTGACTCCTCTCATCTTCACTGCTACTCTCATCTGAGCAGTCATGAGGTGTGAGCTGCTGGGGCAGGGTTTAACGGCTAGTTCCCAGCCGTGACCAATGGGAGAAGGATGCTCTTGTAGGTTGTAATGGAGCTGGCAATATGTAAGGTAGTTTGACCTTTCCATATGAAGATTCAAAGAGTCATCATCAGGTGGGGGACAGATTGTACTCTTATTCTTCAGTTTGTGCCATTTGGAAACTCTGGCCTGCCCGCAGACAAATGCCTTCATATCCGCCCCGACTCCATGTTTTAATTCCATCCCAGGAGCTCTCTTGCCTCAGAATTGATCTTCACCTTCTCCAACACCTTCTTCTTCCCCTGCTCAGATGAGAGTAGCAGTGATGATGAGAGGAGTCAGTGTGGAGATTCAACAGATTCAAGAGTCTTTTTAGTTAATTCAATAAATAAATAATAATACAAATGTTAATGTTATGTTAATAAACAACTCTATGCTAAAGAATATTCTGTCTCCCCGCTTTCACTGGTTCCACCCCAGACATATGATGACATACACTCACCGGCCACTTTATTAGGTACACCTGTTCAACTGCTCGTTAAGGCAAATTTCTAATCAGCCAATCACATGGCAGCAACTCAATGCATTTAGGCATGTAGACATGGTCAAGACAATCTGCTGCAGTTCAAACCGAGCATCAGAATGGGGAAGAAAGGTGATTTAAGTGACTTTGAACGTGGCATGGTTGTTGGTGCCAGACGGGCTGGTCTGAGTATTTCAGAAACTGCTGATCTACTGTGATTTTCACGCACAACCAGCTCTAGGGTTTACAGAGAATGGTCCGAAAAAGAGAAAATATCCAGTGAGCGGCAGTTCTGTGGGCGCAAATGCCTTGTTGATGCAGAGGAGAATGGCCAGATTGGTTCGAGCTGATAGAAAGGCAACAGTAACTCAAATAACCACTCGTTACAACCGAGGTATTCAGAAGAGCATCTCTGAACACACAACACGTGGAACCTTGAGGTGGATGGGCTACAGCAGCAGAAGACCACACCGGGTGCCGCTCCTGTCAGCTAAGAACAGGAAACTGAGGCTACAATTCGCACAGGCTCACCAAAATTGGACAATAGAAGATTGGAAAAACGTTGCCTGGTCTGATGAGTCTCGATTTCTGCTGCAACATTCGGATGGTAGGGTCAGAATTTGGCATCAACAACATGAAAGCATGGATCCATCCTGCCTTGTATCAACGGTTCAGGCTGCTGGTGTAATGGTGTGGGGGATATTTTCTTGGCACACTTTGGGCCCATTAGTACCAATTGAGCATTGTGTCAACGCCACAGCCTACCTGAGTATTGTTGCTGACCATGTCCATCCATTTATGACCACAGTGTACCCATCTTCTGATGGCTACTTCCAGCAGGAACGCGCCATGTCATAAAGCGCAAATCATCTCAGACTGGTTTCTTGAACATGACGATGAGTTCACTGTACTCAAATGGCCTCCACAGTCACCAGATCTCAATCCAATAGAGCACCTTTGGGATGTGGTGGAACGGGAGATTCGCATCATGGATGTGCAGCCGACAAATCTGCAGCAACTGTGTGATGCTATCATGTCAATATGGACCAAACTCTCTGAGGAATGTTTCCAGTACCTTGTTGAATCTATGCCACGAAGGATTAAGGCAGTTCTGAAGGCAAAAGGGGGTCCAACCTGGTAGTAGCAAGGTGTACTTAATAAAGTGGCCGGTGAGTGTATGTGTATGTGTATGTTGTAATTTTACTGTCCAGAAATGAACTCAGTATGAGACCTTTCATTTAAGCCTAATATTAAGGCTCTATGACGATTTTGAAAAATGTACATTTAAAGAGCCAAAAGTGGCAGCCATCTTGAATTTGAAGGTCAAAAATAGGTCCATTAATAATTTCCAGCTTGGCTGACAGCAGCCATTTTGGATATAGGGCTCTCCCAAAATTTCCCCACATTTTTGTGAGGGGCACCCCGGCTCATTTTTTTATTTAACCTTTATAGATGACAAATCCAGTGAGAAACGAACCTTTCCTCTCCACGGTCACGGAACTTCTATAGATGACCCAACTAAGACTGGCATGGCTACCACTGCTCCTACATAGTTAGGGTTAATGCAGAGGACACATTTTCCCACATGGAGCAAGTGCAACTTCATACTCATGATACCTATAAATCTATTGGGAATACATCTTTGCAAGAACAAATGGATTAAACAAATGTACCATTTACAAAATCTGAAAATAATACATATAATACAAATAATATAATACATAACACCACCTGACATTTCTTAAACTTGAGGTAGCCAAACAAAAGACAAAAAAGGGGAAGCAAAATGAATAACTGACCAGTTAGGGTTAATTTCCCCCTCTTTGAAAAAGAAGTGTCTATTTAGAATGATCAAACCTGTTCCTCCTCCAGCTCTAGGCTCCTCTTCTCTCTGTCCTGCTCTCTCCCCATGGTTATCCTCTATATGAAGAAAACAATGACATTATGATTTTGTTAGAATGAGCAGTCAAGTGCTGTCAAGTTATGTTTTTTAGGTTAAAATAAGAGGTCAGTCACCTCGCCCCATATTCAATTAGAGAAATGTTTACTATTCCAGTAAGAAACAGAAACCCAATCTTAACTTTGTGAATGTAAACGTAAAAGGTTAAAGAATGACAACTATTTCTGTAACCTTTCCTTTTCTATTTGTGGCTATGTATGTGAGTTTATTTCACCAAAATCTTGTAATCTTCAGCCATTTCATGTTTAGTGCGCCCTCTATTGGATAGTGGTGGCTATAGGCTGCATTTTCGCGTTCCTCTCTGTCTGTATTCTACCTGACTGACCAAGGCTGATTCTGAATGAAAATAGAATCCTGAACCTTTGCTCTCATTGAATTTGTACAGAATAAAGTGCCTAAAGAACGTCAGCATCCTGTCTTCAGTGCACCAGAACCCTACGCAGTAGTCGGCGAAGTGCAGACCTTTGTAATGGAGGCCTTGTGCTTGTTTCTGTAGGTGAGACACTGCAGGACACTTCACAAATCTCCTAATATCATTGTAACAGTCCATTCTACAAACCGCACCAACGTGTATCCTGATCGATAGAGACAACCTGCTGCCTCCTGGTCGCTGCCAGAGGCAGTGATTGGTCACAGACATGCACCATAATGCTGTGCAAAAAAATATTTAGGAAGACGTCAACGGCATATAAACGTAAATGTGGATAAACTCATTTACAGATGCATAAACACTATTTGGAGGTGCGGAAATGCTATTTCCAAAATGACAGAGGTGTGTAAACGGCATTTAGGTGTTTAGCCTCCACTACAGCCCCGATCACACTGACATCTACCTTTGAAGACACCTGCCTACACACACCAGGCCTGAGCTGCCAAGCCCTTTTCAGATCACCACCACCAAAGGTGTGTGTGTGTGTGTGTGTGATAGGTACAGTCTGTCTGTCAGGGAAGCCATAAAGTGCTCTGACATCTCCCGGCTGTGTTCACAAGGCTCTGTGATCCCTCCTGTCCTCCCCCTCTTTTACCTGTGGATAGAGGCATCACATTCCATCATGTCCAACCAGCCACACACTGCTTCCGTCCCCCACTTCCACCCCGTCATCCATGTGCTCCTATAAGATGGTTCAGTGTTGTGATTCAGTACTGCGTGATGTGAGCCGTGTCGAAGCAGCAGATGAAGCGATGTAACAGGGGTCAGCGTTTCAATAGGAAGGGCCATTTTCATTTTGTCTTTGCTAATCAGTATTTCAATGTCAACACATTGAATGGGTAATGTATTCATGTACTTGACCTTTTCACCTCACGGCATTGAAATTGCACATACAGAAAGCACACACACTGATGATAGCCCGTAGCTTTTGTTTCATACAACATATTTCACACTCATGTGCACATACTGTATGTCCATGTGGTGCCGAACATTGGTCAGTCGTTAACACTTGTAACCTGTTGAAAAAAGTCAACATATAGTGTGTGGTGTGTTTTAAAGCAGTGTGACTTGAGTTCTTTCTGATGAAAAAATGTTCCTCCGCTCCGTACATCATTAAATGCATCGAATATAGGACATGTTTTAAAGTTATTCACTCAAGTAATGAAAGGTAAGAAAAAAATCACTTCTCTTTTTCTGGTAGCTTGTATTTAACCAAGTACAGCTAATATATTGAAGGTCCCACTCACTTTGGAGGGGAAAAGAAACCTTCAACAAGTCTAAAAATGTAATTACAACTGTGTCCATGTCTTGTATGATAAATACTCTAACCCTGAAAATTGGAAGTTCAGGAGAATTCAAAACTTGTGCTTTCATTCCGAAACATTTTCTGTATCACTGTTGCAAACCTACAGAGCCCCTAAGGGGACATGGGGGAGGAAAACAATAGATGCATGGACAAAAAGATAATTACTTTTCACTCGCAATGTTCTCTTGCAAAACGTATTCTGAATGGAAAAAGAAATCATGGTCAAAATCAAAAGGAGCAAACTGGCGTTAACGCGGGCACAGGGGCTCTATGAGAGACCTGTTTAGACCGGACGGACCCGGTAAGATAGCCGTCAGGGCCAGCTGAACACGGGGTCTGCTCTATTGAGTTATTCACAATGTCTTTCTGAGTAGCAGTGAATCACCCTCACTATAGCAGGATTCAAGAAAAACACAAGAAAAATCACTTGTGATTGGTTGGTTGATTCGTCGCTTTTGGACAACCTGAGAGAATTATAATACAAGCTTTGGTTAATCCTCCCTCTACTTATAATAAAATGAATAAGCTGATGCCTTTATAAAAAAAAATATTGCAGTCACTTAAGAGATTTAGTGTGGTAGTGATCTTCTGAATATCAGTATGTATCACTATCCTCTGCATGCAGTGTGTTTTCTAGATGACATTGACGCCAGCACTGATTATGCAAGTGAATTCATCATTCAATCTTACTCTTGAGTAAAAATGTTAATATGATTGCAGGGTTGGTGTCATGATGTCATCATGGCAGCCCTCCTCTTCCCTCTTGTGTCATTGTTTTGTTTCCCCATGTTTGTCATCCTGATTGTTTCTCCCCCTCTCTGTGTGTGTGTGTGAGCCGGTGGGCGTGGCGTTCTGCGGCTGCAGCTCCAGGTGGGAGTCACTAATCACCTCCCAGCAGTATAAGAAACCTGGTCTGATTGTCACTCATCGCCAGATCGTTTCGTCAGCATGAGCGGTAGTTCATTGTGTCCTCAGGCCACCTCTGAGGGGTATTCCACCAAACTCGCTAATTAAAGCGGCGCTTACCTGGTTAAGCCTGGTTAGAACTAACGGCAACTTCCACTTGCGGCTAAACCCATTCCATTAACGCATTTCAGCCGCGCCTTGTTGAGGCTAATTCAAGCCAGGTTAACGTTGTCTTGTGTTACGCCGTTCGCGGGATATGAAGCCAGACCAGAACCGTGAATGTCGAATCATCGAGAAAATGGCAGAAAAGACCAGAGCAAAAAATATTGATGGAACTGTACGAGGAGTACAAACCCATCATAACCAAAAAAGGGAATACTGTAGTGATAAATAAACATTGTGAGGCTGCTTGGGCAAGAATTACCGAGCGATTAAATACGGAAGTACCGTTAAGAGTAACATGTTCTAATATAACACTGACAACGAGCTCTCGAACGTCAGGATAGTGTAGAGGTAATGCGCCGGCTTTACAAGCGGCCGGCCATGGTTCAATTCCCGACTACGGAAGTTTGTGAAACTTCTTTCTTTGGCCAGAACTCTCTCTCTCTCTTTCTCTCTTTTTTTTAGATAGGCCTATAAAATGCATCTACATTGACCAACTCGTTTATCTCAACAATTCATTGAACACATTCAATGAACCTATTCACTAGCAAGGACCACACCGTCAACGAGATGCGTTTAAGGATTTATTATTATTGACAAGGAGAATGAAGTGTCGAAGATCTTGGTTCTTGAGCGTTTGAGTGCGTTGTGGGGATTCTTGTAGAGAATCCACTGCCGCTCCCGGGCAGCGACGGACCCCCAAAAACCTCCAATTACTTAAGAAGAGATTGAACGGAGTAGTTGTTGGGCCAAATACCAGACAATGAGAGCATGAGGCGAAAGTGATGGTGGGACTAGAATCGTGTAGCCACTTGGGACTAGAATCGTGTAGCCACTTGGCCGGACTCGGAAATGAAGAAGGGATCTGTCATGTTGTGCACTGAGGTTTGCGGAATTGCGAAAGTTTGCGAGGTTTTCGAAGGGATTGAGTGGTGATTGGACCTTGAAGAAGGAGACGGGCGTGGGCAGACCGAATTGATTGGTTTTGCTTAGCTGTAAGTGGAGCACCATGAGGTCATCTGAAAAGCGAGACGAGTCGAAAATGCCGGCATGACGGCTTGAGTTGAAGCGAATGGTTGAGGAGGTGAATGCGAAGCATCTGAGGAAACCAACGAGGCAAGCAAGAACATGGCTTCCGAGGTTGGGCGACTTGAGGAGTGCCGTACCTGGAACGGATCGTGCGGAGGCAGGTGGACTGCCGACAGTAAGTCGACAGTAAGACGACAAGGGTTTGTGGCTGGCTCTTGGCGTGGGAGTCCTTTAATGAGGGAAGTTATCTGGGGATGGCTGGTGGCCAGGCCCGAACTGCCGGTTATTAGCTCGGAGAAGAAGCTGGTACCGCTAAGGTACGCTGTGATGGTGTGTGTTTGGATTGCCCTGATGGAATGGGCGTAAGTGATGAAAGAGTCAAGGTGATAAGATCGAACGACGGAAAGGTTGCGTTGTATTGGTCGTGGAAGAGGTGGAAGCTTTTCCGAGTTGTCAAGTAGGACGAGGGGGTTGAGGGTGATCTGGAGGAATGGCTTTGGAAAGGTTTCGGCGTGAGGTGCCAAGCTTCGGAACTTCTGCAATGGGAAGCAGGAAAGAGAGTCAGCGATAGTGTTTGTTTGACCGTGAGCTGCGCGGAGAACATATTGATGTGTAACGGAGTGCCGGATGGGGCTCTGTATGAATTGCATTATGGATGGGGAGTTGGAGCGTCCTTGTTAATTATGTCGACGACTGCAAGGTTATCTGAGTATATGTGGATGGACTTGCGGGACCATTTGTGTCCCCGCAAGATGGCAGTGACTAATATAGGGTAGAACCATCTTCCGTTGTAGAAGCCCCCAAAAAGGACTGAAGGAGAAGCGTCAATGTACAGATGGATGTCATGTGGGTGAGTCCGTTGGTCGTCGTAGAAGAAAGTGATTCCGTTCCGATTAGTGAGAAGGTTGAGCCACAGACAGAGTTTGGCGCTCTCTTTTCTCTGCAGATGATGTAACTCCGAGGTCGGAGAAGACTGAAGTCGGAGTGGCCAGGCCAGAGGCGGGTGATGATGACGGGGGGGGGGCGAATGATGGAAGACGTATGGAATCCCGGTTGTTGGACAGGATCCAACAGAGGGCTTTAGACAAGTGGTCGAAGAGTTTGGGCCGAAGGTGAGCCTGACGGCAAAGTAATATGCACCACGTCAGTGGACAGCGAAGAAGGCCAGAAGTCGGGGTAGATAGGGGGACTTTGAAGGCGCTGGTGATGTTGGTTTTTTGAGAGCCGCGACCCTTTGCCGGCGAGTTTAATAAGGGCGATGGCATGGTTCATGGTGGCGTAGTGATGTTGTTTTTTTGAGAGCTGCGACCCTTTACCAGTGGGTTTAATAAGGCGATGGCAAGGTTGATGGTGGCGTAGTGGAGAGAAAATTCTTCGCTCGGGATCAAGCTATTGGTGCTGGGAATAGTGCTGCCATGGGGTGCTAAAAGATCGATAATGGTGTGTTTCTTGCCGGAGTATTTCCTGGTTGCGATACTGATGCGATACTGATGCTGATGCGGAGTTAGGAAATGGAGGATGGAAGACATGGAACCTGGCAGGGCTCCCGCAAGATCTCGGTCGGAACGAACCTCGTTTCCTGGTGCTGGATACATTTTATCTTCTTGGGCTGGGACTGCCCCGTATGGAAGTTAAACTTTCACGCAACCGAGTCTTACTGGTCAGTTGTCTCTGACGTGGACTTATGGAAATGTAATATGAATCGTGTTTGAGTGTTGTCCCTCAGGCGTTCGGGTTTTTATTCATTTATTTATTTATATTTTTATTTTTTTTATTTTATTTTATTATTTATTTATTTATTTTATTTTATTAAATTTGTTTATTTATTTATTTTTATTTTTTTGCGCGCACGCTGTGTTCGCTTTTGATGCGTTTCCATGAGCCTAAAACGGCTTGTTTCATTCGATTCACGAGACTCGCAGCTTTCAAATCATGTATAATATGACGCAGACGAAATAATATACGATTAAATGGAATGAATGCGAAGCTAGTGCAAAACGGCCCGCGGGTCACACTGTACTGATGACCACGACCAGTGATTTATATGGGTTCGGTGAAAAAGTACGAGTCTAAAGTGAACACGGTGAAAGCGAATTGTACCAGTACTGTCCCTTTAACAAGAGCGTCGACGTCACGGCCTGTACGTGTGTGCATGATGACGTCACCCGGAAGCGACCTGGTGTTGACGGAACGAGCGGCCACGAGTATGGAGTTTGCTTTATTGTCGATCGATGGAACGTCTTTTGGCGTCTTTCCGGTTGGAGATTCTTTGAAGATGGAGACTGGTCTGGGGATCTCACTGGAGCGTGGTGACGCTGCGACCCGCGAGTTGTTCGGCCGGTGTTGTCGGGAAGATGGCGAGAGGTTGGAGTGATATTCGGAGGCGGCGGGGTCGGCGAACTCCGGCGACGGCGGCGGCGACGTTCTGTCCGTGAGTTTCCTCGTCCTCTCTTAGCTGCTGAAGGAGGTGGGCTGGGAGACACAGAGGATTCGTCGGGCGAGCTATGGTAGTCTTGACTGTTGAGAAGGGATGAACTAGGCGGAACACTGACCGTGGATGAGATAGAGTTGGTTTTCTTCGAAGTCGCTTGCGTCCTGGACGTCGTTTGCGCCACTGAAGTCGGGGGTCTCGGGAACGGAGGTGTCGTCGGCTTCTGGTGGATTATGGTCCCGATCTCGATGGAAAGGATCGCCGGCGGACGGGGATGGAGAGACGAAATCCGTGGTGAGGTGAGTTAAGCTGCGAGGTGAGCCAAAGCTGGTGTTTGTTCATGCGAAAGTTTGGTTGTGCTCGAGGCGAAGTTGCGTGCTCTCGTCTCTGGCCGAACACGAGAGTGAACGAACACGAGAGCGAGCGCAGGATACGAGAGCGAGCGCAGAATACGAGAGCGAAGCGGAGGAGAGGGTCAGGTGGCTATTTATAGAGATGCGGAAGTTGGCGCTGTTCAGGGGCAGGTGCATCACCACTCTTAGACAATGATATAGCCAGTCGGTCTTAAACAAAATAAACGATTTATTCACATTTTTTTAATTGCAAGCATGTATTTTTAGACGCTTGATGAAAATATAGTTTGTACTTCATATATGTAATTTTGGTCATTTCTGGTCTTTGACGTGATGAAATCACGAGGACTAGGCTTGGCGGAACCTTCTGCTGGTACAGTTGTTTCCGACAGACGGACTTCTCTGAAACCCCCGCTAAAGCAAGCATGATGGTTAGCCTGCCCTGGGGCAGGCTAGTTTGGTCGGATAAATTCCCATGGTTACTTAGCGGAGAGTGCCTCAAGTCACGTTGATGGAACGCAACTCTCGCTAAAGGTAGCGAGGCTTATCGAAATTAGCCTAGCTTTGCGCTTAGCGAGTTTGATGGAATACCCCTCTAGTCACCTGTTATTCTGTGTTTTTCGACCGTGCTTTGTTTGACCAAACCTGTGCCTTTTGTCGCTGCAGTTCTTGCTCCCTGTTTCGCCTGCCTGCCAGTTTGCCGTTCAGTCTGCCTGCCTGCCTGCCTGCTCCTTCGTCTACCATCTTTCCCTGTGCCGCTGTATCTCGCTCTGGGAAATTGTTTGTTCAGCACACAGACGCCATTACCACGTGGAGGGACGCCTCACCTGGCTTTTGGTCTTCACTGGGCACGCTCTGGAGAGCTCACCACTCGCACCAGCCCTGTCCCCTTTATTTCCCCCGTGCACATTGCACTAGTTGTTTATTCTGTCACACATTAAATCACGTTTAATTGACTTTCGTTGTTGTGTCTTGCGTTTGGGTCCAATCCTCCAGTGTTTGTTCATAACAGTTGGAATTTCTTCATTTTAGGGGCAAGGCCATTTGGCCTTCACTTTCATTTTTTTAGGGGCACTAAAGCCCTCTGTGTGGAGTTTGCATATACTTCCTGTGTTTGCGTGGGTCTCCTGGTTTTCCCACAATGTGTGTATATAAATATAAATATATGAGTAAATATATATATATATACACACACACACACACACGCACACACATATATATATATACAAATAAAAACACAAAAAATGTGTCAAAAAACAAATACAAATACAAGTTCCAAATATGAATGAATACCATCATTCCATTCCATCCCAAAAAAATGGACATATGACATCATTCCATTCCAGGGGGATCCAGGGGGCCGTCCAGCACATCAGTATGGTCACAAACCTTCCGTCACTAAAGCGATGAAGAAAATCCACTGCAAGGACGGAGAGGTTCAGGGACTGGAGCAGTTCGAGGATGAATACTGGACAGAAAGGACAAACTTCTGTCACATGATTCACAAGCGAAAAGTGTGTATGAACCATCTGGAGAGTCTCATGGAGATCTGAAAGAAGGAGTTCGGAGCTGAAATCAAGAAAAGCTACGAAACCGCGAAAAAGCATGAGTCTGAGATCTAACTGCTAAAGAGAAAGCTTCAGGCGCAGGAGGAGAAGGCAGAAGCCGCCCAGCGCCTTAGTCAACAGAGATTTGACGAGATGGCTGCAAGGTACGAGGCAGAAATAAAAAAGCTTTCGCACCAAAGCAACACTGAAGACCAGGAGAAGGTGACCCTTTTGGAAGAGCGGGTCAGCCAGGGGGACACCCAAAACCTGCAGGAAACATAAGGAGGGTGTCTCTCAGCAGCTGACAGAGACCAGAAACCAGCTGCTGAGAAGAGAGACTGAACTCCTGAAGAGCAGCCAAGCGTTGCAGACACGATGCAACGCTCTAGAATCTGAGCTTCAGAAAGAGCTGGTTGCGAAAGAATGCAGCCAGGAAGCTAACGTCCAACTGATGGAAGAGAGAAAGGAAGTAGTAGCCAAGTTCCAAAAGGACCTAGCCATGTCATAGCAGCGCTTGGAGACAAGCGTCAGCCTGCTGGATACAAAGGTCAACCGGCTGGAGGGTGAAAAGAAGAAAATGGAGGACCAGCTCACAAAGGACCTGGCAGAGAAACAAAGCAATGTCACCCAAGTGGAAGCTTTGCAGCCAGCCCAAATGGTTCTGGATGCAAAGTTCAAAAGGGAGCTGGCTAAGAACGACAAGTTGGCTACAAAGCTACAAGAGGTGGAGGAAAACAACAAAGATTTCCATTGGGAAAGCGCCCGAGTTGGTGTAACCACACAAAGGTGTTGTGGTCTTTGTAATTATCAATGGTTGTTTTTCACTGGTGTGTCTTCTCTGGTAAAATTCTTTCACCCATGGAGGTCTGCAGTGCGCTTCGACAGCTTCCATTTCATGCAACGCTTTAACTAATTATACGGGCAACGTATACTGTGATATCTGTATACGTTGCCGCCACCTGCCATGAGGGAGAGAGCTGGGTACAGCAGATGAGTACATTAAAGTACCGTACATCGACTGCAAACAGACGAGTTTTGAACACGGACTTGATCCCTGAGGAGCCAAACACCGCGAGCCGCCGCCGCTGTCACCGGGACCCGAGGAGCAAAACACCGCGAGCCGCCGCCGCTGACACCGGGACCCGAGGAGCCAAACACCGCGAGCCGCCGCGGCCGACACCGGGACCCGAGGCCTCAAACACCGCGAGCCGCCGCCGCTGACACCGGGACCCGAGGAGCCAGACACCGGGACCCAAGGAGCAAAACACAGCGAGCCGCCGCTGCTGACACCGGGACCCGAGGCCCCAAACACCGCGAGCCGCCACCGCTGACACCGGGACCCGAGGAGCAAAACACCGCGAGCCGCCGCCGCCGCTGACACCGGGACCCGAGGAGCCAGACACCGGGACCCAAGGAGCAAAACACAGCGAGCCGCCGCTGCTGACACCGGGACCCGAGGCCCCAAACACCGCGAGCCGCCACCGCTGACACCGGGACCCGAGGAGCAAAACACCGCGAGCCGCCGCCGCCGCTGACACCGGGACCCGAGGAGCCAGACACCGGGACCCAAGGAGCAAAACACAGCGAGCCGCCGCTGCTGACACCGGGACCCGAGGCCCCAAACACCGCGAGCCGCCACCGCTGACACCGGGACCCGAGGAGCAAAACACCGCGAGCCGCCGCCGCCGCTGACACCGGGACCCGAGGCTCCAAAACACCACGAGCCGCCGCCGCTGACACCGGGACCCGAGGCCCCAAACACCGCGAGGTGCCGCCGCTGACACCGGGACCCGAGGCCCCAAACACCGCGGGACGCCGCCGCTGACACCTGGACCCGAGGAGCCAAACACAGCAAGCTCCCATTCCTGGTCCACATCGGCTGAGCTAACGCCGGGAGCTTTTTACCGCTCACTTTTGCCATCTGACCTGCCCCTTAGCCGCTCTCATGGTGATTTTGCCCCTCGTTCTTTGCCTCGCCATGGCTTGGCATCTTGGCAGTCCTGCGGTCGGGAACTCAGACTCTTTTTGCCCGCAGCTGACCATCACAAGTGGTGCAAATTCCTCACTTGGTACTGAGCCAGCTGATTGGCTACTGCACGTAGACATTGCTCGATCCGTTTTTCCCCCATGTCTGGGCGGTTTGGATATTTGCCGTTTCCCCAATGCGTTCTCCCTATGGAACCACACAGGTGCCAAAAGAGGTAGGCCAAATACTATTAATTCCCGTAATAGCCCAATTGGTCTGAGCATTAAGCGGAAATGTCTTGTCTTTATGCTTCTTCTGCTATCTGGTATTCATCCAAATCCTGGTCCCCCAGCTACATGTAGCACGCCATCAGATTTTAAAAATATGTCTGGACTGCATATCATACATGTTAATGCTCGCAGTCTGCTTTCTAACATGAAAATGGATATGCTGAAAATTTGGGTTGAGTCCACCGGTGCAGATGTAATTGTCATTTCTGAGACCTGGCTTTCTAAATCTGTTTTAGACAAAAATGTAGCAATTGGGGGGTTTTAATATATTTCGTTCTGATCGTCCTAAGAAGGCCGGTGGAGTGGCAATTTATGTCAGATCCAGTCTTGCTGCACAAATCTTACTTGCCAAATCTATTGGTAAACAGTTTGAAATCTTAGCCTTAAGTATTGCTTTGTCTGGTGGTCAACACCTAACTATTGTTGGTTGCTATAGGCCCCCCTCTGCCACTGCAGGGACATTATCCTCTTTAATGCAGCTGTTATCTATACTGAAATTCAAAGAAATTGTTCTGGTGGGTGATTTTAATTGGGACTGGACCTCACCAGTGTCTGATCCTTTTAAGGCCCAGTGCTTGGCTCTTAACCTTACCCAAATCATTGAAAGCCCCACGCGTCTTAACCCCAAATACCCAACCAAATCTTCTCTTATTGATCTTTTAATTACCAACATGCCACATAAATATTCTGCTACAGCAGTTTTTGCCAATGATCTGAGTGATCACTGTGTGATCGGTGCTGTTAGGGACACTAAAATCCCTCGCACTAAACCTCGTATTGTTCTTAAAAGACGCCTTAAGCACTCTGTTGAACAAGCTTTTCTTCATGATCTTTCTCATTTTAACTGGGATCGTATTTTATTAATTGATGATTTAAATCTTGCATGGGAATACTTTTATGACAGTTTTAGTTATTTTATGAACAAACATGCTCCTCTTCGTCGGTTCAGGGTGAAGGGACGAGAGAGCCCCTGGTTCACTGCTGAACTGACGGATCTCTTACACAGGAGAAACCAGCTCTGGGCCAATGCAAGGAAGTCGGGGCTTGAGGCTGACTGGTTACTTTTTAGGCAAGCACGTAACAGCTGCACTAGCGCTATTAGGGAAGCTAAACGAGAGTAATATTTATCACAGACCACAGACAACTTAAATAACCCTAGGAAATTTTGGCATACCATAAAATCTCTTTCAGCCAATACCTGCTCTTCGGAGCTGCCTCCCAATATTGTCGTTGACTCCACCCCTATATCAGACAAATCTAAGATGCTAAACTGTTTTAACAAACATTTTATAGCCTCCAGCTCCTTGTTTGATTCCTCTTGTGATGGTAACTCACCCACTCTGTCCCTCGTCAGCCCAGCCACGGGTAGCCAAGATTTCTCTTTCTCTTTCACCCCCTTTTCTGTTAAAGGGGTTCTTATGACCTTAAAAGTCCTAGACCCCCGAAAATCAGCAGGTCCTGATAACCTTCCCCCTTACTTCTTACGTTTGGCTGCGCACATTATAGCTCAGCCGGTATCTCACATCTTTAATCTTTCTATCCAGAACAACGTCATTCCTGATGTGTGGAAAACCGCCTATGTGCTCCCTCTCCTGAAAGGGGGTGACCGCACTTTATTGAATAATTATAGACCCATTTCCAAGCTCTCTATTTTAGCAAAAGTTCTTGAAAGGCTGGTGAATGACCAGGTCAAGGATTACCTGAGCCTGAACAATATTTTATCTCCTTTTCAATCTGGTTTTAGGAAGCAACACAGTACTGCAACTGCTACCATTAAGGTGATTAATGATATGTTTGAAGCCACGGATGCCAAGAAATATTGTGCTGCCCTTTTTATCGATTTTTCAAAGGCATTTGACACAGTCAATCACAGTATTTTATGTCAGCGACTGTCCACCATTGGAATGTCAGACCATGCAGTTGGCTGGTTTTCTAACTACCTTTCCAACCGTAAGCAGTGTGTGCAGTCCAATGGTCTTTGCTCCGGGTTCCTAAACACTGTAAACGGTGTGCCACAAGGTTCTATTTTAGGACCCACGCTCTTTACTATCTATATGAATGAGGTGGGTCAAAATATTAATGCATCTGTACATCTTTATGCTGATGACACCGTTGTCTATTGCTGTGCATCTTCTGTTGCCCAGGTGTTCACAGAACTGCAGTCTGCATTTGACGCAATTCAGGCACAATTGTCTCATCTCAGGCTAGTTCTAAATGCAGGTAAAACTAAGTTTATGTTCTTTTCAAATAAAAAGAAGGTTCTACCCCGTATTACGTCTGCTCAGGGTACTCCCATTGAGTCTGTGGCCACTTACAAATATCTAGGCATCACAGTGGATGATAGCCTTTCTTTTAAATGTCATGTTGACCTGTTACTGAAGAAATTGAAGTTAAAGCTGGGGTTTTTCTTCAGAAACAAAGCCTGTTTCTCTTTTAAAGCCAGAAAACGGATTGTTGCGGCCACTTTCTTGCCACTCCTGGATTATGGTGATGTTATATATATGAATGCCCCTGCTCACTCCTTGCAACTGCTAGATGCCGCATATCACGGGGCCTTGAGATTCATAACTGGTTGTAAACCCCTCACACATCACTGTACATTGTACTCTCTCACAAACTGGTCTTCACTTTCCATGCGCAGAACCACTCACTGGTATCTACACTCAACAAAAATATAAACGCAACACTTTTGTTTTTGCTCCCATTTTTCATGAGATGGACTTAAAGATCTAAAATTCATTCCAGATACACAATATTACCATTTCTCTCAAACATTGTTCACAAATCAGTCTAAATGTG
This sequence comes from Eutrigla gurnardus, assembly GCF_963514095.1. Classification (NCBI taxonomy): domain Eukaryota; kingdom Metazoa; phylum Chordata; class Actinopteri; order Perciformes; family Triglidae; genus Eutrigla; species Eutrigla gurnardus. The sequence continues at coordinate 4,017,086 of NC_139919.1, forward strand.
TGATAGTGAGCACTTCTGCTTTGCTGAGATAATCCATCCCACCTCACAGGTGTGCCACATAAAGATGCTGATCTGACATCATGATTAGTGCACAGGTGTGCCTTAGACTGTCCACAATAAAAGGCCACCCTGAAATGTGCATTTTTTTGCTTTATTGGGGGTCTCGGGACTCGGAACCAGTCAGTATCTGGTGTGACCACCATTTACCTCATGCAGTGCAACACATCTTCTTCGCATAGAGTTTATCAGATTGTCAATTGTGGCCTGTGGAATGTTGGTCCACTCCTCTTCAATGGCTGTGCGAAGTTGCTGGATATTAGTGGGAACTGGTACACGCTGACGTATACGCCAGTCAAGCACATCCCAAACATGCTCAATGGGTGACATGTCCGGTGAGTATGCTGGCCATGCAAGAACTGGGACATTTTCAGCTTCCAAGAATTGTGTACAGATCCTTGCAACATGGGGCCGTGCATTATCTTGCTGAAACATGAGGTGATGTTCATGGATGTATGGCACAACAATGGGCCTCAGGATCTCATCACGGTATCTCTGTGCATTCAAAATGCCATCAATAAAATGCACCTGTGTTCTTCGTCCATAACAGATGCCTGCCCATACCATAACCCCAGCACCACCATGGGCCACTCGATCCACAACATTGACATCAGCAAAGCGCTCACCCACACGACGACACGCACGCTGTCTGCCATCTGCCCTGAACAATGTAAACCGAGATTCATCCGTGAAGAGAACAGCTCTCCAACGTGCCAGACGCCATCGAATGTGAGCATTTGCCCACTCAAGTCTGTTACGGCGACGAGCTGGAGTCAGGTCAAGACCCCGATGAGGACGACGAGCATGCAGTTGAGCTTCCCTGAGACGGTTTCTGACAGTTTGTGCAGAAATTGTTTGGTTATGCAAACCAATTGTTTCAGCAGCTGTCTGAGTGGCTGGTCTCAGACGATCTTGGAGGTGAACCTGCTGGATGTGGAGGTCCTGGGCTGGTGTGGTTACACGTGGTCTGCGGTTGTGAGGCCGGTTGGATGTACTGCCATATTCTCTGAAAAGCCTTTGGAGACGGCTTATGGTGGAGAAATGAACATTCAATGCACGAGCAACAGATCTGGTTGACATTCCTGCTGTCAGCATGCCAATTGCACGCTCCCTCAATGCTTGTGGCATCTGTGGCATTTTGCTGTGAGACAAAACTGCACATTTCAGAGTGGCCTTTTATTGTGGGCAGTATAAGGTACACCTGTGCACTAATCATGATGTCAGATCAGCATCTTGATGTGGCACACCTGTGAGGTGGGATGGATTATCTCAGCAAAGCAGAAGTGCTCACTATCACACATTTAGACAGATTTGTGAACAATGTTTGAGAGAAATGGTAATATTGTGTATCTGGAATGAATTTTAGATCTTTAAGTCCATCTCATGAAAAATGGGAGCAAAAACAAAAGTGTTGCGTTTATATTTTTGTTGAGTGTATTTATCTATAAATCCATCATCGGACTGCTCCCCTCCTACTTGTCCACATACTTGACACGGAAACAGTCCGATCGCAGCCTCCGGTCCCTGGAATTCATCTCGTTTGCCATCCCGTCAGTCCGTACTGAACTTGGCAAGAAGGCGTTCTCTTGCTCGCTTGCTGCACCTGCAACCTGGAACCTGCTCCAGCATGTTGAAGCTGGCTGAAGCTGTCCAGCTTTATTCCTTTAAAAGAATTCAAATTGCTGGTAGGAAAGCTGATGAGACAGTCTGTGGGGGTCTGCACATGTATTTAACCAGTCCTATTCTTCTTTGCACTTTGTAGTTTGCATTTTATTTTAATGTTTGTATTCTGTGTTGTGTCTCCTGTATGTTCAGTTGTCTGTAACTTTGTGTTTTGCTGCTGCCTACCTGGAACAGGTCTCTCTTGTAAATGAGACCCTGGGTCTCAATGAGATTTTACCTGTATAAATAAAGGTTAATAAAAATAAAATAAAAAAACTGCCTTACTAAAGAACACCACCCTCTGTATGGCATCTTTTGCGCAAAGCTTTCCTCCTGCATCTTTGAATGGGACCAGGAGGATGTGCAGCACCTGAAGGAGGCCAAGAGAGCAGAGTGGAAGAGCAGCCACAGTGGACATGCTCCTACTGAGGAACAACTCATGGCCACCATCAGCCCAGGGGAGCTGAAGAGGCACTGCAGAAGGAGGATACGTGGAGTGGAAGAGATTCGGAGAATGATTTCAGGGCTGCTGGAATCAGTGTGGGAGCTGACAGACACCACAGGGCTGCGTCCATGACAACATGCGCCACGTTTGGGTCCAGATCCCAGGTCCCCATCTGAGGAGAGAGATGCCTCTGAAAGTCACGTCCACTCCCCAATTGAGGAGAGTGATGCCTGTGCTAGGCCCGTCCACTCCCCAATTGAGGAGAGTGATGCCGGGCCTGTCCTCACCCTATTTGAGGGGAGTGGGCTCTGGAAAAGTGGATAATGTTTCACCATTAGAAATTAGGCTTCTTTATATTATCAGATGTTTAAAATCGGTTTTATTGGTTCAATTCTTGTAACAGGACACTAGGTGTGATGCCAGAGGGATTGCTGGATGGGAGGCAGTTGATGCCTTGGCAGGGTACCTGGTTGGGATTAACCGAACCATAACTGCACTCTCCAACGCTGAAGTGGCAGAGATTTTGAGGTTGTACGCGCTTCTAAATGTCTTTGACCAGACACCCAACAGATACACCCTCAAGAGCAAAAAGACAAGTTTGCCAGGACCTTGGAGAGCTTCACGAAAGCACAGTGTTGGGGTAGTAGCAGGAGCAGATTTGGTTATCAACAGATAATTATTAATGTCAATATGATTATCGATATTAATAATTATATCTAATATATTATTATGATATAATCATGAATATACGGGGCACCACCCTGGAATCAGGGAAAAGATAACCGAAACCTGTACTCAGTCTCAATATAAAGGGGTTTTATACTCACATGCCAATCATCGTGATCATTGGCATAGAAGTATAAAAACCATCGAACAATTAAAAAGGCGTGAAATTCGAGCACTAGCCTTCACAACCTGCTGTTATCCAGTGACATATACACAACAAGCACAATAGACTGCTAGTTATAATATAATAAGATTCATTAAAATCAGTAATAATGATCACAATCAATAACACTGCAATAACAAAGCCTTATTACCTAACTACCTAAATACACACAAAGCTAAGCTAAACAAAGGAAGAGACACATGTGGAGTGTGTGTGTGTGTGTGCGTGCATGTCGGTGTGCGTGTGTGTGTGTGTGTGGGGAGAGGAGAGAGAGAGGGAGAGATGGCCGGGCGCGGCCACCAGGTGGAGCTATTTCTCTAGCGTCTGGAGACGGAAACAGCTCGCGTAGGATACGTGTGGGGGGCGGTGTATGTGTGTGCACATGTGTGTTAGCCGGGACAAAGAGAGAGAGCAGGGAATGGGAAAGGGTCAGTAAGCTATTACCATCACACGGGAGCTCGTGAATGAACTGGCGTTCGTTCGGCGGGACCCCAAACCTTTAACTGATGGTAGATAACTTACTGAGCTAGCAGTTCAGTTATCCTTCAGTTATCCTTCTCGCTGACCAACTTGAATGAAGAAAACAGTTCGTGTTTCTTCTTCGGCAGGCAACCATAAAATCGCGCGGCTTGGCGATTTAGTCAGCTGACTTCAGACAAGAGCGGGTCGTAGCAGTTATCCTTCTTGCTGGTAGCTTGGATTAAGGAACCGTTTGTGTTCCTCTTCTGCAAAGAGTCGCGCGGTTGTGGCGATCTTCTCAGGATCGAAAAAGAAAATAAAAGAAAAAGGCGAGTCGCGGAAAAGGGGGAAAACAGTCTGTCTCTCGTCCAGTGAGTTTGGGGAAACGCTGCAGACGTTAAAAGTTTGCCTCCTGTTGCAGCGGTGTACTGCGGTGGAGGAGCTCACCCCCCCTGTTGCAACGTCATGTTGCGATGGAAGAGAAAGTTTTAAGGTAGCGCCGGTTTATATACCCCACGGCTGATCCCGGGGACCCCCTGGGGTTCTTGTGGTTGTCAGCCAATAGGAGAGTTAGCGTGACGTCACATTTCACACCTCGGTGAGAAGTAAAACCAAAATGGAGGTTGTAGTTCTTTTGTCTCCTTTGTCCCTTTGTTCTGACCGCATGTGAAGGCTTCACATCATGCAGGCCATCATGCAGGCCGCTCTGTGTTGTCCTTTTCGGTGAGGTCCCTACAACATCATTGACAGGAGTGACCTGGTACTGGAAAATATTAACAACACCATAGTGTCCTCCTGGTGAGTTAATATATTCATACATTGATTGAATTGGATACTTGAACATTTTAAACAATTAACACACTGAAAAGTGTACTCTTGTTTGTTTTGTTTTCTATCTCTGCAGGCTGTATGATTGCCAAAAGAGAAGTGAACAGGATTCTTTACTTCAGGGCGTGCAGCTTCCACAACAGATTGCCGTGGCTAAAGAATCCCTCCTGGAGGCTTGTGACCTACCATCACAGCCAGTTCAGCATGGACACACTCTTTTGGAGTTCCAGGAGCCTGAGAACCATGAGGGTGAGGCAAAAATCCGCCAGCAACACAGTACGAGAACATCTGTACCATGTGCCATTCCACACACAGCTTTTGCAATGCATGATGCTGCTTCCTCTGGAAACAGCTGTATGGTGAGCTTGTCCTCTACCTACCAGCCATCCCCAACACGCTACCATGGCTAGACTTCTTTGCTTCAGGCACCCCTGGAACACTCCCAGGAGTACTCCTCTGCCTATCAACTATCCCTAGCTCACACTCAAGGCCCACTTACCCGGCACCCATGGCCCAATTCCATGTTTGGTCCTCCGTCCACCCACCACCCTCAGCATCCACCCAGGGCTGGTCCTCTAACCAGGGGTGGCCTACAACCCAACCACCACCCTCAGCATTCTCCCAGGGCTGGTCTGCCACCCTCAGCATCCTCCCAGGGCGGGTCTGCCACCCACCCACCACCCTCAGCATCCTCCCAGGGCTGGTCTACCACCCAACCACCACCCTCACATCCTCGCAGGGCTGGTCATCCACCTCCTACCATCCTGACCAACCTACGCTCCCTCACCAAGCTGGGGAGCTCGGCCGTCAAAGAGGGGGAAGAAGCACTGCATGAAAAGTCGGATTTTCGTCCCTGTAAACGCCCGGAAATCTCCCTAATTTTCGGGAGTTAACGACAATTTACAGGCTGCGAACGCCGCGTTCGTCTGTGCCGAAAATTGTCGAAAACGAACCACAGAGAAGGCTCTAATTAGCATATGAATAGCAGCGAAACCGCGCCTGGCCAGAGATGGCTTGAATATCCTCACTCAGAATTGGATGAAACCACTAGTTTTAAACAATTATAATCGCTCGTGATTGGTTGGCAGATCTGGTCATTATAAATGTAAAGCCAACCCACGTTGGCAGATCTGTCACTATTGGTCAACCTGATGAGTCATTATAAATGTAAACCCCACCCCCGTTGGCAGATGTGTTACTATTGGTCACACTGGGTCTTTTAAACAAGAATAATCACTAGTGATTGGTTAGCAGATCTATCACTATATATATATATATATATAATATACACATATATATATATATATATATATACATATATGTTTATATGTATATTTATACATATATATAAACACATATATTTATTTTTATTTATTTATATATTTATAAATATAAATATGAATGAATTTATTGAGGAAAGGAAAAATTGCCAGGAGGAAGTATTCAAAGAAAGAGCTTTATTGAAAACACAACACACAACTGTACAAATTTGCCCACACAACAAACAAATGAACTGGCGACATTCTGTCCGAATTTGGTCAATTTTACAGCCGCCTGCGGTGCGTGGCCCTGTACTTGGGAGTCTTCTCTAATCGCGACTGTAGAGTCGCACAGAGCTCGGTGAGCTCCTGGCTACGAGAGGATGGAGGTCGCACAATCCATCCAGACACCCCGCCAACGACGCCGTCCTCCTCATCAGACATCATGTCTGTGGTGGCGCACTTCCAACGGTCCACCTCATCGCCAGCAAGCACACTCCGTCTCGCTTCCAGCAGCTGTAAAACAATCAATAAAGACAATCAGTACTGCGCAATGCACTGCGCATGGACACAACACATATATTAATGCACCTGAAAAATAGGTTTAGGTAGGTTTGGTCACATTGACCAAAAACGGATCTAATAAATCTAATAAGTCTTACCCTCTTTCTCCTGGAACGACTCCGAGCTGACGTCTTCACAGCTTCCGCCTGCGATGCGAGATCAGGCTGTGTGTGTCTGAAGCTCCTGCGTACTGTTTCATAGTATGTCTTACAGGCAGCTGGAAAACAATTAAATGAGTGGTATGAATAAGAAAACTTAAGTCACAGTAAAATTAAAACAAGGAAGAAGAAAACAGTAAAAGTTACTTACACACAATGGCGTCACTATCAGCATCATAGAAATCCGGACTTGCGGACAAAGCTCCGAGCAAGTAAGCGGTCACAGCTTCGTTATGAGGCGAGGTTCTTCTGTGAAAACAAAATGAACAGTTAAGATCGGTATCTACTGTTAACGCATCTATTTCCTTATACAGCAGAATGAAAGCATATTCTTTAAATCCTACCCTTGCTCCGGTTCGTAGCGCCTACAATTCGTCTCCGAGTTGTGAAGACGGTGTACTTCCTGTAAAAGACCAACAACATACACTTAACAAAGCAACTTAACGTTACACTGGTTCCTCTCTCTTGTTCTTTTACAAGGCTACTATGCTACTTTTAGCTTGGACTATTAGCTTTTAAGCTACTTTTAGCTTGGGCTTGCTTTGCTAATTTTAGCTTAGCTAGCAGTCACCGAACATATTCTTACCGCAATCATCCTCAGAGTCTCCAGCAGTCCTGGATATAAGAATTATAACATTTAAACCACATTTTCTTAAGTGGAGCCTCTCAGAGCAGCATCCCTCCTGCCGGTGAACGTCTCCTCATCGTTCTCTCCACTGAATGAGGCGCCCGGTGTCTGCATCCGTCCCTTTAACGGGCAACGGTGCACGGCGTTATTAATCACCGTTAGTAAATATATAACCACGGTTTAACATAAGCACTATATTATTAGTTAACGTCGGTAAAAACGGCACATTTTCCGCTTCGCTTGCGCTCGCTAACCCCTATGGTAAATTACCGTCAGTAGGCTAGCCGGCTGGCAGGACCTTCGATTCGTAACGTTAACGTACAATGCCAACAACAATAAAGTAACGTTCATTATCAATACGATTTAAAAGTCAGCTGGAAACATAAAAGTCATGTTACAGTATACTTACATGTGTACGCGGTTTGTGTCGGGCTGTCGCCAGAATCACCGCAGTCGTCCGCCATTATCCAAAACTTGTGAAGTCAGACGAGCCGCAATGCATTTTGGGAAGTTGAGTAGATTTAGCAAGGTCGGCTGTACACTCAGAAATTCTTGCCAATGCAGTATACATCCGGGCATTTCTCGCGTACACAAATTCACATACTATTGTATGTGAACGCACTACGTACTCAAATTTACGTCACAATTAAGTACGAGTAGGACATTAGTATGGCATTTCGAACACAGCCGAGATCTATGATCTATGAACCCATCCTTGACCCTCTAGCAGAACTATGACCAGCCATTATAAAGCAGTTTATAGTTGTTAATGTTGTGTCAAAAGGTACTGCATTTAAACATGTTATTGCGCAAGTTTCCTGGCTTCATCCCCATCCGGACAGACATTTTTATGGAAAGCCAATAGAAGTTTGGAGCTTACAGGGAACAGACACGTCATACCCAGCATCATTTCTGCCTGTTGAGCGCATTGCTGGGAGATGTGTGGTTAACACATCCACTGTGCATTTAAGCAAGACCAAAGAAAGGGTCACTGTAGTCATACCACTATGCACAGTGGTTGAGCTCTAGGAGACTGTGATGTTGTTTGCATGAATGTACATTTTACCTTTGTGGCAAAGCCTGATTAAAAGTAATTGTTGAAGCAAATTGTTTTGTGTATCTTTGAATGAAGATGAAATGAAGTTAACACCTTTCAGAAAAATGTCACCTGGGGGAAAACTCCCCCTGCTACCCTGATTTGCATTTGTATAGCTCACAGCATTTTCATTTACATGTTAAAGCCTCCCCTAGGATTACGGGGAGGGGGGTCATGGGGGGACAACTGCCAAGCAAGGCCCACGTCAATTCCCGGCAATTTACGTCAGTTTTCGGTGTTTCCTGCAAATTGCCGTTTGCAGTCGTAAACCTGAACTTCCACGGCAATTTACAGGGCCGCTAACTGACGAAAATCCCACTTTTCATGCAGTGAAGGGGGAAGAGGAAAAAAGAGAGAAAAAGAGGGGAAAAGGAGGAAAGAAAGGAAAATCTTGTCTATATATATAATACTTTTCTAGCTGCCTGGATGCAAGTTGGACATTTTTGTGTTTTTCACAAAATGCGGCCGGGATTCGAACCCATGAGCAGATCTTTCCATTGCTGACCATTCTGAATTTTCTCCTCATGTTTACCAGAGATCACATCCACCATATATCAGTAATAGAAATGCCTCCTCTGAGCATTTTATGCTGTTGATGTGCTGGACAACTGTTACTAAACTGTCACAATTTAACTTTTACTTTTAATCTTTTCCTGTATAATAAATGAAATGTAATGGCATGGTGTTTTTTCAAGAGTCGTCAAGTTAATTAACTTGTAAATAACATACCATGTTACTGTTATTGAATGTTGTCTTTGGTGTACGCTGTGTTTGTTTGTTCATGGAGAAAATAAACATAAACTTTTGAAAGATTTAATTAGAACAGACTATGAGAAGTGCAACAAATAAAATAAAGAATCAAATGTAGAAAAATAGAAAACTATCACAAACTATTCACACAACAGTATCCATACAACATTTAAGTAACAACAAAGCTAAACTAAACTTAATAAAATTGTCAATTACCATTACCAACTATTAACAATAAATGTAACCTATTTTTCAAATGTAGAAATATTGAAACGACTGTTGTTTGGTGAGCATATCAAAGGAAGGGCAATACCCTTTGCCATGGAACTGGCTGTGTCCATTCTCAGCCGTGCAGAACTGGCCACACTTTTTGCGAATGTTTGCCTCTACTGTTCTCCTGTAGGGCCTCTTCCCTGGAGGTCCAGCCTCTGCTGTGGTGTTGGGCTCTGTCGTTTGTGGGCTGGTGCCCTGAACTGGCGCAGGAAGGGCTATTGGGACAAACTGAGGAAAGGTTTTTCCTGTTGTGCTGATCTACCAGTCGCACGACGCCTGATAAGCGGTTGACGATGATGATGATGCGCGACTGGAGGCTGTCGGCCTCTGTCGTGCCTGACCTGCTGTGCTCTCCGGTAGCTGATATTCATGCTCTTGTCGAGCTGACCTGGGCTCAGCAGGAAGTGCTTTTGCCTCCTGAAGAGGCTCCTCGGACTCAGGTATGGCTGGAGGCAATGCAGTGCCCTGGAGCAGTCAAAGAGCTCCTGCCTCTTCTGCCTGCTGTTGTGCCACTGGATGAGGGTGTTCTGGTTCACCTCTACCAGCTGGATCTCTGATCCCTGCATCACCAGGGAGTTGCCAACAACAAGCTGCCTGATTTTGTGGTAGTCCCTAAGAATTAAGGACCACCTTGAATCAGCCCCCTTGCCTTTCCTCACTGGGCCTTGGTGGAGATCTCAGAGTCTAATAAAAATGTTCTCCACCAACCGACAGCAGTTAGGCCACTGGGCAGGTGTACTACTTGCACCTAACATGCAACGGGTGGTGCTCGCCACACTTGTGAGGGCTTCTTCTGTGTCCTGGACCGTCCACTCAAAAGTCTCCCCTGGTGTCGCGCTGTGTAGATCATCCAGTGCTTGTCACCTTTGTCCACCTTCTCCAACAGTGCTATGATCGCACTAGCCTGCTGGTTGGTGAGACAGAGAGAGGTCTGCTCCCGAAGCTTCCCCAAGTACTCAGCGAGTCTGTCCACGTACTGGAATCCAGGAACATTTTGGTCATCAACAGCCTGTGCAAATAAGAAAATAGCAAACCTTACAACTAGGGCTGAACGATTTCTTGAGTTATTCGAGTAACTCGATTCTAAAAAAATGTTTGAGGCAAAAACTCTGCCTCAAAGCTTTGTCCGGGACTTCCACAACATGTACAAAGCAGTAAAAGTGTTTATTACGGCCACGAATGATGAAACATTATCGGTGTAAATGCAGCGGTTGCTGGTCGGATTTCTCTCTCACCCCGACTGCAGTACGTCCCCGATCCCAAACTGCTTGGCGATCGCTCGCCACAATACCTGAATACCTTTGTCAATTGAGCTAATCATTTTGGCTCAATTGACAAATCTTTCAAATCGTAGACCAGGGGCCTGTACTACGAAGCGAGTTCAACATACCCAGGGTATCTTTCAGAGATCCAGCTTAAGTAACCCTAACAAAGGCAATTGGAGATAAGCGGTCACACGAAGCTGGTTATCAACTCGTTAACTCAACCCAGGGTTTACCTGTCCAGCTATGAGCGCGTGCACATGAAAGAGGCGGCGTTTGCAGCATTTGACCAATCACATACATGGATCAGTCTACGGCAGCGGAGCGGCGTATTTCACGTACGAGGAGCGAACCATAATCATACAGAAATACGAAAAAGTTAAACATATAATGCAGGCAAAAGGCAACAGTTTCATCTGCCAAATGCAGGAAGGACAGCTGGCAAAAACTCGCCGACTGTGTGAATGCGGAAGTCGTACTAATAGTATTAGTAGTAGTATAATATGACTGTCCCATCATAAGGGCACTAGTAGATCTTCGAATCCGCCCTGCGGTCCTCTTTTAAATCATGTCGTCACTCTTTCTTTAGTCCCTTTAACTCTTATGATGTCCTTCAGAAATAAAAGGCCGAACACATTATTTTAAAATAATGAATTTGTTGCTTGGATGTATTCTTATAACGTGGTTTATGACAATATCAGCCCAATTCTTTCAGCTGCAATCCCTGCGGTGTAAAACGGACTTGGGAGCAAATCAAATAAATATAAAAACATAATTCATAGTGGTAAGTAGGCTGTACGCTGACAAAGAAAAGTCTTTCCCTCCGATGAGAATCTGTATCTCTCATAAAAAACATCGTCAGGGACAGAAAAAGGGTTTTGCCGGTCTCTGTACACTCTATAGTTCTCCTACGAGACCCTCTCACGATCCACCGAGCTTCTTTTTTTTTTTTTTATCCGCGCACCAAGACAGCTGATTGGTCAGTCGGCGGTGTGTTTCTCCACGTTGATCTCTTATCAGGAACATAGCCTGCTTTGGAGCAGGTTAGCTCCACAGCGTAAGTTACCATGCCGATCTACCGTAAGAAGTGAACCAGCGTCGTAGGACGGAAAACCCAGAGTTAACGCTTAAGTTACCTCGCTAAGCACAAATCCTGCTTCGTAGTACAGGCCCCAGATCTTTAAGAGACCTGGAACAGAAATATGAAGAAGATACCCGAGGATGTATGAAGAGAGGTTTATGCTGGATGGAATAAACTGGAAAATGTCCTAGTCCTGCCTTGAGTGAATCAGAATCAGAATCAGAATTCCTTTATTGTCCCTCAACGGGGAAATTTGTTTGCCACAGCAGCCAAAGGACAGAATGTTACAAAAACAATAATAATAATAACAATAGCAAAAATTAACAGTATAATTAAAAAAGGTAAGAAATAGAATAGACTTGTATATACATATAAACATGATATTGTACAAAATTAACAGCAGTGAATTTGTTTTTATTTACAATATAGAGTGCAGAATGAGGTCTATTGGGAGCAGTGCTGATTGTAGAGTCTGACAGCAGCAGGAAGGAAGGACCTGCGATACCTCTCCTTCACACACTTGGGGTGTATCAGTCTATCACTGAAGGAGCTGACCAGTGCGGTGATAGTGACCTGCAGGGGGTGGGACTCCTTCACCAGCAGCGAGGACAGCTTGTCCATCATCCTGCTCTCTCCCTGAGTCTCTGACTGAGTGAAGAGCATCACAAGCTGCATCAGCGTTAGCAGAGGGGGGGATATACACAGCGAGTACAATCACCTGTGTGAACTCCCTCGGGAGGTAGTACGGCCTCATGCTAACCGCTAAAAGTTCAATGTCCTGACTGCAGACCAGGGCCCGGTTTCCCGAAGCCTTCTTAAAGCCTTCTTAACGCTACGTCATTCGTAACCCCTACTTAGAGTTCCTACTTAACATTTCGCGTGTTTCCCGAAACGTTCTTTGCTACGAATCTCTTTTGTACGTCATACGTTGGTAAGAGTGGTCTGGAGCACTCTTAGAGCCTTCTTAGCTCTACCGTAGTGATGTCTCAGCTCCTGACGCTAGTTGCCGCCACTGTACAATAATCCAGAAATCCCCGCTGCGCATGGAACTGCTCATTGCCAGTGTTGTGTTTCACCAGTGGTTTTAAGTCATTCATGAAGAAAATAAAAATAAAATGCGCATGCATTTCATCACAAGGCTAAGCTTTACCTCAACCTCAGAAGTAGCTGAACCAAAGACGTCGCCGTCTCGGAGCCGTTGGAATACATAATTTCATAAGGATCAACTTCAATCCCATGGATATATTGACCGACACGGCTATATTGCATAAGTTTCGACTACAACGGCAACAAATACGCATGTAATTAAGGATGTAATTGGCTCAATCTCCACCGCTGTTTCTATCCATCCATCCATTTTCTACCGCTTATCCTGTATTCAGGGTCGCGGGGGGGCTGGAGCCGATCCCAGCTGTCATTGGGCGAAGGCAGGGTACACCCTGGACAGGTCGCCAGTCTATCACAGGGCCGACATGTAGAGACAAACAACCATTCACGCTCACATTCACACCTACGGGCAATTTAGAGTCATCAATTAACCTATCCCCATCCTGCATGTCTTTGGACTGTGGGAGGAAGCCGGAGAACCCGGAGAGAACCCACGCTTACACGGGGAGAACATGCAAACTCCACACAGAAGGAACCCGGGCCGACCCGGGGATCGAACCCAGGACCCTCTTGCTGTGAGGCGAGAGTGCTACCCACTACACCACCGTGCAGCCCCCGCTGTTTCTATATTTATTATATTTATTATTTATTTTTTTTTAAATCAGTATGGGCTATGGTAGTATGTTCGACCTAAATAAATGTTTAGGCCTAGAAGGATTTCTAGCAATGTTTTATTCGCAAACACTGCAATAGCCTACATTTTATGATATAGTGCTGTCATGCACCTGCACATGAAATGGAAAATCGAACTCTGAGCAATCGATTTCAGCACTTTCTTTCTGGACAGCGCCGTGTATGAACGACGTAAGGAGGGTTTCTTAAGAAGACTCCTAAGAGACCGTTCAGGAACCACGACTATAGAGGTAAACAACTTTGGTAAGTCATGACGTAAAAGCCTTCGTAGCGCGCTAAGAGTGGACGTTATCGGGAAACTGGGCCCTGTTCTTTAATAGTGATGTGCCCAGAATTACACCATCTGTCATTAACAAACACAGCCAGCCCTCCACCTTTCCTCTTACCGCTCTCTGCCGTCCTGTCCGCCCACCGCATTTGAAATCCGTCCAGGTTAGCGTCTGTGTCGATGCTGCTCTCACGGTAGTCCCTCTGATGCCGGGTCAGCGCCGTTGGCTCATCCATCTTGTTCGGGAGAGAAATCGCATTCCCCATGATGACGGACGGGAGGATGGGTCTGTGGTGTCTCCTCCTGCTACGGCGAGCAGCTCCGGCACGGCACCCGCGTCTCCTCTTCTTCAGCTCGCGCAGTACATCGGGCCGCGCTACTAAGGGCCAACAGCTGATCCCTACTGTAAACAATAGGACCGCGTACAGGACACGGCGAAAAAAGCAGAATGAAGACCAGAGCGATAAAAACTACTCTGGTCTCCATACTGACCGGAGAGAGACCTCCAAATAGATGTAAATAAAAATGGACAAAAAGTACAAAAGAATATTGTCAAATAAGCGCTGGCCGATGCAACTTATTTGTGCTCAAAGCGTCCATTTTTATTTAGTCACCACGACGGGATACATATCACAACACTGTACTTCTTAACAACCGCTGAGTCCAGGAGACTCCACCCACAACTGGTTCTGGACCTCTGTGATTGGTTACATCAGATGTCAGTTACCTATAAACCAATACCTTGACATCTCCCCCTTAATTCTTATTACCTTTTCAGTAATACAGTTATAACAAACAATTTAACTTTAGCTCAGAACCTTAACATAGAGAATGAGTGTTTTCTGTGCAACTCACAATATACTCAATGTTCACAACTTACATTAACAGTCATTCAAACAGCTTGTTTCCTGTTTTTTCAACATGAACAGTTTGATAGTTACCATCTTAATCATTTACCAAGATGTTACATTACAGTTACATGTCCATTCTTATGACCGGTTTACTAACTCTGCCAAACCTTGTCACAACCTGACCCTCAGGTATGTTTGTAGTAACTCTCTTTGAGTCGCTTTGTGTATGGCACAGTGTCTGGTGTTTTGTTTCAGTTCCTTCGAACTCAGAGTCCACTTTCTTAGTGTCTGAGCTAAGTGACGCTGCTCTTGGTGGTACAAGTTGCATGTGTCGTCTGTTCCTTCTCACCACTCCTCCCCGGGGCGAGTTCACTTGGTACGAGCGCTGTGTACCACTCTCCTGCATGACAGACACTGGACCTTTCCATGTCCTGTCCTCATCCAGTTTCAGCAAGACCTGATCACCTTGATTTAACAGTGGCAAGGCTCTAACCCAATGTCATTTGTTAAAGTAATATGCCTGCTGTTGCTTGGCCTCTGCATCTCTACGTCTAATAAGAGCTCTATCAGGGCACTTAGGGATCAGATTTCTGTTAAGTGAGGGAAGTGTGGTCTTAATCTTCCTACCCATGAGCATTTCAGCTGGGCTTATCCCAGTGGCAGATGTTGGTGTTGCTCTATAACACATCAATGCTAGTAGAGGGTCTTCCTGTTTAAGAATGCGTTTTGCAGTTTGAACTGCCCTCTCTGCGTGTCCGTTGCCCTGTGGATTATGTGGGCTAGATGTGTTATGTGTGATGTCATACTGTCTGCAAAAGTCTTTCCAGGCCTCACTTGTGTACTGTGGGCCGTTGTCGCTGACTATCTGCTCAGGGATGCCAAATCTGGCAAATGTGGCTTTTAACATCTTAACAACCTGTTCTGTTGTTGTGCTTGGCAAATGTAAGATTTCTATGTAACGTGAGTAATAGTCTGATATCACGAAGTAATGTTTGCTATTGTACTCACAAATATCTGTGGCAATCTTCTGCCATGGCCTATCAGGAAGGGGTGTAGAATGTAGAGGCTCCTTACGCTGTGTGCGCCTGTTTACATGACAAAAGTGACATTTTTCCACTGCCAGGGCTCAACAATAAGGATTGCCCGACGTCCCGGGGCAAGTAAAACGCCACGTCGGGCAAGTAACTATGACAACCCACTTGCCCGTTCGGGCAAGTGGAGGACTCGAAGCAAAAAAAAAAAAAAAAAAAAAGATCATCATCGATAAAGTTATGATGTTGCCCCCTCCCCTTGCCCTCGTCGGATAATGCTTGTAATTAGGGCTGTAACGATACACGTATCGAAGCTGAAATCGCGACACTCAGATCCACGAACCTGTCTCGCGCCACGAGAAGGCAGAATCGCGACACAACTTCCGGTCCAGATCAGCACTATGAGCTGTAAGTTACAGTAACACCACATTAACACTGCAGCGGTCGTTCGCTAATTCTCCGCCGTTGTTCGTTCACACGGAGCGAAGCACCGCTGGAGTAAAGACTAACCGCTGTGTAATTCACAGAAAGCAGCGCAAAGAGACGTCCCGGTACACGTCATGATGATGACGTGTGTGCGTTTTCAAGGGGTTTCCCTGGAGTCTCCGGGTGCAGTCGAATAGTCAAAAAATAAGGTCCTAACTCCTATTCCTTGACCTGTGGGGAAAACGTCACGGGGTTAAGGAAAGGCGATAGGAGAACTCAAAAGGATTTAGGAAAAGACGGCCGCGGTGCTCAGAGAATCCGACCGGACTTTCACTAAGCTACGTCATTATAACGCGGCCGCTGATGATTGACAGCTGATGATTGACAGCTGATGATCGGCACCGGTGATTGACGTGCGTCTGCGCTGGAGAAACTACAATAATGGACTACAAAAAGCGCATCGTCCACTTCTCCACATGTTGGTTTTATAAACAGCTGGTTCACTGACCGGCTTCAGGTCCAGCAGCTCCTCCTTCCTGTTTGACCGGTTGCTTTATTTACATTTCATTTGTGGTTTTAGTTTCGTTTTTGTCAAGTTTGTAACATGATTGAAATAAATAAAAAAAATACAATGTTCCAACAATGTCAGAATTATTCATACATTGTAAATAAAGATCAAATATAACAATTTACCTTAATCTTTGTCGTTATTTGATAACCACTAAAAAACTATTTATATTTGGAGCCAGTGAAAATTGACTTCGGGCAAGTAGAATTCAGACCCACTGGCCCGACCGGGCAAGTGGAAAAAAACCTTAGCGTTGAGCCCTGCACTCTGTTCTTAATATCTGCAGATATTCTAGGCCACCACACGGCTTCCTGGGCCCGTTGTCTACACTTTGACAGGCTCTGGTGTCCATCATGTAGCCGATCTAGTATTTCCTCTCTCATTGACTGTGGAACAACAATGCGACACCCAAGTGTAATAAGTCCTTCACACGCTGACAATGAGTCTTTCATTGCATAAAAGTCTTTTACACTCTGTAGAATGTTACACTCTCTTTCTGGCCATCCTTCTTTGATCAGCCGTCTCACGCACTGTAGCTGCTCATCTTTCTGTGTAGTCGCCCTCATCAAGTCCAGCTTCTGCTGTGATACTGGCCAACAGTGTATGACAGTATTAACATGACAGGCAATGACAGACTCTGTGGTGTTGTCACTGTCCTGAATTGGGCTGTGTGACAGTGTATCAGCTATGACCAGAGTCTTTCCGGGTGCGTACTCTGCTTTGGCGTTAAACCGCATCAAGCGCATTAAAAGTCGCTGACATCTCACAGGAACCGCATCTAAATCTTTACTATTAATCAGCGGCACCAGCGGCTTATGGTCTGTAATGAGTCTGAATCTGTCCAGTCCAACCAGATATTTCTGGAACCTCTCACAAGCCCATACTCCAGCCAAACACTCCTTTTCGTGCATACCTGGACTCTGCTGATGTCAATCTCCTGGAACAGTATGCAACAGGTTTCCAGCTTTCGTCGTACAGCTGTAGGAGGACACCTCCCAATGCATAACTGCTTGCGTCTGCTGAAACGGTTGTCTGTCTTTGAGGATCATAGTGGGCTAAAACAGGTGAGGTGACGAGGGCTTCCTTGAGTTGCTGGAACGCTCGCTTCTGTGGATGATCCCATGTCCAGGCAGTTCCTCCCTTCAGCAGGTCATACAGGGGCCCTGCTGCTGATGCCAAGTCTGGTATGTATTTACTCATGTAATTGATCATGCCCAGAGCTCGTTTGAGTTTGTGAATGTGTGTTGGTTCTTGTAGCTGAGTGATGGCTTTAATCTTTTCAGGGTCAGCCCTGACTCCACTGGCATCTACTATGTGACCCAGGAATCTCAACTCTGGCTGTCTGAACACACATTTTTCTTTGTTGAGTTTGAGACCTGCCTGCTCCATCCTCTCTAGTGTGTTCTGCAGGCGGACATCATGCGAGCTCATGTCCTTTCCATGGACAATGACGTCATCCATATATACTGCTACTCCCTCTAGTCCCTCCAGCAGTTCATTCATCTTGCGTTGGAATATCTGGAGCGATATTTATCCCAAAGGGTAACCGCTTAAAACAGTACCTCCCAAAGGGTGTGATGAAGGTAGTTAGCAGGCTGCCAAAAGTGGGATCTGCCAAAAGCCTGAGGCTGCATCTAAAGATGTGAAAACTGTAGAGCCTGATAGCTTAGCCAGAGTCTCTTCTGTTGTGGGCATCTGATATCGCTCTCTTTTGATGTTCTCATTTAGAATAAAAGCTTTCCTCCCCATCTTCACAGTAACTAACCTCTCTTACTGACTTAGAGAAGCATTTTCTCTCCCAGTGGCCCTTTTTCCCGCACTTTCTGCACTCAGAGTCCACTGCTGGGCACTTTGCTGGGATTTCTCTTTTCCACACCTGCGGCACCTCGAATCCTCTGAGCGGGCTTGTTCTGGTCCGTCCATTCTTTTCCTCGCGTGCTGTCGCCCACCTCTCCTCGCTGGACGCTGGTGTGACACCTCCTGCACGTTGAGAGTAGTCTGTTGCTCCTGCTGACTTATCTGCTGCGCGAGGTCCTCCGCTTGGCGAACCATCTGTACCGCCGTCTCCAAGGTGAGGTCCGACATGAGCTGCAGTCTCCTCGACAGCTCTTTGTCGTGGACGCCGACGACCAGTCTGTCTCTTATGTGCTCGCTCTTTGTCTCTCCAAAGTCACAGTTCTCACTCAGTTCATAGAGAGCTCTGATGAATGACTTGGCCATCTCGCCCGGTTTTTGTACTCTCTGATAGAAACACGCTCTCTCGTGGATGGTGTTTTTCTTCGGTACAAAATATGCATCAAATTTAGCCAGCACTGTGTCGTAGTCGTCGTCGCTCTCATCGCCGACGAAGGTGAAAGATTTGCAAATATTCTCGGCTTCGTAGCCCATGGCGTATATCAATGTGCTAACCTGGACCTCGCCGTCTTCATTACTTAGCTTAGCCGCGAGCCTGTACCGAGAGAATCTCTGTCTCCACACGGGCCAGTCGCCAGGCCGCTCGAAGTTGAAGTTTTCCGGCGGGTTAAACTTCGCCATAGCGTCGGGTGTCTTTCCTTCAGAACACTTCTGACACCATATCAAATAAGCGCTGGCCGACGCAACTTATTTGTGCTCAAAGCGTCCATTTTTATTTAGTCACCACGACGGAATACATATCACAACACTGTACTTCTTAACAACCGCTGAGTCCCGGAGACTCCACCCACAACTGGTTCTGGACCTCTGTGATTGGTTACATCAGATGTCAGTTACCTATAAACCAATACCTTGACAAATATAAAAAGAGGAAAAAAGCTCCGAAGTGACCGAGAGCTGCTGCAATAAGCTGCCACTCACGCGGCGCCATCTTACCTTTAGATTAAACTGATTACAGATTTCACATGACTGCACAACATATTTAGTGATGTCTTTAAGGTGGGGTTGCCACCAATGCTGAGAAATGAGAGCTGTTACTTTTGAGCTTGCACAGTGGCCTCTACTGTGGGCTTCTTGGTTAATTACTTCATGTCCTCTGCATTTGACTGTGGTTACTTGTTGTGGCTCTAATAATGCATAGTAAAGGTTGAATAGTTGGTTCAAACGTTTAACAGGGGTGCCAGATGAGGTCACAAAACCTTTCCTTCTCCAGTGATGCATGTCATGTATTATGTGCACTTGTCTTGTTTCTATATTGTCCGATTTCAATTCAAATTCATTCAATTCACTTTTATTTAGTGTCCTATCACAACAGAAATAATCTTAGGACACTAACACATTGAGCAGGACTAGAATACAATTTGAACTGTAGTACATTAACATTTTTCTGTCTGTTGTACTCCTACCCTCCCCCTTTTGAAAAAGAATGGCGTTTACAATGGCGTTCTTTTCATCAACATCCAGATGAAATGGTTCACAGTAGTTAGGAGTGTGTAGGCTGCATGCTGTAGATCAGGGGTGGCGAACCGTTTTCATATCAAGGGCCATTTCAATTTTTATAAAGTTCTCCGAGGGCCATATTATTTTGAACACATAACTAGGGATGAAAAAAATGTCTATAACTGCTGTGTTACTAAGCCTCATGAATGCTGCATTTCTTGACATACCTAATGCGATGGCTTTTTAGCGAGGCGTCTGAAACTCCGACGAAGAGTGTTAATTTTATCCAAACGCATTTGTCCTCTCAACTCGTCGAGTTTAGTATGTTCCGAGTGGTAATGGCGCTAGACATTTGCCTTTTTCATCACTGCCAATGCCTCACCACAAACTAGGCACACTGGCTTGCCTTTCACTTCAACAAAGAAAAAGTAATTTGTCCATTTTTCCTGGAATACACGGCATTCTGCATCCACCTTCCTTTTCTTGACGGTCGCCATGATGCATCATTTGGTCTGGAGAAAGGAAGGAAGCTGCTTTGTCTCTTGTTGGTAAGTCAGAAACTAATTGTAGATTTGGGTTTAGGCATTGTGTGTGTAAAGCTAGTGGTAACATTTAGTCTAGTATTGATAGCTTGTTGTTGAACTTCTTGTGAAGCTGTCTATGGTAAGTGAGCAATCAGCTTGTTTGAGCCAGCTCACCTGTAGTGAATAGACTTGATTAGAGGGAAGGAGGAGCCCCAGTCAGAACTTAAAGGACAGCAGTAGTTCTCTTCAAACCACATTTGGTCTGGAGAAAGGAAGGAAGCTGCTTTGTCTCTTGTTGGTAAGTCAGAAACTAATTGTAGATTTGGGTTTAGGCATTGTGTGTGTAAAGCTAGTGGTAACATTTAGTCTAGTATTGATAGCTTATTGTTGAACTTCTTGTGAAGCTGTCTATGGTAAGTGAGCAATCAGCTTGTTTGAGCCAGCTCACCTGTAGTGAATAGACTTGATTAGAGGGAAGGAGGAGCCACAGTCAGTACTTGCGGTAAATTGAGCACTTAAAAGGCTGTCACTACAGCGTCAGCTGCAGCGTCGGGCCATCAGAACGAAGACAGCTGAACAAAGACAAGGGAGTCTATCTGTGGGAGTCAAGACAGCTGAACAAAGACAAGGGAGTCTATCTGTGGGAGTCAAGACAGCTGAACAAAGACAAGGGAGTCTATCTGTGGGAGTCAAGACAGCTGAACAAAGACAAGGGAGTCTATCTGTGGGAGTCAAGACAGCTGAACAAAGACAAGGGAGTCTATCTGTGGGAGTCCATCGAGGAAGCCCATTGAGGTAGGTATAACATCTCAACCCCCCCCCCCCCCCCCCTCGCAGCCATGTGTCTTATCCCAGTCAGGACATCGCACTGGAGAAGATTTTACCGAAGTCCCTTCATTCGAGGCTGTAACCCATCCAATCTCTGCTACCCACCAATCTCCACCGGTAAGGAACTTGAAGTACTAGGGGGGCTGTGGAACTGCCAGTCTGCAGTCAAGAAGGCGGACACCATCTCAGCCTATGCCTCCCTGCAGTCTCTCCACTTCCTGGCACTCACAGAGACCTGGATCACCCCAGAAAACACTGCCACTCCAGCTGCCCTTTCAACTGCCTACTCATTTTCACACTCCCCAAGACGAACAGGGCGAGGAGGAGGAACTGGGCTCCTCATCTCACCCACATGGTCCTACCAGGTCCTTCCTCTCGACCACCTACCCCGATCTACGCTTGAATTTCACGCCGTCGCTGTCACCATTCCTTTCAAACTCAACATCATAGTGATCTATCGCCCACCCGGTCCTCTTGGTGACTTTTTGGATGAGATGGATGCCCTCCTGAGCTGCTCCCCTGATGATGGCACACCGCTCGTCGTCCTCGGTGACTTCAACATCCACTCGGGAAAGCTGCACTCATCTGAATTCATCGACTTCTTTTCCGCATTTGACCTTACGCTCTCCCCCTCTCCACCAACTCACCGGGCTGGGAACCAACTTGACCTTGTCTTCACAAGATCCTGTGGCATCTCGGCAATCTCTGTTACCCCGCTCACCGTGTCCGTGTCCGACCACCACTTTGTGACTTTCTCCCTCCCCATGAAGCCCACCACATCCCTCCCCTCTACGCCTCGAATGGTCACCAGCCGCCGCAACCTGAAATCCCTCACTCCCTCCGCTCTCTCCTCAACTGTTATCTCCTCGCTCCCATCCTCGGAACAGTTCTCCCTAATGCCTACTGAGGAAGCCTCCTCTATCCTGATGTCCTCACTCGCCTCTTCTTTGGACACTCTCTGTCCCCCAATCGCACGACCGGCGCGATCATCTCCCCCCCCTCCCTGGCTGTCTGAACCTCTGCGAACCAACAGATCATTGTTGCGAGCGTCAGAGAGAAAATGGAAGAAATCGGGACAGCACGAGGACCTTGCTCACTACCACCTCCTCCTCTCTGACTTCACCTCAACTGTTTCGGCAGCTAAATCTGCCTTCTACCTGGCAAAGATCAACTCTTCTGCCTCCAACCCCAGGAAACTCTTCTCCATGTTCTCTTCCCTCCTCACCCCTCCTACCCCTCCGCCCCCTTCCTTCCTTACTGCTGATGACTTTGCAACTTACTTTACCAAGAAAGTAAATGACATCAGCTCCTCATTCACGCCTATTCCCTCCAAGAAGACATCTCCCCCAACTCTCAACTCGGATGGTCTTACCAGCTTTAGCCCCCTCACCTCTGAAGACGTTCACGCACTTGTTACATCTAACCGTGCCACCACCTGCTCCCTTGACCCGATTCCCTCCTCTCTTCTCCAGGACATCTCACACGACATCTTGCCATTCCTCACCACCCTGATCAACTCCTCCCTCACCTCAGGTGTCATTCCAGCGGATTTTAAGACCGCTATCGTGAAGCCTCTCCTGAAAAAACCCACCCTTGACGCTACTGACATCCAAAGCTACAGACCTGTATCTCTTCTTTCATTCCTCTCTAAAACCTTGGAACGTGCTGCCTACAACCAACTGTCATCCTATCTCTTGCGGAAGAACCTCCTAGACCCTAACCAATCAGGATTCAGGACTGCCCACTCCACTGAGACGGCCCTCCTCACTGTGACCGAGTCCCTGCGAGACGCCAAAACATCATCCAACTCCTCCGTTCTCATTCTCCTTGACCTATCTGCTGCATTCGACACAGTCAACCACCAAATTCTCCTCTCCACTCTGGCTGAACTTGGCATAACCGACTCTGCTCTCACCTGGTTTACATCATACCTGACAAACCGCACCTTTCAGGTCACATGGAATGGCTCTATGTCCAAACCCTGCTCTCTGGACACGGGTGTCCCTCAAGGCTCAGTATTAGGACCGCTTCTGTTCTCACTATACACCAGATCACTAGGTTCTGTTATCACATCGCATGGATTCTCCTACCATTGCTACGCTGATGACACCCAGCTGTTCCTCTCTTTTCCCCCGTCCTCTGACGCTCACATTGCAACTCGCATCTCGGACTGTCTGGCTGACATCTCTGTCTGGACAACTGCACATCACCTCAAGCTCAACCTGAATAAAACCGAACTCCTCTTCATCCCAGGGAAAGACTGCCCTCACATGGACCTGTCGGTCACTGTTGAGGGCATCACAGTATTTCCTTCCTCAACTGCGAGGAACCTGGGTGTAATCCTCGATGACCAACTATCCTGCACCCCCAACATCACTGCTGTGGCCCGATCCTGCAGATTTGCCCTCTACAATATCCGCAGGATTCGGACCTTCCTCACAAAGGATGCAACGCAGCTCTTGGTCCAAGCACTGGTCATCTCCCGCCTTGACTACTGCAACTCTCTCCTGGCCGGACTCCCGGCCTATGCGATTAAACCATTGCAGCGTATCCAGAACGCTGCAGCACGCCTTATCTTCAATCTACCCAAATTCTCCCACGTGACCCCCCTCCTCCGTGACCTCCACTGGCTCCCTGTTGCAGCACGCATCCAATTCAAGACGATGACACTGGCCTTCAGGGCCATCAATGGAACGGCACCTGCCTACCTTCAAAGACTTGTCAAACCTCATGCCCCGAAGCGAGCACTCCGCTCCTCTACTTCAGCTGGCCGGCTGGTACCACCATCGCTGAAATCAAACAAATGTCGCTCAGCAAAGTCCAGACTCTTCTCTGTTCTGGCGCCTCAGTGGTGGAACGAACTCCCGACCAATGTCAGGACAGCAGAGTCATTTGCCATCTTCCGAAAAGGCTCAAGACTCACCTGTTCAGACTTCACCTCGACTCTACATAGCATGACCCACTAACACCCTCCCTCGACACCCCCCCTCGCAAAAAAAAAAAAAAACTCGGATCGTAGCACTGTTACTCTTGAAGTACTACTTTACTCAGATGAGGACCTAACACTTGTTCTATTTTTAGCTCTTACTGCATCGGCAATGATACGTCGTGGTTTCTTTGTTTCCTTCTTTTGACAAATGTACTTATTGTAAGTCGCTTTGGACAAAAGCGTCTGCTAAATGACCTAAATGTAAATGTAAATGTAAATGCATCACTTGTCATGTGTTAATCACTCCGGCCCGATGCAATGACACGTACATCTCATGCTGTATCAGAGCTGCCAACTCTCACGGTTTGACCGTGTGACACACTCTTTTGCCTGTTAACACACGCACACACGCCACACATCCAATTTCTCACGGCAAAAAAAAAATAAATAAAAATCCGATCTTCAGCCTAGAAGCGTTCGTTCCTTTCCAAACTCCCCGACGGTAGATGGCGCTGATGAGCGCCACTGAACCATATGTACTGCACCCATATATGCTGCATCCGAAGTTAGCGACAGAAGAAGAGTGAGACAGCGGGAGAAACTACCTCGAGAAGTCAGATGGGAATCTAAACTCTCATCTGAGACTATACTTACAAGGTATGTTACAATGAAATGTTGTTCAATTGGAGTACTCACTCTCTTAAACTTTAAATCTTGAAAGAAATTATTTGTTTGTGTTTGTGCGTGTCTGTGGACGTGATTTAGTGTGGTGACCGTGAACGTAAACTCAGCTGTCATAACAGTAGCAAGAGACCACCTTGTTGTTAACCTCGTGGTATAGGCCTACGGCATGCGCAAAACATCAGCTCATAGCGCTGTTTATTTACTCACATGGCATTTATCTTTTTATTAACAGGCCAAAGAAAAGGACTCACTGTGGATTTTCTGTAGGACCAAACAGCACTTCGAACTGGTAATGTATTCCAAAGATGTTTAACATAAATAATAGGCTACAAGAAATGTGTGCAATAGAAGTAGGCATGTTCTTATAACTGAGAGTAGAGTTATTAAACCAACATGATCACCATTTTAATTCTTTAAGGTTTCAAAGATGTCCCGTAAGAGACCTTTGACAGGACAAAAGCGAAACCTTTTATTTTATTTAAAGAACCAGCCAAGTGAAAAAAGACAGAGAAACACATTGACAGAACAGCCAGAACAGCCAGAACCACTGATAGAAACAACAGGACAACAGACAGAGGAGCAACACACGGGACAGAGAGAGCAGGAGACAGGTCAGCGAGAGCAACAGCCAGGACAGACTGACAAACATGCAGAGGAGCAACAGACAGGACAAATAGTAGCACATGCAGAGGAGCAACAGACAGGACAAATAGAACGACCAACAGAGCAGATGGAAGAAGACACAGAGGGACAGACAGAAGAGACTCCCTCAATCCAACACCAGGGCCAGAAAAGTCGTGCTCTGGCTGGAGCAGCAACATATAGATCCATTTTCAAAAATGAGTGGACCTCTTCATGGCCATTTATTACCAGAGGGACCCTCATCACGCACTACTGGTGTGCAGTGTGCCGTATTGAAAACTCCTGTTGCCACCAGGGTGTGACCGATGTAGTGCGCCACATAAAAACCAAAGGCCACCAAGAAAAGCAACGGGCTCTCCAGTCCTCAGCCACAATATCACAATACGCAATGCCCATTCCCTCTGGTGGGGGCATGTCTGTACAAGATGCCAAGGTACGATATGTGTAATGGTCCTGTCAAGGTTCAGTACAGAGTTGTGTGTTATAGTTGATCACGGTAAAGTCATGTATGATAGTTCTGACTAATTTGTGGTTTGTATATCAGTGTAGTACAGTAGAATTTTCTTAATTTGAGATCTTAGTTGCTGAATGTGTTTTTTACCTGTGGCCTATTATTGCAGGTGATTTGAAATAAACTATGGTCTTTTGGGTTAGGGCTAATCATTTTTAATTTCTTACAGACAAGAAGGGCTGAGGTCAAAATGACAGCTGGGTTGGTAGTTCACAACGTCCCCCTAGCCTTTGCAGACCACCTAGGGCCTCTCCTAAAAGAATGTTTCGGAGATTCGAAGACAGCACAGGAGTACAGGTGTGCCAGGACCAAGTCATCCTGCATTACCAATGAAGCAATAGCGCCATATTTCACACAGGAGCTTGTGAAGGAGATGAAAAAAGCCCCCTATACCCTTGTTACAGATGGGTCAAATGACACTGGTATTTCCCAAACTATTTGAGATTTTTCTCCTCTGCAAAACATTTGCTTTGTGTATTTTTAAATATCTAACAACATGAACATCTGTATGATTCTAACTTGTCATTATAGGAGTGGCAAAGATGAACCCGCTTACTGTCCGGGTCTTCATGGGCAGCAAAGTTGTCCACCAGTTCTTGAATATGTGCACAACAACTGGGACGAGATGTGGGACAGCAAGTGAGATCTTCACCAAAATGAACACCGCCTTAGAGGAGCATGGCATCCCTTGGGAGAACTGCATTGGTCTCTCAGTCGATAATGCAGCTGTGAACGTTGGATCACGTAATTCCATTGCCTCTAGGGTCCTCCAGAAGCATCCCAACACTTATATTCATGGTTGTCCTTGTCATGTGGCACATAACACCGCCAAAGCTGCAGGAGTGGGATTTTTTAAAGTGAGTTAAGGTCTTTACATGTAACTTTTTATTTGAATCCTGATTACATGCATTGACTGATTATGTTATGATTTGATTAATGCATTGCAGGTGTCCCATTTTGATTTGGAGGACATGATGGTGGACATCGGTTACTGGTTCAAGGGTAGCACAAATCGGAAAGGATACCTGACAGGTATGCATGTTTGATACTATTAAGTGTAATATTGAAATGCTGAGCTGTAGAAAATATATGATATGGAATTAAATGTCTGGAACAGAGTTTTGTGAGCTCCATGAAGCGGAGTACATGGAGGTCCTCCTCCATGTCTCGGTTCGTTGGCTAAGCCTTGTGTGACCAGGATCCTGAGGCTTTATGAACCTCTGGCCAGCTACTTCAAATCTGCTGGTATGGTCATCATTTATCTATTTCTATATGCAGCAACTACATGGATTGTTAGTCGTATTATTGATAACCTCTTGTTTTGTGTTATTTATTGATTGATTCAAGATGAAAATCAGGCCAGGTTCAAGAGGCTTGTGCAGACATTCACTGACCCCATGACAGAAGTGTACCTGCTGTTCTTTCAAGCCACCGTACCAACTTTCACTACTTTCAACTTGCTTCTTCAAAGAGAGCGGTCATCAATATTTATGTTATATGATGAGGTGGGATTGGATTTTGCTGTTTTTCTATTGTGTCTCTTGCTGATATCTGCAGGGATCTTCTAAAACAGGTTTCACCTACTATTTTGTAAATGTCTGTTATAGATGGTGAAATTTGTACGCAAGCTTTGTTCAAAGTTCATTGTTCCAGCAGCTCTGCAGGGCCTTGAGGAGCCTGGTGACATTGCCTTTAAAGAGAAGGCAAACCATTTACCAGGTTAGTGTTTGACTATTATTATGATCAAACACTGTGCTATGTGATACATAACATGTGATATTTAGCCTTGTACCTAGCATTTTGTCACTTCATGAGTAGAAACCTAGTAAGGTGTGTGGTAGTCCTTCCATTAACAGTGGGCTTCTGGTTGGATTTCTTGCCCTATGTGTCTATTGCAGCATCAGCATGTTAAACCATTTATGTTAACCTGGTATGATGTATCTCTAACAGGAAGAAAATTGAACATTGGGTTCACAACCAGGGCTAAACTCAACAGACTAATTGACGAGGGTGACATCACACCACAGCAGGTGGATTCATTCCATGAAGCTGTGTTATGTTTCCTGACAAGTGCTGTGGACTATGCCCTAAAGAAGCTTCCACTGAAAGAGCCACTGCTCAAACATTCAACATTTGTAGATGTACGGCAGAGAGCTCAAAGTGACATCGGAGATGTCCTGTACTTTGTTGAAAGGTTAGTTTTTTCCCCTCTAATTATTGTCTATCATCTTAGCTAAAATATCCTGCTTTTTATGATATATGTTCACTCCTAAACTGCACATGAGCTATTCTTATATGGCTTCTCCTCAAAGATGCGTATAAACTGCTGCTGGTTGATGACAATATACCTAAAACGTAACAACTTGTAACTACTTTCATAAATAGGTTTCCCCATCTCCTCCCATACCATGGTCCAGAGGAGCATGACCTTCTGGGTGAGGAGTTTCTTAGTTATCAGACCATGCCAATGATATCCCTGCAGGACGAAACTGAAATGGAAAGCTTCTGGGCTGAAATGGCAACCCGGAAACATAAGGTAAAACAATTAATTTTTTGTGTTTCCATTTGGCAGCTGTGGCTTGGCTGTGTTGCTATAAAATTGTCGCATGCATATATTGTCATGCATTTTGCAAATTTTGCATATTTTTATCTGAACTGTGTTAATGGATCAACCTACAGTATACTTACAGTTTTAATCAATAAAAAAATCAAGGTATGTTTTTCCATTGTGTTCTTGATGCATTTTCCATAGGTGACAGGAGCCAACGAATTTGAGAGGCTTGCTGCCGTCGCCAAGCTGGTCCTGGTGTTGCCCCATTCCAACGCAGACGCTGAGAGGGTGTTTTCAGTTGTGGGACTGAACAAAACCAAGACCAGAAACAGCCTAGCATTGGATGGCACCCTGTCCTCAATAATGACCATAAAGATGGCCGACCTGGAGCCCTGTTTCAAATGGGAGCCCCCCTCAGATGTCATCAAGGCCTCCAAGAAGGCCACAGGCCAGTATAACCGTGCCCACAGATCATAGACAAGGACTAGCTTCTGATCTGCATCTGATACTGATGACCTCATTTTTAGTTATTTTTGTAATGCGTTCATCTGTTTTATTGCTTGAAAAAGTTGTACTGTTTAAGCACTTCAAGCACTTTATTTGTTGCACTTTTATTTGTTTCTAATGGACCATGTGGTGGGAGGCTTTGAATGAAGAATAATTCATCTCCCTAACTAATCTTGTCGTTTTTGGCTGAACATAAATCATTAAGTGCTCTTAAGAATACAATTATTCACAACATAGGTTAGGTTTCAGTTCAGAATTTGTTTAATACCATTGTTGTGATCAAAATATCAATCGACCTACCTAGGTAAACACTGGTCTATGAATAAGGCTATATTGTGGCACATAGGCAGTCATTTAGGCACAACAATAGTTTTCTGGTTTAATGTTCAACTCCAGACTAGGCCCTACAAGTCCGAATGCCAAACATGAATCAGAATAAGTTCAGGTATTGCACATCTTTAGTATCCAATCCAAAATTTCCTGGGGGTGGACCTTCATCTATGTCTTTGTTTCACAGAATGTAACCAATATTGTCCATCTCCAGTAAGCCGCCCCTATCAATGGCTTTGGGCCTACCCACAAACCACCAAAATGCAGGGTACAACATGGGTTCAACATCCAATTAATTAAAATTCTCTAAAATCTGAGCCACCAACTTGTGTGGCTGCGTTGTCGGGGGTAATTTTGGTTACCCCCAACAAAATCTCACTCCAAGGTTTTTTGAAAAGTTGGCAGCTCTGCTGTATTCGCTGACCCTGACATTGACTTGGACATAGTCGTCTGTTTTTTTTTTTTTTTTTCAATTGTGTTGCATTGCGGGCCATTTGAAATGTATACGCCCCGGAGGCCGGACGTTCTCCACCCCTGCTGTAGATCATGCTGTTTTAACATCTACGAATGCTTTTTCCACTGTTGGTTATTATTGCAGAGGAGAGTTGTAGTTTTTCTCATAGGAGGTGAGCTTTGGGTTGTGTGTGTCTCAGGCTCTGTGTGTGTGTGTGTGTGTGTGTGTGTGTGTGTGTGTGTGTCAGTTAGTCTTATCATTTTGCTCAGGTCGGTGTGTCTCTGGAGGAGTCAGGGTCTTAACTGGCATTTGATGTATCGTTAGGAAAGAGACGGTGATTGTATGGAGAATTTAAAGCTATGGTCTACGATTTGAAAGGTTTGAAAAAAGCATCCCCCCCCCCCCAAGCACACACACACCCCTCCCCTCTGTGCTCCTTAATCCCTCCCCTCCGAGCTCGTATCGTCCTCCCCTCGGAGCCTCCCACGAAGCACCCCCCCCCCAGGCTAACGTCTCTCGAACCAATAAACACTGCAGAGACAGAAATAGTCTCGACACGTCTAATAACACAAAAACAAGCTTTCACAGTCATAAACAAGCATCGGCATGAAAGTTATCTGTGTCACAATAAAGACGAAAGATGACCTGGGCCCTCATTTATAAAGCTTGCGTATGCACAAAACGGGGCTGGAAACGTGCGTACGCCACTTTCCACGCAAATGTTGTGATCTATAAAAACCAAACTTGACGGGAAAGTGTGCGTACCCGTAAGCAAACTCTGAGGCATGCGTACCGGTACGCACATTCTGGAGACTGGAGGGGAATCAGCAGTAAACGTGAGAAGAACTATATATTTTTGATGACTCGCACACATTTAATTACACTCCATATCATATGTTAAATCTGCGTTATCATGATGAACTCCAGCAATGTTTTTGACGCTATTAATGAGTGATATTATTTTTCATATTAACACCTTCTTTTAAAATCTGACTTGTATCTTAAATCAAAATCATTTTGAAATATTGAATCAGCGCTGTCACCGCAGGAGGAGGAGACGGCCCAAATGCATGTAATACATACAATAAATATCCTCCATTAGATCACTGCAGAACACAGCGGGAATAACTAAATATTCTCCTTATTTATGTGCATATATCATCAACGCACATAAATACAGCCATTAAGCCATCGTATACTTGTTACACTTTATCCTCGTTTTTAAACTACCAGAGTGCAGAGGAAATGCGCTATAATGAGTGGCACGCTGGTGCGCGCTCAGTCGTGGAGCGTGGAGAGCGCAACTTTACCGAACTTCAGGAGGCAGACTCTACCGCCCGGCAAAGGTGGTAGAGTCCCCAGCATGATGAGCCTCGGCCCCCTGCCCGACTGGAGGGGTATCAACAGGGCGCAAGAATCCGTGAGGATGTCATGCGTTTGTAATATAAGAAAGACAACAATCAATGTTCATTGTAAACGTATTATTTTATTAATCACATTGCGCGTTTGCCGTAGCTCATCTGCAACGTTGTTGATGGCGGCAATTGTGTCTCGCTGAAGTTGCAGGACGGCATCAGTGAGCACCCGACCGCTTGATGTAACATGCCTCCGGGGTGCGCTGCTGCTTTGCGCCGGACCCGGACGCTGTGCCGAGGGCCCGTCACGTCACCCTCCTCACCATCACCCTCCTCTACGCCACACGCTGCAGACTCTGGAAGGACAAAAACTATTGAACGTTTTGTTTTATATACAATAAAAGTTTAAAGTCTGTTTACCCTTATCCCTCTGGTCTCAGTCGCGTCTGTGTCTCCCTCCTTTTCGGAGACAATCCCCGTCAAAGTCACATCAAAATCAAACCTCCTCAAATACTCAAGCAATATATCAAATACATGTTGGTAAAGGAGCGGAAAGATGTAATTTACCTTCAGATCACCGTCCCACTGACGCCGTTGACGCCGTTGACTGCAGCAGCAATGCGTTGCCGCGTCTTTTTCTTCGTGTGGCCACTAAATTAAATTATTTTCCGGGCCTCCACCTCCCAAACAAGTGTCTCTTTCTCCGTTTCTGAAAAGTTACGTTTCTTCGCTTTTTTTTCTGACCTGTCGCCGTGATTCAGCACACGGAAACGATTGCATGCCGGCTCATTAACATAGTAAAATGTGGGCGTGTACAGGGCGGGATTCAGGTTCGCACACTTGTAGGTGATCCTGTGATTTATAAAGGGAACATTGCGTACAGCTTGCGTGCGCACAGTTTTATAAATCAGATTTTTTTTTGGCGCACGCAAACTTTGGCTTTTTGGCGTACGTACACTTTTAGTAAGGATCCTATGCAGAGTTTTATAAATGAGGGCCCTGGTCCAGGGTTTTAAACTTAGTTCAGAGTGAGATTTTGGCTTACCGTGCAATGCCGTCGCGTTGCGGTGAGTTTCGAGAGACGGCGCTGCCTCCCGCAAGCTCTCGAAAATCTTTTAAACTGACCGTTGTTGATCTAAAATAAAGACTGATTCAGCAACTGCATAGCTTATTTCTCGCATAAAATGTTTTCAGAAACACATTTCGGTTACCTAATTGCGTTAAATAAGATACCATTTTTTGAATTATCGCCGTAATTTATCTGCGTGTGAACAGGTTGAAATGCGCTGTTCAACAGAAACTCCGCTGTATCAGCATCGCTCTTCAGATCCATATATTCGCAGAGCTTTCCACCGTTCAAATGATGACCCGAGGTTTACTCGGGTTGGAGCCCTCTTTATGTTGCATCTCTGCTTTGTGTCTGTCTTTGCAGTGACAGACTTTCTCTTTCTTTTAGCCTTTGCCGGTGGGGCAAGCAGAGGCCGCTTGGGCAGGACTCATTTGGCTATGCATTAAATTGATACAGGTGATGCTAGGCCTGTTAAATTACCCCCACGAAGAGTTCCTCTCAACCTGCAACAGGAGGTAGCCGACAACCTCAAACAAATGCTCGACAGTGGCATCATTGGGCCCTCGTGCAGCCCTTGGGCAGCACCTGTAGTCTTGGTGCGAAAGAAAGGTGGGGGACTCAGATTTTGCGTTGACTATAAACTTAATGAGGTCACTTGTAAAGCCACAATAAGGACCCTGGAGTCTTCTGGCTCTGAGTGGGACATCATCTGGGATCTGCAATCGACGGATGCCATGTCACTAAAATGTTTAAAAGAGGCAAGAATAAAATATTGAATTAAGTCAGGGTTATTTACAGGGTTCGTACACATTTTACTATTCAATTCAATCACTTTATAAGCCAAGGATTTAAACAAAAATTCAAGCACTTTTCAGACCTTGAAAAACAGCATTAAAATTACAGCATTTTCAAAGATTTTAGATTTTAAGCAGCTGTACGAACCCTGTATTAAGTCTTATGGTTAGATGACATTAACCATGTCAATCTATACTTAATATGGCTTGTCACTTAGCGGTATCGTTTATTAACGGGAATATTAATTACCACGTATTACGCTACCTATGTATGAACATTAATATGGGTTAAAATAACACCTTTAACGTTACCTCCCCACGGCTCTCCCCCAGCCGGAGATAAACAAGCCGCCGGTGTCGCCGCAGCCGCCTCTCCTCTTCCTCAAAAAAATAAAAATATATATATACATATAAAAATCCCCAAAAAACTGGCTCCATCATTGTCGTCTGTCGTATTTTTGTTTTGACCGGTGTTTTGACCGGGCTTGGCCGGCAGAAGTGATGACGTCGCGACGCAATCTGGAAATGCTTCGTATGTTAGACCGCCCCATTTACCGACGGTTGACCCAGCCTTCGGAGTAGTCTCCGAAGGCGTTGCCTCCGTAGACCGCGTAGGCTGGGTCCTCCGAAGGCTGCAGACCCTGAATTGGGACACAGCTATAGAGCGCTTCAACCGTACACTGTTGTCCATGCTTTCATTGTGGTGAGACGTGGTGGGACTCACCAGTGAGTGACGTCAGGAGCAAGGACTCCCCAGTTATTGGCATGATGCAGGTGTGGCTGATTAGCAAGGCAGAGACAGAGGAGCTACAAAAGGACTCAGATGCAACATGGGTCGGTTGGAGTAACATGTACGGCGGCACGGCATTCTGCTAGGAGGGGGAGGGTGTCGTTCGTAGTGATTTAGAACTGCTGATGAAGACAGGTAGCCAGGGGAGTTAGCTGTGTATAGGCTAGGAGGGGAGGCTAAGTGCCTCCTGTAGGTAGACCAGGGCTCATTGTAGAGGGTGCTGGGCCGCCACCGCTCCCTGTATGGTGGCTTGTTGCCTGCCGTGACATTGACTTGCTGCCATATTGCTTGCTGCCTGCGGTAACATTGACCCTGCTGTTTGCTGCAATACTGACTCTGCTACTAGCCGGTTCCTGCTTTCGCCGTCAAGCGAAGCCGTTTCCCTGGGGAGTTGGACGGCGACACAAGTTCAGACCCCGGGGGAGGGTCTCGCCGAGTAGGCGAGCTAAGTACACTTAATTAGTATTACATATGTCTATTGTATATTGTGAACATTGTTTCACTGTGTACAGTGGTTCCTTAGCTTGGCGCGCTGTGTTCCCAGGTGTGCCTTAAAGCTAGAGTAATTAGCCTGTGTGTAGTGGTTCTTTAGCATAGAGTGCTGTGTTCTCAAGTGTGCCTTAAAGCTAGTGTGACTAGCCTGTGTGTAGTGGTTCTTTAGCTTAGCGTACCGTGTCCCCAGGTGTGTCCAAAGCTAGAGTGATTATCCTGTGCATAGTGGTTCTTTAGCATAGCGTGCTGTGTCCCCAGGTGTGCCTTAATGCTAGTGTGGTTAACCTGTGTGTGGGTGGTTTCTTCAAATTGTGTGCTGTGACCAAGTAGCATGCCTTAAGTCCAACTTTAAGGAAGCCTGTGTGTTTCTCCATGGCCGCCATCCCTACCTGGTCATAGCTCCCCACTCGTTTTATGAACCTTTAATGTTAATAAAGATTGTCCCTTTTTGTACACTAGCTTCTCTGTGTGTTTGTTCAAAGGTTCTGACGTTTCTGGCATTTATTGCCAAAGGTAAAACCCACATTTATTACATTATTATTGTTGTTACTATTATTACTTGTGAGTGTGTGGAACAGCTAACAAAAAAATTATTCTGTTCATCTCTCTTCTATTCCAATATTTATTGACCAGTATATATTGACACATGCCCATGTGTTTTTACTCCAAACAAATTCAGAAAATAAAATGCAGTATTTCTGTACATTGTCTCCTCCCTTATTCATTTACTTGAATACCTGTTAGTGGGGAATACTGGAATTACACCGTAGCTTGTTAGCCCTGACACTTGATAATAGTCTTAGGGTTGGCTAGGTTACATGAAGCAGAGTGTTTTGATGTCAGCAGAGGCTTCTCATATCAAACTGTCTCCACCAGTTTGTCTTGGATGAGTTTGAGATCCACTGTTGACAGTGTCTCATCACATGCGTCCTCATCATTGTATCGCTGAGGAAAAAGGTCACATATCTGAATTTCCTCTATTGATGGATCTAGAGCTGTAAGGTCAGTGGATGTATCCACTAAGAGGTCGGAGTAGTTCATAGTTGTTAATGTTGTGTCTAAATCATTGCAAGTTTCCTGGCTTCATCCCTGTCCGGACAGAAAAGCAGTAGTGGAGCTTGCAGGGAACAAACGTTTCAGACCAGCGTAATTTCTCCCCAGGACGATGTCCATGATGCATTCAAGAGACAACTCCTGGCAGTTTCATGGAGTTTTTTTATGGCCCGGAAATTACAGTGCTGTTTCTGGACAATAATCCCACTGTTCTTCGTGTGTGATGGCTGTCAACAAACTGGCAGAGTGTGGATGAAGAGCCAGGGGTTATATTCTTCCTCGAGGCACTGTACAAACCAGAATGAACAATAGTTAGTTGCTCTAGATAAGTTTTACCACCATCTTTGTATAGAAAATCTGCCCTGACATGATGATAATAGGTTCATGTCTTTATATGACAAGGAGTAAATATGAGCACAAGCAAGTTGCTGATAAACAAAGGAGTTGAAATGGGTCAAATAATCTGCACTCCAATGGGAATGTAAGCTTAGCACGGCAAACTATCAATGTTGAACATTCTGAAGTTCAGAGCGGCCGGAAGCAGTTTGACCTGGAATAGTTATTTCCAGAAGAGGTGAGAGTTTGAGTCGCTGTCTGAAGTGTGCAGCTGCGGAACAAGTGGAGATCCTCAGACAGTAGCTTCTGTTTCATTAAACTACTGCAATAATACTGATGTTGGTTGATTAATTTATTCAGTTTGAGCAGTAAAACAGGCGTCTGTGGAAATGGAGTGGGTTCTCCTCTAATGTGAAGCTCGCTGGTTCGATCCCCAGTTCCTCAAGTCTGCACGTTGAAGTGTCCTTAGTTCAGGTCCTAATGGGCAGGTGGCCCTTGTATGCCACCTTTTGAGGGGTGGAAAAACTATCACGCTCCATAAATGCAAGTCTGTTAACAAAATGATTTCCATAATCAATAAGATGTCAAGAATGAAGGCATATTGTGTTTTCTTCCTGGAACATATCACTTGCACTTTGCCACACTCAACCCATCAATAATGCATTTGTTTGCAGAAGTTATTAGAAATGAAAATATCAGGGATCAGGAACAGAAACCTTTACAATGATGAAATACAGTACACTTATATACTGCTTGTATTTATATTATTGGCTTGTATGTATTTTGTACAAATCAACACTAGCAACGAAACTTAATTTTGATGGTTTTTAAAAAGTGCACTGTAATAGCTTTGTTGATAATAAACCCATGTAACTAAAGGACGCTGGCTTTTTCCTAAAAGTATCTTTATTTTATTCTAACATTGTTCATTTATTAAAAATTACTAAACACATAAGAGTTCTGACGATTTTTACCTTGAACAGTCATATTGTCCGTATGTATTATAGACGATTTATATCAAACAAACTATAACAAACTACAGTGTAGTAAAAGTTGTAATTACTGTTGACTGTTGTGTACACTTTGGAGGCAGAAAAGTAACTATTTACTATAACTGCAATATGTAAATAATTATTCATCAGGTTGTTATGACTGCAGTCATTTTCCAGCCATTCTACTGTGCGTGTGTGCCCTGTGTTTTTTTTCTCCCTTTAATCTCCTATGCAAATAGACGTGCCATACCCGTGCCATGATTGGTGGAGTGGTTCCAGGCCCTGGCTCTTGATTGGCTGCACTCACAAACCACCTCATATATAAAGAGCCAAGATGGCGGACGTCGGCTGGCAGCAGGCATTCCAGCTCTATTGTCCTTATGAGTAGTTTAGTTTCTTTTGAGCAGTAAGGATGGACTGTCAGTTTTGTTAACAGTGTTTTCTCCTGTTTATTTAGTTAGGGAGGTAAGTCTGGTGTAATTTGTGTTTTCTTAAGTTTGGTTAGGTAAGGTTTATTATTTCCTAGACAGGAACCTTTGGTTTGTTATTTTGGCCTTAGCCCACCCTGAAGCTTATAGCTCAGCGTATATCATTTTTCTTAGTATTGAACTAAATCATTGTTTGTGGTTACTTGGGACTTGGGGAAGATGGGGCCTTTTTAGTGTTGTGTCCTAGGCCCCTAGACTGGGGCATAACAAGGTGATTTGTAGCTCTGTCTTTGGTCTCCACCATCTCCTTAGAAAAAATATTATCCATCTCTTTTGCTGCAAATTAGTCCCCTATGTTCATGAGCTAGCCAGGAACTGAGTCTGTTTGCTGCTGAGCATATGGTGCAGACTACTGTGTGTTGATCAGAGCTGAAGTTATTCACTACACAATGATGTTCAGCTTAGCTTAGCATAAAGTTTTGGTGTTTCTGCTGGCAACCTCATGGTGACGACAAAACAACAAGAAATTATTTCTCTTGGTTTCTGTGCGTCAATGGATTAAACAGACGATAGAACACGAATCAGTGAGCCTCAGAGGTTCTAGTAGGCTGTTTCCAGTCTTTATGATATCTGCTGGCTTTAACTGTGTCTCATCATCAGCTCTTAGCAAGAAAGCAAATAAGTAACTTTCCAAAATTATGAAGTATTCTCTAAAGGTCAGGGATTCAGGTTGTCCCATTTGGAGAGGTGGCAGTTATAGTTCAACAGAGAAAAACTGTGTCCATATGTGATTAATAAGCTGAAGTCTACCTTAAGCTCCATGCATTATGAAAGGTATGATGGAGCCTTTTAACTCTATGGCTCCATGTATAGTGCATGTTACCTACCCGTCTCTATTCCCATACCGCAATTATCCCAAAAATGGACCTACTGCCCATCTGCCCATTATCTGGAAAACACACACCCTCTTATTTTAAGGCCCATTGGTACAAAAAACACAGAAGAAATAGTAGCAAATGGCTCATTATCATGTAGTATGACGTCCTTCCCAGTTTTTACTACAGTTAAACTACAGTCAAAATAGAATCAAAACCACAGCATTAAGTTAGTAGTAAAAAAAAAAGAAAAGTTTGTGCTGTAAATGTGGACAGTTTGGTGAGTCTCTGATGTGTTTGGGTAGAGAGCTCCAGAGGGAGGTGGCAGCAATGGAGAAGGCTCTGTCAGCCCAGCTTTGGTGTTGGTCCTGATGGGAGGAGGAGCAGGTCACTGGAGGATCAGAGGCTACGGGAAGGATTGTGGTGGTGGAGCAGGTCGGTGAGGTAGGATGGGACCTGGTTTTGGAGGGCTTTTTGACTGCGTCACCGACCTGTTTGTTGACTTGTGCGTTTTGACAAAATGTTGCTGTTGTATGTGTGACTGAGGATGGGGTAAGCTGAAAATGAATTGCCCTTCTCAGGACAATAAAGTTTAAAAATAGAATTTCTGCAGCGCTTTTGTCGTCTTCTTAAGGCTCCTTACATTCAGTCTACATTCATCCATTCACACACTGATAGCAGAGGAGTCGCCTGCACATCAGGATCTAATCTAATCCAACTCATTCACATGCCGATTGCACAGTCTTCGTCCTCAATTTTTGGGGTTTAGTATCTTGCCCAAGGACAGTTTGTGAAAACGGAAACCATGACGACATATGAGGTTACCAAGGGAGAGCATGTCGATGAACAGGAGATGACCAAGCACCGAACCCTGGGGGATGCCTTGGGAGAGGGGAGTTCTGGAACAAGTGCCTTTGTTTATGTTGATGAATTGATGTCTGTTGGTGAGAGATGACGTTAACCAGGAGAAGGCAGAACCGGTGATGCTGAGGCTGGATTCATGGCGGGAGAGAAGGATGCTGTGGTTGGTGTTAAAGGCAGAAGTGAGCTTGAGGAGGATAGGGATGTTGAGATCAGGAGGTCATTGGTGACTTCAGGGGGCAGTTTTAGTGCTATGCTGTGACTGGAAGCCAGATTTAAAAGGTTTAAACAGGTCGTGGGAGTCCAGGTCTGCTTAAAATTGTGCGACAATGCCTTGCTAATAATAGCATCCTGAAGCTTACACTCTCTCTCTCCCAGCCATGGTGTTTGTGACTGACAGATGTATGGGGCTTTTTAGCAAGAAGTGCTGTCAGACTTCAGCAGCCTTTCAAAACAGTGCAACAAAACCCTGCAGCTATACAAAGATGGCTGTCTGCGGGGACAACGTGAATCAAGTACACCTATTTACAGGAAGGCCAGGAAGGCTGAGAAAAACAAAAGGTTATTTTTCACATTTACCCACTTCTATATTATCCATGACTGCTTCCATAATGTCTGCATATGCTATCTATATTTCATAGCACTTCCCTGTCCACTTGAGACAACAACTACCATTGTGTTTCAAAGCTTACATTAATTAGAGTGTCTCCTTACACGGTTCATCATATAGTAATTAGCTTAGTGTAAGATCCAGGCCCCTTCCAAGTACAACTATTTAAACAGCATGCACTCTTTTCTGTGCAGACTAAGTGAGTGTGCTCAAAGCTGTCTGGGTGTTTGTATTCCCCAGGTTGAACACATGCACAGCTCAAAACAGAAACGCAGTGGATCGTGGGAGGTTTCTCTGTGTTGGGTTAAAGCCTGTATGTCCCCACTCAAGTGCCATGGAAATCCCATTGGGACCGAGCACATAGCTCCATTCTCTGTGGCCTAATCAAGTGGTATCTGAGCTCCAATCCTCTTATGCTGCTTGACTGGACCACAGTCTAAGGCTTTGCAGTTGCCGGCTGGAACTCCAGAGAGAATGAGAGGGACTACTTTTGTTTCACTCTCTTCCTCACTCCCTAAACATAGCCCTCGACATGTTAACGTATGCGTGCATTGGTAACACGCTGAGGATTATCCATCTGCTGCTGCTTTTTTTTCATGAACTGATCAATGCAAAGCGAGGAGAGTGTGGAAATGAGTCTCGCTCTCACTAAATCTGTATGCCTCCTCTTTTTGACAGGCTCCAATTACCTTTGTGGGAGGTACAAAGGTTGGTTCCTCGACAAGCTCTTTTCACGCAGTAGTACAGAAATTCATGGCTCCAGAAAAACTTCTCGGACCAAGCCACTTCAGCGAGATCAAACAAGCTGATTTCTCGCTTTTTTAGTGTGTGGAGATCCAGACCGTATGCCTTTTGAGAAGTATTGTGCAAGGTTCAGATCCCCCTGTCCATACTTGGGTCTGGGTCGATGCTTGGATGAATTGAAAGAGGTAATTAGCATTTCCATGGATAGGGACTGAGGATCCCATGTTGCGTCCAGATGTCCGAGCCAGTACTTGGGCTATTAGCTCACTGGTCCATGAGACTTGATCCATAGATGGAAGACAATGACCCAAGCCCTAATTAGTTCTACCAGTCAAGTGTTCCTAATTGGATTAGGGGCATGGCTTTTTTGGGCACTGTGTATCAAACACAGCTGAGGAACCATTACAGTCCACAAAGCGGCCGTCAGAAACTCTCACAAACACAGACAATTACATGTAGATAGAGTATACAGGCAAGATTTCAAAAACTCTCCCAGGACAAAACCACAGAATCTGCTCACACTGGTCTTTATTTCGCTCACACTGGAAAGCAGATACTTATCACATATTGTGCATTGACATACTGGAGAGTCTGGCATGCATGCTAAGCTTCTCTTTGCCTCCACAAAACAAAAAGGCTTTCACCGAGCCGCAATAGGCCGAGAAGGAAACGGCTTGCACAAAAAACTGTACAAACCATTGTATAGCATCGCACTCTCTATTCACCAACGATTTGAACACAGCAAGGTCAACAACAGAACTGTGTATCTATTGAAAGGACCACAGGAGAAAGAGATTAATGCAGTGTGAATGGACAGTAGTAAAGGAGCATTGCATATCTCTCTGGTGCTCGTGTTCATTTTATCAGCGGATTAACAAGATGACAATAACTACTTTCAGTATAAGCCATGAATAAGTTAAGGATAGGGAGCAAATGCTTCACTCAGCAAGGGCATTTATCTGAGTTACAGCACTGCTGCATATACTCTGCACATGTAGGGGATTGTAAAAACTGCAAAAATGCAATAATGATTACTGACCTACATTTCATTTTTATTGAAGCTAATTGCTCAAATTCTGACAATACAAACAGTAATTTTTTGTTACGATTAATTTATTATGAGGTGTATCCTACGAAAGGGGAAAACACATCTGGTGATCAATTTTCTATGAAAATAGTTTTCTCTCCTGTGTTATGACTTGGCAACAGGTGGGCAAAGAGTTTGCCAGAATTGTTGTCATAATCATTTTTCTCAATGTTTGGTATTTTGGCTGAATGCACCTCTATTCTTTTTTTGTGATCAAATGTTTTTATTTATATTTTATATTTTCTTTTTCTTTTGCAGTAGTGGCATCAGCAGTTATGTCAAATAAGCGTTACAACATACACTTACACATACCCCACCCCTTTGGACCTTAACCATTCAGTGGACAGGAATCATAACAGTAGGAAAACAACAATAATAACAGTGAAAATTAGAAATAAATAAATACCTAAATAATCAAAAATTAAATTAAAAAATGAATAAATAAAAAAAAAGTTCAGGCAAGATTAATAAGAGTTGGACAGGGAAAGCTGCAATACATGGTGTTCGTTTGAAATACATCTTGCAAGTCTGGTTTTGATGTGATCTGCTGCCATGTGCCTAGATAAGATATTTTGTTGCTTTGCATTATTGAATCGGGCTGTAGATATTTCCAAATAAATAATATCAAGAAAAGTCAAATACCAATGAGAAATATTAAGCCTATGCGGTGGTTTCCATCTTATTGCAATTATCTTTTTTGCTGCTGTTAGGCCAGCAAGTAGTATTCGTTTTTGACACTGTGGCAGATTGATTGTGGATAGGTTATTTAATATAAGCGTATAAGGGTTTGCTGGTATATTTTGTGCTGTTATAGAAAACAATGCAGCTGCAACCTGCTGCCAAAATTCAATGACAGGTTTGCATTCCCAGACCATATGCATGAAAGTCCCTGGCTTATTCTGTGAACATATAGTACATAACGAGCTATCCAGGATCTTCATACGGTGGAGCTTGCAAGGTGTAAGATAGGTTCTGTGCACAAATTGATAATGAATAAATTGATGATCTGGGTTCCTGGAAGATGAGATCACATTAGTCTATACATCATTCCAGTCAAAGTTTGGGTCCCAATCTGATATGTCCCTACCCCATACTGCATCTAAATTTAAAGGCTTATATGATTTCTTTAATATATATTGATATATAGCAGAGACCACACCCCTTGTTTTTAATTGATCTATTAACTCAGTCAAGGGATGCACCTCTATTCTATGTAATAAATACGATTAAACGCCTTCATGTTTTTTACCAGTTGAGTTTCAATTCACATGACTTTCTGACAAACATATGTACCTTGCCTTTAGAGTGCCTGCAGAAATCAAAAGTGAGTCAAAATCAAAAGTAAGCCATAAGTCTGTCATATCAGTGGAATCGACACCCTCTGCCCAGCAACAGGAATGCGTCCTGTGTCTTTAAGGAAACCGATGTCTTTAGTGGAGTGGTGATGAAGACATGTTCACCAAAGACCCGTCTCTACTGTCCAAAGATTGTTTATCTGATTATTCTGCTTTACTGAGCATGCTGATCTGTGAGTGGGTGGAATCCACTCACAGATCATGTTCACTTTATTGATGTCTTAATGAGCCTTGCAAATTACATCATATATGAGTCAAATTCGAGTCAAACATCATTCTAAATATACACCAAATGATTGTCACAGTTTGAAGCTGGGGAAAAAGGGTAAAGGAGGGTTAGACCCAAATGCAGGCAAAAGGACAAAAAAGATAAATGCAAAAATGTTTATTTGAACTAACAAAACAAAGTAACAACTTAGTGCGGCCATGAGGGTAAAAAAACAACTTACTTTAAAGGACACGGGAGGCTGGACACGGGAACATACAGAACTCCAAGGAAGGTAGTGCAGCATGTGGACCAAACAGCCATGAACACATACAACGATCCGACAGAGAGACCGGGGAAACACACAGACTATACACACAGGGAGGCAGGGAGCTGATGGGGGACAGGTGAAACACATCAGGGGCCCGTTTCATAGAGCAGGTTCAACAAACTCTGAACCTAACCCTGAACTCTGAGTTGACCAACTCTGAGATGGGCAACTCTGAGTTTTCAGTTTCAGAACAGCGGTTTTGAATTAGTTCAGTCAACTCTGAGTATGTAAACTCTGAGTTACGCGCGTGCCTGCCGACTCTATAAAGCCATCACAATGGAGCTCCGATACTACGATTCACCATGGCAACGGGGAGAGCGTCATTAGATATTACCGAGTGTTTATGTAGAAAACAAGCTCATCCTGAGAAAGCGGAGCAACGTAACTGCAGCAAAGTAGCGATAGTTGGCGTGGCAGACAATTACCGCCCGATCTAATGTGTATAACTGAATGAAACAGTCTATTGATCTAAAGGTAATAAGTCTTTATTTTCAGACTTGCACAGCGACATTGTGGTGTAATGGTTAGCAACACCGCCCACGGTGCAGGCGACGGGTTCAACTCCCGTAGTTCACAAAGTAGAGCACTGAATTAATTATCATTTTCATTGGGTGTAATCCCCCCAGGCACGGAAAGAAAGTGGCGTCAGTTGAAAATTAAGCATAAGAATATTACGCAAATACGTTGACTAAGGTATATGATTTGAATCATATTTCACATATTAAACAATAAATATAAGCAGATATTTCAACACAGAAATGTACTTAAACATTTCATAAATCTCCCGTTCGCAAAAACACTACCTCCGCAAAGAATCTGGTTGCGGATTATGTCCGCGATATGAAATGTTGAAAATGTCGGAGAATATTGTTTAGATAATATCTAATGTGATTGGAAGGAAAGGTAATCAAAATTGTCTCCCAACGCAAAGCTGCTAGAATCACTTTTATTTCCATATCGATTAGGTTGGAAAGGATGGCACATTTTTTTCAGAGTTGGTTCAGATTCCGGAAAAAGGCGGAGACATGTAGGGAGAAACTCAGGGTTTGTTGAAGCAAACCTGCTAGCGAGCAGGTTAGGTTCACGGAGTATGTTACCCGGGTAACTGACTCAGATTTATGCTGAACTGGCTTTGTGAAACCGAAAAACCAGAGTTTCCCTCATCTCAGGGTTAACTAACTCAAGGTTTTCACTAAACCTGCTTTGTGAAACGCACCCCAGGACAGGTAGGTCATCAACACCAGGGGTTGGGGGAGTCAGGTCCTTACGGTGACGGCTGTTGATGGTTATTGTTGGTTTTATTTATCTGCGGCCAAATCGTCATCTTATGAATATTTATGGATCAGGTGGTTGGGCTAAGATGCTAGCGGTAGCTTTCACTTGTTGTCATAGCAACAGCAAACATCCGGTCAAGAAACTTGTTTGCTTCCTCTATGACAAGGAAACAA
This sequence comes from Eutrigla gurnardus, assembly GCF_963514095.1. Classification (NCBI taxonomy): domain Eukaryota; kingdom Metazoa; phylum Chordata; class Actinopteri; order Perciformes; family Triglidae; genus Eutrigla; species Eutrigla gurnardus. The sequence continues at coordinate 4,061,580 of NC_139919.1, forward strand.
CTTCTCCTATACCTTCTTATCCGGGAGTTTTTGTCCAAAATGTGTCACCATGTTTTCTAGCAGCACTCTAACCTTCCTGTCTAATTATTCTGTTGTTGGTGGGATGAGTTACATGTTATTCTAAAAATTGCTACTCCCCTCAGACTTACAACCTCTGACTTACAACCCAACAAGTACAAAAAAACAGAAAAATACAGCTTACTGTGTCCTAGTGAGAATAAAATGGGACAATAGGTTGGGAAAATAAAATTGTGCTTTTTAACCTTTGATGAAGCTTCACATAAACAACCAGCCTATATGGCTATTTTGCTGTCAGCCTCATGACTCAACAAGCAGACGCAATAAAATGGAATATAAAATACTCATGGGGCTCAAAATGATTCAAAATAGGAGTAAACTGAATTGAAAAGACCACAGTGCAGATCTCTTAATCAAAGCCCCAGTGGTCCTGGTCTCACGGGGAGACCAGCATAAGTAGCATTTCCCTTTCTCATACTTTATACTACGTCACCAGCTCCCAATGCTGCTAAGTCACATGGATGTGTGTAATTCCTGTGTCCACCACTACAAAGTGACTTTCCATTGGCATTGTGTCCGTGATGCCAACACAAATTATTTCTCATGTTCCCTAACTGGCTTTATTCTGCAGTGTTTTATTTATATTTCTCCAAACTTCTTATTTCACTTGTATTTATTGTTTTCTTATATCACCTTATGCTTTATAGCCTTTTATGTCTTTAATTGTGTATAACTGTGGAAAGGCTGATGATAAACCATACGCCTCCACCGGAGACCCGTTGGGTGAACTCTGTTGTTTTTAAATGTGCTTTAAACACAAAATGCTTTGACTTTTACCAGTGTTCTTCCCCCAGCACCCGTAATCTGTGAATGTAAAGGCGGTTTATAATGCCAGGAGCCAGCACAGGTCTCTGCACAGGTCACTAATGTGCTCAGAGGTGGAGCAGGTCACCCTTTAATCGGTGGTTCAATTCCTGGCTCCTTCAGTCCACATGCTGAAGTGTCCCTGGGAAAGATACTGAAGTATGTATCTGTCATTATATAAGCTATTGCTATTTAAAATACAAATGTTACCTTTTGGTAACATTTTCTTTTTCACTTCTTTACTGTTTTTTTCTGCTGTGGTCATGGGTAAAATCAACGGAACTGTCGGGAAGTTGGTCAAAACAAGATGATGTCTGTCAGTCTGTCTGCTTGACTGATAAACAACAGATCACTGCACTAAGAGGATCACTCTGAGGGGAAAAGACAATCTGTTGACACTGATGATCTTCTTAGAGGGGACAGAGAGCTGAAAGGTCCAAAAAAGAGGAGGCTGTTGTCGCTCATTAGCTGCACCATTGACTTTTATTTAAATTTACATGAACAATGCAGACCCTGAAAATGCCCAGCTTCACTTCATATCAACAGACACACATACATACATATCTTTGGTGCTGTTACACAGAACACAGACAGTATTTTATCCAGGACTGTAAAGTGGTCAACAAGTCCCGACTAAGGTTCACATTCCACACCCTACAAGTCTGCTGGGTCTGACCCAGCCTGAGGCGGGCCCCTCTCTCACCCACAAGGAGCCCTGGAAGAGCGGAGAGGAGGCGAGCTGTCATGATGATGCTGATAAGCTGCAGCATGTGTGGGCTGCAGAGGGACCGAGGGATCAGCGGGGCATGAAAGATTCGGGGAGCCACCCAGTCTTTCAGCTGCCTCTCAGAACTTCCTGCACAGCTGGGATGAGAGAGGCAGCGGTGGTAACAGGCACACTCAGGGGGTCCTCACTCAGCCGGTGTGAGCTGCAGATTATGACAAGTCACAACCATAAAGCCTGTGATCCTCCCAACATCCCCCAACATAGGAGTGGTAAGACACTCACCCCACGGAGAGCCACTCGGTTCGCTGTGAATGTAAACCAAACTGGCTATTAGAGCTGAACCTTGATGGAGTCCTCATTCTAATGTATCACAGCGAACGTGACACTCTCACAACATTTTCACCAACACGCCTGGACGTGGACCATCATCCAAGTGACGCTCCTAAATCAGCTCCCTGCTGACAGAGTGCTGCTGTCAGCTCAGCTGTGATTCACTGTACTGCATCCTCATTAAAAGCATATTAAATGACAGCGGAGGTCATGATGTGATAACTCCATGGTAAATGTGAGGCTGCTGAGCTGTTAACCCTAAGTGCAGCACTGGTAAAACTGTAAAAATTAAGACCCCATTTACACGTTGGAAAAACACATATATTTTGGTGTGTATGATGTTATTATTGAAAAAGAAGGGGGGGAAATATGAGTAAATGTGGCTCATTTGCATATCTATTTTTAAATGCCGGTAGAATTGCAACCAAATAAGATAGAGCAATAATTCTCTCTGAATATGAAACTGTGTTACACACACACACACACACACACACACACACACACACACACACATACATGTGTATATAGCATGTCCCAGAGCACTTCCAGAATCTTCCATCCTTCCTTTGCAGTACAACCAGTATTTTGTAGGTATATCTAGTAAAACGTGCACACGACATAAACATTATAATCCAGACTGCTGCACTTTCTACGTTGGATTATATGTGATGGCGTTGTGAGCATGAACTATCACGCGGTTTTCCTTTGCGGCACTAGGCTAACTGCGGCAAACAGGACTACAGTGGAGCTAATTACACCGTCGGATGAAGATGGGGTTTCTGTCCCCTTATCTAGGCCGGATTCTACCATCAGTGGAGAATGACTTTATTGAAGGGATAGATCCGTCCCATTACATCTTTGCATACATTCATGAAATATTGTGGTAACGCTTTAAATTACGGTCCTTGTAATAAGCATTACTTAATACGTAATAAGGCCCTTATAAGTGCATACAAGATGCTTATTAACATTATTATGCGTTTATAAGACTATATATGTATTAATAGTCTCAATATAATATAGTTATAATGAGACTATAAGAGATTTATAATAACTAATAAGAAACTTGTTAACTGTTTGTTGATGCCTAAGAACATTAATAAAATCCTCATGAGTATGTTATCATTGTTCATAATGACATTACAAACACGTATATTGACTCAACTAGCCCAACCATGATGTCTTTATCATGCCTTTATTAATCTTTTTTGTTTGATTTATTAACATTAATATATACTTTATTGCTCATGTATTATAAGTTAACTATACACTTGTTAACAATTGACTGCGCTTTTTGCAGGTACCGGATCTAAAGCGAGAACAATGTCTTATTAAGGCTGATAAATCTTGTATTGTGCATTATTATGCCTTTAAGAATATTTCTTTTCTTGCTTTATCACAATAAACTGTACTTTATTATGCCCTTATTATCAGTTAACTATGCACTTGTTAACAGTTAACTATGCTTTTTGCAGCTACCAGATCTAAAGCAAGAACAATGCCTTATTACGTATAATAAATCTTCTATTATGCATTTATTTATGGCTAATGATTTTCACAACTTCCACATCTGGAACGAACAATACATGTGGTCAAGGTTGATATGATGGAAAGAAAAAAATACTTAACACAACAAATGTTTCAATGGTAAAGCCCAAAAAGGTTTTATTTATTGCTGTGGCTTTCAAAGACACATTTTCGTAAAAATGTACAAAAAATAAATAAAAATAATAATAATAATAAAAAAAGAAAAACACCTACAACTGGGTTTTGAAAAAAAAGTATTCCTAATAATTTAATACAAAAATAAAAATCACCTAAAAAACAGGTGTTTGAAAAAAGTACACACTCTAGAATACTAAGCAAAACGTCAATGAACAAGTGCAACATAAAACTGAGGTAGTTTTTTTTTTTTAATTCCACTGAATATTTTGCGTTTAAACATTTTACAAAAGACTCTTAAAACTGAATTGAACCCTGAAACTGGTGTGTGTGGAAATAAGCCACTACAGGGCTCCGGTCAGAGAACAGGCAGTCATCAGTTTGTTCACAGTCTTTACTGCCAAAATGAGCATATTAACGATGCAGTATGATGGTGCATAACAGATCAGTTTCTGAAATAAACACAGAAACACAATTGAGTTATTCCTGATAACTAACATTAATATATGCGTTTAATTACTATATGCATACTCGTATATACATACATGTAAGTAATAAACACTAACACTAACAGTCAACCACTACATTTCTTAATTGACAACAAAGCCACGTTTCATTTCCACAATAAGACAGCCAAACTAGCTAATGTGGCCACTTAGCTCAACACACAGCTAATACTGTAACAAACTAGTTGCTGGAACAACTCCTCACTGATATTGCAGGAGTTCATCAAACACACTTAACAGCAGTCTGGAGTGAGAACTAGGTTATATCACCACATTAATTTCACAGTAGCAATAATCTCCAAACCTCCAAACCTGCTCCTTAATACTCCGCCACGCTCTTTCTATGTGCTGTGTATGGGCACCGGTTTGGGGATCTACATACCACCTTGCATGATTTACAGTCATGTGATTGTAGCCAAGTTCAGGGAGGGAACGATAAGCACACCATTCATCACTAATGATGTCTGATCCTATCCTGACATGATGTGCAATCAGGGGGACAAGATCTTGTGCAAATGTAAAATGTTAAATGTTCAGTGGAATTAAAACAAAAAAACAATCTACCTCAGATTTATGTTGCACTTGTTAAATGTTCAATCACCTGTTTTAGGTGATTTTAACTTTTGTAAATTTTTAGGAGTAAAAACTAATGTTGCACTTTGCAAAATTGTACTTTTCCATGTTAACTGATGTTTTACATAATAGGCCCAATATTTAAAGTTATAAAGTGTACGTTTTTTTTTCAAAAGCCAGTTGTAGGTAATTTCTTTTAAATAATACATTCATAAGAGATTTATTATACTTAATAAGGCATTGTTCTCGCTTTAGATTTGGTAGCTGCAAAAAGCATAGTTAACTGTTAACAAGTGCATAGTTAACTGATAATAAGGGCATAATAAAGTACATTTTATTTTGATAAAGCAAGAAAAGAAATATTCTTAAAGGCATAATAATGCACAATACAAGATTTATCAGCCTTAATAAGACATTGTTCTCGCTTTAGATCCGGTACCTGCAGAAAGCACAGTTAACTGTAAACAAGTGCATAGTTAACTTATAATAGATGAGCAATAAAGTATATATTATTGTTAATAAATCAAACAAAAAAGATTAATAAAGGCATGATAAAGACATCATGATTGGGCTAGTGGAGTCAATGTACGTGTTTGTAATGTCATTATGAACAATTATAACATACTCATGAGGATTTTATTAATGTTCTTAAGCATCAACAGTTAACAAGTTTCTTATAAGTTATTATAAATCTCTTATAGTCTGCTATTAACTATATTATATTGAGACTATTTATACATATATAGTCTTATAAACGCATAATAATGTTAATAAGCATCTTGTATGCACTTATAAGGGCCTTATTACCTATTAACTAATGCTTATTACAAGGACCGTAATATAAAGCGTTACCAATATTGTTTGTTTTTGAGTTAGTGAAAAGTAAGGAAAATATACAACTGTAAGAATTACACGCCAATACGCATCATTATAATATTATTCTCTTGCTGAACACATCCGTGTAACCTCTTCTCTGTGCAGTGTGGATGATGTTGAGGAGGAGGAAATCAAGGCCTCCTGCTCCCCTGAGGCACCCTGTACCCTGGAGGGGGAGGAAGGAGTCGGCCTCCAGCAAACGGGCTGCAGCAGTCGCTTCACTGGCATGCGCTGCAGGTCAGAGACACTCTCGGTGATGGAGCTGGCTGGAAAACACCCCCCCCCCCCCCACATTTCATGCCCAAAAGAAGGCCAGGTGTGTAGCCACCTCTTCCACAGTATGCGGGCAATCCATCTCCACCTGAACTGTTCAGGATGTTCTTCGACCAGGCTACACAGAGGCTGAAATGTATCAGTACATTGGGATCACACTATACATGGGGATACTGGGGCGTACAAGTTCCATCTTCAATGTGTCATATCCTGCGAAGGACATGTCCAGAGAGCGGTTCCTCACCATCACTGTGAGAGTGACCCTGCAGAAGATGCCTTCAATGACAGCAAAAAAAGGCACAGATGATTAGGACTCTGCACAAAATACGCCCCCTGTATGACAGTTGTAGCTTTGTAGCCTGCAAAGCTGTGTCGCACCACAAAGAAAGCTCTAATAGTAGCAATGAGGAAGATAAACACATTGTCCATAGGATTGAATTGGAAGATAAGGGTTCAACAGCGACACAGGCAACAAAGCAGTGTGGAAGAGGCTAATTGTAAAGCAAAGAGAAGACCAGCCATTGTGGAAACCAACAAACAGATACATGGGTGGTGCTGATCTTATGAATATGCTCTCTGCCCTGTACAAAATGAGCTTCAAAACCAGAAGGTGGTATTTGTATATTTGGTGGCGTAGTGTCACAATAGCGCTCATCAATGCTTGGACCCTGTAACATAGAGACATGAAGGCACTGGAGCTAGAAAAAAACACCATGCCCCTGAGAGTTTTCATGCCTCAGTTGGCTCTTGCCTGATAGGTGCAGGAAAATGGAAAGTCAGGATCGGCAGACAACTGTCCACTCCACCACTAACCTCACCACCACAAACACCAACAGCACCATGGAGAGCCCATCGTGCAGTGTGCCTCCGGATGTGAGGAGAAATGGGGTCGACCACTTCCCAACCTGGGCACAATGAAGGTGCAAGCACTGCAAAGTAACTCCTCACTGTTCCTGTGTGTTCTGTGCAAAATGCAATATCCATCTCTGCCTAAACAAAGACAGGAACTGTTTTCTTGCTAAGCACTTAAAAATAAAAGAAAAAGAGATTGAAAAGGGCAGAAAGGTAGAAAACTTATTGTTATTGCCCGAATTGTGTGTAATTACTGATGTATCAAATATGACACGAACAAAAAACGGATTTTTTACATTTTATCTATTTTTTCTTTGGTCAGGCGTTATAGGTTCACAGTCAGAGTGAAAAAATGATATAGCTGGCCTTGTGCTGAAAAAAAGGTACCAAACATTCGTATGACAAACGTGTTTTATGTGGTGTATAAAAGCAAAAATCCAAAGTGTACAAAAATGGCCAAAATAGCCCCAGATCCACAGGGGTTTATTATATGATTAACATTATAATAATAATGTTTATTGTCCAACACTTATTTATACTAAGAGAAAATAGATAGCCCCATTGAATGATGTGAACTGATTTCTACCCTGAGGGGGGGGGGGGGGGGGGGGTTGTCAGGGTTCCCCTGGACAGGGTAACAGTCTATCACAGGGCTGACATGTAGAGACAGACAGGTAACCAGTCTATCACAGGGCTGACATGTAGAGACAGACAGGTAACCAGCCTATGACAGGGAGACATGTAGAGACAGACAGGTAACCAGTCGATCACAAGGCTGACATGTAGAGACAGACAGGTAACCAGTCTATCACAGGGCTTATATGTAGAGACAGACAGGTAACCAGTCTATCACAGGGCTGACATGTAGAGACAGACAGGTAACCAGTCTATCACAGGCTGACATGTAGAGACAGACAGGTAACCAGTCTATCACAGGGCTGACATGTAGAGACAGACAGGTAACCAGCCTATGACAGGGAGACATGTAGAGACAGACAGGTAACCAGTCGATCACAGGGCTGACATGTAGAGACAGACAGGTAACCAGTCTATCACAGGGCTTATATGTAGAGACAGACAGGTAACCAGTCTATCACAGGGCTGACATGTAGAGACAGACAGGTAACCAGTCTATCACAGGGCTGACATGTAGAGACAGACAGGTAACCAGTCTATCACAGGCTGACATGTAGAGACAGACAGGTAACCAGTCTATCACAGGGCTGACATGTAGAGACAGACAGGTAACCAGCCTATGACAGGGAGACATGTAGAGACAGACAGGTAACCAGTCGATCACAAGGCTGACATGTAGAGACAGACAGGTAACCAGTCTATCACAGGGCTTATATGTAGAGACAGACAGGTAACCAGTCTATCACAGGGCTGACATGTAGAGACAGACAGGTAACCAGTCTATCACAGGCTGACATGTAGAGACAGACAGGTAACCAGTCTATCACAGGGCTGACATGTAGAGACAGACAGGTAACCAGCCTATGACAGGGAGACATGTAGAGACAGACAGGTAACCAGTCGATCACAGGGCTGACATGTAGAGACAGACAGGTAACCAGTCTATCACAGGGCTTATATGTAGAGACAGACAGGTAACCAGTCTATCACAGGGCTGACATGTAGAGACAGACAGGTAACCAGTCTATCACAGGGCTGACATGTAGAGACAGACAGGTAACCAGTCTATCACAGGCTGACATGTAGAGACAGACAGGTAACCAGTCTATCACAGGGCTGACATGTAGAGACAGACAGGTAACCAGTCTATCACAGGCTGACATGTAGAGACAGACAGGTAACCAGTCTATCACAGGGCTGACATGTAGAGACAGACAGGTAACCAGTCTATCACAGGCTGACATGTAGAGACAGACAGGTAACCAGTCTATCACAGGCTGACATGTAGAGACAGACAGGTAACCAGTCTATCACAGGGCTGACATGTAGAGACAGACAGGTAACCAGTCTATCACAGGGCTGACATGTAGAGACAGACAGGTAACCAGTCTATCACAGGGCTTATATGTAGAGACAGACAGGTAACCAGTCTATCACAGGGCTGACATGTAGAGACAGACAGGTAACCAGTCTATCACAGGCTGACATGTAGAGACAGACAGGTAACCAGTCTATCACAGGGCTGACATGTAGAGACAGACAGGTAACCAGTCTATCACAGGCTGACATGTAGAGACAGACAGGTAACCAGTCTATCACAGGGCTGACATGTAGAGACAGACAGGTAACCAGTCTATCACAGGGAGACATGTAGAGACAGACAGGTAACGTCTATCACAGGGCTTATATGTAGAGACAGACAGGTAACCAGTCTATCACAGGCTGACATGTAGAGACAGACAGGTAACCAGTCTATCACAGGGCTTATATGTAGAGACAGACAGGTAACCAGTCTATCACAGGGCTTATATGTAGAGACAGACAGGTAACCAGTCTATCACAGGGCTGACATGTAGAGACAGACAGGTAACCAGTCTATCACAGGCTGACATGTAGAGACAGACAGGTAACCAGTCTATCACAGGGCTGACATGTAGAGACAGACAGGTAACCAGTCTATCACAGGGCTGACATGTAGAGACAGACAGGTAACCAGTCTATCACAGGGCTTATATGTAGAGACAGACAGGTAACCAGTCTATCACAGGGCTGACATGTAGAGACAGACAGGTAACCAGTCTATCACAGGCTGACATGTAGAGACAGACAGGTAACCAGTCTATCACAGGGCTGACATGTAGAGACAGACAGGTAACCAGTCTATCACAGGCTGACATGTAGAGACAGACAGGTAACCAGTCTATCACAGGGCTGACATGTAGAGACAGACAGGTAACCAGTCTATCACAGGGAGACATGTAGAGACAGACAGGTAACCAGTCTATCACAGGGCTTATATGTAGAGACAGACAGGTAACCAGTCTATCACAGGCTGACATGTAGAGACAGACAGGTAACCAGTCTATCACAGGCTGACATGTAGAGATAGACAGGTAACCAGTCTATCACAGGGCTTATATGTAGAGACAGACAGGTAACCAGTCTATCACAGGGCTTATATGTAGAGACAGACAGGTAACCAGTCTATCACAGGGCTGACATGTAGAGACAGACAGGTAACCAGTCTATCACAGGCTGACATGTAGAGACAGACAGGTAACCAGTCTATCACAGGGCTGACATGTAGAGACAGACAGGTAACCAGCCTATGACAGGGAGACATGTAGAGACAGACAGGTAACCAGTCGATCACAGGGCTGACATGTAGAGACAGACAGGTAACCAGTCTATCACAGGGCTTATATGTAGAGACAGACAGGTAACCAGTCTATCACAGGGCTGACATGTAGAGACAGACAGGTAACCAGTCTATCACAGGGCTGACATGTAGAGACAGACAGGTAACCAGTCTATCACAGGGCTTATATGTAGAGACAGACAGGTAACCAGTCTATCACAGGGCTGACATGTAGAGACAGACAGGTAACCAGTCTATCACAGGCTGACATGTAGAGACAGACAGGTAACCAGTCTATCACAGGGCTGACATGTAGAGACAGACAGGTAACCAGTCTATCACAGGCTGACATGTAGAGACAGACAGGTAACCAGTCTATCACAGGGCTGACATGTAGAGACAGACAGGTAACCAGTCTATCACAGGGAGACATGTAGAGACAGACAGGTAACCAGTCTATCACAGGGCTTATATGTAGAGACAGACAGGTAACCAGTCTATCACAGGGCTGACATGTAGAGACAGACAGGTAACCAGTCTATCACAGGCTGACATGTAGAGACAGACAGGTAACCAGTCTATCACAGGGCTGACATGTAGAGACAGACAGGTAACCAGTCTATCACAGGGCTGACATGTAGAGACAGACAGGTAACCAGCCTATCACAGGGAGACATGTAGAGACAGACAGGTAACCAGTCTATCACAGGGCTGACATGTAGAGACAGACAGGTAACCAGTCTATCACAGGCTGACATGTAGAGACAGACAGGTAACCAGTCTATCACAGGCTGACATGTAGAGACAGACAGGTAACCAGTCTATCACAGGGCTGACATGTAGAGACAGACAGGTAACCAGCCTATGACAGGGAGACATGTAGAGACAGACAGGTAACCAGTCGATCACAGGGCTGACATGTAGAGACAGACAGGTAACCAGTCTATCACAGGGCTTATATGTAGAGACAGACAGGTAACCAGTCTATCACAGGGCTGACATGTAGAGACAGACAGGTAACCAGTCTATCACAGGGCTGACAAGTAGAGACAGACAGGTAACCAGTCTATCACAGGGCTGACATGTAGAGACAGACAGGTAACCAGTCTATGACAGGGCCGACATGTAGAGACAGACAGGTAACCAGTCTATCACAGGGCCGACATGTAGAGACAGACAGGTAACCAGTCTATCACAGGGCACTGCTACCCACTAAGCCACCATACAGCCCCGAAATCATGTTTATATGTTTTCAAAAGTTAAACTTATAGTTATATTTTTCTTTTCCATGTTTAAATCGTGCTATTGAATTCATGCAGTGAAAAAAAGCACACTCTGCAAACGTGTCTGCATAACCACGGGGTAATCCTTAATAAATCATCACTTCTATTAAAGCCTGAAATTATAGAATAGTTTGGTGTCATTGCCCTCTTGGGTCTGGACATTTTAGTATGTGGGTGCATATTCAGAATATAAATAGCTACAACCTTCCTTTAGTTATTTGCCTTTGAGCAAAAGGTTATCTTGAGCTAGCGTGTAAGCTAATGTTCACATAGTGGTCATACAGTCAGAGTCGAGGCTCATTTCTTCTGGACTAAGTGGACATGCACATGCTGATTTTAATGGTGAAAAGTGTTATGTTGTTTAGTTTCTAAGTTTCAGGGAAAAATGTCTGAGTATTTGTATTTCTTGAAGTTTGAGGCAAGTATATGTAAAGTATATAGTTGTATTCTGTAAGATTTATGATGGGTTACTTGAATAATGTATCTGCAGGCAAGCCTCTGGGACCTCATCTCCCAGAGTTCGGATACGGTAATTAAAAAAAATGTGTAGCCTATTTACTTAATCTAAACTTGAATGTTAAAAAAGTAACATATATGTAACGTTTGTAATTCACAAGCGTCATCCAAATTTAGGCTATATAAAAGATGATGTTGTTGTTTTTTAACATTGTAATTATGATACTTAAAGGAGTCATAACCTGGTTTTATACGTATCCAACCCCCCTTGGATCGCTTTGGATCAATTCGTAAAACTTATTAGAAAAAAAAAAAAAAAATTTAATCAAACATTGAGCTTGTTCTGACCCTTTTTCGTACCGCGATTTTATCACGCGAGATTACGCGCGAGGTTTTGACTGGTCCGGATGTGCATTGTATAATATGTAATGAGGCGCGCGTTGATTCGCCGCAGGAAGGACAGAGCCGGGGGGGCTTGCCTGCATGCAGACTCCAAAACATAATGGCGGCGCTTCGGCGATTTCAGGTAGCGGACGGGGCGGGGTTGGGTGGTGAAAGAGGGGTGGGCTTATGCAAGTAGCCGCCACGGTGACGTCACCGAAGGCGCAGAATCAAAATCTCGTGCTTTAGGAATGCACACCCTTGTGTGCTATTCCTGTTCGGAAAAAGAGCAGAAGCGAAAAAACGGCGCCACTTTCAAACTCCAGCCTTTCAGGCAAGTTTCAACTGAGGTCAAACACAGATATGCATGTTTTAACAAGAGAAATTGCGATTTCCTGGTGATGACTCCTTTAATATAATTATGTCAGTTGCATTTGAATTTAACTACATTAGTTGCATTAGAATATAATTACGTTAGTTGTATTAGAATATAATTCTTAGCTTTATTAGAACATAATTAAGTTAGTTTTATTAGAACAAAATTAAAGGGATAGTTCGGAATTTTGGACACAAGACCTGTATCTACCCTGGGTTAAATGATCCACGCTTCTTACTGATGTCCACAACTACTTTATTATCTTCACAAAGTTACGGAACACCGTGAAAACGTGTACGCCTGCTTAGCCAGTAGTAGACAGTCCTTTTTCGTCTCTCTTTTTCGTACTGACGATTTACACTCTCGTCGGACATTACTTAGACAGGAAGTGACCTCACGAACAATTTTTAGTGAAACATTTCAATGAATTTTGACAGTAGAACTATAAATTAACTGCATTTAGGTTTCATCAAAGAAAATGTAAACATAATAAAATAATTAGAAATCAGCTATAATATCTTCACTCTCTAACTTCCGGTATTGCCATGGTAACACATTGCCGTATTTCGGCGGCAGCTACACTCCCACCAAATTACCTTCAATTAACACAAATGGAGAAGTGAAATAAATTTACACTCTTCACAAAATGATTAATGGTAATTTCCAAACACTGGTCTGTTGTTTCCTTTAACATCTGACATTTGAAATGAACCATGTGACCATAATCACCATTTTCCACAACAAACAATTTAACAACACAGTTAGTCAATATAATTCACCTTTCAACACAAAGAATACTCATTTGAAAATGAACTACAGTATAATGACCACCTTTAAGGATACATTTAATCAATCTCTGACCTTTCTCCCCTTATTGGCTACTCTTCAGTAGAACCACGGTCGATTGAGGCGTTCACCTCTTTTTCCTAACTTTCGTTCTCCAACTTGCACTGTCACTTTCCGTACCAGTCCATCATCATCCTCATTTGCTTCAACAACCTTGGCAAGTTTCCATTCATTGCGAGGGATGTCCTCCTCTTCGATGATCACAATATCACCCACATCTACGTTACGCCTTGGCGCATGCCATCGCTGCCGCAAAGCAATGTTTGACAGGTATTCCTTCCTCCATCTGTGCCAAAATTGCTCTGACAGATATTGGACCCTTCTCCACCGTTTTTTAGCATACAGGTCTTCCTTGATAAACCTTCCTGGTGGAGGAAGTGGAACCGAAGATTTCATTGTGATCAAATGATTTGGTGTGAGCGGCTCCAAACTTCTGGGATCACTGATGGTATTGACGGTGAGTGGTCGATTATTTACAATGGACATAGCTTCGTAAAGGAATGTTCTTAAGGAAGTGTCGTCCAGTCTTCCAGCACCGTTGGCAAGACTGTGCTCAGTACACTCCTCACTGTCCTGATTTGGTGCTCCCAGACACCGCCAGTGTGACTTGAGTGTGGTGTATTCATCTGGAAGTCGCATTGATTTTCTGACAAGTATGCAGCCACTCTTTCCTTATTGAGTTCCTTCAGAGCCTTTGCCATTTCATTCTTCGCTCCCACAAAGTTAGTACCCTGATCCGATCTAATGTGCCTAACAGTTCCACGGATAGCAATGAAGCATCGTAAGGCATTGATGAACGCGTCTGTCGTCATGTCCTCCAACATCTCTATGTGCACTGCCCTGGAACAAAGACATGTGAACAGGAGGCCGTACCGTTTTTGTTCCTTACGACCCTGCTTGGTATGGAAGGGACCAAAGCAGTCCATGCCGCAGTAGGTGAACGGTGGTGTGGGTTCAACACGGTCACTCGGCAAATCTGCCATCCGTTGTTCCTCTGGCGGTGCACGCACCCTCCTGCACTGTACACACTGCCTGATGTATTGAGCTACAGCTTTACCTCCACCAACTATCCAGTAACCGTTGGCTCTTAGTTCATTGAGAGTTTGTCCTCTGCCTTGGTGTTGTATTTTGTCATGATGGTGTGCAACGATGAGGTTCGTCACAGCGCCATCTTTAGGAAGGATTACTGGATGTCTCAACTCCAGAGGCTCAGATGCCTTTCTCAATCTTCCTCCCACTCTCATAATACCATCTTGGAGGAACGGGTCAAGCTGATAGAGTTGGTGGTTGCGAGGCAGCTTTCCTGATTTCTGGCTGAGCATGTCCACCTCCTCTTGGAAGGCATCATGTTGTGCAAGCTTGATAAGCGTCAGTGCAGCTTGCCTTCTCTCTTCCACATTTAAGGGTTCTGTGGTCTTGATTCTCTTAGCCAACCGCTGGATACGAGCAATGACATTGACTGCTGTGGTCCATCTTGAAAACCGTGACAGGTGTCTTTGGATGTCAAATTGCCTTGCAGCCTCAGTTTTTAGCACCTGTGTGATCCTCACCTCCGGATCTCCCACCTGCAGCTCTGATGTACCCTGGCTTGTGGTTATCTCTCTTTCCCATAAAAACTTAGGACCAGAGAGCCAGTTTGAGTTGATGAGATCAGCCACCTTAAGACCTCTCGAGGCGTGGTCGGCAGGATTCTCTCCTGTGTTGACGTAGTGCCACTGTCTTGTGTCAGTGGTTTCTCGAATTCTCTGGACACGGTTCGCAACAAAGACATGAAACCTTCGCGCTTCATTGTTGATGTAGCCAAGAACTACTTGAGAATCAGTCCAATAATATTCTTCATCTATCTTGAGCTCTAGCTCCTCCCTTAGCATGTTGCTCACTGCTGCTGAGATTACTGCCGCAGTTAGCTCCAACCTCGGTATGGTGACTATTTTGGTTGGCGCGACTCTCGCTTTGCCCATGACCAAGGAGCAGTGCACGTTCTCTTTGCTCAACAACCTGACGTAAGAGCACTGGCCATACCCTTGACTGCTCGCATCGGAAAAATGATGCAATTCCGCTCTTTGGACCTCACCAAAGCCGTCAGGTATGAAGCATCTTGGTATATCAATCCTCTCAAGGTTTTCCAAATCCTTCATCCAAGTCTCCCATCTCACCTTCAAATCTCTGGGCAGTGGTTCGTCCCACCCCGTACCTCTCTGACACATCTCCTGCAGCACTCTTTTTCCCTCCAGGATGAATGGCGCTAGAAACCCTAAAGGGTCGTATAAAGAGGCCACAATTGAGAGAATCCCTCGCCGTGTCACTGGCTTCTCATCGAGCGTCACCTTAAAGGAGAAGCTGTCACTTTCAATGTTCCATCTTATACCAAGCACTGTTTGCACTGGTAAGTCATCATGGTTGAGATCGACATTTTTTACCTCTACCGCGCGTTCTTCAATGTTGATGGAATCCAGTACCTCTCTGTTATTGGAAAGGAATTTGTGAAGGTGCAACTTTCCTTTGGCACACACAGCCTGAGCTTCCTTTACTAACTTTGTTGCCTCACCAACTGATTTCACGCTTATGAGGCCATCATCAACATAGAAATGCTTCCTGATGAAGCTAGCTGCAGAGGGGCACTCTGTCTCATTTTGACTGGCGAGGTGTTTCATGCCATAATTGGCGCAGCCAGGGGACGATGATGCTCCAAACAGGTGTACCTTCATGCGGTGCTCTGTGGGTTCCGAGTTCGTGTCCCCATTTTCCCACCAGAGAAACCGCAAATAGTCTCTATCTTCTCTGCTAACATGAAACCTGTGGAACATTTTCTCCACATCGCACATGACAGCAATGGGATGTTTACGGAAACGACACAGTACAGCTGTGAGACCATTTGTAAGGTCGGGTCCTGTTAGTAGATGATCGTTTAATGAGGTGCCTTCGTACTTTGCAGAGCAGTCGAAAACCACCCGAATCTTGTCTGGTTTCCTGGGTGGTAAACCCCTTGATGTGGGATATACCAGACTTTCCCAGGCTCTGGTTGGGTGTCTACTTTCTCTGCATCACCATCCTTAAAAACACCTTCCATAAACCTCACATAGTCATTTTTGAACTTGGAATCTCTGTCCAGCTTCCTTTTGAGGTGCTTCAGTCGAGCCAAAGCCAACTTCTTATTGTCTGGAAGGTGAGGACGTACCTTAAATGGAAGAGGCATTTCAAGGTGGCCAAGCTCGTTTTGCTGGATTCCTCCCTTCAAGATCTGCAGGAAGCAAATATCTTCTTGCGATATGCTTTTTTCGCCTGTTTTGGTGTCTGCGAAGTCGGACTCAAGAGCCTTAATGACAGAAGATGGTGTTACAGGTGGTAGCTCTTTGACGGATATCCGATGACAAAGACCAGTCACATCTTTGGCATTCACACCCTGTGACGCGCTTCCCACGATGCTCCAACCAAGGTCAGTTTTAATGGCGTAGGGCTCGTAGTCACCCCCAGTGATGACCTTTCTTGGGATTAGCGCTCTGGAGCAGTCATAGCCAATCAATAATCCAACACCGCAGTCCATTAATGGCGGTAGCTCCTGGGCCATGTTGACAAGGTGTTTCCATTTTTTGGCTGTTTGACTAGTGGGGATATGTGTGCGGTCGAGAGGAATGAAGTCTCTCGTGTAGGCTGGAGGTAAGTCAATGGAAATGTTTGAGGAGAGACCTCTGACTTTGAGATCACACACTCTCTGACTCTTCACAACTGAATCTTTCCCCATCATGGTGGAGAGCTTCAGCTTTACTGGTTCCATTGCTGCCTGAAGCTTTTCACACACCTCTTGATCCACAAATGTGTGACTGCTTTGTGTGTCCAGTAGGGCGTATGCTAGGGTTTCATTATCAGGAGAATTAGGTGCTGAAATCCACACTGGTACAATCATAGATGTGCTCCCACCTTCTCCATTCACACAGCATGATAGTGAGGATGTATTTCCTTCAACTGCGCTTTGCTTTGATTCGGATGAGAAACGATCTTCATGCAGTGGAGTTGGGTGATTCTTTCTGCATATGCCACACATGACTCTGTTTCTACAGTCTTTAGAATTGTGACCTTTCCTTAGACATGCAAAACACAGTTTGTTTTCATGTATGCATTTTTTCTTTTCTTCTACCGACATTTATGTTAGCTTTTTACATCTTTGTATGGAGTGGTTTTCTCCACAACAAATACACTTGTTTATGTTTGAGTTTGGTAATGGTGTGCTCCATTTCTTTGGTTTTTCCATATCTCTCCGCTGGATTTCACCAAGGTCTGATTTGGATGTGGAGCTCAATGGAACTGGAGCATTCACATTTGTAGCAAACGTGTTTGCTTTGGAGCGCTTCACCTCTCTTACTGGTATCTCTGCAGAGTGCCTTAAAGCATGTAAGGATGACACTGGATTACATGCAATACGTGCCTCTTTGGCGATGAATGCAGCAAACTCACGAAAGCTTGGATATTCCTGGCCTCAATCCAGCTGCTCCGTGACGTAGCAGTTCCACCTGGACGTCACCGATTCAGGAAGCTTGACCAGTATTTTCTGGTTCTCCTCGCAGTCATTTAGAACCTGTAAGCCCTTTATGTGAGACATGGCATTACTACATGTTTGCAAGAAATCGCTAAATTCTCTCAGTTTGACAAACTCTTTCCCCCCGATCCTTGGCCACATATTTAGTTTCTCTCTGAAAGCTTGTTGCACTACAAAGGAATGGCCATACCTTGCGTTCAACCTATCCCATGCTTGTTGATAGGCGTCCTCGTCTGTTCTGTAGAAGCTGCCTTCCAGAAACGATTTAGCCTCTCCTGCTATGTACCTTTGCAGTTAGAACAGCCTATCTGCAGGGTTGGAGCATCGTCTCTCTATAAGAGCCTTAAAGCTTGTGCTCCATTCTGTGAACTTCAGAGGATCACCTGAGAATACAGTAGGTTCTGGGGTTGGAAGGCGAGTGAGAGTTAATGATTCTTGTAATGCCTGGACTAAGGATGTTTCATTTTTTACAGCTTGCCGTTCTTGACCTGAGATGGAGTGTTTGAATGGGTTTGCATCATCAACTCTGCTGCCTACAGGACTGCATGATCCATCCATTCCTTTAGTTTCTTCTTCGGTGTAAACATTTAGTTTTGCTTGAATAACATCAATGTCTCTCTGGTTTTCAAGTTTTTTCAGCTGCTGACGTTGAGCTTCAATAGCATCTTCCATGTCGATTTCAGCTCTCTTAGCAGCCAGCTGCGCAGCTGTTTCTGCCCTCTTAGCCGAAATGCTAGGTGATTCTGAGAGATGCTCTGAATGGTGATAGCTGCGTGCAGTAACTCTGGAGGCTTCAGATCCGTATATGGACCTAGCGTATTCATTATCCAGTAGTATGCATAACCTTGCTCTCTCTGCCTCAGCATCAAACTCACCTCCTCCTTCAATGAGGCGCACTCTCATCAATTGTAGTAAGTCTGCTGTTACAGCTGTGCATGCATCAACTTTCCTCCGAATGTCTTGACTTGGTGCAACTTGGAGTCGGATACTGTCATACAGCTCCTTTAACTCCGAGTTAAGCTTCTCAGCTTCATCCATCATGTCATACATGTCACTTTCAGAGCAGTCTTGCTTCAACCTTGTACAAATGTCTCTTACATTACTTTTCCATTTCTCATATGTTGCTTTAAACTTCTTCTCCTTTTGAATGAGCTCTTGCTCTTTCAGTTCTTGCATTTTAGGTGTTAATCGTCTTTCACGAGAGGATTTTCTAATTTTTTCCTCATCTAGCTCCCCTGCATCTTGCCCTTGTGACATGACATCAGACTGATTATCCCCATTTTGAGACATCTTGAACTTTTTAGAATTACCATATGGAAAAAACAAGGTAAGTTATGATGGCTATAATTAGCAGTGAGTAACCAAATAACAGCATTACACCCTTATTACTTAGTTGGCACCTGAGATTAATTTCCCAACTTATTGAAATCAAACATTGTCAAGCAACTGTCCTTTCAGCAAAACGACAAAACAATAGCGGTTATCAGGGCATTCAATAGATTTTTTTTTTTTTTTTTTTTGAATGAATGAATGTTCAGAATCCCTTTAATGTCTTGGTTGCTATGATTAACAGTAACTTAAGTTCTATCCATCAACTTCCTGAGGCATAACAATTACACAGTCAAACCTGTGGGCTGTGTCGTAACCTGAAGCTGCTCCACGAAGTGTCCGCTGAGAGCTGTAGCTTGCTGCAGGATGTAGACACCGCCGCTCGATGTAGCTCTTAGACGTAGCTTGTTGCAGGATGAAACCACCGCCACTCGATGTAGCTCTTAGCCCGTAGCTTGTTGCAGAATGAAACCACCGCCGCTCGATGTAGCTGGTAGCCCGTAGCTTGTCGCAGGATGAAGACACCGCCGCTCGATGTAGCTGGTAGCCCGTAGCTTGTCGCAGGATGAAGACACCGCCGCTCGATGTAGCTGGTAGCCCGTAGCTTGTCGCAGGATGAAGACACCGCCGCTCGATGTAGCTGGTAGCCCGTAGCTTGTCGCAGGATGAAGACACCGCCGCTCGATGTAGCTGGTAGCTCGTAGCTTGTCGCAGGATGTAGACACCGCCGCTCGATGTAGCTCGTAGCCCGTAGCTTGTTGCAGGATGAAACCACCGCCGCTCGATGTAGCTGGTAGCTTGTAGCTTGTTGCGGGATGAAGCCAACGCCGCTCGATGTAGCTCGTAGCGTGTAGCTTGTAGCTTGTTGCGGGATGAAGCCACCGCCGCTCGATGTAGCTCGTAGCTTGTAGCTTGTAGCTTGTTGCGGGATGAAGCCACCGCCGCTCGATGTAGCTCGTAGCTTGTAGCTTGTAGCTTGTTGCGGGATGAAGCAACGTTGCACTCTGACGCCTCGTGATGGATTAGGACACGTTTTCACTGTATCTACCCTGGGTTAAATGATCCACGCTTCTTACTGATGTCCACAACTACTTTATTATCTTCACAAAGTTACGGAACACCGTGAAAACGTGTACGCCTGCTTAGCCAGTAATAGACAGTCCTTTTTCGTCTCTCTTTTTCGTACTGACGATTTACACTCTCGTCGGACATTACTTAGACAGGAAGTGACCTCACGAACAATTTTTAGTGAAACATTTCAATGAATTTTGACAGTAGAACTATAAATTAACTGCATTTAGGTTTCATCAAAGAAAATGTAAACATAATAAAATAATTAGAAATCAGCTATAATATCTTCACTCTCTAACTTCCGGTATTGCCATGGTAACACATTGCCGTATTTCGGCGGCAGCTACAAGCAAGTACTGCTCGCTGCAGAACCACAAAGGTGGAGCTGCACCAGAGTCAGCCCCGCCCAGCTGGTGCAGCCCCGCCCACCAGAGTCAGCCCAACCCCCGCCGACTTTTTTTTTTTTTTTAAACTTTATTGCAAATGAATCCCCACCGACTTCTTTTCTTTTTTTAAAAAAACTTTATTGCAAATGAATCCCCGCGGACTTCTTTTCTTCTTTTTAAAACTTTATTGCAAATGAATGAATTTACAAGCAAATCGCGCAAATAATCATTTTCTATAATGTTTGGTTTTTATTGAAAATACTTTTAATGGTTAAAATAATAAACAAGGATTACACACAAACTAAGGGGGGGCGCCGCCTTAGTTTACAGTAGTAAATTTGTGTTCACATATACTAAAAATATTAATATTCGTACCAGCAAAAAGATGAATGCCCCTGTCCCCTCCCTGATGGATATCATATGTCCTCGCAGGTTGCAGGTTATGATCTTTCCTTCCACGCTGTACAATAACAACTCTGGTCATTACTTACAGTCACTCCGCACTTTACACATGACACACATTGCACATTCATTTCTAATTTTCGCAATTATCAACATAGACCATTGGTTGCATATACTTTTATGTAATACATTGAATAGTTTATTTTTTATATATTGTTTTATTCTCCATGTTCTCACTGTGTAATGCTGCTGCTGCACTGTAATTAATCATCTTGGGATCAAGAAAGTATCTCTTTTCTCGCAGGGCCGCTAACGTCATAAAAGACCTTAATCATCTGTCCCATGGCCTGTTTCCCCTTCTGTTGTCTGGAAAAAAACATAACCTCCCCTCAAGATACAGTAGACTGCTGAAACAGTTTCAGGCAATCAATATTATTATTGAACTAATAATAATATTATTATTTCTTTAGTATGCATTATTGATTAAATATCTCGGGATACCATTGTTTTGGTAACAGTATTACTTTGTGAATGAGAAATGACAAGTTATTTTGTAATCTTGTATCTCGTAGCATTGAATAGCTGTATGGATTATGAGGATGTTTAGACAGACGTACAGGTTAGGATAATTGCTGAATGGCCTGTAGGTGTGAAAAGGAGTGTGAATGTTTCTCTGTATATTCTTTGCTCTGTTATTGAATGGTGACTAGCCCAAGGTGTACCCTGCCTTTCTGAGTAAGTCTGCTGAGACATACTCCAGCCACCCCATAGCCCGAGTGAGGATAAGTGATATTGAAGATGAATGAATGAATGAATGAGAGTTTAAGATATACATCATTGATGATTTTATTTTACATTTGATAGAAAACACAAAGATCAGCAAACTAAACCAAACAGATAAAATAATGAACATAATGCAAAGGAAAATAATTATCAACAAAAAACTGGCTCCTGGGCAACCAAGGTGTACTTCACATTTTCTGTCCATAACAATTTACAGCCAACAGTAACTACCAGCAAAAGGGAAACAAAATAATAAATACGACCAATAAGAACAACCAAAAACAAAAAGTAAACAACTAAACTTTAAATCAAATCAAGGAGAGGCTGCATTTATTCACGGACGGACACACACACACACACACACACACATACATACACACACACACACACACTCACACTCACACACACACAGAATACGGAACAGTAGGGAACTGACTTGACAAACTTGAAATAATGTATACGTACCTTCATGTTTTATAGCAGTACTCAGGTGATTTTCTATGTGGTACTTCACCTGGTACAAATGGGCAAATACTGTTTTGCAGAAAGGGCAATGAAAGCCACTGCAACACTTGCTGCATTGCTGGAGGTCCTCAAGGGGATCCTGCCCTCTCCTAAGTATTGTCTGATGCATCTGTGCAGGTCAAACAACACACACAAGCACACGTTTTCAATAGGAAAAAAAGTTACTATAAGTTCTCATGATACATACACTGAGCACATTTTAATTTAATTTAATTTTTTTTAGTGCTAATCAAGTGCACTGGGAAAGTCTACCACACTACCTACGTTAGCATGTACCGTAATTACCGAGTGTAATTACCGCAGAATTTACCGCACATTGCAAGATAAACGTTTAAAAAATAACCTCATGGTTATGTCAACATAATGACATATGTCTTGGAAAACACTTTAAACACTTAATAATTATGTTTATGTTACGTTGGGTTACTTACAGCCGTCAATCACTTCCTTACAGCTCTTAAATCCAGAGAGTACTACCACTTGCCTCCACTTGGGGCAGGCTAACTGTGAAAGTATATCAATGGGCGGGGCTGCACCAACTGGGCGGGGCTGACTCTGGTGCAGCTCCACCTTTGTGTTCTGCAGCGAGCAGCCTCTCGCTACAAGACCTATTTTCCAACTCAGCCGGTGTGTTCGAGACGTCTGGAGACATTTTCAAGACATTTCATTCAGTTCTTCTAGTTGCCGGTTCGCTTGTGCTATGGTTAGCGCAAGTCAATGGTTCTAGTTAGACAGGTATTAAAAACAGGCTTGCCCACTCCACAGTGCACCCGAGGCAAATCCATTGTAACGGCAGACTATCGATGTACATATCTGTGTTGATAGAATGTTTGAAATAAAACCAACCTTGCATTTTTAAGGATTTATGTCTCAGCAGCAGCAGCAGCGTGTCATACTTCCTAGTAGGCTATGGCAGCGGTGGACTGATATCACCAGGCACTTATAAGTTACCGGTTCTATAATAGTTTGTTTACCTGCTGTCATTGCTACAGACGCAGAGTAGCCTGCAGTGCTAGTTTCTTTAGTCTCACAGAAATGGACACTTTTGGAGAATATACTGAAACTTTTGAAGACTCTGATGAGGAGTTTTTTTCCACCCAAACCCAACCGTACCTGTACGAGCCTGAATATACAGTGGGAGAATTGCGCGAGAGGGATGCTCAAAGGGCAGAACGTGAACGAGCGTCTGAGGTGTTTCAGGCGCAACCAGCTGGGAGGAGGCCACGGGGAAGACCCAGGACTAGGTGGAGACATTATATCTCCACACTGGCCTGGGAATGCCTCGGGATCCCCCAGTCAGAGTTGGCTGATGTGGCAAGGGAAGTTTGGGGAACCCCTGTTAAAGCTGCTGCCCCCACGACCTGACACCGGATAAGCAGTAGACGATGAATGAATGAATGAGTGATAGCTTAATGCTTTTATGCAGTGAAATGCTTCAAAACCTATCATTAACTGATCATAGTCTTGGGCCTCCTTGCAGCAGTACCAGAAGTGGGCAACAATGTACTTTAGCCTTGGCAAGATCTCTGATTGATCCTTTATCAGTCCTTCCTGGGTATGTATATATATACATATATATGTATATATATTTATTTATTTAAAACCATATAAACTACCAATGATATCATTATATAGGACCATTACACACTTACAGCACAAAAAAAATATGTTTTTCTTATTCTGAAATCTTACCATAGTCCTCACCAGTTCCAATAAAACTGCATGCAGGAATATATGCCTACTAGGTCCACATGGCTTATAAATATCCAGGTAAGCTAAATGTCGCCATTGGGCATGCTTATGAATATTAACCAACAGGTTGGAACACGCAGTCTCCTCACAATATGATTTCATCAGACCTTATATCTTTCTTTGGTTTGAAAAAGAAAGAAAGGTTTGAAACCCCCCCCCCCCATTGGATCAGAACATTTAGCCAATAGTAGCCATGAGACTAAGTGAAAAAGACTACATCTTTAAGGTTGCTCATAAGTGTATCGAATTTGGAGTTGTATTTGTGGCAGATCTGTGGCCGTATGTTTTGGACACTCGGGTGAAGAGAAGAGCAGAGCTGTCCACCACCTGGTGGTGAGTTGGGTCAGATGGAGGGGGAAGATGCCAGACAGACCTGGTAAACCTGGCTCGTTAGGGTAATAACCAAGTATGCATGAATTTGTAAAGAAGCATATTTGATTGCACTTTATGTTTTTATATACATACTAAAACTGGGTTTTTTCATTTGTTGCCTCAGGGCAACATTATGCAGTTAGTCTTTTGTTTGAGCAATAAAATGCTATGGATGGAGATGTGCTGGAATGCAGAATTATCACCATAATCAATATTTCTGCTGTTCGATCTATTATTACTCACAGGGAATGGATGCAGGAACATTCTATGAACATAAGGAAGGACAAAAAGTTAGACTCATTCCTTCGGACAGTGAGCTTGAAGTGAGGAAGGTGGACCCCAGAATCATGTTTGAGGGACTGAGGTGTAGGCTAGGGTTAGGCGGTAGAATAACATACACGACCCTAGTTTTTGTGGCGCAGCGCAGGGTGGCGGAGCTGGCGTAATGCAAGTTTCGACCAGCGCAGCCTTGCGCACGGTCAGTTTGGCAGTTTGGTGGTTCGCCTGCGCCAAGATGGGTGTGGCGGCGCAGCAGGGGGAGGCGTCACAGATTCAGCTTGGTGCAGCGGAAATTTCGTGGCAAAAAGCCTCGCCGAGACTGCGCCGAAAGCCCGCCAGTCTACTCTTGGCGTAAGGCGAATTACAGCTGGCGGAGTGGAAGTTTGGCTCACGGGCGCACAGTGCGCACACGTCACCAAGACCTCACAGGCAGGTTTCCACAGTTCCAGGCACATTTAAATGCAATAAATAATCACAACAAACACTATTTAATACAACTAATTGAATCAACATGTGAATTTATATCTATATAGATTGTCCCGTCACATCTGACGTCAGATCAAAGGCGGATGGCACGCGTAACGGAAACTCAGCCTCTCGGACCCAAACATCTCCCTCTCTCTCTCCTGTTTTTCATATCTATCCACTGCTAATAAAATGCGTCTATGCCTGAAAAATTCTTTTAAAAAAAATACAGCAGCTCGTGCTGGTCTAGCGCCTCGGCAGCCTGTTGCCAACTTTGCCACGAGCTGGAACCGGAGTTGGGGCTGCAGCTGGTCTGAGCGGCACGCGAGGTCCCGGTGTCCCGCCGTTCTGGTGTTGGACGGGGAATCCAGTGCAGCTGTGGAGCGCAGATAATGAAGACGGTGATGATGATGATGAATGGCCCGGCCGGCTCGTGCAGGCACCGGGTTCTCGCCACTATTATGTCTACTGCTGTGCGCCCTGACCCTGTTTTGTGATAGACATGCCTAAAATGTGCCTACAATTTCTATAGTGATATAATATCGGCATTATAATTATTATGACTATACGCACGCACAGCGCGTGATAAGCGTGGTGGGAGCGGCGGCGCTGCTTCTGTCATCGGGTTGACAGAAGCAGTGACGAAACTTGCACTGAACCTCGCCTGGCGCACTAAAGGTGAGGAGAGGAGCTCATTTGATTGGTGAAGATCTGAATTGGCTGTGTTAATCCCAGTCCACGCCTTGTCTCCTCCTCGTCTCCCACCTCGCGCCTTCTTCTCCTCTAAGGTTTTAGAGAGGAATGAAAGAAGAGATACAGGTCTGTAGCTTTGGATGTCAGTAGCGTCTAGGGTGGGTTTTTTAAGGAGAGGCTTCACGGTAGCTGTCTTAAAATCTGCTGGAATGACACCTGAGGTGAGGGAGGAGTTGATCAGGGTGGTGAGGAATGGCAAGATGTCGTGTGAGATGTCCTGGAGAAGAGAAGAGGGAATCGGGTCGAGGGAGCAGGTGGTGGCACGGTTAGATGTAACAAGTGCGTGAACGTCTTCCTCACTTCAGAGGTGAGGGGGCTAAAGCTGGTAAGACCATCCGAGTTGAGAGTTGGGGGAGATGTCTTCTGGGAGGGAATAGGCGTGAATGAGGAGCTGATGTCATTTACTTTCTTGGTAAAGTAAGTAGCAAAGTCATCGGCAGTAAGGGAGGAAGGGGGGGGAGGGGTAGGAGGGGTGAGGAGGGAGGAGAACATGGAGAAGAGTTTCCTGGGGTTGGAGGCAGAAGAGTTAATCTTTGCCAGGTAGAAGGCAGATTTAGCTGCCGAAACAGTTGAGGTGAAGTCAGAGAGGAGGTGGTGGTAGTGAGCATGGTCCTCGTGCTGGCCCGATTTCTTCCATTTTCTCTCTGACGCTCGCAACAATGATCTGTTGGTTCGCAGAGGTTCAGACAGCCAGGGAGGGGAGGGAGATGATCGCGCAGGTCGTGAGATTGGGGGACAGAGAGTGTCCAAAGAAGAGGAGAGTAAGGACATCAGGATGGAGGAGGCTTCCTCAGTAGGCATTAAGGAGAACTGTTCTGAGGATGGTAGCGAGGAGATAACAGTTGAGGAGAGAGCGGAGGGAGTGAGGGATTTCAGGTTGCGGCGGCTGGTGACCATTCGAGGCGTAGAGGGGAGGGATGTGGTGGGCTTCATGGGGAGGGAGAAACATTGTGTTGACGGATGTTTCGAACGTTGTTAATCGTTTTTTTGGCATTGAGTAGTGTCTTTCAAATTTGAACCGCTTGCATCCCGACAATTACAGATGTTAAAATGCGTGTCACATTGTGTTCAAATACATTTTATATTTGAACAGATCAGTTGTAAGTTGACACAGTGTGAAGAAACCGGCAACTTCCATTAGTCAAAATAAGGATTCAATCTTACGGAGAAACATTTTTAAAACGTCCACTAAACTTGAAATGCCAATTGGTATTAATATAGTTGTTGTTACCTTAACTTGAAATTGTGAGTTGAAATAGTGTGGGATTGCGGGGCCCTGGATAGCTCAGTGGTAGAGTTGGCTCCCAGGTATCGAGGCTAAGTCCTCACTGCTCACTCTCTGGGTTGGAATCCGCCCGGCGGCCCTTTCTGCTTGTCGCCCCCCTCTCTCCCCCTTTCACTCTCATGTTGTTCTATCTCAGTAGAGGCAGTAACTGTATGTGTTTTTTGGCAAAATAAAACAGGTTTTCATGAATGGATAATGTAATCTAGTTGTTTTAACTTAACTTAAGTTAAAAAAAAAAAAAGATCATTCGTTAGGGTGCACTCACACTAAGCCCAGTTGATCTGTACCGTGCTGAAGCACGATTGCCCTCCCTCCCCAGTTCCCCGGTGGCCTGCTCTTACATTGCCCAAACCCAACAGGGCCTGATCTCAGTTGCCTCTTGTACATACGTCATCAATATGACACACATGCCTTCACGTCGTTTCTAAGAAGCGCTGCAGAACGCCATTTTTTATTATAAAAGAATGGAGCATCGCACTACGTCCCGGTCCAATTCCGCTCTGAAACCGCTCACACCACGAGTCCTAAGGATGCCCAAGACTGACCCAGACCCCATCAATGTCTTGTACAGTAACAGCAACAGTATTTTCAGTCAGAAATTGTCCAGATAGCGGAGGGCGAACTGAGTTGAACACTGAACGATAATGAGTGGAACGGCCTATCGATTACAGCCTACGTCATGTCCATGTTGCGTACCCATGCATGTGCTCGTGCCGAGGAAGCGTACCGTGCTTCAGCATGGTACGGAGCACTCTCACATGCAAGGGCATGGTATGGATGGCCTCGTGCGAGTTTGCCCAAAGACAACTTCTGTAACGTAACTAGTTAAAACCAAACTTATATTCAAGTTCCATTTACTCCCATTTTTAAGGTAGCAGGTTAAGTTGAAATATATTACAGTAAAACAGAAAATGAAACACATTTCATAGATTAAGATACAACAGATAAGATGAAACAGAATACATAGAATACATCAGATGAGATGCAATATGAAACCCAGCGTAAGAACATAAAAATCAGAGCTCATTTTTGCAGCATGCACATAAATATCACAGCATCAAACGCTCTCCAATGTCTACTCTATTATTTTCTTTTTTCATTTTTAAGACCAAAACTCAAAAGGTATTTCGTGTCCAGTGTGCTTTCAACCAACAGGCACCTCGGTGTCGTTGGCTGTAAATAAACTTTATTGTTTTATTATTATTATTATTATTATTATTATTATTAATGTTGTTGTTGTTTTATCCCTCATCTTAATTACCTTTATCTCATCTCTATATTTGTTCAGGAAAACCATGCATACACATTGTAGTATACATTCTGGCTGCACACTTCTGATTTTATAATATGCATGCATTGTTTGTGCCTTTATACATCCTGCTGTAGGCAGTTTACTTATTATGGATAAGAAAACACTGGTATCGATTGATACCAATGATGGTATTGATATTGATCAATTCAGTGGAATGAGATGGATACTTTAGTTTCAGTTTGACACGGTTTCATAAAGTGGTCTGTCTGTGTCCGCTGCTTTCAAGTGCTGCTCCTCAAACCACTAGCAGCACACTTTGCTCCTCCTCCCCCTCTTCTGATGTGATGTTGTACCGTCACGTCACTCAGCAGCGCTAGGCAAACACGTTAAAAAAAGATCATAAAGTATTTTCTATTTATATATAAACTTTGCCCAAATTCTGTCCTGGGTTTTAAACAATTAATAATTTAAAGGAAAAATCACAGAAGGTCATGAAAATTCATTCAGATTTAGCAATTTCATGATGCATCCACCTTAATTATTAAAAAGTATTGGTATCTGTATCGGCGATACTGGCCCTGTATTTACTTGGTATCGGATCGATATGCAGCATGACACACCACTTGTGGTCGTCCATACATCGTGCCCTTGCTCTTCTGCCCGTGTTGAGAGGCTGACATGATCGTTGTCAGATCAAGTGTTGCTGGTATGAAGGAAATTAATTTGGTGGAGTTTAGAAACAGAGCCAAGTAGCCATATCGAAAGTCTGGCTTTGTTGTTGCCAGCAGGCTTCTCACATTTCAGCCTTGATCTAGCAGAGCTGACACCTGATATGTGTGGTGCAGCTTGTGCTCCATGTTAACAGGCTGATGGCCTGCAGAGTAATCCTGGTTTGCTGTCACAGCAGAGGCCACTGTTTAAACCACTCACAGGATGTGATGTCTTCTTACTTTTCACTTTCTACCATTCATGTTTTTGATTTTATTTTGAAGAAGCAGAAATATTTATGTGAAATACAAGCAGTTCCTTCCTTTTATTCCAACACGCCATTTACTCAATGAGTGTTTGTGTCGCATTTCCAATCTAATCCATCTAATTTGAATGCTTTGTGTTGTAAATGTATTTTAATTTATGTTGGCTTGCCTTCGATATGCATTCTAAATAGATCATTGTCACATGTATTTGTTCGGTAGATGAACACCATGACTAAATGTATATTGTACAACAGTTTGGTCCTGCCTCTGCTGTGATTCTTATTGGATACACTTTTTGTATCAGAAGCCAGAAGGCTGTTTGCATGTCTGCATGTGCGTCCAGCTGTTCAGCCGGGCGATGTATAACATATGAAACATAAATGAATCTACACACCGACATGACGAACTCATCCTGTTAACCGCCGACGCCCCAAACGTGATGTCAGAGGCACCAACTCGCTGCAGGAGGAGCTGGGATGGATGATAAAAATAAAAATAAATGTTTTTGGAGTTCATCAATTTGAGAGATTTGAGATCATTCTGGAATTCATTTTGGAACGTGATAGAGTTGGGGATAGTTTTTGTTACCTTTCATCTGTGCAAATAAAATTTACCATAAAAAATCATCAAGTTAACAACAGATTCAATATGATATGCCTCACGTTCAAAGTATAAAATTACATTTCTACATTCAATTCTGATATTCCAGTTCATCATCACATAATGTGACATTCGAGTCCAAACAGTAACAGAATGTAAACAATTACAGAATTTGTGGAGATTCTGGATCATTGTTGCAAAAATTTCACTAGTCTTCTTTATTGATTTCCTTTTTTTCTAAATGTACTGTTAAATGTCAATTGTATGTGGAGTACATGTCTGATCGGCTGTATATGTGAAATTATTAAATAAAGTTTGTTTAAAAAAAAACCAGGCAACCCATGCCTGCCTGTAGAAAGGACTCTGAGGACTCTCCATGAAAAACTCCAGTTAATTCCAATTTGTTTTGAAACCTGTTGTTTTGTCTCCAATCAGTTCCATCCCCGTCTCGCTGTTCCGTCACACCCATTCGATTCCATCCAGCTGATCCTTGTTTTGGTGAATAATAACGTTTCTTCCTTTGAAAGTTCAGAACCGGGTGAGAAAAGTACAACGGTGCGGCTTATTCACAGGGTGCAAATCAAATACTAATTTGCTGTGTGGATTCAGCCTCAGTGGGATGTGTTGAGCCCTGAGAGCCAACTAATGCACAGACTTCTGCTGGTGACAGCAGGAAAGGCAGCAGCAGCAAACCCACGTAGCAGCTCCCGTTTACGAGCTGTTATATCTCCCCATTTGGCTGAAACTGTGACAATTTAAAGACTTCTTTTAACAGGAAGCCTGAGCAGTAAATATGTTTGATGCCGGGGTAAAGTCAGAGGTTTCTCGCTATAATAAGATTTGTTCCCGTGGATTTGTGGCTCTTACAATTCCTCCTCCCAGGTTCTTCTCTCGTCCGTTTGATCACCTAACATGAGATTACGTTA
The DNA here is from genome assembly GCF_963514095.1 of Eutrigla gurnardus. Classification (NCBI taxonomy): domain Eukaryota; kingdom Metazoa; phylum Chordata; class Actinopteri; order Perciformes; family Triglidae; genus Eutrigla; species Eutrigla gurnardus. The sequence continues at coordinate 4,092,565 of NC_139919.1, forward strand.
TGGCTCGGGATTAGCTTCGGTGGGAGCGGCCTGGCATCCTAGGTGTGTCTTTCTGCACTCTAAGAGGCTTACAGGAGAAATATGTGCTGGCTAATAGCTTTATTTTTTTAAAGAGAGAATCAGATTCCTCTTACCCCTCCCTCCTTAAAAAGTTTGTCACATAGATTCTGATTTGTCATAGACAGTGCAAATCCAGTTTTACTGTGTAATACGTCTGAACATGCCGATAAAGCTTTGGCTTTAAGTCTCACTACACCACAGGAGAGGAGCTTTGCAACAGCGCGGGCCTGTCAGACGGGGAGTTGGAGTATTCTCATGCATGCAGAGCAGCACAGTGTTTCTTGCAGAGGGAGACATTCACACTCTGGTCATGCAACTGCGGGGGCTTTGGGAATCGCCTGTGCTTTACAATACAACGTGATCTCCTCCTGATCTCCCGGGGATCATCGCCCTCTCTCACTTTACCATCAAAGTTTCCCCACACTCATCCCTATTTATGACAAACATCTTTTGTTCTTCATTTCCATTTTCATAACCCGTTTCTGGCGTTCCACAGTGTGTATACGTCTTCCTGTCGGACAGGATGGTCACTGAGTGAGAAATGTAGAACAGCAAGAGAAATAAATACTCAAACAAAAAATGAATGATTGAAGATGAATATATTTTCCACATTATGTCAGAGGACTTCCTGCTTCACATATTTTTTTCACCATGATGATGTTCACGTCACACTTTTGTATGATAAAGCTCAGTTTGACAGTGGAAACATCAGGGGAGGAGGACACGATGTCTGTCCAGTGACGTCGGCTGCGTTTCTCCGCTAGATTCAGAGATTTTAACTGGGAGCACTCGGAGCGGCAGAAAGAAGACGCCAGTTGCAGCTCTTTGTCTCTCCTTATTGAGGACTATTGAAAAAAAGATGCTGCCACAGACATGAACGCTGCGTGAACACAGACACACTCAGTTTGCTGGGACCTCTTTAGCCCCTGATTAGCCTCGTCTTTCTGGGCCACGTTTCACCGTCTCACCATTAACCCCCCCACACGCTGCTCGCCATGAAAAACGGCCCCAGCTAAAGTAAATGGGAAGCATTGTTCATATACTTTTGGCCATATGGTTTATGTGAATAGTGTCCTCTCACTCATCTATTCTCCACTCTTTCTTCTCGTCGTTCAGCTTTCTTTTTTATTACGCCTGCTCTTTTCCATTTACGACTCGCTTCAGTCTCACCATCCCTCTTCCCTCCGCCTCCCTCCTCTCCACAGCCAACCGGCCGACCAGCCTGCTTCGTCAGCACACTCCACAATGGCGGGGCCATTTACAGCGGGTCCAATGCATTGCTAATCAGCTTCTCGTTCAGCGTGGGTGGAATTAGGCAGCAGGTACACAGAGCCCTGTATAGTGGTGGCGGAAATCAGGGTGCCTGGCTAAAAGGCCTCAGCCGGCGGGCAGCGCAGTGTGTTTGGTGAAGCCAGAGAGCCGCCGCGGTGTCTGAACTCACAGGAATATTTGCTCAGGAAAAACGAGCACACAGGCACACGGCCGTTCTGCACTAGCAGGCGATGTTTCGTCAATAGAACGGCTGACATTTATGAGCCCATGAAATAGATGACGGCCCTCTCTCCGCTCTCAAAGGCATGTTGGGAGAATGCGGTTATAAATAGGTGCAGACACAGGGGTTGTGTCTTAGTGGCTTCATAAGCAGCCGAGGATGCCAGTGGGCTTCTGGTCCCGCCCCCTCGTGTCTGCTCACAGTCGTGACATTTATCCTGCGTGGGGGAAACAATGGGGTGAATAACCCCCCGCCACCTCGCCGAGCACCACCACCTTCAGGTCACACTTCCATCCTCAGTCAAACTCAAATGTCAGCCATTTTCTCTCTCACTGTCTGCCTTGATGACTGAGTCCTCTGGTTGACACGATGTCTGATGAACCCCAGCAGGATCTTGGTAACATTAAAGTCAATATGTTGATACGATCAGTGAATTAAAACCCAACATTCTGTTTCACTAAGGCTGCCAACACTGTACTGATAGTAGAGCGTAGTCCCTCCTGTGGGTGTGGCTATAACTCCAGTGTCGCCCAACTCAATGTAGGTCTGGGCCATTTGACCAATAATGTGTTCTGTCTTTATATTGATTGATGTCAATATTTAAATCAATCTAATGGCAGTTGGTCAAACATTCACAAATGCAATCTGTTGTTTTCATCTACAGAGACAGTATTAAATATTAGTATTACATATTGAGAAAGACTTCTCATGGCGGGCGGACTTTCAACCACGACACCATTGTTGGACACCACGTGTCCCAAAGTATTCTGAAGCCTCCATGCTTTACTACAACCACGGTGTCACATCTTCAGATGTCCAGTTCAGACCAACTGGAATGGGCAGAGGTTATTCTTTTATTCAATGCTGAGTTATACACCCATTTATTCATTACAATGCTCCTTCATGATACCCGGGAAAAAATGTATATAATAATAATAGATTAACTAGAAGAAAACATGTTATTATTGTATACAGTGTTTAACTTAAATAAGTGGTTTGTTGCCTAAACCTAACTTTCTTTTTGTAGCATAATGTCGTCCCAACTGACGTAACAATAATAATAATAATAATAATAATAATGCTCAATTCAGTTTCACAGATTCTCCTCAGGAAGCCCAAAGAAACCCAAAGTGACTTATGGTTTATAAGATGCAATTATGTATTATCAGAGCTGTTAAGTGTGTTACAATTCAAACTGGATCAAAAGAGTATTTGTCTCTTACTCTTGACTACCATGCATTTTACCGTGCATCTGAAATATGGTCACATGGGGAACACAAGAAGGGGCGGGACTTCACCGTGCCCATACATTTTTGAAAAGCTGGTAAAGAGTCTAAACTGTAGCTGGGTGATATCAAGCCAAACACTAGTTGTCTGAACTGTATAATGTGTCAGACTACCAGCTGGGACATGACATGGTAAATATCCTGTGCTTAGTTACCTTACGTGGTTGATTTGGCAGCTTTTTGAATGCTGAGATTAGCCAGACTTGTATTTAACATGAATGGTACATCCTCAAAACTCTAGCCATGTATAACATGGTGCTGTGATGAGGCCTTTCATGTATTTTTATACATTTTACTGTCAGTGTTCCTGTGGGAAACCTCTTAAACATGAAGTGGTTTGTTGAATCCATCACCACATGAGAAAGTTAGAATAACCACAGCAGCACAGGTTTGTATCTGTGTGTTGTTCTACTAATCAGAGTGTTCTGGAAAGTAACTCAGTCATCGTAGAGTAAATAGTGCACTTTTTCCAATCAGCAAAAAAACTAAACAAAAACACTGTCAGAATGATATGTATGATGATTATGTAATCAGATCCATTTCACACACACTGTGACTGCTGGAAATATTGCTTTCAGAATGTTTTGTGTTGTTTTCAAACAATAATCATGGCTGCATGTGAAATGCTTGGGAATTGTCTATGGCCCAAATCACCATGTTAACAGAGGAACGTGGTGGAAATGATGTGTCTGTGTGATGCAGGCAGACAACATGAGGGTTACTGGGTATAATCATCTAAAGATGTTCTATAGTAGAGTTGTTCCATGCATGCTGTAGTTTACATTAATAGTAGTTACAGAAATACTCCTTCCTGTTTCGTGTCCCCTAAATCAGAGGTTCTTTGAAATAAGGGGGTCTGTGTAATAATTTACTCTAAATGAATAATTGTGCTGCTATTGTCCATTACTCCTTTGGACCATATCACTCTGATATGATTGTGACACATGACGTCAATCTGTCAATCACAATTCACTCACGCTGCTGCTTTGCTTGACAGAGGCCTATTAGCCGGCTAGCTAGCTGGTGATCATAGAAACGTATTTGAGTCGGTCCACATTGTCAAGTTACACTGAGCCTAAACTAGCCAAACTGAGAATATATGACGACAGTTATATCAAGTTTGGTTTTATTGAAAACACTGACGGAAGACCAAAATTCGTCAAGAACGAAGCCATGAAGCCAGCCAAGCTAAAGACACATCTGATTACAAAGCACCCGGAATTTAGGGCAAAACAAAATACTTTTCCAGTAGAAAGAGCGACACAACTTCAGAGAAAGCCCAGAAGACTTCTATATGGTCGCTCAATGGATTACTACACATGGAAACCACAAACAATCACACAAGAATCATACTTCAAGCAGCAGTTGAAATGTGCTTAATCTATGTTACGATTATGAAGAGATCCTTGGAAGATAATCTCCCTTGTAAGGGGTCCCTGGCCCCCAAAAACCCCTGCCCTAAATCACCTGAACTAGCCACCCATCTCCCACTAACTTACATGCCCATACAACTAACTACACTCTCAAACCTTTCCAGGGAAACAGATTGTTTCTGGACATAAAGGTCGTCATTTTAAGCCGTTTGAAACACACAACTACATATTCAGTTGAAGTTAAAACATGGTTTGACCTAAAATGACGAAGAAATTAAAATAAAACTAGACAAAAAGAGTACATGGTTATGTTAAGACACTAACATCAGTGTCCTGTGTGGGTTGACCAGTCCACCACCCAGACCGTTATAATGGAATTCACAATACAGTTGAGTTGTGTAGGAACGTATTTGGAGGAGACGGGCTGGAACTAGTGTACATCTGTACGGCCCCAGGTGGAGAGAACACTCCCAACGATGTGAATGAAAAGTTTCAGAAAAATTGGCTTTCATAAGTATATCTTTTTGACATTTTCAAACTGTGTGAACCCTATTTTTATATAGTAACGTAACTAATGCTGAAAACAACAATTAAAACAATAACAACAACATGCCTGATAGTAATAATAATGATGGAGCAATTACCCTGAACAATTGGAAAACAAGCAACAACAGCCTCAGGTTCAATGAATACTGCATCGAATTACTGTCAGGCTAGAAGTCCTGAAGGACATCATTTAATCATTAACGGTATTACAAGGATTCATCGTTTACAGCTGCTCAGAGGGGGAATATTTGCTGCTTTTCTTTCTAAACTGAATATCCTTAGATTTAAAACTCGCATGTTATAACTCACACAAATATTGAAGAAAATACTTTTGTGATAATGAAAATAATCCTTAATTGCAGCCCAAGTTACATGTGTAAGGTCTCGACACATGCACTGCAAATAAAAAAAATCTTCACCAAGCTGACCACGCATTTAGAAAACAATCACAATGTGACTTGATGCAGCCATATTTACTGTATATTAATATAATAAAACATATTATCCATTTTTGTTTTGAATGAATGAATAGCAAATAGCTTGTGAGAACCAAAACCTTGATCCCTCCGTCCTCAACACACTCTCTTCTCAGCAGGTTTGTTGACTTATTGTGTGGTTACACTGGAAAAATTACACTCTATAGTTAGTAAACATCATTTTGCCATCTCTCTTATATAAGGTGATAATCCTAACTTACTGTTTGATTGCTGTGTGATTCAGCTGACCTTTTGCCATCGACATTTTAGAGAAACCAGAGTAAAGTATGCTGTTAAACTAACTCGATAAAAACAGTAAACTAATACTGTATATGATTGGTATATAGTAAAGCATTGGGATGAAGCCTTGGCAGTCTTGTTTGAAGCAAAAAATGCCAAAACATTGTTGGCTCTACCTTGTGAATATTTGGTAGTTTCTTTGACTTTTATCGTAGTAGAAAGACTATCTTTGGATTTTGTGGAAACTAGACTAGATTAGATCAAGTCAAGTCAGGGTTCAGGGAAAAACGTGATAGAGGTTTTTTCACATTCAAAGAGCCAAGTAGAGGAAGAGAAAATAGTTTAATAATTCAATTAATTGATAAAGAAATAGAATAATAGCTGCAGCCCTTATTTGAATAAATGCACCCTCCCTATCTGAAAGCACACACACACTTACTCACACACACGCACACACACACACACCTTTTCAAGAACCTTGCAGGTCTTGTGCCTTACGTGGATCACAGTCCACTGATCAATGAGAACACAGCATCACCTGTGCAACTGTGACCAGTGAAAGGCTGAGCGCGGGTCATTCTCGGGATGCTTTTCCTTTTCAAAGAAGCCTCACGCTCCTGCCGACCAGCAGGTCAATGATTTCCTCATCATCATTGTGCTCACACATGCAAAAAGTAGGTCAGCATTTCCTCGATGAAGCGTTCTGCATGTTGCTCCAACCCGTAAACATCTTCCTCCCACAAAAGGCGCCGTTGTCCCTGTGTGCCATCCGACTAAAGCAGCTCAGATCAAGTGAAGGATGACAAAAGGCAGCGAAAAAGGAGAATGTTTCGCTCCAGTATATCAAGGGAGTTGCTTTGTTTACCTGTGTGGGCTTATTACTCCATGCTAGGTGAGGCATACAAACAACACCGGGTCCAATAAAGCACACGGGAAAGTGGCTTTATTCTTGACGAGCTTTCTCTTCCTCACTGTCTTTTGAAATGTGCAATTAATGCGTGCAGAATTTGTTTACACATATGTTTATTTATCTGCTTTTCTGCCTTGTGTATTAGTTTATATTCCCTCGGAGTCCTCTGGAGGTTTGAATAATTGAAGTGATTTGTATTCTCTTAAAGGCGGTAAAGGAAGGGCCCGGGGGAATGGCTGAGATTGAAAATACACAGTGCCCAAGTTTATTTCCAGCTGCCTCCTTTAACACCCCTTTTACTGTTTAAATATCTCTTATGAGTTTTTAATATGGAGGGAAACAAAGGGGAGAGAGTAAAGGATTGTAACTGACATGTTTTTCAAGAGGCCCGATGATAAAAAGGAATAATAAACATTTGTTTTAAAAATAAATATACAGTTTTTCCTTGATACCTAAATATAGACACGGCTGTTTTGATGTAGTAAGCTGTATATCGTTGACTGCCTCCCTAAACGTTGGCAGAGACAGTATTATTCAAATGCTGCCCAGAGCCTCGGCAGCATTTTGAAAGGTTAAACAGCACTTTAAACGTAGGCTGTCCAAATGTTAAAAGCACAAAATTATTGCTTGCTGCAGCGCTCTACATGAAAAGCAGGAAAACAGACGAGAGCCCACACAAACAGGCTCTCGGAAGATAACCGGGAGATAAGGCAGTCATGGTCACCGTATTGTGTTACAGCCTCATTACACCTGCTGTAAACAAGACATGTGGTCATTTAGTGAAGAAGTCAGAGCATCATGTTATACAGCTTTAAAAAGAACAGCTGCTGAACCCTCGGTCTGAACCCGTCAAGCATCCAGCTGCTCAGTGTTTACACTCCCATATGCAAAGATCAAGAACAACTCCATGTGGTCTGACTGTCCGACTGTAACATGTGTAACTATGCAACACTCAGGAGCAGTGATGTAGAAAAAACAGTGAGAAAGACTTGGAATGGTAAGACGGTCAAACAAACACAGGACTTTGAACCAGGAGAACGATGTTCCCGTCCCAAAAGGTTCTCAAGTGATTGTAATGTTACATCAGTGATGCTTGCGACGTTTCAGTACTTAAGTTACTTTTACTTTATTTAGAATTATAAATATAAAAACAAAACAGTACATTTAGGACAAAATACAAAAAACAAAACAAAGAACAATTAGTGTCTAGGCAAACATACAAAACCCTAGTCAAGATCTATTATACAATTAGACATCGCACAAGACAAAACCCCGAATAGGGGGGAGAGAGTACATTCAACAAGCGACCCCCACAAAACAACAAAAACAGACATAACTTCTCACAACAAACTGTTACCAACTGATCTGTCTGGCCATCCAAAGTGGGAGATGACAGGGACCCACAAAGCCAAAAACAAGTCAATTTTCAAATGAAGTTTTGCTGTTATCTTCTCCATTACATAAACCTTCTTTAGTCCCTCTCGCCATTGTTGAAGGGTGGGAGGAAGAGACTTGAGCCAGGACAGGGTTATCAATTTCCTAGCCACAAGTAGGAGAATATGTAATAGCTGGACCTTCCTTTTCCCTATATCTTCCCCTGGGGTCAAACCCAGTATACGTATAATGTAATGGGTTCAGAGGTCATTTTCAAAATGTTTTGAATTTCTGCTTGGATCCCCTGCCAAAATGGAATCAGTATCCCAGAAGATATGAGTGTGGTCCCCAATCTGTTTTCATTTCCTCCAGCATAAATTTGTAGTATTTTTGTCATATTTTGATGTGACAGAGGGTGTTTTGAAGTATCTCATACTTAATTTCCAATTGAATTCCTTCCAAACTGGGCTGTGGGTGACTTTATAACCCTGCTCACACACCACCTCCCACTCCTCATCTTCAATAACAACATTCATTTCTAACTCCCATTTTTCCTTTATATGTGAAGAATTTTCTGAGAAATGTGTTCGTAAATGTTTTTATATATTGGATACCATCTTCTTCTTACTATTCTCCTCTATACATTTTACCAGAAAATGTTCTAAAGGTGATGGTTGTTGTTTCAAAGCGTTGCTTTCGGTGTGCGACAAAAGGTCTAAGTTACTTTTACATTAATTTAATATATTTATTTTTAAAGTCAAACTATGATGTTTTTCCTGAAACTAACAGTTTTGTTGCCGAAACGGTAAAAACAAGTGTAAAATGATGAGAAAGGCCTAAAAAGCACGCGTGCGACCAGTGTTTCACCAGAAGCCAGTGAACCAGCTCATTTTAAACCAATCAAAGCCAAATCATCGCCACCGATAGGTGGTGAGTTTCCAATGCGTCCTGCCTCTTTTGCTCTCAGTACAGACTGTTTACCTGCATTCAATAGAAGGGCAGTGATATAAGTCAGTTTTTTTACACATTCACACAATCAGGGATTTATAGCTGGCGGTGCTTCCTGCATTTGTCGGTTCAAAGTTCCTTTCTTTTAGTCTGGATGAGGTGCTTTACTTATTCATGTTTGTCTAACATACTTGAAGGCACTCTCACACAGACTGGGCTGACTTACTGCAGTGATATCCTCCATAGAAGGACCACTGAGCATGAGGGCGGTTGTTAGTGTTAGTTAAGCCAGATAACCTAAAGATACCCCGGGTATGTTGAACCTGTGCTCTGGCTAACAGTGCATGTTCCAGTCCATACCAACAGTGTCGGTTGGGGAGGGGGTCCAGGCTCCGTGAGAACCGGTGGAGGTCTTCCACACTTACCTGGGAAAAGCATTTCTTTATGGGACTGGCTTTTGGGGAACACTGTCATATTGAAACAGGAAAGGGACAAAATTACGCAAAGTTAGAAGAACACTCCTGTCTAAAATAGAGTTCCCAAAAGTAAAATGAATGTGTAGTTCAGGTCTATGTAATTCAGATAGAAAACACACTGCAGCATACAGTAAACACACCAGTGTACGTACGTCGTCAGTGTTCAAACAATGTACAAAGCAAGAAATAATTCAGTCCCTGGCAAGATACAAAGCATGCTCTCAGGCAGAGAGGGGGAGTTGAAACCCAGGAAGAAAATGTTATCTAAAAAACATTGTGTTCCCACTACAAGGATGAGCATGTGCATCAATTTGGAATAAGCCATGTACAAATATCAGTTCTGGAAACTGTTTTAAATAAAGATTTTTAGAGGTACAGGGATGAACAACGTGTTGATGTGATGGGTTAGCGGTATGGGTCCAACCCAGGTGGTAACCTCCAGGTCTGAAATGCGAAGCCAGCACTGCATTCTCTCTGCTGACCATCAGGGGCCGACTCCTCTGGTTTCAAAAAATGGGCTGATTGTATGGAAGTCTTACTTACTTACTTCTCTCTTAATTTATTCCATCCATCCATTGTCTACCGCTTATCCTGAATCCAGGGTCGCTGGAGCCGATCCCAGATGTCATTGGGTGAAGGCAGGGTACACCCTGGACAGGTAACCAGTCCATCGCAGGGCCAACATGTAGAGACAGACAACCATTCACGCTCACATTCACACCTACGGGCAATTTAGAGTCATCACTTAACCTATCGCCATCCTGCATGTCTTTGGACTGTGGGAGGAAGCCGGAGAACCCAGAGAGAACCCACACTTACACGGGGAGCAGTGTTTGGAGTAACGCGTTACAAAAGTAATGCATTACTGTAATGCATTACGTTTTGCTGTAACGCGGTAATGTAAGGCATTACAAAAAAAAACTGGTAATATTTTACTCGGTACAAATCTCAGTAAAGCGCGTTACAATGCATTTTAAACCCGAAATCAATTGACATTCGCGATCGCGAGATGGGCATACGCTCCACTTTTGGAAAAGTGTGAAAGCCGGTCCGTGTGACTCTACACTATGTTAATTAAGCGCTGTTGTTAGCAGGCTCCATGAGCTGGACACCGACTCATGGAGCGGCTCCCGGTCGGTCAGAGCGTAGTCGAAAACCGGCAGTCACACCAAGGATCAACAGCTGAGGGGCGGCGGCGAGGCGGAGGCTCCGATTCTCCCCGTCGGTTTTTAACCGCTTTTATGTCCGCGTCATAACGCTTTTGGTGCGTGTTTAAAACAGTAGGTTTACTTCAAAACGCGAGCGTCAGACGCTGTCAGACCGTTTATGAACAGTGTTTTAGAGCTCCCCTAAATGTCTCAGGTAGGCTTTCAGGTAATTTCGCAGCATAACACAGCGCCTTCCGGGTCATTAAAAAAGACGTACGGCGAATCTGGAATGAAAAATAGCCCTGTTATTTCATCCCCGAATCCCATTCATGAACACAATATCTAATATCAGTTGACGAGTCGTTTTCTGTTTCTCGTTTTCCGTTTTTTAAAACGAATAACGGGATACAAGTCATTTTCCGTTTTTCGTTCTTTTATTTTGAAGCGAATAACATCACATCCTGCTGTGTAATGAGCTGCATTGAACACAAGAAGATCCATTGAGAACAAAAAATCCATATTTCCTTTTATTTTGGCGAAAAGTAATGCAAAAGTAATGTAAAAGTAGTGTAATGCCTTACAATTCAAAGACAGTAATATTGTAATGTAAGTAATTACTTTGAAATGACAGTAACAAGTAATAAATAATGCACTACACTTTTGAAGTAACTTGCCCAACACTGACGGGGAGAACATGCAAACCCCACACAGAACGAACCCAAGCCCGACCCGGGAATCGAACCCGGGACCCTCTTGCTGTGAGGCGACAGTAATACCCACTACACCACCGTGCAGCCCTCCTCTTAATTTATTATCTCAGTAAAATTGTAAACATGAGTTTAAGGTCTCAATCTCTAGTTTCAAGTCTTCTTCAATCCAGCATGATGTTCATTTAGTACATTATGGTCCATTTAGAGTCAAACAGACCAGAAAGCAGGGGATCCTTTATGTTACCTAGTGATTGACAGGTCTGGTCTCAGAGTTGTCCATGTTTTCACCTTCAGACTTTAATCCTTTGAGTGTGTTTTCACTTCATCAAAGTTTACATTTTGTTTGGCTAAAATGTCTGATTCAGCTTTCTGTTGTACTTAACCAATGGTTTAAAAAAAAAACAAGATTGTAATGGTCTAAAACCAAGACACCGACTGCAAAAATACCCAAAAGGCAATGATCAAAAATGAAGACGTTTTCATAAATCAAGACGGTGACTTCCAAAAACCAAGACGGGGACTTCCAAAAACCAAGATGGTGACTTCCAAAAACCAAGATGGTGAGTTCCAAAAACCAAGATGGTGAGTTCCAAAAAAAAAAGATGATGACTTTCATAAACCAAGATGGTGGCTTCCAAAACCAAGATGGTGACTTCCATAAACCAAGATGGTGAGTTCCAAAAAAAAAGATGGTGACTTTCATAAACAAAGATGGTGACTTCCAAAACCAAGATGGTGACTTCCAAAAACCAAGATGGTGACTTCCAAAAACCAAGATGGTGACTTGCAATAACCAAGACAGTGACTTCCATAAACCAAGATGGTGACTTCCAAAAAACAAAGATGGTGACTTTCATAAACCAAGATGGTGACTTCCAAAACCAAGATGTTGGCTTCCAAAACCAAGATGGTGACTTCCATAAACCAAGACAGTGACTTGCAAAAACCAAGACGGTGACTTCCATAAAACAAGACAGTGACTTGCAAAAACCAAGACGGTGACTTCCATAAACCAAGATGGTGGCTTCCATAAACCAAGATGGTGGCTTCCAAAACCAAGATGGTGACTTCCAAAAACCAAGATGGTGACTTGCAAAAACCAAGACGGTGACTTCCATAAACCAAGATGGTGACTTCCAAAAAACAAAGATAATAATAATAATAATACATTTTATTTCATAGGCGCCTTTCTGTCACTCAAGGTCACCTTACAGTAAATAAAAGACAATGTACAGTACACAATAGAATAAAATAAAAATGAAGTAATAAAATAAAATAAAATAAAAAGAAGCCACAAAAGTACACAAGAGTAAAGTAAAGTATGGATGGGGAGCTCGGTTAGAGGGAAAAGGCAATCTTAAACAGGTGTGTTTTGAGTCGGGACTTGAAATGTGAAAATGTACTGATGTTCCTTATTTCGGGTGGCAGAGAGTTCCAGAGCCGGGGAGCAGCAGCCGCCATGCTCCCCATGGTGGTAAGACGGACCGGGGGGACAGTCAGCAGAATGGAGGAGGATGAATGGAGTGTGCGATAGGGAATGGCAATATGGAGAAGATTGGAAAGATATGGGGGGGCAAGATTGTGAATGGCTTTGAATGTTAACAGGAGGATTTTGTAGTCAATGCGGGACTTGACTGGGAGCCAGTGGAGCTGCTGTAGGACGGGAGTGATGTGGTGGATGGAGGGGGTTCTGGTAATGACACGGGCAGCTGAATTCTGGACCAGTTGAAGTTTGTGCAGGGATTTATGGGTGAGACCGGAGAGGAGGGAGTTGCAGTAATCCAGGCGGGAAGTGATGAGACTATGGACAAGGATAGCAGTGGTGTGGGGAGTAAGGGAGGGGCGGAGGCGGTTGAAGTAAGCAGACCGGGTGATGTTGTTGATGTGAGATTGGAAAGAAAGTGTGCTGTCGAGGATGACACCCAGACTCTTAACCTGTGGGGAGGGGGAAATGGAGCAGTTGTCAATGGTGAGGGGGAAGTTGTTGGTTTTGGAGAGTATTGATTGTGTGCCAACGAGAAGAATCTCAGTTTTGTCAGAGTTGAGTTTTAGTAGATTTGAAGTGAACCAGGATTTTATTTCAGTTAAGCAGTCAGTAAGGGAGGAGGGCGGCAGGTTGGAAGTGGGCTTGCTGGCGAAGTAGAGCTGGGTGTCATCCGCATAGCAGTGAAAAGTGATGTTATGTTTGCGGAAGATATTGCCAAGGGGGAGGAGATAAATGATAAAGAGGAGGGGCCCCAGGACAGAGCCTTGAGGCACACCTGAGGTGACAGGGGAAGGTTGGGATGTGAAGGTTTTTAGCTGGATGAACTGAGTGCGGCAGGAGAGATATGACTTGAACCAGTTTAGAGGAGTATGAGTGATGCCGAGGGAGGATAGTCTCTTGAGGAGGGTGGTGTGACAGATGGTATCGAAGGCTGCACTGAGGTCGAGGAGGATGAGAATGGAGAGTAAACCAGAATCAGCTGCCATGAGGAGGTCGTTGGTTATTTTAATGAGTGCAGTCTCTGTGCTATGGAGAGGGCAGAAACCAGACTGGAACTGTTCGTACAGGTTGTTGTTGGATAAATGAGAATGGAGTTGAATTGCTACCTTTTTTTCAAGAATCTTGGAAATGAAGGGGAGATTAGAAATTGGACGGAGGTTATTGAAGTTTGTGGGATCTGCACCAGGTTTTTTCAGAATTGGGGTAATTGCAGCAGTCTTGAATAATGTAGGAACAGTTCCAGTGGAGAGAGAGGAGTGGATAATGGCGGAGATGAGAGGGACCAGGGGAGGAAGGCAGGCTTTGACCAGAACTGTGGGGAGAGGGTCGAGCTGACAGGTGGATGGCTTGGACTTGCGGATAAGATCTGAAATTTCTGGGGTGGTGGGGAGCTGGAAGGAGGAGAAAGAGTGGGTAGGAGGAGGAAGTTCAGATACAACATTGAGGGTGGTTTGTGAGCTGAGATGTTGGTGAATCATCTGGATTTTCTGACTGAGGAATGACATGATGGAGTTACAGAAAGCAGTTGAACAGAGGTGAGATGGTAGAGATTCCGGGGCTTGGGTGACATTCTTGAGCAGTGAGAACAGTGATTTGGTGTTACCTTTGTTGGAAGAGATTATGCCAGTGTAATAATTTGATTTGGTTTGGGTAATGCAGTTCTTGTAATGTAACATGTGATTTTTGTAATTGTCTTTGTGAATATGAAGTCCAGTTTTCCTGTATAGCCGCTCGAGTTGTCGTCCTTTAGTTTTGATGAGTCGAAGTTCGGGGGTAAACCAGGGAGCGGAAAGGGAGAAGGAGACAGATCTGTTTTTTAGCGGAGCAAGGGAGTTGAGAATGTGTTGAAGTCCAGTGTTGTAGTGTGAAACCAGCTGTTCAAGGGAGACTGAGTTGTGAGTGGCCATGAGGGAGTCGATGCTGGAGGAGAGGGAATCTAAGCTAATGTCCTTAATGTTGCGAAAAGAAATGAGACGGCGGAGCTTGGTGGTGGAGAGAGGGAGTTTAACATTAAATGAGAGGAGGAAATGGTCAGATATGGGGAGTTCGACTGCAGTTAGGTCAGAAGGGGGAACACCAGAGCAGCAGATTAAATCCAGAATGTGACCCTTCGAGTGAGTGGGGGTATCGGTGTGCTGATGAAATCCAAAACTGTCGAGGCAGGATGTAAAGTCTTTTGTGAGTGGGTTGTTGGTATTGTCCATGTGAATGTTAAAATCTCCCAGTACTATGTTGTTAGGTGAAAGTGTGGATAGGTGGGTGAGCAGAGTAGCAAAGTCATGTAGAAAGTCATTGTTTGGTTTTGGGGGCCGGTACACAGTTGCAATGATGGTGGGAGTAGGTCCAGAGAGCTGACAGACAGTGGATTCGAAGGAGGTGAAAGCAGGGGTTGGCACCGGCGAGACTTTCCACTTCTTGTGATGAATTATTGCTAGACCCCCTCCCCGGCCGGTGCCACGGGGTTGACAGGTGTAAGTAAATGCCGGAGGAGTAGATTCATTGAGTTGGGAGAAGTCATTGGGTTGTTGCCAGGTTTCAGTTAAACAGAAAAAGTCAAATTTATGGTCAGTGATGAGATCCTGGATGAGATGGCCCTTGCTTGTGAGTGAGCGGATATTAAGTAAACCAAAGTTGACAGTGGTGCTTTCACAATTGGCAGTGGTGTTAGCCGACCGGGGCAGGGAGGCTAGGACACTGTGGTCAACGGCCCGGCCAGTGTTGGATGAAGGGGGACGGGAATTGAACCAGATGGATTTTATTGGCTGAGTGGGAGGGACGGGGGCGCTAGAGAGCTGGACTGTACTTTGTACTGCTGCTGGGATGGGGTGAGGAAGAGTGTCTATGGAGGGGGTGTGTGGTGTAAATAGTCAGTCACGTGGAGCATAATGTACAGAATATTGGATATTGGCTGCAAGCATGCGAGCGCCTGTGGTGCTAGGATGGATGCCATCTGATTTAAAAAAGGAGGGGCGGTTCCAGAAGAGATTAAAATTGTCCGTAAAGTTAAAGCCTTTTCCCGTAGCAGGCAGGTTTGAGCCAGGTGTTGAGCATGAGCAATCTGGAGAAGCGCGCGTCACCGCGACCAAATGTGGAAATGGGGCCAGAAATAAAAACAGATTTTCCACAAGTGCGAAGAAAGTCCAGGAGGGAGATAAAAGCACGTTTTGTCAGTTCCGAGGCACCCCGAGCCATGTCGTTTGTCCCTACGTGCACAACTAGTCGGGTAATGGAGGATGGGAGAGACCGCAGCAGCGGTGACTTTCATAAACCAAGATGTTGGCTTCCAAAACCAAGATGGTGACTTCCATAAACCAAGACAGTGACTTGCAAAAACCAAGACGGTGACTTCCCTAAAACAAGACAGTGACTTGCAAAAACCAAGATGGTGACTTCCATAAACCAAGATGGTGGCTTCCAAAATCAAGATGTAGACTTCCAAAAACCAAGATGGTGACTTCCATAAACCAAGATGGTGACTTCCAAAACCAAGAAGAAGTTCAGGCTTCAAAACCAATTGGTTATTTTTATTAGTTATTCTTGTTTTTTGTTATTATTATTTGTAACATGTTGCAAAAAAAGGACCATAATCTCTTTGGCTGCCATGCCTGCTGCCACACCAGTCATTCATCATTAAACAAGCCTCCCCCTGTAGGCTCTGAGTTCTCCTCTCAGCTGTCAACATCATCATCTCCACGTCCTGCTGAACTCAGTGCTGCCTTGTGGGGAAAGACGAGGTCATAGCCTGGATGCCAAATGTCACCACTGAACCTATTCTACACTCTAATAATCTCGTATCCACATGAGATGGCTCATCAATTTGGACAGAACAGCACCAGCCTAAAAGGGAAACAAAATACCAAACACACTTTCGTGGCACTTTTCACAACTTACATGGTTTTCATGTTGGTTGTAAAATGTAGTTATGTTAAATGCATTGTAAATTGAATTCAAAGAGTACGTGGAGAAATGGCCACTGCTTTGAGAACACTACATTTACGCCACATGAATGCGAGGCAGACATAAGGAAGATGCCGGAGTGTTGTGTCTATAAAGCATCTCCAGTTGTGCAGCTTGGCTGAAACCCTGCAGACGTAGCACAGAGGTGAAGCTGATAGGGCACATTTTGGTCTGAATAAAAGCCAGAACAGGCACCACCATTAGGATGAGTTAGGCCATTCCTTGTGTTACCCCATGGATAATCCTACCCACAATTCATAGACTAACGGGACAGGTAAAATATTACAGCGCCATTATTTCTACAGTTTCTGGCAGCCGGTACTTTTTTTCTGGGGGATTCTGTCTCTGTAGTGTCATGGCCTCAATCTTGAACAAAAAAGGTGGGGAGGTGTATGTGGAATACTTAGCAAGAGGTTGGTAATATCAGGACTAGAGGCGTGAATCTTTACTGGACTCACAATTCAATTCTGATTCACCTCAATGATTCAGTTCTCAGTGCATCTCCATGTATCACCTCCTCAGTTTGCCATACAACTGCATATTAATACAAGCAGTCTAAGAGTGAAAGTGCTTTAAAAAAAACTGTAATTGGAGCTGCATATTTTCAATAGCAGGTTGCCACCTTAGTTCATAAACATGGTCAAAAAGAATATTATGAAATTAAGTTTTTCAGTTTTCACCGAGACTGTGTCGAAGAACTGGACATAGTCATCATGATGCCACCATCATCATCATGGTGTGGAAGCTTCAAGTTTGGCATTTTTACCATATTTGGACTGTGGAGGAGCAACGGCTGGATCTGATGAACACAAGCGTCAGAGCGGCACCCCGAGCAGCAACTTTACCTGATCTGGATCCATCTGTATTCTGGTGTGAAGCTGCCAACAAAGATAGCTTCATAATTCAAGGTCAACTTTACAGCTAAGTGTTAAAGTCATATTCGTAGCTAACTGAGAATAAAGGACTGAGACTTCAAGAGAGTAGGATCATTTTCTCATAGACTTCCATACAATCAGACTTCTTTTTACACCCAGAGGTGTCGCCCCCTGTTGGCCAGTAGAGAGAATGCAAGTATTAAGTACTTCAGCATTGGCTTCACATTTCAGAAGCGGAGGTTGCACACTGGTATTCAGTCGGTCTGCGGGCCTAATATTAACGTGGATGGGATTACATTGGAGTTCTGCCAGGTTTAGAATACATGATATCAGCCTGATCCTAGCCAGACAGCCGTGATGGCTGTGAGATCGCAAACGATAATGAAAAATGAATTGTATCATATTGTGTGTCCTGACAGAAAGTCTAGCATGTTTGATTTTTATTTATTTATTTATTTGCCTGCCATGACATCATGCTCAAGGCCGTCACTTTGACCAATAGGAGCTTGATCTGACATCATTGTGCCGATGCTAAGCTTGTGTTGCCTGAGGCAGACATTAGACAGACAGGCGCTGAATGAATTAGCCGAGCGACTTCTACTCTGACTTGGTTTATATCACCATGGATGAATTTCGGCCTGCATGCACATTTCTTTTAGGCCAACGTTGTTGACACAAAGCAGCTAATATTGAGCGTAGTGCTGAGTGTCTCTGTGAAAGGGACGTCTGAGGACAGGAGAGAAACGAGCAAGAAGGTAGTGACAGTGAAATGCAGTAAAGCCTGACTGAGATTTAATTAAAACAATGTCCTGACTGTTCCGTCGCTGCATCGATGCAGCGTCGTTCATCGGTCACTTTGCCACAAATCTTATACTGGAAACAGCCTCAGTTCAAAACACACACACAAACACACACACACACACACACACACACACACACACAAAGACACACGCTTGAATGATCGTTTTGCCTGCAGAATATCTTTTTATTGAGCAACATGTTTTGAGTCAACCCGACTTATTTGATTTCTACTCTCCGACTGTAAGAAACACACCACAGATGGTGTTGACTAACTCTGCTGCTGATGGGCTCCATTTTTTGGTGTATGTGCACACACACACTCGTGCTCTACAGTGATACTGTGTTTTTTTGCTGCTTTCATCTCAGACCCATCACAGTAAACAGGAGACATTAGACCCTCACATTTCTCAGACCTTCACATTTCAGCTGCGTTTGATTTGCTTCACGGTGTTAAATTAGGCCCGGCTGCAGGGGAGCAACAGGCACCTGGCACTGCTTATGGAGCTCTAATTGTATTTACAGCTAGAACTTGAGGCCTACCAGGTGTTACAGTATTAGGGTTGTAATGATGTAATGTTTTAAAGCCCTCAAAAAGGTTAAAACATTGCACATCATTTTTCAAAGCCTGCAGTTATCAATGTGTTGACGACCCTCCAGTTTTCCTTTGATGACCCCTGACCTTTGCTGTTTGTGGTCACATTCCCATTTACAAATCTGAAAGCCAGACAGCCATTACATTTTCACTGGTAGCTGCTTTACGGAAAGAAAAAACAAACAGCACAGTGAAAAAAAAAGATTTCCTGTTGACAGTTATTTGATGTGATCGACACTGTATACATGTTCTACATGAAAGAGAGGCCAGGAGAGAGATGGAGAAATGAAGAATGAATTTCCAAGGCACCAAATCATTAGCAGCCGGCTGTTCTTCATGAATTGGAAAACACAACGTGTTGCTGTTTGAATTCAGTTACAAACAAAGGTCAATAGCACATCCAAAACAATAAGGCCTGCACACTGATAGATTATCTCACATTTCAGTGTGTCATTGTAATGTACATTTCAGATAGGATTCAAACGTGTCTCTGAAATCCCATAAAAAGACTAACGTTGTGCTGGTTTGCTCATAATACACTGCTAAAAAAAATAAGGGTAATAATACAGGGTCCAAGACAGACAGAACCTAACCAATCTGTGGGCCCCAACGACCCGAGTGTGGACAGAAATTGACAGGGGACAAACCTCCACGTGTACACCCTGATTCACAGGAAAAATAAACCTACCAATAAGAAGTGACCACCACCCTTCAAGCATGCAAGGAGGGGTGTGTATTCAGTGAGTACTCCAGGGTGGTGTTCCCACTACCTAAAGAAAGTACAATAAACAGCTCAGTGGGACTCAGTTAGTTCAGGTTCACAGAAGGGTAAATGAGATGATGTATACAATATGGCACAGGCACATTGGACATTATAAAATACAGTGAGAAATATTACACCAGGGAAGTGGCGGAAACTGGATATTTCCCTAGAGAGTTAGAGTGACATCAGTGCTGTATCTTAATTGAAACAAAACAGTGTAAATGATAGCCTACCTCTTCAGCTTTGGGGTACATAAGTCACTCTGGATCAATCCGGTCACAGCCACAACACAACTGGATATACAATTAATCCTCATTCATTTCCAGTCACACACACACACACACACACACACACTACAAACCATTTCGCCAAGAATCTCCCTTACCTGCACAGACGGTCCAGCCACACAGCTACCAGGCCTCAGACAAAGAGGCACCAGTTGCCCTCACCTGTCTTTATAAAGGTGGGGAGCTCTCTAAGCCTGCCTCCCTGCGCCGTGCTCCCAATCAAACTGCCAGCACGCACATCAAAGAACACCTAAATCACATGTAGGCTTGAAATGATGGAGGGCTTGAAATGGTACATACAAATGGAATGGCACTTTATTTAACAAAACATCTTATCTAAAAGTCTGGCTTTTTATTTGCCATGTTTTACAGCCTGATCTGAACGTTCCAGACCCAGACCAGATGTACCTGTCAAACAATTGATTTACTTGTTTTAGTTAAAACAGATTCAATAAGCTAAATCAAAAATAAATGGTTGATGAATACACCAGGTGTGTAATATAATAGTAATAATAATAATAATAATAACATTTGTTGAAAGAAAGAAACCATGGTAGTCAGTAATTGTATCGGAATACATGGTTAAAGGAACCCTCCCAACCCTGCATAAAAGACAACACCATCGTCACGAAGCCTCACGAAGCCTTATCTGGCCTTTCGCGACACTTTGACCAACTGTAAACAATGCCGAGGTGAAAGAGGAACGATGTCGGTGCTGTGAGGTGGATTTGTGAAATGGAGGAAACATGTATGTTACTATGGCAACAACTGCCTCTTTGATGTCTCCTCAAGGGAAGGGTGGAGACAGAAAAAGAGATGAATAGCAGAGGCGAGTTGTGATGACATCACACACGTGGTGGAAGACGAGCAGCCGTGATTGGTCGGGGACCGACGTGTAGTCTGGACCAAGTCAAGACAAGACTTTCTGACTATGATCAGCTGCTCTGACATGGTGACCATCGTACCGACACTAACATCAGATTCCAAAAGGTGACTTGGTGGTTGGCATCAGATACAGAGAGGCACTGATCAACCGTTGGTATTTGAAGAGAAGTGGGAGGGATCTTGTTCTCATGGTAATGAAGCGACGTGTCCTCCAGTGTGGCTCACTGATGTGTTTTTAGTAGTTGTAGGACAACAGTGGAGCTCTATGGCACAGAAATAATGTGACTTTTTAGTAGGATTCATTTGGTTTGGGCCTCATGAGATGAAATATCTCCAGACGTATCCGTTGAGAAAGAGCTCCCCAACTGTCTTTCCTCAGAGAAGTGGTTCACAGGTCTGCAGCGCCAGGGTACGAGTCTACTGTTCGATGATATTGCACCTAATGACATAATCAGGGTTTCAGGATTATTAGAGCAGCAGCAGCAGCAGCACTACTGGAGACCAGATTCACTGAGTGTAGAATGGGAGGACAAATGCCTTGTGTCCTTAGTATAATAGCCATCATATCTTGCTGTAGGTCCAGCTCAACAGTCTCAATCCAAATAAAAACAAATTGCTTGACAGATTGATGGATAAAACGTTAGTGTGACATTGAAAATGAGACAAGGGAAACACAATTGGCCTGTCTTTGAACCACAAGAAGGCAATAATGTAATCTGCCACACTCACATCAGGCTGGTCATTATGGATTAGTGTGAGTGTGTGTGTTTCATTCTGTTTATGGGGGTGTGGTTAGCTCAGTACGAATGGCAACTAAATAAGCCTCAATAAAAGAAGTTGGCAAGTGCACATTTACCTGCTCTGCTGTGATAAATGCCACGGCTAGCTGCGGAAAATTGGCTGCTGAGGACAGGGTGACTAATTCACTTGCAAAATGTTGTAAGGGCTTTTGTGTGCCTGTGCATGTGTGTTTACGTGTGTGTGTGTGTGTGTGTGTGTGTGTGTGTGTGAAGGACTTACAGGTTGTTTGAATGAAAATGAGAACTGTTCAATAATACATAAGGCTGTCTAGCGAACACTATTACCAAGGAATATGTTTTATGAAAGCCCCCATAAATGGTGGCGCTGGATATTTCCACGCTGCCATATATTTTACAGATTTGATGAATTGCAGACAGGATTCGATATTGCATTCGGGTTTCACGCTTGGCCGCTTAATGTGTTCCCTCAATTCTGAAAACATTGAAAAGGGGCTAAGAGAAAATATTATGCACATGTTTTCATTATATTACATTATTCCGCTGCTTTGTAATCTATGACATCCCGGGTTCCTTTCTATCAGGACATGGATATGAAATTGCTAGTTAGCCTTCTCACCTGATACATTCATGTCGCTTTAATCCACATACACTAATACTACTGCCTTTATTAAAGAGTTTGTCAAGCAAGTGAATTATTGTAAAGGAGACTTCTTTTGTGTTTGAGCTCATCAAATATTAATAATTGTATTTATTTATTTGTATAGCACATTTCGTATAGTATGTTATTTAAATATAATATACTTTTACTTAATGTGTCATTGTTATTGTTATGGCTCCCCAGTTCCTGACCACTGTAAAGGAACAGGTCCCACCCATGCTGCTGAATGTCTTAGTCGGTTACTTTTGAATTGAGAAACCTTTCACCCATGTCACAATGCCAGATGAATGAGTCAACTCACACTCAGTTTAGTGGGAGGACTCCAACGCCTGGACCCAGGAAAATCTAGTCCTAGTGTTCAATTAAAAGTCCAGCTACCGTTCACTGCTCTCAGAAAGCTGCTCCAGAGTGGATCACGCTAAACTACTTTAAGGAAAGTAATGCAATTTCAGATGTGCTTCTGTTTGCAGTGACTTAACCTTGGGCGTTAAATAGCTTTGGCTGAAGGAAGTTCAGACTCAAGGCTGCAGTTCGTGCTCACTTTATCCTTGAACAGAAGTGTGGTCTGGGAGAACATTTATCAATGTCTGCTCTTTCTCCCTCCTTTGGGCTTGTGGGTAGTACGTACTGTTGTCGGTACTTTGGTCTCCACTCATTCGTTTTTTTGTTTGTAGATGAATTAATCTAATGTACATATTCAGGTTTGAGGCAGGTAGTTTAAAATGTATTTGTCTGGGTTTGGAGACTCCTGTTTCTGAGATTTCTGTCTCCACCATAATACAACAGAGAGGAATATAATATTGATCATAGCAATGATTAATTCTATTTTCAAAAATGAAACACAAACATTTTCAATGGATAATCTACCTGTTACTCTGGATAATCAACACTTAACCGTTTCTTAGAACTACTTTTATTCACAAGAAACAGTCTCCATGAAATCTAGTCACTTTGGTGAAGCGATGCTTGGACCACAGAATACACATCACCAAATCAAAGAAAAGGAAAAACCAATGATCAAAGATACAGCTTATTAAAGTATAATTGCATTGATACATTTGTTATTAAATGCTAACTTGTTTTCTTTTCTTTAATTTCCAAGTTTGTTTGACAGGGATTTCTTATAATAAACATTTTTATATTGATAGGTATAAAGATGTGAATGCTTCGATGATGTAAAATGCATTCATTTTGATGCAGACATAAGTCGTTTTTAATAAACAAATAAAAATAAAACCTTTGAATAATTGATTTCATGGATCACTGATGTTAACTGATTAATGGCAAACTTTGAAAATCAAAGTCAATTTTTTAAAAGTAGCTTCAAGAGGATGCGTCTGCATCCGCTGGCCACTGAACATGGAAACAAGTGAATGACCAACCACGCCAACAGCCAAACATCTCAACTGCTATTGGATGTGTTGTTCGGGAATTTGATTCACATATTATGGACCCTTTCACAATTTGGAAGCGATGATGATGTACGTTCGTGTCCTCAAGCAGTTTGACTTGATTGACTTGTACAAACATGTCAGTGGTAGTCAACACGTTCGAAAGCCTTCAATCTGTGTTTATTATCTACGCGAAACATTTAATGACGTTACTACAAGCAACCAGGGATGGATTCAGCTGAGAACTTGAATCTGTGAGATAATTGATTCTGACAACCAAACAGGAAACAAGCAGACATTTAGATGCTGCTAACAGATTCAATTAATCTGGACGGCTGGGGTAGAGAAGGCCACTTCTGAGCAAATACACACATTTTTGATGACGTCAGCTGAAATAGCTCATTTATAGTACTAGTGTCAACAAATTATATTAAGATGGTGATCATGGTATAGCAGCAAATGTGTATTTGTTTGTATGTAGGCTATGTGTGTGTGTTGGACCGAGTCAGTCGGAAATAAGGACAACAGGTAATAACTTATAAAAAAGGGGGGTTTTATTTACCCAAAGCATAAGGTAACAAAATTTCTTAAATGAAAATAATAAAGTACTGGGCCCATAAAAGGGGTCAAATTAACAGAACTGTACAAAAGCCAACTGAACAAACTAACAGAAGGCAAAACAGACTTCCTATTGAACATAAGAGGGGAATTTATATACTGGGTGATCAGCCCATACTAACACAAGAGGGGTTAACTTAAACACTAAATAAAAAAGACAAAAGCCAACTTACAAATAAAGCAGATCAGGAAAATAAACTCATTAGAAGAAACGATCTTTACCTAACCAAACGAAATTACTAATTGTCTAAGGCAAATAATAAACATAACTAAAGCATTAAATCTCCCCCCCATGGTGCACCGGCCCTTGGGTTGGCCCAATTAGACGCCTGCTATAAGATGGCCGAGCTGGTGGGGGCGGATCCTTTTGCCTGGAGGATCCCAGCAGTATCCACAGCACCGGTAACTCAAACAAAGAAAAGCAATTGGAAAATACGGAAACAAATAATGTACAAAAGCTAACTAAATGTGCGCGCTCAAATAGAAAACGAATATACTGTCAAATAATCAGGTGTGTTGTATGAAACTAAAAACCTGTGTGGGATTCATTTAAATACTTAATGTTAAACTAAATAATAAACAACTTAATTGAATATATAATGTGCATTAACAAAATACCGTTAACTTAAGTTATAGAAACAAATAGTGTAATAGTGTGGGTGCAGAGGGTTACCACTGTCATGGCTGTGTGGCCACAGCTGTGGCCATCACAGTGTGATAAATAAATAATTGACCACTAACACTTGAAATCATAGGAATGTCTTCATAGGCTACACACCTGGTTTATTCATCGACCACGTATTTTTATTTGGCTTATTGAAGCCGTTTTAACTAAAACAACCATTTATACATTTCAATATACCATTTCAAGCTCTTTGCAGCCTCTCACACTCAACCATTTACCAGGTGACGTCAGTAAAGTCCCTGAGGGTTCAGGGCTTAAGGGGCATTGGAATTGGACATTGGGTTTGGGGCTGTAATGGGAATTTTGGATGTTTGTACTTTATAATCAGAATATTTGTCAGGCCAGACGTCGATCCGCATCTCCTCATCTGACTGTTATGCTGTGACGAAAATGAATGCCTGTTTGTAGATGATATGAACATGAGTGCCACATTGACATAAGATAATTTCAGGACTATGACGCCTGTGTTCCGTAAATCTTGACCTTGCCTGTACATCTTGTCTTTGTAAGATAGGACATGATCCGTCCTTTGGTTCCTCCTCCTTAAAAGGGAGATTGTTGTTGGACTCAGGGTCGTTCCTGCTGATTCTGAACCTTTGCATCAGAAGGCAGGGGTGATCAGTAACCTCCTCTGCAGATGAGAATACTTAGTGGAATAAACCTCGGAGAAAAAGCTGATCCTGGTTGTTGATCTTTATTGGGCAGATTCATTTTTCCACAACAGGGCCTTGTGATCTCTGAAATAGTGAAAATGGAGATCATGTGCTGTCTCCACTCTTTGGCTTTTGTAATAAGAAGACTGTCTGGTTTGATTCACAGGCTGTCCACTGATTTCACAACGAGACGTTGTTGTTGAGTCCAAATTCGTTGTATTCACTGCTTCTGGTATTTTTTTTTGGTGATCTTTCCATAACTGCCCAATCGATATTGAAGCACAATTGATCTGAGCTTGAGCTTTACGTTGGGAGAAGATGTTCAGATGTACTTTCATTCCCCGAAGATTACTGAGTAGTTATGTTTCTCCTCACAATCCATCACATTTCCAACATTTCCTATCATGGACATAATCTCAGGAAACACACAGACTATATACACAGGGAGGCAGGGAGCTGACGAGGCATTAGGGCAGGTAGGGTAATCAACACGAGAGGGTGGAGGAGTCAAGACAGCAGGAACAACAAGGACCAGGAAGTACAAGACAGGAAATCACACAGGAGACAAAACTACAAAATAAAACAGGAAATTAACCAGAGAAAAACACGGGTCATGACAGGTCCAACCCTTTTCCCCCTTTATCCCATAACCAAACCGTGACACTAACTGTTATGGCACGAAGTAGGAGGCCCTCGTTTCTCCCCAGTTGCCATGGTGACTTGTAGTATTGGAGCTCCATTGATGTTAGCTTTTTATAGTTGGCAGACACTTGGGTAATTCAAGAATGTTAACTCAAGTCGAGTTAACATTCTCAGAGTGTATTGAACTTATTTCAGAACAGCTGTTCTGGAACTGAAAACTCCCAGTTTCCCATCTCAGTTATGGTCAACTCAGAGTCCAGCGTTTGGTTCAGAGTTTGTTTAACCTGCTTGTGAATACACCCCTGTACACAAATTGCTGTACAGGCTCACTTTTTCATTTTTATAGTGCGTTTGGCTAACAGCTACCTGCTGTAGCTCACCACCACACAGCAACTGCTATGCTGGAAGACAGCTTGGTGAGTTTCATTTTGTTTTGGAAAGATTGTATGAAGTGTTTTACACAATGACTTCGGGCTGATTGCCTGCAATCTTTGCCGCTAGTTTTTGAGTTTGAATGCAGTGTTTTAGGACAGCTAACAACCCATTGGTGTCTAGATGGGGGGTGGTGTTAGCCAATTGTCAATTGTATTGATTCAATTACACAACACAGCGGTGGTTGATAATGAGACACCTGACGGAGATCTCCTGAGTGCACCTTCCTAGCCTTTTTTTTCTTCTTTATTTCTGCTGGCATGAATTTTAGCCCTGACAACTCAGGAAGCCTTCAGCTGTTGGTGCTCAGCAGCACTGCCAAGCAGCTACGTTGGTCACACACGGCCGTGTTTGCTTGATGTGGTTTTATTGCCTCGAAAATGCCAAAGAACATGTCACAGCCAACCTTTTCAGTAAGTGTGTGTGTGTGTGTGTGTGTGTGTGTGTGTGTGTGTGTGTGTGTGTGTGTGTGTGTGTGTGTATCCAGCAGCTCCCTGCAAAAAACAAGCTTCCTTTACAGCTTCCCTGAGGGAATTGAAGTCACACAGAGAATAATGAAGGCTGCTTTAGTTTCTGGTGGTGAACTTTGGTCTCCCATTCAGGTCTACAAGAATATATATTGAGTTTCATTAACAATGTATTCTCAAACGTTTTTTAACGTATTGCATGTCTTCATTTTCTTGTGACCTTTTTAATCTGCAGGGAAATTATGAATGTTTTTTTTTTTTATCCACTGATTTGAGAAGCTACAATTGGGGCCATCATGACAAACATACAGAAATTAATTGAAGAAAAACTGAATTACTGAAACTCACTATGGAGCTCTGTGAAGCCGATGGGAGCTGCAGATTCAGCTCATGATTCTCATCTCTACAAACGACCCCTTTCACACTGTAATGGTAATTTTATCAGCTACGTTTTTCTTTTTTTCATTGCAATTCTTAGATCAAAATGCTTCAATGTATTTTTCATATCAAGCTGTGCTGCAGAAGCTCTTTTAACCTTCTCTGTGAAACACTGTCATTGACCTCCTGCCCCTACCACCATGAAGCCCATTCTGCTGTGGTTGGTCATCTGGGCCCAGTATTTCAAAAGTGATCTGACTGGATTATCCTGGTCGGATTGGATTAAATCTGGATCTCATCTGAAAACTGGGTATTTCAACACTGATCCAGAGAGTCCCGATCCTGAAGATCAGGATTCAGCTTTGGTAATCCAATCCTGCCTTGAATCCAGATAAAAGGCTGGATTTGGGTATTTCAAAACTTAAGGCAGAGATCTGGATCAACTTGATACCAAAATTTCAGGATCATTTGGATCCCACCTCAGAGGTGGATTTGACTTGGATTGACAATGTCTCAGCTCCACTTCTCCTAGATATTGTTACTCAAGATGTTCATTACACTTAATCTAAATTGTCATTGCATTACTTGAAACAAATTGGAGTAATTTAAGAACATTTAAGGTGTAGCCAAAGTGTTTGGCTATATTTCCTGAAACTGCTATAAATAAGAGTGACACATACAGACAATTCAAACACTTTCCAGCACTTTATTCAAAATCCAACAATTTATCACTGCAATTGAAGCATTTCCAAGTATTTCCAGCACTCATACAGACCCTGTCCTTAATAGCTGAGTGGGCTCTGAAAGTAGAAAAAAGGAAAGGAGTATGAGTAATGTCTTTGTCTTCATTGGGAATCCACAATAGTCACAGAAATTGTGTGCATGATGACGACAGCATGATTTCCCCAGCATTACTGTAGCATTCTGACACTTCTGAATGAACTGCATAATTCATACACAACACACATACACAGTGTAATGTTAGGTTTCCAAAGCACTGTAGCAGTCTGGTCTGTACACATGTAGCCTATTTTTTATTAAATTTTTTTTACATGTAGCCTATTTTAAGACTGCTGTGTTGCCAATGACGTAACGCTAATAAACTCCGAACAGGTTGATGTAAATTTAAACAGTTATGGTATAATATACGTCAGATTAATTACCTTCAAAGCCATCTACCGCTAGGCCGCTAGCTGCTTAACACGCAAGTCAATGGAGCTGAGTTAGCTACCGTTAGCACGGCCACGGCTCAATTAGAGATCGCTACAGCCTGGTTTTAAGTACGTGACAATTCATATAGTTAGCCAGCACGATATGTTGGTTGGCGTTCATATGGTCCTTAAACCGCTAAACATTAGACGACGGTAAACTTACATTTTTGACGTGAAAGTCGTGCTCCCAGCTGCTCCTTCCGTGAAGTAGTCCGCCATGTTTCAAATCCGGAGGCGGAGACTTGAGATTTGGTAATCCGTATCCAGCCAGGTCGGGATCACGCGTGATCCACCTGGCTAGTGTTTTGAAATACTCAGATAAAGTCAGCAGGATCGCCTTGATCCATGACTGAGAAAAGGAGGATTTCATTATCTGGATTATTCTGATCCGGATTACAAGTTTTGAAATACTGGGCCCTGGTGATTGGTCAAGCTCTTAGTATTTTTCAGAAATGTCCCACCCCCTTACCATAACCAGATACCAGGAGTCGCAGTGCTGAGAAACAGTTTTAGCCACTTGTTCTTCAACTCCTCTACCATTAGATGTCCAGATAAAGGACTAAACTTGGCGACCATGAACCAAATTCCTCAGATTATGCTCCACCATGCTCCAAGTCCCTTAGTTTGAGGGCGTGTCAAACTAGCGGCTAAATTACATTTTATTTATATTTCATTACAAATTTTGTGTCACATTTTTCATGTCCAACAATTTTTGTTCTTCGTTTGACAGTTTGAGCATCAGGTGAATCGTTAATACCAGCAGTCTTATTTGTCCCCATTGCTTGTCTTCAGCAGGGCTGCAGTTGAAAAAAATGTGTTCCAAAAATGTTCCATTTACTATATGTCTGCATGAAAGTAATTGTTAAATATGTAAATGCATAGATTGATAGACTTTCATTCACGGATCTCTGAAGGCAGGACTCTAATATATTGTAGGACACATGGGACAGGACCCATAGCCTTATATAGCATTATTAAGCAGTTAGGGTTAGCTAAGTTTAGTTCATTATGTTAAGATACAATTATCAAGGATGCATGCTCATTTGCACACAGATGTTCATCATGTTTATGCTGATCATTCACTGATAGCTGAAGGAAGGAGGGGGAGATCAATTTGACGTGGACAAAGATTAGAATACCAGAATATGACAAAAAGCCTTCTTTAATTTCTTTGATTTTTTCCATGATTTCCTTCTTCTGATCATGGAAAATGCATTTTTTTTTATGTAATATGAAACATATTTTACTGTCTACTCTCATTTACCAGCTATATGAAACCACAGACTAATAACTGGCAACTGAAAACGAATTAAAAAAATACTATACTATCTTTCATTTTGATTCTCATTATGTTTTCCATTTTACTTCCTTTTGTGACTGTAAAGGTACAAGTTATATCTCAAATACATCCTGTGGCGTTGACTTGATTTATGCATCCACTTTCCACATTAATACTGAAAAAGTAATTGCACTCTGTCTACTTTATTATCTGTTCAGGGACAGTTTATGTGCAGCATACATGAAAGAACATGTGTAATGGTGCTTTGATTTTTTCTGACATTCATCATCAGTTCATGCGTTCAATCAGAAGTTATGAATAAAAACATCACTTTGGAGAGCTTGGTTAATTCATCTGTGTGTATTCGTATGAAATGGACATTCATAAACTTAGGTTGTTCTTTTGGATTGCATGATAACATTTGAACACATCATGATTACTTTAAAAATATCAGCCAATGATATTTGTCACTGAAGTGTATGGTTCCTGCATGGGAAGGCATGGGCCATCTTCGTGAGGTAGTGTGCCACAAGCACATAAACAGATCTTGTTTTCCGCTGACCATAGGTCGATGCGGATGAGCTCCATAGGAGCTGAGGTCTTTATGCTATCCAATGGGGGTCATGCTGCAGGCTCTGAAGTTTTGACAAATACACACCTCACAGCACTGTACACACTCCTGGTGCTGTTCAGCTCTTCATACCTGACATTCTTTCTTGTCTTCGATTGTGATGATTACTGGGTCTTGTTCTGGGAAGTTCTAAGGTCTGCTATCAGGTCCACTAGACACTAGCATTGGTGTTGTGTGCTGTCTACCATTTGCTCTTGCAGTATTGTTCAGCGTCAGACCTGGGTCTGTTCACATCCCATTGCCCTGCCACTAGTAGTACATTTTCGATGGTTCGATGGACAACCTCGTATTTATTCTCCTTGCTTCTACTTCTCTCTTTTACCTCTTCTGCCAGGGCTGGGAGTCTTTGTTTGGCAGTCTCTAGTGTTTCTGGTATAAATAGTTTATTGTTCTTCCCAGGTAGTTCTTCCCTTGGCACACCTTTAAGTAGACCTGATAGCTGGCTAATTCCTCTCATTGTTGCTTTGATGTTTTCCCAGCCTCCTACTGTAGTGTATATCAGCTTGTTGGTCTCAGGTTTGGTAGCAGTAGGGATAGTATGTAGTGCTGCATTCACATCTTCTAACAGACTTTCAGAGGGTACTTTTTCACTTCCATGTTCCAGGAATCCAGCTTGCTTGTAATCTTCAATCTGAGGTCAGCTGCCCTTCTGTTTAGGCCATCTGCTGTATTTATAGGACTGCTGGTTACTGTATGATGGAAGCAGGGTAAGGCCAGTAAATTCTCCCTAAGCACTCATAAACAAGCAACACTGTCATATCAGATGAGTGAGTGAAGCTGCCGTAACTCAGCCTGTCATGCTCTTTAATGGGCTTCAGCATTTGTGTGTGTGTGTGTGTTCAACTCTTCTGTCCACTGCTTGGCTCTTATATGGAGTTTGTTAATGCTTGATACTTTGTTCACAATATTCTGTAACACAATATAATGCCTTTTATGGGATTTTGCACATAGGATGGAAAGAAAGGCTGGTTAATACCGCTAGCTTATAACCACCATCATCTCTGACAGTATTTTGCTTTGTCGAGCCAAAGTTAAAGAGAGTCTTTATCAGGCTTTACCCAACTTTTTGGTGCTTTATCCATCAGATATATCAAAAGACAACTCATCGTGACATAACTCATATTAACTAAACATCACACATGAGGTTGTAGAATTGCCATTATAGTTTAGATCACCTGGATGAACAGCTGGTTTGTTTCTCATCTGTTTTGACATCAACATATTTGGAAATATTAAACCAATATTCCTTGTTCAATTCATCTATGTGTAATTGTGCAATGCTTTTGGGAAACATTTCAGGGGCCCATTCCAGAAAGCAGGTTTTCCTGAAACTCTGAGTTTGTTAACCATGAGAAGAGGGATACTCTGAGTTTTCCATTCCAGAAAGAGAGTGAACTCAAACTTTAGGTCATTTACCATAGTAACTGACCCTGTGAACCTAACCTGCTCGCTGGCAGGTTTGCTTCAACATACACTGAGTTTCTCTCTACATGTCTCGGCCTTTTTCTGGAATCTGAACCAACTCTGAAAATAATTGCCGTCCTTTCCTCGTCAACCTAATCGATATGGAAATAAAAGTGATTCTAGCAGCTTTACGTCGGGAGACGATTTTAATTATTTAGAAGGAAATTACCGTTTTTCCTACCAATCACATATCTAAACAATATCCTCATATCGCGTATGCAGATTATTTGCAGAGCTCTTTAGATTTCTTTGCGAACGGGAGTTTTCTGAAAAAGGACATTTCTTTCTTGAAATATTTACTGTTTAATATGTGAAATATGATTAAAATCATATGCCTTAGTCTATGTATTTGTGCAATATTCTTATGCTTAATTTTCAGCTGAAGCCACTTTCTTTTTGTGCCTGGGGGGATTACACCTATATGAAAATGGCTATTTGTTCAATGTGCTACTCTTCTCCTATTGGCTGACAACCACAAGGACCCCAGGGGGTCCCTGAGAGACAGCCGTGAGGTATAAAACCCGGCGCTACCTTAAAAACTTTCTCTTCCATCGCAACACGACGTTGCAACAGGGGGTGAGCTCCTCCACCGCAGCACACCGCTGCACCGGCCATCTCTCCCTCTCTCTCTCCCTCTTGCTATTCTATCTGACATCAGCGGCTCCGCCCCTGAACGCTGTGAGGAATAGCTCCACCTGGTGGCTGCACCCGGCCAACTCTCCCTTTCTCTCTCTCCTCTACCCACACACACACACACACACACACGCACGCACACACACACTCCACGTGTGTCTCTTCCTTTTGTTTAGCTTAGCTTTGTGTGTTAGGTAGTTAGGTAATAAGGCTTTGTTAATTGCAGTGTTATTGATTGTGATCGTTATTACTGATTTTGATGAATCTTATTATATTATAACTAGCAGTCTCTTGTGCTTGTTGTGTATATGTCACTGGATAACGGCAGGTTGTGAAGGCTAGTGCTCGAATTTCACGCCTTTTTAATTGTTTGATTGTTTTTATACTTCAATGCCAATGATCACGATGATTGGCATGTGAGTATAAAACCTTGATATTGAGACTGAATACAGTTTTCGGTTATCTTTTCCCTGATTCCAGGGTGGTGCCCCGTATATTCATGATTATATCTTAATAATATATTAAATATAATTATTAATATCGATAATCATATTGACCTTAATAATTATCTGTTGATAACCAAATCTGCTCCTGCTACATCCCCAACACTCCGCTTTCTAAGGATGAGCTCATTTTCTACATAAACACTCGGTAATATCTAATAATGCTCTCCCGGTTGCCATGGTGAATCGTAGTATCGGAGCTCCATTGATGATGGCTTTATAGAGTCAGCAGGCACGTGTTTAATTCAGAGTTTACATACTCAGAGTTGATTGAACTCATTCAGAACTTGTTCTGGAACCGAAAACTCAGAGTTGCCCATCTCAGAGTTGGTTGACTCAGAGTTCAGGGTTAGGTTAGGAGTTGGTTGAGCCTGCTTTCTGGAACGGGCCCCAGATGGCCACTCCCTACCCAAACATCAACCAGGTAAACAATCCAAATCCAAATTCTTGTTCAGATATGCCCGTGCATGCAAATTTGACAAAAGTTAGTGCTGTTAAGCATGATGTCCACGTATGTGGACAGAGGGAATAAGTTTAGTTGAATATGTTAGCAACAAATTGCCACCACAGAAGGAACCAGAACCCAACCCGGGAATCAAACCCAGGACCCTCTCGCCACTATACCACCGTGCAGCCTCATTACAGACATATGATATGTAATAAAGAATATTTTTGTGTGGAAGTGAACTGGCTAGCCTCCTGTGCCTCTTCCCATTCAAAACTGTTTTTTTGGATTATTTAGGCATGTTTTGAACGTTATTTATTATATTAACGGATAATTAGACAGTGGAGATTATTTCCAACAAGTTATGGGATGTCGCTGTAAATTTAAGCATGGATGATATAGGGAAGTAAACAAAACCTCTTGAATTGACTTACTTAAAAACACTGGAGCCCAAGTGTTTGGATTTGTTTGTTTTTAAAGAATGACTGAAGCTTTTCTTCCCTTCACAGCACACAACAGAACGCACACAAGGGGCCAAAGGTCATAACGAGTAGAATCAAATCTTTTTTTGAAGCCAGGACCATCTCACTCTCCGGCAACACGTTTAATAATACCCCAAATCCTTTTTTGCTCTCCTGAGTGATTGAGGGTCTAGAGGTGTGTTTTTTTCCTTCCTTTTTCTCTTTAAACATTGAATCTTGGATCCTCAGCGCCCTTAGACAAGAAACATTTGCAGAGGGACTCGACAGCAAGAATAAGAGGAGTAGGGGAGAAGGAGGGATAACTTGAAGCAGGCAGAAGTGAGTTTTCAAATAAGACAATTAAAGTAGAGTTTAAGGCCTCCTGCCTCAAAGGACATACCACAAGTGTGTGTGTGTGTGTGTGTGTGTGTGTGTGTGTGTGTGTGTGTGTGTGTAAGCAGAGGAAATAGAGGAGGCGACAACCTTGATCTAAAGGGATGAACACATCCTCCACTTCCTGAAAGGCAGAGTTCCACAGCAGAACAAAACACTCAATGGCAAACATCTTCAAATCGACTCAATAATTAATTTGTCTGCAAGGCGCTTGTGAAAGGACGGCTCCTTTGAAGTGGTGGAGGCGCAGATGGCCCGACCAGAGCAACACACACACACAAACTACTGCAGGTGTAAGCACACTTCATTGCCAGACAAGCACACACATACACAGAGGTGTGCATGATATACGGCGGTTTACGTTCACACACACACACACACACACACACACACACACACACACACACACACACACACACACAGCCTTTACATTAACACCTGACACACACTTTCACACATACATTAAATAAACAGAATGATATGTGACTGATCTATTTGGGGATGAAATAACATCTCTATCTAGAGACACAGGTAGATGTTTGACAGATCCTATGTTGTGTGGGTTTTTAGACACTAACCATGTCCTTTGTTTGTGAACATTTAATGTAATTTTGTAGCATTAGCTACAGGGTTTTTCTGTTTTTATTGCACTCCCTCAGTGATGTTTATATGTGTGCATGTGTTAACAGGTAGAGGTTTAAAAACAGAAGCAAGAATGCTAAAAACAAATCTCACCAGGCCAATAGCTACCAAGTTAAGGCACTTGGCAATTCAGCATATTTAACGCGCTAGAGGCGGCAGCTCTCCATCCCATCCCACACGTTATTGTCTGGCCAATGAAGGTTCATCACATTCATGTGGGACAAAGGGACACTACAAGCTTGTGTAAAGCATTCATGACTATGGCTATGTTCCTGGTGTAGTGGTTAAGTATAGTCTGAGAGTATATGGGTCACCAAGTCAGGCCGAGTCTTGTGGCTCCACACCTGGGTGCAAAAGACTGAGGCAAACTGTAAACAGTTATCTCAAGATGTCCTGGAAAAAAAGTCTGCTCAAAGAGCCCTGTTTGGCATTTGCCTACCAAAAGAACACTGAAAAGACCTGTATTCCTGGAAAGAAGTGTCTAACGCTTGCCCAACAAAAACAAGCCTCAGGTTAAGGGAGTGGTGAGTGACGCATCTATGGGTTTTGAGACAAAAGCACAATCATGAGTTGAAAAAGACATGGAATTGACCTGGGACCAACAGCATAGAAACTAGGGACTCACAGTGTAATCCTCAGTTTACAATGGGGTAGCTCACGATGCTTGTATCCAGTATTGGCTATTTAACATCACTTGGCTTGGAGATTGGCTGGCTCTCCTCTCATCTGTGACTAGTGTATCAAGTATTGTAAATTACCTTTAATATGGCACAGCATATTCCCATAAAGTGTTGTTTCGATAGTTATTCATTTCATAAGTAATGTCTTAAAATTAGTTTATTTTTATCGTTATTTCCAGTTTTGAGGTTGGTGCTTTTATTTTCTGAATGTGATCAAAATGTGATGTCCTTTTATTGTTTGGCATTGTTTTATCCAAGTGTATTTTAAGCTAGCAATAACGCCGCAATATAGAGCATGTCAGTCGGTCTGAAAGAGACAGTTATTTCAGTAAATTGCTTACTAGTATTTAATAAATGCAGCATTATTTCTGTGTGCATTAATAACAATTTGTTGAGGTTAAAGCTGCAAAATGGCAGTTCAAATATCAATTTTTAAGTTAAATATATTTGTTTATTGCTCTCTATTCTGAGGTTGTAGTTAAGCTTAAATAGGTTAAAAGGGATATTTAATGATTGTAAATGAGGATTCATTTTCTGTTAAAGGTTAAAAAACCCTATTTTGATATTGTTGAACATACTATTACAAAGATGGTAATACTTTATTTTTGTTTCACTCCATAGCGCCAGGTGTGTTCAGAGTGTTCAAGGTGTCAAGGTTTTAATGGAGCAACAGTATCATCAATTCTGCTAAAAAATAAACGCTTGTGAACCATCAGTTAAAGAGTCCGACCATCAATCAGCCGGGAGCGCTACAAGTATAGATTATTAATAAAGTAGTTTCGCTACAACACTGGCTATGTCACAGCTGCTAGTGAGCCATGGATGGTACACATACCACATAAATGACAAGTGTGAAAATTAAAATTCAAACAAGTGCTGATGTGGGTGTACCTAACATTGTGTTTGACGAGATCCACAGAGATAGCAATACTACCGCCATCTCTCCAGAAAGCACAATGCCGCTGCTGGGACCAGGGAGGAGTCCATTAGATGTCCTGGGTGTCACAGTGCTGTTGCTGAGGAAAGAAGACAAAGGGATGATGGAGGACTTGACCTGCACACCATGCTGCTAGGGAGGCCTGCACGCATTAAGTTGAAGCTTGTGGCTCTTGTAGACAGCATCACCATGGAGACGCAGGTTAATATGGCCAAAAGAAAGTAGCCTATAAATACAGTTCATTATTGTTTTATATTTATGTGCTTTACTTAGGAATTGCCTGACGGTGACACTATTTGGCAAGAAGCTGAGAGTCTCTGATGATTGAACCAAGTAGCAGCCGAAATGTGCCAACTAGCTAAACTACCTTTTGCTAGGAAGGGAATTAGTGGAATTCAGTCAAGTTCTTGTATAACATCACATACAGAATTTAAGAACGGTCCTGGGGGGAGCGGAAGTGACCTGCAGACGCAATGGTCGGAAGACACTAGAGCTCCTACTGCCTATCCCTCAATTTTGATATTTAGCCAGGTTATACTTATAATAACTTTATTCACTGAATCGAGAAAGTTTTTTGAGATGTCAGAGAGTGAGAAACCGAGTTTTTACTACAGCGCATTCACGAGCGAGAGGAGGAAGGCGTATGGAGAAGTGATGAAGGAGCTGTACGAGAGAGGCATCCCGGCTTTCCTAATCTACCCGGCCACCCTGAGGATGATGATCAACGGTGAACAACGCACCTTCACTTCAGCGCATGAAGCCGCACAGTTCCTGAAGGAAGAGGCCGGCGAGGGAACATCAACGCGCCGCCAGCTGTTCACCATTGGCTCGGGGGATGCGTCACGACCGGAGGACGACATGGATTGAGATTGATCAGCTGGTGCATCTGGGCACGGATGTCCTCCATGATTCCGCGAGGAGGAAAAACGGCCGCATAAGTTCATATAACAACCCCGGACCTTGTTACAAGTCGTCGTTATAACGTTATGCCAGAATATTTATTTTTGATAAGACCTCGCACATCTGACGTTACTGTTATTTTATTGTTATGAAAATGTTTAACTGGTTGTCAGGTAAATTACTTTAAAGGGGTTATTTATGTTAACCAAATAATATTTTGATTTTTGGCCAGAATTGATAACGAGGGCACAATATGTACATTTATGTGCTTATTTTTTGTCTCCACCTGCACTTTACTTTTATGAATATCTTATTACTTAGGAGGAATAAGGGACCCCCGACTTGGTGTATGTTTTACTGCTGTGAGTTAACCTGTCGGGAAGAAGTTAACTGTTACAAGGGAGGGATAGTTAGGAGTTTAGGAAGTCTTACTGAGCTGCGTTATGCGGAAGTCACACGGGTCAGAACCACTGTTCAGGGGGGGTGGGTTTTGGGAGGGTGGAGGGGCGGCAGGGGGAGGGAGGGGGGAGGGTAGGTATCTCGGTCATGATTCCTACATCAGGGTTAGGCCTTCTGTTGTCACACCTGGAGCAATAGGTACCAATTTCGATAATGGTTAAGCTATCTATATTAAGCTATAATGTCCGGGGTCTGAATGCAAAAGTTAAAAGAGTGAAATGCTTAGACTTACTCCGTCGCAAGAATGTGGATGTAGCTTTTATTCAAGAAACACACCTGAGGGCGGAGGATGTATCACGTTTTCAAAATAAGCAATACAAACTTGTAGCTTCAGATTGTGGGAGCTCTAACTCCAGGGGGACGGTCATCTTGACTAAAAGAAGTTTGGCCCTAGAGGTGGAAAAGATTAATAGAGGGACATCAGGTCGCATAGCATATTTATGTACATCTATATATGGAAAGAAAATAGCCTTTGTATCTGTATATGCACCGACAGTTTTTGACCCTCTCTTTTTTCCTGAACTTACCAAGGAGCTGTTATCCTTACTAGATTATGAGCTGATTGTGGGAGGGGATATGAACGCAGTGTGCGACCTTAATTTAGATAGATCCACCTTGTCAGTGTCCCACACCCAGCGGGCAGCATCAACTGCTCTTAACGCCATGATAGAGAATATTAACCTAGTTGATATATGGCGCATTCAGAACCAGGGCATTAGAGACTATACATGCTTTTCCGCATATCACAAATCACATTCTAGAATCGACTACTTTTTGCTCTCTTCAAGTCTGAAAACAGGTGTAGATTTGATACAGGTGCTACCAGCGACACTGTCTGACCATAACCCGCTGTTGATGACGATAGATCTTAGTCATAGATTCAATAAAACACCTAGGTGGCGCTTTAATACGACACTTCTGCAGGATGAGGTATTTGTAGCACAATTTAGGAAAAAGATTACGGAATTCATAGCCAGCAATATAGGCACAGTAGTCGATGCCTCGTACGTATGGATGGCCACCAAGGGTTGTATTAGGGACCTTACATCCTCTTATGCATCTTACCTCAAGAAAGAGAGGAGCCGCAGGGTCTGTGAGTTAGAAAGAAAGTGCCATATACTTGAGAAGCGGTTAAAAGGTAAATATGCTAAATCAGTGGAAAAAGAACTGAGGAAAGTCAGGATGGAGCTCAACGATCTATTGAGGAGGCGAGCGGAATTCATCATGCACAGAGTCAGGCAGAGCTATTATTTTAATGGAAGCAAACCTAGCAGGTTATTGGCACTGAAGCTTAAACAAAGTGAATCCAGGGCATCAATTAATACCATCAAAATGGCTAATAATGCATTTACATCTGACCCAAAAGAGATAAATGTTGCGTTCCACTCTTTTTATAAGGAGTTGTACAAATCAACACTGAACTTTGACTCAGAGAAATGTAAGCAATTTCTGAGTAATCTGGATTTGCCTACGTTAGAGGAGCAGGAAACAACAGATCTGGGTCGTCCCATATCCTTAAAGGAGCTGGAGACTGCTCTTAAGATGACAAATAAAGGGAAATCGCCGGGCCCGGACGGCATACCGCCAGAGCTCTTGCTACACTTCTGGGACATTTTGGGGCCAGTTTTGTTGGGGTCGATTCAGTCAGCTGTTGAAAAAGGCTCTTTCCCGGCTCATACCAACGCTGCCCTGATTTCACTAATTCCTAAAAAAGGAAAAGATAAAACTGATTGCTCCAATTATAGACCGATTTCGTTAATTGACTCAGACAAGAAGCTGTATTCTAAGGTGTTGGCATTACGTTTGGGGAAATACATGGACAAACTAATTCATAAGGATCAGGCTGGCTTCATGAAAGGGCGTCTAGCAGCAGACAATATCCGACGCCTAATACATGTAATTCACGAAACTAAACAAATAAAGACTCCATGCGCAATACTGTCACTCGACGCCGAAAAGGCCTTTGACAGGCTCGAGTGGCAATATCTGTGGGCGGTCATGGAGAGATTTGGCCTGGGGAAAGGGTTTGTCGACATGGTTCGTGTTCTATATGCTAACCCCACCGCCATGGTGTCCACGAACGGCTTACACTCCAGCCATTTTCCCATCTTTCGTGGGACGCGACAGGGATGCGGCCTCTCGCCAAGTTTGTTTATTCTATCACTAGAACCGCTAGCCCAACATCTGAGGGAGAATCAGATCATTGCCCCCATTCGGATTAAAACTTCGTTGCATGCCATATCGGCCTTCGCTGATGATGTACTTATCTACTTGTCAGATATCGAAAAGTCAATACCCTCTCTGTTAGCCACTTTTGAAGAGTTTAAAATGTTGTCCGGCTACAAGATCAACTGGACAAAGTCAGCGCTGATGCCCCTAAATGAAACCGCAAAAGCAGTAGTTTTGTCTTATGATATTCCCATTAAAACAGAGATCACATACTTAGGCATCCTGATCCAGCCTTCATTGCACAGTATAGTAAAAACTAACTATGATAACATATTTAAAGAGGTGGAGCGTGACATAGCTGTATGGACTAAATTACAAGCTTCACTGCCTCCATCAAAATGAATGTGTTGCCTCGCCTCAATTTTGTTAGCATGATGATTCCACTCCCTCCTCCGGCGGGATATTGGAAAAGAGTTGACTCCCTGCTACGGAAATATATCTGGAATAGTGGTCATCCCAAAATTAAACTCTCCACCTTACAGCGATCGAAACAAGAGGGTGGGCTGGCCTTCCCAAATTTTATGAGGTACCATCAGGCCTTTCAGCTACGCCCACTTAAGACATGGCTCGACCATTCCTCCCAGGTAGCCTGGAGAGATATAGAAGATGCACTAGTACTTCCATACAAACTTGAAGGGATCTTA
Source organism: Eutrigla gurnardus (assembly GCF_963514095.1). Taxonomy (NCBI): domain Eukaryota; kingdom Metazoa; phylum Chordata; class Actinopteri; order Perciformes; family Triglidae; genus Eutrigla; species Eutrigla gurnardus. The sequence goes on from NC_139919.1 coordinate 4,133,446, forward strand.
TTTTCCGGACTAACTATCAACCAATGCATGCTACACTTCGGGCCTGTTATTACAAACTCGATAAGAAATTTCAAGGCGGTTGAGAAGAGTTTGGGGGGGAATTGGAAATGGCATGTAAATACTCCACTGTGGGGGAATAAGAATATTATCTCAGGGAATAAGCCGTTTGAGTCAGCTGCATGGTCCTCAAAGGGAGTGTATAATCTTGGAGATGTATTTGATCCAGGGGTTATGTGCAGTTTCCAGACTCTGTGTTCTCTTTTTAATCTGCCAACATCATCCCATTTTTTGTACCTCCGACTGCGGTCAGCTCTCCGTGCCTTTGGTGTGCAGACGAACTCTAAGCTACAGACACATCCTGTTGTAGGCTGGCTATCCACAACGAACACCAGAGGACTCGTATCAGTTGTGTACTCACGACTTCAAACACATACACAGAAAGAGCTACCCTTGGCCAAGGCATGGTCCAGAGACTTGGCTGTTGCAGAAGAGGACATAAACTGGGAAAGTGTCTGGAAGAACACACTTCACTCGTCCAAGAACCCTAATCACCAGCTGATTCATTATAAGCTGTGTCAGAAAGCCTATCTGACGCCACTTGTGAGATTTCATATGAAGCTGTCAACCAGCCCAAACTGTGGCCTGTGCTCCTTAAATACACCAGGAACATTTAAACACATGGTATGGGACTGCCCAGAGGTCTATGGCTTTTGGAGGAAGGTAACAGTGACTTTGTCTAATATGATTGATAAACCTGTACCTCTGGAGCCGACTATCCTCTTGCTCAATGATGATTCACAGTTGGGGCTGAATGAGAAACAACGCAAAATTTGTCTGGCTGGTTTGACGGCTGCCAAAAAGCTAATAGTACAACGTTGGCTACCTCCTCACAACCTACATGCTAGGAAATGGCTGGAATACTTTCAGGATGTGGTCATGTTAGAACTTTCTACAGCACGGGTGAACAAAGCTCCACTGGACTCATGGAAGAGAGCTGCTTCGGCTGTAACGGACCTGCTTAGGTCTGATTAAAGTACCCAGTACCAGTAAGACACCAGACCGAGAGGGGAGGGGGGAGGGAAGGGTTGGCCGCCGGGGGGAGGGAGGGTTTTGTTAAAATGTTTGTACTGTTGATAATATTTGACCTTGATATATGAAAATGATGCCAATAAAAACAGTTGTTCATAAAAAAAAAAAAGAACGGTCCTGTGTCTTCAGCAGTGTTAATGTTCTCTCTCTGAGCTTCTGCAAGTGAGGATATACAACCAGTTCTTTTCTCTTTTCTAAACCGACAAACATGGTGACTGGTGGCCTCATACAGATCACCTGAGTCTAAATGTGTCAATGTTCACAGACGCTAGCTCCAACTTCACTCACTGAGACACTCAAAATAAGTTGAATTCATATTTTGCTATAAATAATAGCAGTCATTTACATTGTCATTTACAAACTCTTCATAAGTGAAATCCTGTAAAATATTTCAAATATGTTTTATTAAGAGTTGTATATACAGCACACAATTTCAATATCAACTCTGTATCAACACATAAAATGGTCGCAACACCACATTGAATTCACATGAAATAGATGACACATGAGACACAAGATTGTACCTTGAGAACAGTATCAGAAATTAGTAAACCAAAAAGGAAAGGAAAATCTAAATGAAAGGAAACACTCAAATGAAACAAATATGTATATGCCAATTAAATCTAGATCCAAGAAGAGTAATCTTCTGTATTGACCTGAAGCCCTCCTGTTTAATGATTCTGTAATATAGACATGTTCTGAACTGTATGCCATTGTAAAGCAGCAGAACTTTTCTTCCACCTTAGTTGTTGCTCGTCTTTCCAGGGAGCACACAATATTAACATGAAACCTCCCCTTATGAATGAGGAGGACATACAGTTCTTCCAGTCTTTGAATATAAGTAAAGTATTCAGTGCATTCACAAAAATTAGTATCAATGTGTACTTTCCAAGGTTGTTCAGGTTTATTATCTGAGCAGCTACCTAGTCTTGCCCTAGTAATGATATAATAGAACTGAGCAGCCACTTAGCTACACACACTCATAGGCTAACCTTTTAACAATTACATAAAAATACCAACATCAGATACATCTATCTATCATTAATATCAACTTACCTGTAAAAATGTTTCTTAAAAGGACAGTTTTGATATTTGAAGTGTAGCTGCATGAGCTACTTCTCCATAGTTGGCCTATCACCCACAGTACATGGAGACAGCAGCAACCCAACGTACTGCTGTTGATGTCTTTTAGACACTGAAACATATTCATGTTATATCACCAGTCAGCCGGTAATCATTTAAGTGGACACTATATTAAGAATTACCTCTTTACCTTGCTGTTAAATCGGGAACTAAAGACATAAGCTATGCTCTCTTCGATGCCACCAGAGACCTTTGAAAAATCGTCATTTTACCTCACTGCCTCCTTAGGCAGAATTTGAATGGTTGAAAAGATGAGCCAACTACATTCTCTAGCTCTGTCTGCTAAAAGTTTCAAAATGATCATGGGTGAATGGATATCGTAATATAAGTGGTTGAAATCAGTTGGTACTAGCTGATGCAAGTATGAGTCATGTTTTGTTTTGAAATATTGGATTTTGATATAGAAAACAAAGAAATGTGTGTCTTTTGTCTCTTTGTTAAACAGGTGAACATTATGACAGGAGATGTGATCTCAAGGGCTATAAAGGTTCATTTCAGCTTTGTCTTTAAAGCAAATACCGGTATATGTGTTGTTAATTTGTGCAAAGGTTAACCTTAACATCGCTGGTGAGAAATAAGTTGTGAGACAATCAAAGCCAGAAGAAAGAAAAGTGAAAAGACTGCTGCAAACTAGTTTACTGTTACTTTGTTATTAGACAGCAGTATCATCTGTGAACTGATGGCTGAGTTAGATAGAGTTGGAGTGAAGGAATGATGAGGATGTGCAGGTACAGTAGCTGCAGTAAATCCCTGATCCCTGCTTTGACAAAAACTTGGGTGTATTTGCCAATTTCTCCTCAGCGTCTCCATCTGTCAAACTCTTCATTTAAATGTGCTCGCCATACACTCTGTGTATTGTCTCCATCGTCTGCTCGTAGTCCCAGAACAACGTGGGATTCCTCTGCCAGGATTGAAGCTGCTTCACTTGTCAGCAAACAGACGGGATCATTGCTTTGTACTGGAGGCCTGTTATCTCTGGCTGTGTGATAGGGAAACTCTGTGGAGTTCCTTATCTGGAGGAAGAAGAAAGACGACCCTGAGGTAAACTCAGATTATGACAAGAATTATCATTGCCATCGCGCCTATTTACACTCACTTTCTTCCTGCTCTCTCTCTCTCTCTCTCTCTCTCTCTCTCTCTCTCACTCACACACACACACACACACACACACAAAGACAAACACTTTCTTTGGCTCACATGTTAAACCTCGACTGGTATATAATTGAATTACCATCAAGAAACTGAGCCTATGAATACTTTTCTAAAAAAAACATATTTAGTCATATCCAACACGTTTTAATTGTGCATCAGCACTGAAGTGATTAACGACATTCGTTTTACATGGCTAATGAGCTCAATAACAGTCCTCTACATTGTCCTCTTCATAGTACCCTTCTCTATGGAGTCATCAGTAAAGTTCTATACGTCATCCTCTGCATAGTCCTTTACTGCATATTGTCCTTTTCATTGTTCTCTACGATGCTCGAGATAGGACTCTACAGCATTGGCCAAAAAAATTGAGAATGACACATATATTCATTCTCACAAAGTCTGCTGCCTCATTTTTTATGATGGAAATGTGCTTATACTCCAGAATGTTATGACGAGTGATAAGATGAATAGCAATTAATTGCAAAGTCCCTCTTTGCCATGAAAATTGACTTAATCCCCCGAAAAACATTTCCACTGCATTTCAGCCCTGCTACAAAAGGACATCATGTCAGAGATTCTCTCATTAACACAAGTGAGAGTGTTGACGAGCATAAGGCTGGAGATCACTCTGTCATGATGATTGAGTTAGAATAACTAGAAGCTTTAAAGGGGCCATATTATGCAAAATTGACAACACAGTATCAGAAAAGACCATCTCCCTAACCTCCAGCTTTGTGGTTCCTCCCACAGAATAGCTGAATCCACAATGTGCTTTCGATGTCAGCAACAACAGCCGAAGAGAACTGTACTGTCGGAGGCCTAGACTGCTGGAGACCTGCACACAGACCTGGAAAATGTCTGCAAGGGCAAACCATTTCACTGAAGACGGCCTTGTCAACATGGATCACTACAAACCTGGATTAGCCCCGAACCAGTGGATAAAAGATGATACCAATTGTTACCAACTATTGCAAAGGTTATATTGATGCGTTGATGGACCTCATCTTTGTTAAAGTTTTTCTGTAGCTGGAACCAAACACGGATGACATCTTGAAGATCCCCATCCCAGAGGACCTTCTATCGAGTGTCTGAACGTAGTTGCCTTGGGCGTCTGGAAACTCTCTGCAGATACGAATGACGACTCGGCCCCTCTGCCCAAGGAAGCCCCAGCAGCAGCTCACAAAGCCCCTATAGGCTAAATACCTGTAACGACACTAACACATGGACAAGATATTCAGTAGACTTTCTCATGAAGATGATTTATCTGTGCCTCAGACGCTTTCCACATGGATTCAGTGAATCCTTCTCTATTTTTACATCACACAAATTATGTTATTGTGACCAAACTGTAAACTTCAAATGCTGATATGACAATAAAGTCTTTACAGTTATTGTAAAATGTGTCATGTTTAATATTACTGAAGTAATAGGAAGACTGCATGACATATTGCATAGATGTATTGATTTTCATAAACACTATTCAACTTACTGCTGTTGGCTCTTTATGTTGAAAGAATTTTAGAGAGAGAAACATTCAGGCAGACCAGGATGTTTCACCATCAATGATACTTTCTCCTCCAGCTGCTGCATCGGTCTTCTAACTGAGTGTAAATCACATATGATAATCGCCATGTTATGTTGAATAATAATCTAAATAGACAACTTGGTAAAGCCAACAATATTACCTGTGGTGTTCAGCATATATTTTCGTTTTCTGAAGGCATTGTAGCACCTAGACCAATAAAATAAGTAAATTATTTGAGCATTTCAACAACATAAATCTTGGTAATATGGTAACCTGACGGACTTCGTTGACAAGCTGAGGTGGATGAGCATTAAACTTCATGTCTGAATTTTCTAACAGTAAATTGCACGTATGCTGAGATGGATGAATACCGACTTGACATATTGTATTCGTACCAGAACCTGTTACTTGTATTAGAGGGGATCAGTTTTTTAATCCTGTTAATGTCTTGTAAACAAACTGCCCACATAAAGGACGCTGTTTCCATCTGTTTTTCATCCGTTGCAAAACATGCAACTGTAAACTGTTAACACAGCAGTACTTACGATAGCCCAAAGTAGCTCACAGATACCTTAGCGATCTAGATGCAGTGGCTAGCGGTTAGCCACGGTGGCTAACCACACATCAAATTACCGTTCAAAACTTTACACAAACATGTTTACTAAGCGTTCAGAAATGTCCATCACAACTTGTGCAGGAGCCACTCCTGTTTTTGTTCTGGGTTGGAGTCTGGTCCAAAGAGAAACGGTTGAAGTGCTGTGTGTTTGTTTCCGTGTTCTCCATTCATTCAGAGATCAACCTGTAACCATGGCAACAAGCTGGATGCTGAGAGCAGGGGCGGAGAGACACAACCACTTTCTCAGGAGGAGGGAGCAGCTCATTAGCATAAGGCAGAATCACCCTTTTGGTGAAAGGGTGAAAATGAGAGGCCACGCCGAGATACATGTTCTGATCTTTATTTCCAGATGAGTAATTCAAAGACCAGGTTTGACGGCAGGAGGGCACAATTACTGGTGGAGACAGGTTTTAACAGAGACACATGGAAAGTAGGTTGAATCCTCAATGAAGCAGGAAGCTTGAGGCGAACAGCAGAGGGGTTCACCACGGACTCCACTTCAAAAAGGGATGAATCTGGGAGTTTTTTCGAAGCTACACTGAGAGGAATGTCCTTGGCATTCAGCCACACCCTCTGTCCCTGTCTGTACTCTGGAGCTGGAGTACGCCAGTAGTCAGCCAACCTCCAGATCTAGTCCCAGGTTCGCAGGAGCGCCGTTCTGGTCATCCTTCAGATTCTGCGGAAGGTTGAGCTGGACCGATGACACGACAATCTCCTGCTCCTGGGAAGGAAACAGAGGTGGTAAGTAGCTCCCCAAAGCTTCAAAAGGTGTCATACCTGTGGCTGCTGACGTAAGGGAGTTGTGTGACTACTCCACCCAGGCGAGGTGAGTACTCCAGGAGGCAGGGTTCCGGGCACATATGCAACGGAGAGCGGTCTCCAGATCTTGATTGGCCCTCTCCATTTGGCCAAGGACCAAAGGATGGCCGGGCACAGGAAGCGGATGGAGGAGACCAGCAGGTGGCCGGTGAGTAGCCTTCTTTCGAGCACACACACAGTACAGGCCTCGACCTACTCAAGGGTGTCAGCAGATATATTTTGCCACCAGAAGTGGCGTTGGAGAAGAGTCAGGGTGCAGATGGTACCAGGATGGCAGGCGAACGGGGATGTGTGTCCCCACTTGAGAACCTGAGGACGAACAGAGACAGGCACATACATACGACCCTGGGGACCACCCCCAGGATTAGAGTCAGACTCAAGTGCAGTCCTAACCAAGGACTCAATCTCCCACGTCAGAGAGCCCACAAGACATGAGGACGGCAGGATGGTGTCTGGCACAGGAGGGCTGTCCCTGTCTTGAAACTGTGAGGACAAAGCATCAGGTTTCACATTCTTACTCCCTGGTTGCCATGATGTGAATCATGACAGCAGGTTGTCCATCTGACATGTACTATGTTGAGGATGTGTGTTTTGATGACAAAGAGGATGTCAAACCCTTCAGTACTCAGCATAGGTTTCACACTTCAGCTTTTGTTTGTTTGCAGCAAAGTTCATTTGAAGATCCTCAAGGTAGTCAAAGATCTTGGTGGTTATAGGGCGTCTGCTCTGGAAGATGTTCAGAAGCTGAAAGAAACACTTGTCTGTCATGATGCTGATCTGGACCGACAGACTGTGTGCAGTGTTTCAACGCAAATGACCATAGTAAATCGCATGACATGGCAAAGTATGGTGAGCAAACACCATCGCAACAATAACATCAGCAGCAAAGTTTTGAATACAGATTGAATGTCCACATCTTTGGCAACAAACCATCGACCAATTGGCCATCTATGGTCTACAAAGAGCCATCAGAGAACGAGCACAGAAACATGGTGCTAACACTGTGAAGTTTTTGGAAAGACACTTTAATGTGAATGATGGTTTGGTATCTGTACCATCTGAAGCCTCGCGAGTGGAATAAAAACATCCGGCTACACAAGTTTGTGTCGAACCATCAGGCAGTCATGGAGGCTTTTCCGCCTGAAGATTGCACTCCAGTAACCAATGACCTAGATCTGAGTGGAGGGACTACACCAACACAACGCCTCTTAGGCCGGCTGTGGAAAACCATTCACCCACCGTGGAGTCCTCTTCACTGTCAACAGTGTTTTGATCCCCTGGGTCTGCTGGCACCCGTCACTATTCAGGGAACACAGCTCAGAACAGTCTGACTGGGACACACCCCTCCCAGAGGAAACAATATGCAGATGGCAAGCCTGGAGAGATTCACTGGTTTTGCTTAGAGACAAGCAAAGTGCCTGCTTTCCGTTCGGCCACTTCCTGTTTAGCAGTGAAACCAAAGCAGAGCTTACAGCTAAGCCACTTTTCTCTCAATGAAGCATCATAAAGACAATGCCATAAGCACATGCATTTAATGTAGTCATGTTGCAGATCATATACAGTATTTGACGACTATTAGATTGAAATTGTGTTGATTTCTAAGCTATTTTCAGTGTAAATGCTAAAAACGATTCTACGAGCTATGTTTACTATTGCTGCTCACCGTGTGTATGAGTTCTATTATGATGTGTAATTCAAAGCACTGCACTGATTTAGCATTGTATTTTGTATCTGTTTATTTACAGTTTTCACCGTACTCACAGACTGCTTATGAAGAAGTGTGACAGTAAATGGTCAAACTTACTAGGACTCTGTCTTCATTGGCTACAGTGTAACTCTGTGGTTGTCAGACCACAGAGTTGTCAGACCTCTTCATAGTACTCTATTTTGTCCCCTACGTAGTCCTCTATATAATACTCTACATCATCCTCTACTTAGGACTTGGCAGTCCCCCTATAAAGCCCTCCTCATATATCCTATATAGTCATTTACTTAAGAGTCAATATAGTTATTTATATAGTCATCTATATAGTTATCAGCATAATCCTCTATTTAAGACTTTCTCAAAGACTGAGTTTGGTCCCACAAGTGGGTCACAGGAGATTTTATTTGGGTCACCAGATACATATATTAAAGAAAACAAATTCCTCTATAACATGCTCTAAATAATCTTCTTTATAGTCCTCCTCATAGTCCTCTATATCATCCTCTTCATAGTTCTCTATATCATCCTCCTCATAGTCCTCTATATCATCCTCTTCATAGTCTCTATATCGTCCTCTTCATAGTCCTCTATATTGTCCTCTTCGTAGTCCTCTATACCTTCCTCTTCGTTGTCCTCTATACCGTCCTCTTCGTATTCCTCTATATCATCCTCCTCATAGTCCTCTATATCATCCTCTTCATAGTCCTCTATATCATCCTCCTCATAGTCCTCTATATCATCCTCTTCATAGTCCTCTATATTGTCCTCTTCATAGTCCTCTATATCGTCCTCTTTGTAGTCCTCTATACCTTTCTCTTCGTTGTCCACTATATCGTCCTCTTCGTTGTCCTCTATATCGTCCTCTTCGTAGTCCTCTATACCGTCCTTTTCGTTGTCCTCTATATCGTCCTCTTCATAGTCCTCGATATCATCCTCTTCATAGTCCTCTATAAAGTCCTCTTCATTGTCCTCTATATTGTCCTCTACTTTGAAGGAGTGAATGGGGGAATGGGTGAGTGATTCCAGACACAACGTTAGATTGGTGGTTACATTGCAAATAAAAGGCTGGTTTCAGTTCCCCTGATGAGTGAGCTGGGTAATAGTCCAGCCAGAACAGAGGTGAGTGGAGTTAGTTTTTTATAATAATCTGTGTCTGTCAATTATGATTTGGATAATAATAATAACAAATAGGGGTGCACGGTGGTGTAGTGGGTAGCACTCTCGCCTCACAGCAAGAGGGTCCCGGGTTCAATTCCTGGGTCGGCCTGGGTTCCTTCTGTGTGGAGTTGCATGTTCTCCCCGTGTTAGCGTGGGTTCTCTCTGGGTTCTCCGGCTTCCTCCCACAGTCCAAAGACATGCAGGATGGGGATAGGTTAATTGATGACTCTAAATTGCCCGTAGGTGTGAATGTGAGTGTGAATGGTTGTTTGTCTCTACATGTCGGCCCTCTGATAGACTGGCGTCCTGTCCAGGGTGTACCCTGCCTTCGCCCAATGATAGCTGGGATCGGCTCCAGCCCCCCCCCCCCCCGCGACCCTGAATACAGGATAAGTGGTAGACAATGGATAATAATAAATAATAAATACAATAACAATATTTCTCATTTAATTGCAGGATTCTAAGTCTACAGTTCTAAAGCCTGCAGCTAATATCACCATGAACGCTTCTAAAACTGTTGCACATTTGTGTACATTCACACAAAATATAAATACCAGATGCAGAAGAACCAGGGATCCATGTTCTATTAACACACTTTTACTTTCAACAGAGGCAACAGAGACATTCTCCAAATGTCAGCATGCTTTTTCCCAACAGTCCCCCCATTATTATCCACCTCTTTCTCAAACTCCTCAGGGGCCTCAGCCTGACCACCTTGCAGGGCTTTTTATGTTCGAGGAATGTCAAACACAAAATGTTGACCTTCTACTTCACTATCTGACTGGGGACCAAGGGCTTGTTTTAAAGCCTTCAAAGCCGTGACTGTTGCATATACGGAGCCTCTTGATATGGTGATACCTGATGCAGAGAAACAAATTTACCACTTTGAAGATAAATCTGCTTTGATTGTGACAGTATCAACTCCTCACTCCCTCTGATTCCAAATCGTTAAAGTGGTTCATCTTGACTCCAGATCTGCCTTTATTCAGCGTTATCGGACGAGTGAAAACAAACCGTTTGACCCGTGAGGTGAGGATCAAAGTCTGAAAGGAAACAAAGGAGAAAAGTGGAAATAGACAGAGAGGAGGGAGCTGGAGTAATAGAAACTTTCTCTAACTCTTGCCTCTCATTCTGACATTTTCCCTGGAATATTAAGACATCTCAGTAATTTCCCTGAAATATTCAGCTCCCTCAGTGCAGTTATTGATGTATCACTGGCTCTGTTTTCATTGTAGCCTGGAGTAAAAGCACAGCACCCTCTCACTCATACTCTCAGCGGATTTATCACAGAGATACGGTGGGCTTTTGAAAAGACTGTAAATCATGGCTGAGCTTTTCCAATATCCTGTGTCTCATGCAGAGCCGGAGAGCTGAGTGTAATCATCAAGAATGTGGAGAAGTTGAAGGATGATTAGGATGTTAAAGGCTTTCTTTTAAATCAGCGTGTGCAGTTCATTTAGTGCAGACTTTGCTGTGGAGAGCTTAACTCAGACGCATGAACTTCTCCGAGAGACGTTCTCACCAACAGGCGCAACTAGTTGTTTGGAGGTGGAGAGCTGTGCTGGTTACTAATGGCTGCTCCAGAAGGCTGACAGTATGCAGCCTAATTACAACCAGCCACCACAGCTGTTAATATTAGCACAGGCTTCTCCAGGTTGTCATCCACATTAGTACACCAGTCAATTATCCTCATGCCAGTTTGTCTTTTCATCCTGTAATTTATTATTATTCAAAGCCTTGGACCTGCAGTTCTATAGCGCGACTACTAAAGGTGCTTTACAGTACATTCAGTCTATTTACCCATTCACACACTGATGGCACAGGGTTCAGTATCAGTAATATGATAGTATAAATTCAGTACAAGGACACTAGCAGCATTACTAGAGATGTCAGTCCACCGCTTTGGTTAAACAAGTTGGTGTAAATTCATAATTATCTCACTCTTACATGTACCTAATATGTTGTATTTTACTTTAGAATGACAAGGCCCTGAGACACGTCGCATCCATAGACTATTTTTATAAGAAGTGGACGTAGTCATGGTGACATCACCCATGGTTTTGAAGACTATGGTTTTAAAGACTTGCGTTTGACATTTTTGGCCGTTGGCATCTTGGATTTTTGCAGCCAGTGAAGGAAGTGAGAATATTTGGACTGTGATGGAGCAATGGGTGGCTCTGATAAACACAAGTGACCTGACCAGTAACCTTTTTGGATCTGGATCCATCTAGATTCTGGTCTGAAGCTGAACAAAGTTAGCTTCATAATTCAAGGCTGTGAGGCCGTGGTAATGACCTATCATGGTAGGCCACGCCCTAAAGGATCCCCTGCTTTCTGGTCTGTTGGACTCTAAATGGACCATAATGTACTAAATGTGAACATCTTGACTTGGAACTAGAGATTGAGACCATAAACTCATAATATCAATATCTCTCAAAATATTTTCTGACATAATAAATCGAGAGAAGTAGGCTAATATTCTCATAGACTTCTGTACAATCAGAATTCTTTTTGCAAATAGAGGATTCACCCCCTGATGGCCAGTAGAGAGAATGCAGGTTTAAGGCACTTCAGCATGCAAACATTTTAAACAATGGCTTTTAAGAACGGGTGGTTGTTGCTTGGTCTCAACAGCTGCTGCGGCGGAAGCTTTAAAAAAAAACGGCTCTTGGTAAATTGGGTAAAACAGCTAACGAGCCTGTGTAGTGGGTTTTGGGTTCATAGCATGCTGAAAAATTGTTAATTGTAATTAAAAATATTATTTTCTGTGCTTCCGCACCGCTAATAATGTGATCAGCCAATCAGGGTGTGAGTAAATGAGTAGAGTTGTGTTGAGTGTGAGTTGTGTTATATTCATGAAACAACATGGATACTCATAGTCTGAACCAAGACAGCATACTTTATGATGACTTTACCTTGAAAAAGTCCCAACATCACCCAAGAGCAAGCGTTACAGAGTGACTAACACTGCCTTACATTCACAGGTGAGTATTTTCCTCCTCTCGGCGTCTTTGAGCCGTGATGCAGGAAAAGTTCTTTCGACTGTAGCTCTAAAACGACATTCCCTCATCCTGTTCAAGGCAGCTCTCTGATCAGTGGAAACGTAGAAGTTCACTGTTGCTGCTGCTTTGAAGCTTGTCGCACTTTCAAGGACAGAAAAATGACTTATCAACTTTTAAGTTGATATTGTGAAGTTGTTAGCAAAAAGGTAATTTACACCTCCAGCAGTAACAGACATTGTTCAGCAGCTCTTCTCTAACTGTGTCTGTCTGCTGAGCAATAAAGTAGAGTGGCCTTTCTAACCACACAGCTAAACACTGAGCTGGAAACCTCTGACGCTCCATTAGGTGGAGCAGAGCAGCAGACTCTGGTAATTCTAAAATACTGCACATACTAGAGTCGTCCCCGGAGAAGGATTTACATGGTTGAATCTGATTGGTCAGGTGTTAACCATGATCATGTCTTATCATTTTTGCTCATTGATCCCACTATGTTTAAGGTTCACGTATCTAATGAAAAATGGTAAAAACAACATTAGTGGCCGAGATAGAGGACTGTTCGGTTGCACCCAAAATTATTCAACCCCCATTGCAAATTAGGCTTATTAGCAAAATGAACAGATTTTCAGGAGTTTTAAAAGCAAACAAGAATAAGTTAAACTGCTCAACACAACTAATGTTACAAGCAGTTTCTCTAAATTAAACAAATAATGTCACTTTTACTGCCTACTGCAGTTTCAAAATGATTCAACCCCTTCATTAGAGACATGTTTAATACTTAGTAGAGCACCCTTTTGCTCTTACCACTTCCTGCAAACGTGATTTATAGCCAGACACCAGCTTCTGGCAGCACTCCTGAGGAATATTAGCCCATTCCTTATGAGTGGCGATTTAGTAAAATGGACTAGCTGGTTGGAGACCACTGTTCTTGTCTTGCCATTGTTACCTACATGTGTACTTATTTTTACCAAAAGTCAATGTTATATTATTATTTTACTTTTTGTTTTGTTATTTAACTCATTTCTGTACTTATTTTCACCAAAACCACAATCTTTTCCTGAACCTAAATGAATAGTTGTGTTGCTGAAGTAAACTTAAAGACATGTTGTTGGAAGTTTATTTTTAAAAGAGACTGTATGCACTTAACAAGCAGACCAGTCTGATTTGCAGCTGTCTGCATGGTTCTAGTGGAGCAGCTGGTGCTGTTTTCAGGTGATGTAATGAAGGTGAAGACGGTGAACGGTGGAGTGTAATGGCTCTGCTCTTCTCAGAAGCTACAGATTATTCAACATGTGTCCTGATGCATTCAAATGCTGCAGGGATTTCATGAACTGAAGGAGAAGCTATTCATACAGTATATAGTATAAAGCATACTGCTTTAAAAGAGACATCTAATGTTTAAGAGTCGACATTTAATTGTCTTATTAAAGCTCTAGTCTACGATTTGAAAGGTTTGAACCCCCCCCCCCACATACACACACACACACCCCTCCCCTCTGTACTCCTCCGAGCTCGTATTGTTCTCCCCTCGCAGCCTCCCACCTCCCTCTTATTCTATGAAAATAGTTCACCGAAATGTGTTTCTGAAAACATTTTAGGCGAGAAATAAGCTATGCAGTTGCTGAATCTGTCTTTATTTTAGATCGACAACGGTCAGTTTGAAAGAGCTTGCGGGCGGCGGCCCCGTCTCTCAAAACTCGCTGCGACGCGACGCCATTACACGGCTTCTTACATAGATAATGAATTTGAACATTCCCTCCGCTTATGAACTCAGACAGGACGCCGTTTAGTTTCCCGGTGTGTCCGGGACTTCCACAACATGTACAAAGCAGTAATAGTGTTTATTACGGCCACGAATGATGAAACATTATCGGTCTAAATGCAGCGGGTGCCGGTCGGATTTCTCTCTCACTCGACTGCAGTACATCCCCGATTCCAAACCGCTCAGCGATCGCTTGCCACAATACCCCTCCCCGCTGACGCCACAGCCACAGCCAAAACCTCACTCTGACCTCAGTTAAACATGCAGTGAGAGCCCTGCTCCATACCCGAACTGCTCAGGGCAACAAGCGTCACCGCGAAGTGAGTCGGGACGAGACGTGAGCAGGAGCAGGAGAGTGAGCGAGGATTGGATCGGAACATGCGGACCGAATGGCTACTATTGGCTAAAGTTTGGCTCAAGTGAAAAATCGTAGACTAGAGCTATAAGTTACTACAGTTCTCTATCGGAGGAGGTGTTCAGTTGCAATTTAGTTTTCATGTGAAATTCCTCTTCAGAAATTCTGAACCAGCTGGTAGTATCTACATGGAGGTGAGCCCCTCCTTCCCTCTGGCATGTCATGTGCGAAAAACTGCAATAAAGAAAAATGATCACATGGTCAAACATAAGTATTTTATGATCGTACAAATACTTAGCAGCAGAAATGCCTTCAGTCTTACTAATGAGATGCATAGTTATGGATGTGGAAGTGTGGAAGTCTATCTAGCTGTGCCCTATCCTTATTAATGATAACAGACATCCTGGTCGCTGATCAATAGGTGTAAACAAATCAAAACAACATGTCAGATATTGCTGTGGGTAATCGGTTTTCATCAGTCAGCTTACATGTCAAACCTTGCATGTGTAATTTCTCCTCTGCAAAGGTTTTGATCGAAGCAGGACTTTGATGCGATGCCCTCCTTTGCTTACTCTCCAAGAGCTTTTGTCAGTCATTAGACCAAATGCACTCGTCTTTCCTCATTGACAGGATATACTGTAATTGAGCTGCAGAGAAGCTTCTAATATTTAACATCCCGATACTCCACGGTCATTTCACAGTGGCAGAGTTGGGGTGCAGTTTTTGGGTGTGAGGAAACTGTGAGCTGAAGAACAAATAGCCTGATGGTGTATGAGCTGTATCTTTTGGGATTACATCCATTTTGGACATTTCTGCATCTAATGACTTCCACCCACTGCCAGGATTAATCACCAGTCAGGTCAGAGTGCAGGGGTGTTAAGTCTCAGTCACCTGATTCAACTAGGGTCCTCTGACACTTAGTTGTTCCCTGGGTGAGGACAAAGAATTACGGGGAGGCGGCATTTAGTGGCTAGGTCATGGCCTCTGGAAAAGCCTGCCAGAAGAGCTGAGGGCATCTCAATCTGTCAACACCTTCAAAAGAACTGTAAAACTTAGCATTTATTTTCCTTTTATTGTTGTATTTTCAAGGCGCTATATCAATAACTACATTTTAAAGTTTTTTTTAATAACTAACCATAGACTTCAATCAAGACCTTGATGAGTTGGATCAGGTGTGGGAGTGCTGGGCTAAAACAAAAACCTGCACCCACACCTGCCCTTCTTGGATAAGATTGGACACCCTGTCATAGGTCGAGGTCGTGGTGGTGGATGGGTGGGAAATGCATCAGACTGGAGTTCTCCAATCACAGACTGCAATCAAAGTGAACCTATCAACTGTAATCATGATATTTCCATAACCTAAACCGTATGGAATTGCACAAAGCGTGAAGCTAAAACGTTGCCACTGGATCTTACAAAAAAGGTGGAGGGGATCTCTAGTCTTGGCAGGTTGGCTCACTGCCCCTGACATGTTGGGTTGAAGCTTTGGTTTACATCAGCATCGTGTGTTGGGGAGCAGGAGAGAGCGTCAACATCAGATTTAATATGTAACTGAAACATCAAACATCACTGTAACATCAAATTGTAACGGTGAAACGTCAGGAGAAATAGGCCAAAGCCAAGCGGATCGGAGGGGCTGCACACTAGAGAACTGTCTGCTATGAGTTCCCATTCAACTCAACGACACTTCCAGGAAAGCCAGATCAGATTTAAACACTTTGAAAAAACATTGTGGTTTGTCTTGACTTTAATTGAAACCAAACAATACAAAAACATAAAAAAGTACTAGATATGTTTAGGCAAAATGGAAAACTAACATCAGTCTCCCAGTGGAAGTTCTGTATTTTTGGACTCAATTAAAAAATGTTGCTTCCTCAATTTCGTTGTGTGGAAACATAGTTTTTAGGAGAACAGGCAGCACTATAAGAGTCACTATAGAAGCCTGTCAGACGAGGGGGAGGGGAGTGCAGCAGCATGTCGGCCACCCTGACAGCTGAGGCAGTGTCACATCAGTGTCCTATCACGAGTCCACGGGTTAAAGAGGACCTGGTATGTGTGTCTGCGGCTTCCCTTTCCTTTAGTGTGGTCATACTTTTTGTTCATGTACAGTAAAAGGTCAAAGCCCCAAAATCTTCCTTGTGTTCTGTGAAGTGGTGATGTCACTATGTAACACACGTCCTGATCCCTGTACTTCCCTGTCCTCTCCATCAGGTGTGTTGACATGCCCTCCTTAATGTGTGTTCCCTCCTGATTGATTACCCACCTGCCCCAACTTGTCTCACCTGTGCCTCGTTGTCTCCCGCTCTTGCCCTCACTTCCCTGTCAGATTGTCTTGTTCCTTGTGGAAAAGCTTTCCAGTGTTATCAGGTAGTCCTAGTGTTCCTCATAACTCTTCTATCGCCATATCAGTGTTTGGATGTTTGCTTTGCTGACTGCCTTTACACGTACGATCCCTTTTTATCATTAAAGGTTTTTAATGTAGGCTTTTTGGAAGGGAGGGGTAGGCACTTGAACAGTGTTTCAGAGAGAGTCTGAGATACTGTATATAAAACATGTTGTCTACTCTTTAATCAATCGCGGATGATGTTGTTCTATCAGGCGGGTTAAAAAAAACACTAAAATGGGTCGCCGAGACCACTTCGGTAGCCGTTGATATACCTGATCATGATTTTGTTGCGCAAACAATGCCTTGACCTTTTGTCCATAAACACAGCACACATTAAGCCCCGCAGTGTGAGGAGGATTCAGAGAGGAAGCCTTTATCAGTGAGAGTGTACGTGTGCTTGTTTCTATGGAGCGAGTCAACAAGAGGCTTATAGTCTGTCCACAGCAGAAATGAAATCCCTGTCCAGACAACAGCTCCCAGTGGGCGTCACAGTGTCTGCAGATACTGCTGCTCGACTGCAACAAAGAGAGGGAGAGGAGTGCAGAGAGTTAAGGATGTTTTCCATTTTAGAGACCTGAAGCTTTCAGTCAAAATGACAAGGTTCTGTTTGTGTACACATCACACACACACACACACACACACACACACACACACACACACACACACACACACACACACACACACTTAATCAATCTCTTTGCCTGGGCTTCAAGTCTGCACACTCATATACATCAGGTGTGGCGTGTGTATACGACATATCGCCCACCGCAGTAGATTTATGATGGGAGGTGAAGCCGTGGTTCATATCCCTCTGCAGCCATCGATCGGTCAGACGGCCGCCTCCCTGAACTTCCACTGGGAGCGACGCCATCTGAAGATGGAAGTCAGGAGCTTGTCACCCTGACACATTGGCTCTGAGAGAGATCAGGAAGTAATTTTCTATCGGCGTTCTCAAACTTTCTCCTCTCACTAGCTGCTGTGATGTATTAGCTGGATTTGTTTGCCTCCCAGACCCAGACATGAGACATGCAGGTGTCTGTCTTCTCTCTCTTTGTTTTTTGTTATCTTGTAATTTGTTATTTTAAAAGGTGCAATCTTCCGCTTGCAAATTAAAAGTTGAATTAAAAAAAAAATCCCCTGGCCCGCTCGCTCAGCTCCGCCACTCACCTGCGCCCATCCAGAGGCCGAGTGTTGACTAGATAGACTATATGTGCAGACGTAACTTGTCAGTAAAGTCATGTTCTCTGTGTCTCTATTGTGATGACTTTGAGATGGCTCTTCTTGAAAACCAGTGCTGACAGTGATCAGTTGTGCACTTGTTATGAGGACTCAGCTACTTCACCGTGGCGGATTATGCTCACTAGCTAGCTAAGTTCAGTTAGACGACTCAAGTTTTAAATGTTTATTGCAGCAGCAGAACATGGTTAGTGTTTGGCCTCTAAGCTCAAATAGCTTAAATGGACCACCAAATAGGGAGGATGTGGGTGGCCCATCACTACCAAGCTAATTAGCTACTGAGATGACTTCAACACTGACCATAAATTATGAAGCTAATGGTGGTGGTGAAATTCAAGGCTTCAAAACTGTAGTCCACAAAGGATTGGTTGACGTCTACTTCTTATCGTCTATAACGATGACATGATTGTGGTTCTCTTGAGCAGCTCATCAAAACCGTGTTCACTGAGGTTGGGAATGATAGTTTTTGTATGGTGATCCTGTGGGAACAAAGGCTGCTTGTTTGTGTGACTGTGTGTGTGTGTGTGTGTGTGTGTGTGTGTGTGTGGAGCTCACTATGCTGTTGAGGCGACTACAATCCTTGGGATTCCGCTCTTAAATTTTAATTAGTCTCTTCCTTTACAGAGACGAGTTCCCACAAGTGACCATATGGGCACTAGAATTTAATTTGGACAAATCGCAAGCATGTAGAGCATCTCGATTGTTAGGGATGGTGCGCTATTCAGTGTTGCAGTGAAAAAAAAGGCTGGAGTATTTCAGTGTTGGTCTCCCACAGTGCATCGTGGGATAGGCTTGTGTTCCACGTAAGCCTTCAAATGATAAGCACTTACAGAAGCAGGGACAGATGGGCGACGCGTGGCTCCATGTTTTTCCTGGTACTACATGTTAGTGAAGGTGACACAGTGGGTGTCCTCTTCATGTCTCAGCATGCAGCGTTTATATATATATATCTATATATATATATATGTCTGGTCCTCCTGCTGCTGAATAAGCAACACACTTGTCTTACACTTGTCTTTTAAATGATCAAACTATTGGGATCAGATCCTCCTGATCGGAGGTAGATGAGTTCATAGTCAAAAGTGATCTTGCATGGCAGCTGTAGTCTGGACAAAGATGGCGGCTCCTGAAGGTGTTTGTGTAGCTTCAAGTCATCAGTTCTATTACAACTGAAGATGATTTCTTCATTGAATCATATTGGGGTTTTTTTTGTGTTTCAATATTAGTTTACATATTTTACTAAAGGTAAAGCTACTATTATAGCTTCTGTATAAGAGACTGGTGCTAATATACACTTATTATTGTTAGTCTTATGTAGTTGCAATTTACTTCATCTATGTTATTTGACTTATTTTACAACATTTCTATGACTCCTATTGAGATTATATTTTGTACTGCTGACAACCTATATACTTTATATTTATTACCCCCATGTTTTTTTTGCATATGCTGATATTATTGCTCTATTGTTTTTTCTTTTTCATAATCTGGTGTATGACCAAATACCAGCAGAACAAATAATACATACAAACTGTGAGTGGCCTGAACAGACCTGAATAATAACAGCTGGCATGTACAGATGTCATTGCATGTAAGACACATGTAACGGTGTGATCTGATCCAGATCCTCAACAAGACAAATGTAATATTTGTCATGGCACTGAGTCGTGGGCCGTGAGTGTCAAAGACACTGTGTTGACTTTGACAGATCGTTTTCCTCATTCTTTTCCTTCACCTGAAGGCTACACAATACCAGAGCTGACAACATGAATGTGTCTTTTCAGATCGACAGGACCAGTAAGCTGTTTGCACTGGTTAAGCCTCGAGCACTGTGATGTGGCAAAGCCGTCAAGTCAGTCAGACGTGAATAACTCATGAAACATTGATTTTCTTTTGCCTCTTTGCTCATCGACGTGGGATATTTGGGTTTTAGCTTGAATGAGTTGGTGTCATGGAGCTACAAGCAACCTTTGAAAGGTGTTTTCTACGTTCATGCCTCCTAAGCCCTCCCTACGTGTACCTTTAATGCATCTATCCCTCCCTTCCAGCATGGCCTGCTCAATAGCGTCGCCCTCCACAGTAATCAAACGTCTGTGTCGATGATTCCCTCAGAGATCCTGAGACAACATGCTTGTTTTATGCATGTTTCACTCTTCTGCAGAGGGGAAATAAAGCAGCACTGCTGAAAGACAGACTGTGTTCACATCCTCAACGAGAGAAGATCGGATCTCTAACTGGATCGGGGAGCAGTTGTGTTCAGACATCAGAAATCAGAAATAACCTTCAGAGAATAAGGAAGGGTATAGAGTGTGTTTGAGGTGAGGTTTTCATACTCTGTGCCAGGCTGAGGGCTCCATCCTGTTTACTTTCATCTACATTATCACTTTCAAGCTTCATTCATGTGCATTTTAACAACTAAAACCGGATTGAACACCTCTTGAGAAGTGTTATGCCACCCCCTAGTGGTAAAAAAAATAACGCTTTACTTGAAAAAAAAGAGCTTGATTTACCGGTGTCAAGTTACTGTAAGTAAACCAGGTTATTTATTATTGTTGTCTGTTAATAGCTACGCTATTTATTATTAGCTGGTTCTTTCTATTCTCTTGTATAACAAATATACCTGTTAGAAGTGAAGTGCTGATTGTTTTTGCAGAAACATATTGCTACGTCCATTATTATCTGTAATATGTTCTGCTCAGAACATGTCTTGTTAAAATGTTTTAATCACCTAATTCCGTAGATCTGTATCAATAACTTCTCATAATTAGATGCGCGTACCCCGTCTGTACATCCACGGTTGCAGTGCTAACAGGAATCACTAGGATATTATAAAATAATACATTGTGACTCTTCATGGTGTTCAATGGTGCTTTGTGGTGCAAACAATAAAGAGTAACGCTGAGGGTGAGGAGTCAGCAGACAGTCAACAGCAGAATAAAACACACAATTTAAGGAGTGTAGATGAAGTCCAGAGGCCCACGAGCATGCAGCCTCAACCCGACACCAAAGATAGCCATGGAGTTTGCTGCAGGCAGAATGAAAAATTTGCTGTGGACAGACACTGAGGTGCTCACTCACTCGCTCACTCACTCACTCACTCACTCACTCACTCACTCACTCACTCACTCACTCACTCACTCACTCACTCACTCACTCACTCACGCAAAGGTATGAGCAAACAAACAAATGCACACAAGTTGCACACAATCAAGGTCCACTTACCAGCGTTCTTTAAATGTGTTGTTACAATGACTACATCAGATATCGAGATTCCACCCTGCTATTCTCTGGTGATGATTAAGGGTTAGCATTTCTCTTGACTTGTTGAGGTCAGGCCTTCACCTTGAATACAGCACATCATCATCCAGACAAATAATCATTTGAAATGTCTCACAGTTTTAAGCATCTTGGTGGTCTTCGGGTGGAAGACCCTGACCCTGTAATAGTCCGAGGGGTGAGTCAGGCCAGGAACATTTGCTGTTAAAAACGATGTTCCCACAAGACTAAAACGGCATCGTGAATTATGTTTCCAAGGAAACGTATTTTGTTGTGGATTATGTTTGCTCTGAACATATCACAAATGAGTGAGGAACTAGTCAGTAGAAATCCACGTAGGGAGGAGGTCTGGGTGGAGGACGGGTCAAAGACACAGTACTTCACCAGGCTGAGGTTGTGTCCTGTTACATGCCAAGTAGTCTAGATGTGTTCTGTTTTCTTTTCTTTCTATTTCATTGTCATTTTAATCCAAAGCGTGATGTAATTCATGTTTTTACTAAATCTAACCAAGTCGTTTCTGTCTAAGTCTAACTATGTAGTGTTGAAGCGTGTTTCTTTTTATTTAACCATGTTTCAAACTGTTTAGTGTGCAAAGAGATACCATTCCCTGTAAATGTAATTTAGCATGCAGTTTGGTTTTATGGCACCGTAATAGGAGATGAGGCTGCTTGTTCTCTCAGCTAACGAAGGCAAAACCTTTTTTTTTTAATTCCTAAAAAATTGTGTTCTCAAACATGCATGTACGTCGTCCCACTGATAAGACCTTGGTGGCATTTCTGAATAGCTTACATCTTCCTGCAGATAAGATTCTACTCATCATATGACATGTGGTGTCTCTGCTGAAGGCCTACCCATAAAGGGAGTAAATACCAAGTCCAAAGAAGCATAGGTTCAAGGGGTTTTAAAAAATCCATCCAGCATTGGTCAGACAGCATGCAAAGCCAGCTTCTCGTGTGTTTCTATGTGGCCTGCTGGTTAAGGTGGAACGTGGTGCTCAGCTCCTCCAGCTACAGGCAGTCTGCCTCGGGAGAACAAACCAGAAACAAGGACACAGGATTGGTGGAGAGGAGTTCTTGCAAAGGTTTTCCCAACGTTACCAGGCAGTTCAAAGGAAAGCGACTGGCAGAGCAAACATCCCTTATCCCAGCCCGAACACTTAGCTTGAGGCAACAGCAGCGCTGAGATCTGGGGAACTGGAGAGCTTTATCGATTTGGACGTTCCTTAAAGGTTACACCGTCTCACATCTGCCTTCCCTGCAGACACACAGAAAGAGAGTTCCAGGAGGGCTGCCATAAAGCATCACAGCCAGGAGTGTTTTTTTGGAGGTATCTTTTAATTTCATGCACGACAGCTCTCACATTGTCACATTTGTTTCCCGCCCTCTCCTTTCCTCTAATGCACCCCCCACACATTTCCCCCTTCCTCCCGTCTCTAGGGTTCACATTTAAATGACGCAGCATCCTGAGCCATCCGGATGGGACCGAGGCACGGAAACAATGTTCATTTTGAACCTTTCCTTTTTAAGTATGAGCAAGGCACTTCAGCCTTATGTAAGCAATTTATCCTGCAGTGCTGATACAGCAGAGTCCTGTGATGCAACTCATAGACAACAAAAAAAAATTACAAGGCTTTTGAAAGTCGGCCCTCCTGATTTATATCTATTATATGTCATTGGCCACCAATAAATGGTGCATCCCGTCCTAATTATGCAGATGGTAATAACCTTCTCTGAGTTCTGGTCTCTCCTGAGTTGTGTTCTCTGAAGCCTGGGGGTGAGAGAAAAGCTGACAGATGTGTGTGAGGGTCTGCGGCATGCTGCAGAGGGGGGAGGGAGGTGTGTGTCAAATGTGATTACAGGGAAAAAAACAAGGTAATTAAGCGTAGCGATTTTGGCTGGAAATTCAAGTCAAACCTTTTGACCTGGAGAGCTGCCAAATCAGACTCAATTCATTCAGTCAGTGGAGTGGCTGGAGGTTGCCGGGGGCTACAGCGACGGATAAGGAGTTGGACTATGAGAGACATGCTTGACCCCTGACACTGGTGGGGTCGGAGGAGGAGAGGCCACTTAACAGCCTTGAGTTGCTTCCAAGGTTCAAATGACATTCTCACAAATGGAGGAACGTGGAGGTGAAGTGTCACCAGGAAAGCTTGGCTCCCTGACACTCGTGTGGTGGAAGGCTGTCAGCGGATCCTTGGCGAAGCCCCCTAAGAGACTTAATTAGTCCAATATGGTTACAGCGATGGCTCCACACAGGTAGAGCTCCAGTTTCACTGTGCTTATCAAAGCCAGGACAAGGTGCCCTCTCTGTTCGCCTGTCAAGCTCAAGCGAATAAGACCTCCCTCCTCTGTCTGCCTATCAAATTTTCGCTCACGGACCCCCTTTAACTGTGCCTGTCAAATCTGATTTGATCGTCACCGCAGCGCCCTGGGTTAACTGCTTCAACAGATCCCAGATCTCCACAATCTGCTCGTCACACGAAGCCACAACCAGCGCGTGTTTACTCTTTATTATTGCCCCTCGGTCTGCTCTGAGCCCGATAGCAGGGCTCGTGTATATTTAAACCACACAGTTGCAGCGGTCTAACAGCCCTCGTCTCGCCCCGGCAACCCGTCCGTCGTGCATCCTGAAAGCCAATCTCAGTCCGCGTCTCACCGCTGATGCTCCCGCCGCCGCTGCTTTGTTGTAAAGCTGCTAAACCGCAGAGTGAGCCCTCGCAGCCGCAGCGTTGGTTCGAGGGTAATTGCGCTGGAGTTCTCAGAACGCTCCAATTCCCTTAATTATTAATGAGTGTTATTGTAAATTATGGATTATTAGCTCCCCTCCATGACACAGAGCAGCCGGGGCGCTGCCTTGTGATGCCGGCAAATGGCAGGAGCAGGTGAGGTGGGAAAAAACCCGACAAGCTAATGAGCCGAGAGAGGGAGCTAAATGTGGAGCGACTCCACCTAGATGGAGGAGGAGAGAGGGGAGGCCGGCTGCAGGAAGGTCAACCAGCTCCATGAAATAACTGTTCCAGTCTGCACCACACACCTCAACTGCTCAGCTCACTGGGTGCTTTTATAGCAAGAGAGACTCATCAGAATGGGATGCTGCTTGTGTGTTTTTTGTTGGTGTTTTTTCCCCCTGCCAACACCCCCTTCATATTTTGATGTGGGACTAATTGAGTGGGTCAATTGCAACTGGAAATTGCATGCAGCGTGCAAAGCCCTCATCATTAAATCATTACAAAACATTGAATATGGATTTGTGTCATTTAATTCACAAGAGGAGGGAGGCTTGCCGCGATACTAATTTAATACATTTCACGCTGATTGCAAACAGTCCATAAAGAGAACTGACTGCTTTGTGTTTGCATGGTTGTTAATTGAGTTATTGAAGTTTTGCATCTTCATGTAATCGTCCTGTTCGTCGGGTGTTTAGTCGGCTGTCTGCACATTTTCTTCCACTAAATTCCGATAAAATCCTTTTTTTATTGACAGCGACCATCTGCATGATAAAATCCATTCCTCACTTAGTCCTCTTCCAAACAATTGAATCGTTCTGTCAAGAACCCAGATGTGATGTTTGATCCAGACTTTGTGAATTGGCAATCTCATTAATACCACCTTTATCACTCAGTTTGGATTTTTAGAGACATTTAAGTCATGACACATACTTTCATTTCCTCATGCTTATTTCAGGCTGTGACTCCAGACACCAAGAAGACAGTTCCTTTTAGGATTTTAGAAGTCTGCTCATTGCTTTCAGGGCTCTAGATTACATATCTGAGCTGCTGCCACCTTTCCCTGCTGGCTGTTACTATGTCATGTTCTGTCATGTTTTTTCACAGCCTATTTGCATTATGGGTAAAAGTCAATATATTCGAAGATATAAAGGTATATTGCAAATTCACTTCATGAGAAAATCTGCTTATTTTGACATCTGCGATTAGTAATTTGGTCACATGGTGCTTCCAATGGACAAAAAAAGGAATCAACAAGAAACACGTGACTGACCCATCTGTTCTTGAGTGTATGAATGTGAAAGCATATTATTATTTTGTATTGTTCTAAGTAGACCAGCTGGAGAAGACATAATCTTACTGAGGAATCTTCACAGTATAAAAGAGTGGTTGGAAAGACAAATGGTTGGAAACACCTCGCTGGATGATCTTCTATTCTATTGACCTTTTATCTGTGTAGAATTAGATTTGATCTTGTGAATTACCATATTCATATCTGGGCGTGAGATTTGTAACTTATGAACATAATTGCATATGTATCTGTATTCTTATTTTTTTTTTTACGATTCGATAATTTGTTTCTTGGTTTCCTTTTTTCCTGTTTTATTGATACCTGATAAAATGTTCTTGTTCTTAGTGTTTTATGGTTGCTGTGTTGTAATGAGCTTCGTAGCGGCTGGTTTTGTTAAACAAACTATAATTTAGTGCTTGTTTTGTCGTCCATGCAGCAGGACACACACAGCATAGATTCCATACCAGACACATATCTTTGCAGCCTTTATCGTCTAATAAGACCTATACATTCAGACTGGTGGGGAGCAGAGACAGAACCGGAAATGTGGGAAAAAGCATAATTATGGTGAGAGTCGAGACAGCTTAAGGGAAGATAAGAATCAGCTTGAAACCAGGGTACCTACTAATAATTTTCAACACGAGATGAGGAATTTTAAATAATATTAGTCACGCAGGAACCCCAGGACGTAGCGCTCGTTTTCCACGTCCACGTCTCTCTGTGAGCCTTTGTCTCCCGGCCTCATTAGCAGCACGCTTTTATATCGTATTACATCAGCTGCTTATTGGTGAGAATCAAAGGCAAAGCTGTACCGCTGCTTTCTCTTTCATGTTTGTCCCTTTCGTCCCACCGCTCCCTCCCCCTCATCTTCCCGAAGGATGGTAAGAATTGTAATGACAGCTGAGAGGATTTCAGAGATTTAATAGGAAATTGTGACTGTCACTCAAAGGATCTGGGATTATACGGCAGGGAGAGAGAAAAACATGGAGACGAGGAAGATTGAGAGACAGGAGGGAGGAAGAAAGAAACATTTTGGTTTTGTTCAAACAAAGAAACAAAACTGGTTTTCACATTTAATAGCTATGCAGGCTTGACTCCAGGAGGCAGCCCTTCACACACCCACACACACACACACACACACACACCCACACACACACAAACACTAAAGGTCTGCAGCCAGGGATTCAGTAGATTACAGTGGTTTTGAAGAGGCAAAGTTGTTCTCTCGCACATTCTCAGCTTCCGTTGGGACATGTCTGTATATTATATGTTTAATGTCCATTATTTCAAGCCTCCCAGTGGACGGCCACACTTCCCTTTTAATGTTACTGTAGTGGCTGAGGGCTGGATGGAGCCTGACAGCCGGTACGTCCTGTTCATTAGGCTGAAACAGTCAACCTCCCGTGGAGAGTTATGTTTACCGTCAGCACGGCAACAAGCACACATACTGTGATTATGACCATGGAGACCTATGCTATTGGCGGACGAGCTGTATGGCACACGCTGGACTGAAAATGATCCTAAACAAGAAACATGGGCAGAATTTGTTCCCTTAAAATATGACATGTTGCAGTGAGTCAGATTGAAAGAGGGGATAACAAGGTGAGGATCGGGATCCGTGGATCCCGTCTCTGCTACTGGACGCTTCGAGGGTCATTCAGCCAGAATACTGAGCTGTGTTCAAATGACTGAAGCGTAGAGCCAGGCTCACACATAGCGTGCTACTGCCACCTACTGGAGGAGTTCGGGACAAACACACCCACACATTTTCTCTTCCCAGTGTGTGAAAGCAAGCGGCTGTAAAAAAAAAAAAAAAAATAGCTGTTATACCTTCACTGGCTTTTGTATCATTTTAACAACTGATCATTCTCCTTTCAACACCACATGAATGTAATGCAGTTCGGTTTCACTGTTCACTGGCTTTGGCAGGGGGGGGGGGGGACATTTAATGTCCCTTCTTTGAGGACTGGTAACGGACACTACATGAACCACATCCCTCGTCACTGATTTATCTGACATCAAATCCACACAGAAACACCCTGTCGGCTACATATGTTGATGTGATAAAGATAAAGTCAGGAATGATATTTTCATTTGATCATTTCTTAAAAGGGCCTTTAACGGCAAAAATGCATGCTTCCTCTTACCTGTAGTGCTACTTATCAATAATCCACGTAGACGACTGTCTTCTCTCCAATATAACGAGACTATGTGGCTCTCAGCTTTTGCTGCTCAAAGCACCAGGAATAACAAACAACAATGTGTTTTTTTTATAGAAATCCTGAGCCAGTTACTTTAAGATTAAGATAAACCACGGACCTTGTCCCTTTGAAAGAAAAACTAGTCTGTACAAAAACAAAAACAGTTTGTCTCCTGAGGTGTTCTACAATCCTCCTCTTCTGATTGGTGGTTACACTTGCGTGCCACTATAATATAACAGAACACACTTAGAGACATTTATGGTGTTGCACATGAAAAGTGACAGGACGTTAAAACATGTAGATTATCAAACTCCTCTCATTCCACACAGTGACCCCAAACACACACACACACACAAATGTTTTTTCCATCAAATTGAAATAATCAACATATTTTTTGTATCTCTTTAGAGACATTTCCTCCAAATTCAGCTGGAAATATTTAGCATCTTTAGTCACTTCAGGGTCTCTGCTGCAATTAAATATACATTTTTTTTTGGTTTCAACAATGTTTGGTTGCAGTCTAACAGCTTTTTTTCTGTACATCATAGGTTAAGTGTAAACAGTAGAATAAGAGAAGAAACGTTGAACATGATCAGCTGCAGTGAAGGTAGTAGGAGGAAAACAACCAAGTGAGATATCTCAGTGCTGCTAATGACGACAAAAAATAAAGTCACAGACAACTGTTGATTCACCTAGTTAAATTTAAATTGAATTGTATAATTAAAAATAAATGTGGTTGTTAGATTCTTGCAATTAATTTTGACATAACATTGTCAAATATTAATTGCATTTTCACAATGAAATGGGAACTTTTTAAAGTTTTAGTATCGTGCTGGCATGACAACTCAATTATTAAATGAGTCAATCTACCAAAAAAAAATGTAATTATCAGTTATAAAGTTAAAGTTGAGGTTTTTTAAAATGACCTCCACATTTTCTGGTTGGATGATTTTCTCTGTTTTGTCATTATTGTGAACCGTATTTCACTTTTAATTGGTTGGAATTCTTTTTTAAAGATGGCCGCGGCAGCTTGAGCGTGTACTGCAGGTCTCTGACTGCTTCATTAAGAAAAAGGCATTTCTATGTTCTTACCTATAGCACTTTGATCATAGCACTGTTGTTCTTAAGGTCCTTGCTGAACAGCTACTTTACTCAGACAAGGACCTAACACTTGTTCTATTTTTAGCTCTTACTTGATCGGCAATGATATGTTGTGGTTTCTTTGTTTCCTTCTTTTGACAAATGTACTTATTGT
The DNA here is from genome assembly GCF_963514095.1 of Eutrigla gurnardus. Taxonomy (NCBI): domain Eukaryota; kingdom Metazoa; phylum Chordata; class Actinopteri; order Perciformes; family Triglidae; genus Eutrigla; species Eutrigla gurnardus. Next base: position 4,162,139 of record NC_139919.1, read on the forward strand.
AAGTCGCTTTGGACAAAAGCGTCTGCTAAATGTAAAAAAAAAAAACAGAAATGTAAATTTGCATTGACTGTATATGGCTTCGGTGTCATCACTATGACCGTGGTCTCACTACAAGCATTCTGGGAAGCCATTCAACAAGTTAAAAGTTAAATGACGGCTCATTTTGATTAAAAAATCATGCATCTGGCCTTAACAACATTCAGGGATCACTGAATTGATTGTGCGAGCAAGTCCAACAGCGGGTGACCACGGGAAAAAAGTGCTTGGAGGACAGAGAGAATCGGAGTCAGTCCTCCAACCTTCTCTTTATCAATGTTCCTGGAGAGAGTGAAGGAAGAGAGTCATTGAAAGGGCCTTCTTCCAGGAAAAAGTGAGGATTGTACACCTGGCCAGGGAGAGAGAGCAGATCACCCACAAGGGTGCTCAAATACATATCTATCCTAACTTCAGTGGCACCGGGATCAAATTTTGAAAAAAAGTTGGTGTAGAAAAAATATTTTCCATAAATTGCCAAACGGATTTTAAACTTTGAAATGCCAAAAACCCATAAATCGACAGAAGAATTGATTGATACGGTGTTTAGCATGTATGCAAATATAACAAGACCAAGCAGAATAACAACTCATAGTGCTACTTTGATAGAAAAACATATTCACTTCTATTTTGGATAAAAATACCATGAGTGTGCTGTTGCTTAATAATGACACTAGCGAGCATTTCCCTGTTTTTGCAGTGAAGGACAGGAATTACAGAAAGGTCTGGGATATTTTTATATTTTTATATCCTAATATATAGAATTGGAATTGAAGAATCAATAAACAATCAGGAAAATTATATTGACACACAATTAATTTGTGGAAATATAGACAATTTATTGAACATGAAAAAAGGACGCTGAATTAAAATATAAAAGGACTAAACAAATTAATTTCTATAATAAAGAATTGGAAAAGGGATTAATATGCCAAATTACTTGACATTAAAAAAAAATATATCAAGTGTATTTGGAAGGGGCACAACAATATTTTTAGAAATGGGTCAAAGTGTGTGAGCTATCAGGTTATGTTATTGAAAAGACTACAAGCAACAGGGAGTAAGTGGTTGATGGTTTTAATAGTTTCTTTGTCAAGGTCAGCAAAATTAAATGGCAAATATGTCATTGGACGAGTTAGTAGACAGAAAGCCAGGCTCTGTGTTTCTTAATCCAGTATGAAAATAAAATTATGGAATTTTAACAACAAGACCTCAGCAGACTTGCATGATATTGATATGACAATAATTAAGAAGGTTGTAGACAGAATTGTAAAACAATTTAACACACATCTGTAATGTCTTTTCAATCTCCGAACAAAATGAAATTGGCAAAAGTAATAGGGTCATTCAAGTTAGGAGATAAAGATATTTTTACAAATGACAGGCCTATCTCTCTACTCCCACAATTCTCAGAGATATTAGAGAAACTCTTTGTTACAAGATCAGACCATTTCATTGAAAAAACATAATTTGCTGAGACTCAATATGGATTTAGAAGATTTTTTTTTCTTATTTTGCATTTACTGAAATCACAAATTGAATAGATAAAAATAAGTTTTGCGTTGGAATTGTCATTGATAAACAAAGCTTTTGACTCTTAGTTGCTAATGTTGGGCTAACTGCTACATTCACAGCTGTAATGCCGTCAGAAACTCTCTTCAAGTCTGATGGAGCTGCTGACTTCATACTCACCGTCACTCTCTCTCTCTCTCTCTCCATCAGACTCGCTAACGTTACCCCGTTTATTGATAGTTCCATCTTTGTTTTTGCGTTAAAAAAATGAATGAGCTAACTCAAAGAAATACATGTTAGTGCATTAACATTAATTTTGACAGCCCTAGTTTAAAGCAATAAATAATTACCTTGCTTGTAAGATAGAGAACATGTTGTGTGAGGGGTTTGGAATCAAAGGTATAATCTAAGAAATGTAAGAACTTCTCTAAAAACTTGGTTATTTGTGTTTGTGGGTTTACCCTGTAACGGTTTGAATGAGGACGTTGAAGCAAAAATCCAGTTTAAAAGGAAAGAAGTTTGTTGTGTTTTGGAACTAGCAGGAGCTGATTTGGTTATTAATAGATTAATTATTAATACCAATAAAATGATTGATATTAACAACCTGAAGAAAGGTAGCTGTCTTCAGGTTCCCGTGGAGGAAAGTTGCTGTCCTTGAAGTTGTGGATGGAGGAATTTCTAGTGAGATGCGTCTTGACTAGGAATTCTTGTCTCTGCTGCAGAAGCAGGCTCCAACAGCCAGCTTGTTGGCTGTTTTGAGGGTGCTGCTTGGGGACTTGAGGCCTGTGCTCAGGTCCAAATCTCAGGAGAAAGAGGGAGGTGGGGAGACCGCTTGTCCGGGCAGAATCCTAGGAAGAGCAGGAGGAGATGAGACCTGTGCTCAGGTCAACATCTCAGGCGGAGATGAGACCTCTTCTCAGGTCGTGGTCGCAGGAGGAAGAGATGGAACCCCAGTTGGTCTGCTCAGTAGGAAGCAAACAGAGGACCCTCCAATCTCAATCTTCAAAATCTCAAAATTCCATCTGCATCCATGAATTGTTTCATAGACAGTTATGTAAAATAGGGAGGAGGGGGAGCGTGGTGGGCAGTGATGAGATGATGGTGAGACAGGGGATTCAGAGAGTCTGAGGGTGTGTTTGTTCACATTGTCTGAGTTTCCTTGTTCTGAATGTGTGCTGGTGGTAGTTAGGGGATGGAAACTGATACACTTATAGCTTCTTCCATCCACTTTTCAACCGTTTTTGAGTTTGTTGTTGTATTTATTTTATTCATTTTTTGTTGGTTTGCATATACCATGTAATTGGTTTGAAATAAATAAAGAACTAACTAAAAATGTCATAAGGCTGTATGAAATCACTCACTACACAGTATATTCTGGTGTCTCGTTCATGAATGTTGAGCATAACGAATGTGTGTGTAAACTGGTGGTAGAGAGAAATGCATATGTGTTACAGCATTCGTCTAAATGCCCTCCTGCCTCTGAGAATGATTTCTTCCTTTCCCTCTCTTTCTTTGCTTGCTCCATGTCTGCAGGTCGACAGGATACACCTCTCCATAGTCATTATCACCTCTTTATATGGTGCTTCATGGGCAGGGTTTATGCTAATCACTGACCTGACAGTTTGCGATTGATTGCCTTTCATGAACATACAGGTGCTACAATCAAATCAGAGTTTTACGCAGCGTTCATCAATCCGGAAGAGGTTTTTATTACAGAGATTTATATGCAAATCTACTCACAGATCTACGAATGGCGCCCACAATTCACGGTTTGGTGCATACATTGGTTTTTGGGTCACGTCTCGGTACGTTTTTGTTAAGAGAAAATGCAGAAAATAACTTAATTTAGTTTGACAATAATTCTTACTTTAATACTTTACTAATGGAACTCAAAATTCCTCCGAGTTCCCAAAAATCCCAAAATACTTCTGATGGAAGTGGAATCATCGAACTCTGATGAAAGCCCATTGATTATTGCTGAACTAGACTGTAACTTAAACTCGTCACTCAGAAACAACAGAATGACTAAACTACACATGTCATGTAAACTGTAGCATCTCCAGCACTTGCTGTTGACAAGTGTGTTCACATGTGATTTCATACCACAGAGGAAGGTTTTCTGATGCATTTCTGTGTGTGTTACTCTTGGCCCTCAGCTCCAGCTCCTCGATGCCGCCTCTAGGAAGGGAACGGAGCCTCTGGACACCTGGAGCCCTAATCAGCCCAGCTGCCCAGTATGATGCCTGTTTAACTTATGTCAGGGAGGCTTATACTATATATATATATATATATATATATATATATATATATATATATAGTGGAGATAACATCCTTCTCTTAGGCTACACTCGTAATGCTTATCAGTATTTTACATCTTCCTTTTGGGATTTTCTGCAAATGCATCATTGTGCTGTGGAATTGATGTTTTTATTTTTATTTAAACTACTAATCATAGAAATCCTCCAAGTCTCCGCACATGTCCTCAGCTTCCAGATCACCTGGAACTTTCTGCTCACCTAGGAATCTGGAAGCACACTTCACAGGGGTTATTTCATCGTCACTGTAATCTGATAGATATGATGTTGCATCACCTTTATCCTCATCATCCGGCACACTGGTGTACAGTAACATCTTGTTCATGGCAACGTCAATCAGCCTCTGAACTAAGTCTCTCAGGAATGGAACACAACAACAACACAACGTAGTCATAATTATGGTCATTATATTTATGGTTATCAGAACTGATTGTATGAGCCCTGACCTCCTCCCAAACATGCTCTCCATCCATGAAAAGTAAGGGTGATCGTCAATACCTGAGTTTTCTGCGAACTACTCGGATAGCGATGTCAAACCTGCCAGCGCCCTAGTCCCACTGCCGTCATGAGCGGTGTTGTTGGGAATGAAGGTGCAACACATATCCCCAAAAATCGTACACACGCCTCCCTTTTCGGCCAGCAGCATGTCCAGCGCCAGCCGTTTCTGCCATGCCAAGAGACTAGTCCTATCTAATTGTATAGATAACCCCTTGATGCTGTCTCTGGCATAATTGATGAACCTTTGTTGGTTATAATACAAATAGTTAATCCAATCAATTGTTAATGTTGGTCTAAGTGTCTTACCACCGCAGAACCACCAGATGTCCGCCCTGGTCACAAGTTGTCTTCTCACCCACGCATCCTGCACACCCCCTTCTCCTGCTGATAACTTCAGGGTTAGATTACAGGGAGCCAAAGTTCCTACACTAACCGTACCTTCTTCTCTAGACAGACAGGTGTAGTTGCCGTCATATGGCTCAAACCCGGGTGGCCGCATGTGAGTTGGCACAGGGGGAAACTTGGTGTACAGTGGTGCAGTTCCTGTCAGCGGGTAGAGACACAAAGTTATACAATTTGCGGTCCGATTTCTCTTTTAGCTCTTAATTTGGCTGGTGTTGAATTAGCTAGCGTTGTATTGGCTAGTGTCAAATTTACAATCAGTGATTCAGCTGCGGTGCGATTGTTGTTGCCATTCGATTGTTGAGACTGAAGTTCGTGTACCCAGAGTATCGGAACTACCACTATCACTGCTACCAGACTGATTAGACACAATGTTCCTCTCATACCGCATCCCGTCCTTCGAAACGGACGCCACGGTCTATCTGCCATGGTGTGGTGTTTTTACTTATCTGTCTCCTCTGGAATGCTGTATGCTCTCTTACAGTGTGTCAGATGAACCCACGTTCCTCTCTCAGCGATGTGGACTGCTGTCGGTGTAGATAGCAGAACCTGATATGGACCTTCCCAGCGAGGAGATGACCAGTGATACCAATGACAACGGCAATGAAACTTTTAGTTTAATGTTAAACATTTCTGATAATTTAGCCATGACTTGGTTTCTGAAATGTGGACCGTTATCGCAATAAATTGTTTCTGGGAATCCGAATCTTAGTGCAATAATAGTAGCAAAGATTTTTGCTACTATAGCGTCGTTTGTTGCTGTTGGTGTGATTTCAACCCATTTTGAAAACATCTCTACTATTACCAGGCAGTATTTCTTCCCCTCCGATTTGTTTAGTTCGATGAAGTCCATGCATATTGTTTGGAAAGGATATTCAGCTTTCGGGAACGCTCCTCTTTTAGGTCTCATTCTCCCTTGCAAGTTGTGCTTGGAGCAAATCAAACAGGATGCACAAACATTTTTAGAGTAATTTTGGAATCCATATGTTGTAAAACATTTACCTATCATTGCCACCATCCCTCCTGTTGAGACATGGGTAATTCCATGGCTCAAAATAGCCGAAAATCGATATAATTTTTTTTAGGATGGATGGGCTATCAGCTACAAAAATGTAATCTGTACCCTGTCCCTCTGTTGCTGCGCGTTTAGCTTCTTTGTCTGCTTTGCGATTTCCTCGTGAAACTGGATCAGTCCCGGTAGTGTGCACTGCGCATTTACAGACTGCAACTGCTTTTGGTAGGAGAATAGCATCCAATAAAGTTAGTATCAAATCTTTGTGTTGAATAGCTTTGCCTGCAGATGTTACCATGCCTCTGTTTTTCCACTGTTGGTCGAAAACATGCAGTGTGGAGAATGCATACTGGCTATCTGTGTAGACTGTGATAGCTTTCCCTTCCCCCAATCTACATGCCTCCGTCAAAGCTATTATCTGTGCTGCCTGTGCTGAGAAATGTGATGGCAAAGGTGAGGATTTTGACACCCTCCCCTGTGTCACCACCGCACACTACTGGCATTCGTGCCATCTGGATTTTTCCTGCAGGAACCGTCAACAAACATTGTTATGTCTGGATGTGTGAGTGGTGTATCAGTCAGGTCTGCTCTCAGCAAAACAGTCTCCTCAGTTTTAGCTAAGCAGTCATGTTTATCACCGTCCTGTTTGTGTGGTAAAAGTGTGGATGGATCCAATGTGTTGCAGCGTTCGATTGTCAAATGTGGCTGCGCCATTAGTATCGTCATACAATTGAGATGCCGTGCTGGCGACATGAATGCAACTTTGTTTTGCATCAGAAGTACAGAAACCGCATGTGAACCCTTCAATGTCAATGGATGAAACAACACGAGTGAAGCTGAACTCTGTACAGCAATAGCTGCTGCCTGCACGGCCTGTAAGCATGGAGGCATAGCTCTATGGGGTCAAGTTTAGAAGAGTAGTAAGCTATCGGTCGTAGTTTTTGTCCAAAAGGCTGTGTTAGAACGCCAGTCATGAATCCTTGTCTCGCGTCACATGTTTGGATGAAAGGTAGTCTGGGAGTGCTGATACTGCTGATACTGATGTGCTCACTAAAACCTGTTTTAGTTGTTTGAAGGATTGTTCTGCCTCCTGTGTCCAAATAATATTATCCCCGGCTGCCATAGGTTGATCATAGATTACACTCTGCAGTGGTTGTGCTAATTCAGCGTAATTAGCAATCCATTGTCTGCAAAAGCCTGTCATGCCTAAGAATGACATCATTTGCTTTGTGACCTTGTTCAGCTAAAAACTTCAGCAGTGCCAGAGTGTCTATTTTACAGTCAGCTTGAGTTTTTGAAGCCATCAGAATATCATCAACATACAGTAGAATTTCTGGTGGGTTAAATTTGGCTAAATTTGATGACATCGCCTGTGTGCTGTGTGTGTGTCTCAGCATGACCTGTCTGCTGAGATAGTCACGCAGGTGATGATTCTCGGCACCGGGGAGATGAGTCTCGATGCCGTCTGAGTCCTCTGCCTCTTGCCCCTCCTCCTCGTCCTCCTCCGGACCTGCAGCCTCTCACCCAATGTCCAGTTTTAGCAAACATCGTTCCTGTCTCTCGATGTGCTCCCCTCCGCGCCCCCTCCTCTCCCTCCTCCTTCTCCTCCTCCTCTCCGCCATCCACCCCGCTTTCTCGGTGCACCCTCTCGGTAAAACACATTGCAATCACTCCTCCAATCATCATCATCAAAACAAAGTAGTCACTTATCTTCTCCTTTCCCTTGTTTCTGTGTATGTGATGAAATAAGAGGATTGAATGTCTTACCGCTACGGGTTTTACCCCCTTGTTCTGCGTCCCATGGGTGCCCTGGTATTTGCGGAGCGGAGGCTTCTGGCGCTTCGGAGGAGGCCGGAACATGTGCCGGCCTGGGGTGGAGTGGAGGTGGCCGCAGATGAGGCTGATCCGGGTAGAGGGAGGGACAGGCCTCGGACCCAGAGGGACTCCGACATCATCTCTCCGTTGCTCTTGGCGAGAATAAAGAACAAGACAAAGATTAGAACATGTCTGTTTGTGTGCTTCTTTTTCTTTTCTCTCCTGCTCTAGTCTAATTTCCTTATACTCACCTTCCGTGTTCCGGCCGCAACACGAATGGCTGTTACCCATTTTTATTTTATTTATATCTAGTTCACTCTATTCTATTTTATTCTATATAGGTTGTATATATACTCACAAACAAATATAATAAAAAAATACACAGGAAAAAAAAAAACGAATGTTTGTGTTACCTGAGTGATAGCGCTTTTCTTTTTTTTGTTAACTCAGGTGGCCTGGTGGATCAAAGTAGTTTACGTCGTTCCAAAGACGTTTTATTGGCCTCAAGACCCAGTACTTTGAGGTAGGGATCAAAGTAGGTCTCGTCGTTCCAAAGACGTCCCTTATACTGTTCTCAAACCCAGTACTCCGAGGTGCTTGTTTGACCTCAGATTTTTTACTGACTTAGCAAGACTCCGAATCAAAACTACCCGATAGGAGAATCCCTCCTCTCCTTTTTTTGTAACTGGTCGTCTGTTGTCAACACAGTTCTCTGTGTCTTGCTAAATAGGTGGAAAACCTTTTCATCCGATCTGGTAAAACCCTTTCTCGGCAAGTTGAGAATCCTGGATTGCTTCGTTGCTTCTCAGGCCGTAGCCCCCGGACTTTAAACCGAGCAATCCTAGACAGCTTCGCGGCGCTTTTCGGGTCTCCCACCCCCTCAACGCTTTTCGGACCTAAGCCCCCGGACTTTAAACCCCACGCTTTTCGGACCGTAGCCCCCGGACTTTAAACCTGGCTGCCTATTACTGGTTCCAAACGCAGTCTTCGAGATCCTAGATCGCGGTACTTTTATCAAATGGTGAAAACAACCCTCAGGAATTTTATGTTGGCCCGATTTCTTTTTGATGCCTCAGATTCCTCCTTCGTTCGGACCCCGTCACTGCCCTCCTCTCCAGCCGGGCCCGCCCTGCAAGGTGTTCAGGTCCGGTAGTTGGAGAAGAGAAACAGATATTGGGCCCCACGTTGGGCGCCAAATGTTAAAAGAATTTTCCCGTAAACGAATAAATTCACCCAAGGAGGAGATCGGAGACATAAGTAAAGTCGACGTCTGACATTAATCTTGATCAAGAGGAGCAGTTACAGTGCAACAACGTGTGAGGATGCTACAGAGGAAGTGCTCAAATCACTGTTGTGACTTGAGTCTTTTAAAGGCACAGGAGATAATACGTCATTGACAGTTAATCTTCATGCAGAACTAGACATCATGACTACCAGGCCTCTGATAACATTTAGGTCAGCCATGGGGATACTAAAGTAATAAACAGTTCAACACATAAAGCTGTAACCTGAACAAAGAAAACTTTAAGACATGAGGTTATACAAAATTCTTATAACAATAACATTATGAAAACATTTCAAATTTCATAAATAAAAGCACATATTAATCGGTACAATTGGACATGTACCAGAATAATACAGATGCACCCATTACAAATTGTAAAAAGTGAAATGAATTGAATGAAATACATATCACACAAGTAAATGTATGAAATATGTGCTGTAAGTCTACATCTTTGTCACACCGTGTGAATAACCATGTAATCCTTCACAAGTTTCTCATGGTCTTCGGTGAGGTAGATGCACAAGCACTTGAGGATGCATGCTCGTCTTGTATTGTATGTATTGTGTCATCCTGGGGTGGAAAAGGACATTTATTATGAGAATATTTACCTTTTTAGGTAGCAGTTTGAAAAAAGAACTTGGTAGACAATACTTAGGTCTCAGGAGACCAAAAGGCAAGTACTCATCTATACAAGATCTCAACCAAATCAGACACAAAATGAGGCAGTCACACACACTTTTTTTCATTCTGATCAAGAAGTTCACCATATGATTTGATCAATTGCTTAATAATCTCAGACCGACAATGTAATTGGTTTAACAACATGATTGTGTTTTGGTAAGGTAAAAACAACTTAGGACTTTGTCTACCATTTGTGTAGATATTTCTGCTCATGCAAAGGTCATGATAGGGGCATAAAAACAACTTTATAAACACAGGTCTAACCATTTTATTACAAACCTTGGAGACGGCCACCATGATGTGTCTAATTTTTCTTCCAGCCACCAGTGCATCGGTCTACTCAGCAAAGAATGTAGGTACAGTCAATATGGATCTGAAAAACATGAACAATGCACTTATGACTTGCACTGTCAGGGCACAATATGCAACAGAGAAATGACGTACCAGGAATAAATTAGCTGTTTGAGCACTGTATTATATCAATAGCGAAGAGAGAAACAACTGGTCATCACTATACAACACATTCTTGCGGCATTCTTGACGATGACTTGGCCTCCAGGAAATTGTTACTGGAAAAGTGAATAGTGCAATTCAGCACGCACTTGCTGTGTCTAGTGCACACTTCAAATGGGCTTCGTGAAGTTCCTGTGTTCTACACTCAAAAACACCAGCAGTCACCGACTTAATTTCTGATTTCTTAGCTGTACAGAATCTACAGATGTATTCAACAGAAAAACTTTCCATAAAACCTTGTTGGATACGACACAACTCACAATTCCTTTATTACACATGTTGACCTATTCAATATTGATGATGTAATGTATAATGCTGAAGTAATGTGTACCTACTATAATCTCTGGTGATACAATGTTTGCACTGCCACATACACATCACTGAAAGAAAGAGAAATATGCATTAGCAAACGATAATATACTAAACACAAGCCAGTATTGGGTCAGGGGCATTAAACTTGTGCATCATGCCAACTAGATAACAGATAAACAATAATAGGACAAAAATATGAACTTACCATGTATTGTTGAGGAGGTGCACGGAAATCTCAGCGCATGGGGATGTGGCTTTATTTTGTGATGTATTACTGGTAAAAAAAAAAAAGAACAAATATTTTCAAGGTATTCATATTATTATTATGTATTTTATCTTTATACACTAAAATGTGAAGACCGTTAGTCAGCATTAATGCAAAGCACCAGAAAGCAGAAAAACAATTATATGAACAATATTCCATATAAATAATTCTGAATTAAAAAATGAAATGGGGATATTACAGAAAAAGACCATGCACATGCAATGACTGATAGATTTCATCTTGCTTCTTGGTATTATTTCACATTCAGTTAAATGTGAAAATAGTCTGTCTCTACACAGGGCCGGCCCGTGGCATAGGCCGTATAGGCAAATGCTAAGGGCGCTGTCCATCGGGGGGCGCCACGCCAGTGCCACAAATGGTAAAAAAAAAAAGTTGGTACAAGAAATAATCCCACGTTAATTAAAACTTAAAGCAAAGCCTATTTAATAGAAATAATATTTGTAACAACATTATAAACCCCCCCTCCATGCACGGTGCGCCCCCTCCCTTCCCGTAGCCTATCATGATTCTTTTTGGACGTCATCACATCAAAAAATCAACACAAGATGTCAAAACGGCCAAAACTGTCGGGTGCCCTGGGAAGAAAAGCAAGAAAAGAAGAGGAGGAGAAACGAGAAAAAGACAGAGGTGACGTTACATGAAATTATTTATCTGTTACAGATAGACACCTGGCTTTTTAGCATTAGGATAACGTTACATGATTCGCTAATTGCTAATCAATAAATAGCTAACGTTGGTTGACTGTTTTAACGTCAGCTAATATTGTGGAGGGGGCTAAGTTGTTATGGAAAGTAATAATGTAACGTTAGGTAATTACAGTACTCCCACCTTACATTCCTCAGGGACATTTGTATTAGATCTTTTAAGCAGGTGTTTACATTTTTATTGCCTTCTGGTTAGCTAACGTTTGCCCTGCTGGTAATAGTCACTTTTCCACCCCTTTATATATTATAGTTGTAAGCCTAGTTGTTAAAGTGCACATCATTAATGTTAATTAAGCAATATCACATGAGAGAGAATGCTGTTTTGAATATCAGCACTGCTGTGATTCGGTCAAAGATAATCATAACATAACATTCTCATATATATTACTGCTACTTTGCATTCTGCTATTCAGCATTTCACTGTAATGATGACAATAAATTGAATCTAATCTAATTTGCATATCAGTTAACATCATACATATATCTCTTTGGTTTTTCATTTATATTATATCATTTCATTTTATTCCTGGAATCATATGTTTTTATTATTAGACTGTAATACTCAATGGTGTCACATACTCACCCTTCAGATGCACTGTTGAAGTTTCTAAATCCCACCCCTGGGCCATCTACCACATCTACCACTGCTGCCTCCACCTCAGCAGCACAACCCACCAGTGATGCAGCATCAGCAGCACAACCCAGCCATGATGCAGCAGCATCAAGCGGTCTTCCTGTTGCCCCCACCTTTAATATCTTGTTTTGTGCAGTGCCTTATTTATATTGTTTTTTTTTAATTTATTTTATGCAACTTGTTGACACGTTTTATTTTGTGTTTAGTTAGAACTTATACTTAAGACTATTTATGAATGTATGTAAAAATGATTGTATTTCATATATTCATTTTATTTTTTGTATTCATTTATTTATTCATAATTTTTTTTATCTTGTTAACTATTCTGATTGTGAATTTACTTTCTTTAAGTAAAAAAAAGGTCAAAGACAAAGCTATTCAGTTTCTTGTGAGTATATACACTACACTGCCGATGCAAGGGGGCGCCACCTAAAATCTTGCCTAGGGCTCCAGATTGGTTAGGGCCAGGCCTGTCTCTACATAATGTTGTCCCCCACTATATTGCACTCATCAAAGACACAAAACTCCACTGACAAAAACAGCAATTTTACCGAGCATCTTAAAACACTTCAAACTCACCAAAACCGTCTCGGTTAGTCTCACCACTTTTCCAACAATCACCAGTTCCGATTAAATAGTACGAAACCTATATTTCATGTAGTTATATGTGAAAACATTACGGCTCTACGCGACTTTCCCGCCTACGTCGCGCATCAGCAAACTTGCGTCGAGAAACGGTGATAACTACGCAGATACTCATGAAACAAACCTCATTCAAACTCTACAGAAACCAAATAAAACTTACCAAAACCGCTAGTAAGTTACATGTGAAAACATTCTGGCTCTACACTCTACTCTATGGTTTTCTGTTATATCGTGCTCCTCAAAGTCAGTGAACTCGTAAATCATTTTTCAAACCGCGCAGATAACCAAGAAACACACCTCTTTCAAAGTCGACAGCAACAAAATACAATTCACTAAAACAATTCAAATATTTCTCACAGACTATTTATCACTCACACTGCTGACCAGAATAGCCTACATTTATCAAGAAATATATGAATTACTTACCTCACTATCAAGTTTTCCAGAAGATTCCCTCCGTGTCTGCTCGTTAACGCCTGGTTCACACTTTCGCCGCCGAAAATCGCGAGCGATCCGCGCACCCCCCGTTCAGACCAGACGCGTATTTCTCCGCGGCGGTCGACAAGCGCTTCTGCTCAGCTGTTGTTCATTCAGAGCTATTTTTTTCCATTAAACCCCATAAAATTAATACGCCATGTTTCTGTAACCAAGAAGTTTGTACACTTCTTGTATTTATCCGTTCTTCGAGAGAAAGAGAGCGAGAGAGAGAGAGAGAGGGACACACACACACACAGACAGAGAGAGTGTGTATGGTAGTAGACAGTAGTAGTGCAGATATACCGTTGAAATACAAATTTTTTTTATTGTCTCTTCCTGTTTCCCAGTGCGAGTTTAGATACACAAATATGATCACGTTTGTCAATCGCGGTATTTTATTTTGAAAATTGCTTTTATTTTGAAAATTGACCGGATTGTCTTGTGTTTCTCTGTGTGATTCCCTGCCAGAATTGACGCGTTCGCTCGCGGCACGTGCAAAAAATAGAGCAGACGCCGAAACGATCGCTTCACGGGGCGGGAGGGCCGCGCCTATTCGCGGCGCTCCGCGTCTGGTGTGAACGACACCATTGCTTAACAGGGGCGCCGAATGGAAGCGGGCCCCGCTACGCGTCTATTTGCGGCGCTTCCGCGTCCAGTGTGAACCAGGCGTAAAGGTGCGTGTCCACAGGCAGCGGTGTTTCCCCGCGTCCCATTCATTGTCTATGTGAAAAGCTGTGCAATGCATTCTGGTAGCGTCGCGGCGAATGTCGAGAGACGGCGCGCGAGTTGGCCGCTCCTCATTTGCCTAAAGTTGAAGTCGAATCTACATTATGCTAATCAGAGGCGCCGGGCTCGACTCGCCGCCTCGGGAATGCTCGCGAACGCTCGCAAAAATGTGTTGTTTAAAGGAGAGCGCCTGTCAATCATCCTCTAGTGGCAGCCCACCAAGCGTGCATTACTGGGAAGCGGCACGTCCACACGCGTTTAAAATCGCCCCTGTGGACACGTACCTTAAGTCTCCATGGACTTTTCTGTCGCGCCGCCGAAAATCGTGTGCGATCCGCGCACCCCCGTTCAGACCAGACGCGTATTTCTCCGCGGCAGTCGACAAGCGCTTCTGCTCAGCTGTTCATTCAGAGCTATTTTTTTCCATTAAACCCCATACAATTAATACGCCATGTTTCTGTAACCAAGAAGTTTGTGCACTTCTTGTATTTATCCGTTCTCTCTGAGAGAGAGAAAGAGAGCGAGAGAGAGAGAGAGAGAGGGACACACACACAGACAGAGAGTGTGTATGGTAGTAGACAGTAGTAGTGCAGATATACCGTTGAAATACACATATTTGTGTATCTACTCTTCACATTTATTAAATGTATTGTCTCTTCCTGTTTCCCAGCGCAAGTTTAGATACACAAATATGATCGTGTTTGTCAATCGCGGTATTTTATTTTGAAAATTGCTTTTATTTTGAAAATTGACTGTATTGTCTCGTGTTTCTCTGTGTGATTTCCTGCCAGAATTGACGCGTTCACTCGCGGCACGCACAAAAAATAGAGCAGACGCCGAAACGATCGCTTCACGGCGCGGGAGGGTATGGAAGGCCATCCAGTTCAAATATACGTGAATTCTAACACGTTAACAACACGTAGACAACACGTAGACTGCACGTAGACAACACGTAGACAACACGTTGTCAACGCGTCAATCTTTTCACGCGTCGTTAACGTGTCATTAACGTGTTGTTTACGTGTTGTCTACGTGTTGTCTACGTGTTGTTAACGTGTTAACGACGCGTCAACGACGCATTCATTTCATGTGATTGTGAGCCCTTTGGCCACTTGTCCAGTTTGAACGGGTGAGAGTCATAAGTTCCCATTGGCTACTGAGAAGTAGGGTTAAACCATTTCTGTAAGCCTGGGGCATTTTCCACCGACTATTTAACATGATAAGGAACCTCTTATTTCTTTGCCATTTTCTTCCTTTATTGTGTAGCTTATAAAAATAAGACATTTGGATTGCAGTTTTATTACTTTATTAATGATTACTAATTATTAGTTATTAAATTATAGATTTTTTTTATCAGGATAAAATTGCCTCCTTTTGCTCCACTATAGTGAGCATTCAAGCTTTAACACCATTCTTCAAACTTTAATTTTATAGCCTTAAAAACATTAACAATCATGACGGGAAAACGTTACTGCAATGGTACTCACTCAATGCTTTAATGAATATCTGAATTTGGAAAACATGGAACTTTCCTCTGAGCATTTTAATTTAATATATGACCAGCAGGGGGCATATCATACTATACTCTTCTTCCTGATGAAATGGTAAAATACAGGTTAAGTATGTCCAGGTTTTATTTTGATGCTTGGGGTGGGAAGCCCTGTTGACATCATTTTATATTGTTTTTATATTTTCTTCTCTTTTGACCATAAGAACAGAACATGCATTTTCCCTTTTATAACAAGAAAGCACAGTAACAATACTGCAGTGCTTAATAAGCTATTTTATTAACAGAAAATATTTCAACACCTCTCGTGACAAAATTTGCTCAGATACAGTCGGTGTCACTCGTCTACTGGCAATAGGAAAGGAGTCTATCGGCTATATGCAGCAAGTTTACAGCCGTGGCCATGGACGGGAAATTACTGTTCCAAAATGTAAATTACACTTCGGAGTGTATCTATAGCCAGACTACCAATTGGGCCAGCCAGAGTGTCCACATCCTGGAGTTGTTGCATCTGTGCATAGCTTGGACTGAATTGGTTAGCAGGGACTGTTACTACTTCTTGCCAATTCAGAGCAGGAAGAGCAGCAGCTGCATCTTGTTGTGCAGTGTCAGATGCAAAAATCTCTGCCATGGCTGTGAGTGGTTGTGTTTGCCTCTGAAGACATCCTTGGACAAATATCTGACATGGTGTGTGGTGGCCAACAGTGCGCAAGCCATGGTTGTTCCATTGTTCCCTGAAGACCTCCAGGTCCCGGTTAATCCGTGGCAGGTAAACATGATGCAGTGCCCACAAGTGCAGCTCATTGGTACAGTCAATGATTCCATCATTTTCAAGGAAGGAGAAAAGCTGGTGGTACACATTAGTCATACCCCGCCAAATATCCCCCCAAAGTCTCTCAATCCGCTGGTTATGGACACTTCTGCCCCGTATGGCACTTCCCCGTTCTGATCCACGGTAAATGTTCATGAACAAGCAAACGGCATTGTTTTCGCCCCCGTAGTCACACCTTACTCGAGATGGTACCCCATACCTAGCAGTGGCTTGAACAAACTGATCAAACACTGTGCTACTTCTGTTATTATCTGAAGCCTGCAAAAACACAACCAGTCTGCTGAAGCCACAGATTCCACCATGGATCACCATTCTCCACCTAAAAATTAATTTGTATTCTGTGTTAGGATAACTGTGTTAATAACTTCAGGGTTCTATGCTCGCTCCTGCTAAAAATGTAGGGTTGCAGTCAAAGTGCAATTTTCTATGTACTGTAATATCAATGAATCAGTAATATAATACAAAACAGACACAGCAAACATCTCATTATTACAAGTTATATAAGCAGTCATCTCTCTCTCTAGTATGCTGCTGAGATACTTCATTTTCTTTTAATTCGTCTCATGCATTACAGTTTTCTGTTATTTTTTGTGTGTGAATTATGCCTTGCAATGAAAAGCACTTTGAATTGCATTAACTTGACTGACTGACTAGAGAGAGCCCACTGTATGAATTCAAGAAAATACCTTCATCTTGAGTTGACAAAGCCGTTTGCACTAGTTGAATAAAACCGGTCACTAATGGAAGGAGTTCGTCTGCATCATCCAACGGGAGAATCCTCCCTCTTGCCCATCTGATGCTCCTCTCAAGGGTCTCCAGTCTAAGGAATAAAAAAAAAACGGGTGTAAGGAACACAGGTAGGACCCAAGAATGCAGGCTCGACTCAGAAAAACGGTTTTAATTACAGCAGAGGTCGGTACACGGGTGTTCAGTCCACAAAGGCAAAGGTACAAATCCAAAAGGCTAAGGCAAAGTCAAAAAGGCAAAAACTGGTCACACTGGGAAGGCTCACAAGAAAACTACGGAAATCACTGGAACGCTGACATAAGGGACAAGACGAACTGGCAACAAGAGGAAAAGCACACACAGACTAAATACTCTCGGGGGGGGGGGATAACGAGGCCCAGGTGCAGCACGTTAGGGCAGGGTAGGCAATCACACAGGAGGGCAGGAAGTTAAGGGACCTGAAACGAGACAACAAATGAGTAACCAAAGTAAAACAGGAAGTACGAGACTAGAAAAACTGGGAGGACAGACAAACCACTATACACCACGACGGGGCGTGACAACGGGACCTGTATGAACTAAGAAGAATTTAAACAACAAGCTACCTAGACACTAAACACATTCAATAAGTGTGCGTTTAAAGTCAGCGTTTGTCAAAATCCTCAAAACAGAGTAAATTCAATTCATCCCCAATGCTAACTTTAGCCTGCTACAATTCGAGGCGTAACAGGCGAGTTTGCACAACTGCTAACACACATGATAGCTGTCAGCTTTAGCGTTATTTCAAACATGTACATATGTAATTGGTGATTAATGACTGTTTTACCATTAATTGTGTGCTCAGCCGCATGGAGGATATT
Organism: Eutrigla gurnardus; assembly: GCF_963514095.1. Lineage (NCBI taxonomy): Eukaryota > Metazoa > Chordata > Actinopteri > Perciformes > Triglidae > Eutrigla > Eutrigla gurnardus. Next base: position 4,179,914 of record NC_139919.1, read on the forward strand.
TAGAATTTGCCACAATACCAGGCCAAACAACCTTTGTTAGCTTGCCAATAGCATGCATTTATTCATTTGGAGTCAAACATAAAGTAGTATTACCTTACAAGTACTGGCCGCAGGACATCACTTGAAACATTATCCGTGAGGAAAAGTCTTGAACTTTCTCCATATGTAGCTTTACAATGATCCAGAAAAGTTGAAAGAGCCATGACCTTCGGTCCTTGTAACCCGCTCGCATCTATTTTTTTCCAGACCCCGTGCAGATCCTACGGAAGCCTGTTGCATTGCAACATTTTGCTCAACTCACCTCAAATTACACACCGCCACCTACTGGCCAAACTAAAATAGCCGTCAGGCAGACTCGAGCATAAGTAGCACAAACCTTGCTGCTCAAATGGATATTTTTATTAACATTTCCCTAAAAACCCAAGTTTTCATACTCTGATCTGTGCAGCAGTTAATTATAGGAGATACACTTTCAAACAGCACTGCTCAAATTCTGTAAACGTTTATCTAAATACAGCTTTTTGATTAAGAGATCTTTCACATTGTGTTTTAGGTCAACTAATGACCTATAAATAGACATCTAAATTTCTAATAAGGACAGTTCCAGAAACAATAGCAGGTTGATCAGCTAAAGCTTGAAAACTACTTGACCATGTGCGTAATTTCCTAATGTCCTACTATAGTGACTCTTTGTTTACTTGTAATAGCATACACATCAAATAATATCAGAAAGAACGATGCAACAGGTTTGAATCATATTCAGTCATTTAATAGCCAAACAAAAACAGCCATTATTAAATGCTCTCAGTGACTTTAAGCCAGACCAAAAGTGGGAGCTTGAATAATGCCCTCACACATAAACTTGGTGAATTGTGCATAAGTGTCATGGATAGGCAGTTTCAAATTTACAAGGCAGGTGTTGGCTTCAGGGTACTTCCGCCCTGTCTCGTGAATGAAAGTCAGTGTTGGGTGAGGGGAAAAACCAAGAGCTGGCACTCTGTCAGCTCCAGAGGCAAACACCAGGATTTGTTCCATTGTGATCTCCGACACACCATCTGTTAAATTGTGCAGTAAAACAATAATCAACAGCTGAAAATAGAGAAATTATGTCAGCAAAAGTCGGAGTAGCTCAAATGAAATCTCAAACATACTCAGCACAACTGTTCGAGTGAATCATTAATTTACCTTCAATATCTAGTAGGAAGTCTCTCCAGTACCCTTCCACTCTCTTCTCTTTTCGCCACCAGTTGCTTTCAGGATGGGACAGCGTTGCTTTGAACAGGGAGATCAAGTCTGTAGCCTTTAAAGGCCTCTCTGATGAATAAAACACCTCTTTGAAGATGCTGGGGTAGATTTTCATCAGGTCCAGGAGACCAAGTGTGTTCAGTCCTTCAGCAAGTCTGTAAGGAACAACTAAAATTAAAAAAAGATCGATAGATCTCCTTTTCTATACACATAGAAAAACAAAACAAGTGATGTATAAGTAAGCATGTTCAGAGAAAAGCATATTAGGCCAACACACCCAAGTGATGAGAATTAAGCAATTGCCATAGGTTAAGTGAATCAGGAGTGCCACAGAATTGCTCTTCATTACCCATTTACGTATCCTTTAACAAAGACAGACCCAACACATTGTGAACAGTCGACCTTTGGCCCAAATCAAACAGAAGCAAGTGAACTATATTAGACAACAGTATGTGGCACCATGAAGGTTTATTTTTCAGCAATAAATACTTATTTTCCAGCTCACCCAAGCATTTTCCTAAAAAAAATAAGTAAAATCTGGTTCAACTGCTGTAGATCGGTCATGAACAAAATTAAGGATTTAAAATAGTTAACACAATTTACAATTTATAGACACCATTACAGATGAACGTGGGACTATACACAAATACTCACTGTTGTAGGGCTTGTTTTGTCCTTCCTTCAACGTAGAAACTTGTGGCAGCCTGAACCAACTGGTCCCGTCCCTCCATGGTGGTGATATGCCTCAGGGACCCCAACAAGGACAGGCTCTCTGCAGCTTCCTCAATGGCAGCTCTAGCTGCTGGTACATCAACTGCCTCACTGATCTTTAAGACAGACAGTTCATTAGTAGAAGCAGGCCGTTGAGATACTTCAAATTGTACAAGATAAATAAATAAAGCCAGCAAGTAAGGACAAAATAGACATACCTTTTTGAGTTTCAACTGCAAATCCAGATCTTCTACTTCTTCCAGAGTGGGTGGTGATGTAGGTGTAGAGCAAAGGTTTTGGTAGAGCCTCTCGGAAAAAAAAAAAAGGTAACACTCCTCCATGCACGAATGCGACAGCCATCATCACTCCATATGTTTTGTAGAGACCTCTGTGTAATGCTGCAAAAATGGAAATGTTGAAAAAGATTTTCCAGTGGATAACAGTTGGCAAAGATCCACAGGATAAGGTGTTAACAAACTCAAATCTAACATTTGAACAAAAGGCAGGAATATCAGTTAAATAAGTGCCATGTGTGGGTACTAACCATGGCTGTCCAGGGACAGGTTTTTACTGTTCTGTGGCCCTGTAAATAGGGTGCTGTCTTTGAGAGCCATCATAAGCAGTCGGAAAAACCCCCTCATCCACTGAACCCTCTGCTTGCATGAAGTCATCCATAAATATGACACTTAATTTGGCTTCTGGATTGAAACTCCTCCTTGAAAAGGCTCGGATGGCACCATCCAGTATGTTCTCTCTGCATACATTAATCATATTACAGCTGGGCGTCTCTCCAATCCAGACCTTTGATGCTAGAGTGGTCAGTAAGGTTTTCAGATCTGATCTGGAACAATAACACAACAGTAACCGGGTATGTCCATGAGCAGTGGCAGGTGATGGAAGTTGCATTATCATATTATTATATTTTATCTGTATGAAGCACTCTATTGGCCTACTGTCCCCAGCTCATTTAATACAGTAAATGATCTATTAATATTAAAGTAGGAATCTACCACTTACTCGTTAGTGTCATTAACATGACTCAAATTCAGGAAGCCAGCAGTTGTATCCAAGGGCAGGGATGAGATGTTTTGAGGAGTGTTCTCTTCTTCGGGAACTAGAGTGTCCTGGCAAAGAACAAAAATTCAAACCTGAGTAAACTCAATTACCATTAAATAATGACGTTTTAAATTAAATAGTAATACAGGAGCCTCACAGCAATGTCTGTGTCCATTACGTCATCCCAGGTTACAAAAACGGTGCAGGATTCATTGATATGATCAATTATTCTGCCCGTTGTTGTACTTCTTATTGGTGATGCCATGGCTCTCTGAATAGAGAACACCTCTGTTGCTATGTCATCCGAGCCGACAAAGTCAAATAGGTGCTTCAAAGGAAAAGAAAAAATATATTAATGCTGAGCACATATAATCTCGTTTAAGGTTCTTATACAATTAAAGAAAAAAAAAGTGTACATTGACAATGTTGCATATAATTTAAATCTTTAATTTATAAATTTGGGGGATTTTTGTAAATTAGCAATAATGCACCATACAGTATCTGATATCCAAACACAATTTTCAACTACCTGAATTGGCTGCATGAGGTGAAACCTCCTCCTTACACAATGGCCATCTGGATATTTCACTTGCAGTGGAATGCCATCCTGCGGCTCGGCGTGATTGCTCAAATTAAGCCGTCTTCTTTCCAAAGCCTGTCAAAGAGAACAAGAAATAAACCCGTCTAGGCTTGGTTCAATAAAAAAAAATAAAAAAATAAAAAATAAAAAAAAGTCACTCCATGCCTCTTTGCGTTTTCTGTAAACTTCTACTTCTCTGCGCTGTGCCTGGTCCTGTGGGGGGAGAAAAAAAAAGGTCAAAATCTCTCACACACACGCACGCACGCACGGCTGAGTGTGCTTACCCTTTCTTGGTCAGTCTGCAGACTTCTAAGGTATTCCTCATCTTGTCTTGCACGTAGTGCTCGCCACTCATGTAAATCCTATTGGACAACATTAAGAAATGTAAAAACATTAAATTTATGATTGACATTGTTTTATATTCAAAGTCACTCGTATGAAACTCAAAAGACAAAAGCTTACATCAGCAATATCATCTGCTACTTCCACCACATCTGTTCCTTCCACTACATCTGTGTCATGAGATTCCTGTACGACCTGTAAAACATCAATAAGTGTGATATAGCAATGTCAACAATTGATTGTCTTAACACTTCAAAAATGTTGATGTGGGATAATCGTCATAGATAAATGTCCAATAGATGATGCTGATAACTGTACTTACATCCCTCTCCATTGTATGAGGCCTCTCCGGGGAGTTACGCAGAGTATGCACCACCTGAACATCCTTCAAAATACCAGGACAACACCCCATTTTTTGGCAAATTATGAAATATGCCATTATATATGAAGTATACAATAAGCCTAGAAACAGCTTTAAAAAGGCAGGGTTGGTAATGTAGAAAATCTAGGAAGATGCATCTCCTCGGGGCTCCGTATAACAGCTGTCAGGTGTAAAGACCATTTCAAATAATATATAAAAAAAGTGTATATTGGAAATGGTTACCAACACTGCCTTTAAAATGGAGCTTGAACAGGTATTGATAAAAGGTGCCTACATCATCTTGGTCCAGGCTTTGGCCAGAGTCCAAGACTTCTTCTGCATCCTAAAGAGACCAAAATAATGTATTGGTTATTTGATCATCTGGATGTAAACACCTACAATATACTGCTAAAATGTTGCTTTTCACAGATTTGTACGGTGGTAAAAAAATATTCTTACATTACACCCATCTTGCTGTTCGTCAACCTGCTCTGCCAGACTCTCCTTTAAAAAGTAGGGAGTAAACGTTACTATGACATAGTTCAGTTATATGCAAGTCCACATGAGCAGGTCAACCCAATACAGTGACAATTAGATTTACACATTCAAAATTCAGTTTATGATTATACAGTACTTTTAGCTCAAGGTATGGTAAATGTACAGTACCTTTGGGAGTATATATAAAGCTGATCGATTAAGCTCTCTGCTGGCTTTCAGTACAGATGGTGACAGTGGAGAAACTTGAAGTCTTGTAATTTTTTTATGACAATCTACCCTTGCCAACTCAAAATCAGTGTTGCCCACTCTTGGAAATGCATTTTGGAGGACAGCATGGAACTCCTCCGCTGACAAGGACACTGGCGCCTTTATTTTTCTCAAAGCTTCTGCTACAATGCAAATTGCATGAAAGAAAATCACTACAAAACAAGTAATTTGTGCAAAATTCTCTTACAGAAACATATAATGTAGCCTGTGCATAATGAAACGTATTGTAACATACCTTTTTGTGGGTGGAATGTTTCCATATCAGGATGGAGGAGGAGACCAACTCTGAAAGTGGCAAGTCTTGTTTGCCCCCTCCTCCTTGGCCCTCTACTGGAGGCCGCATTTTGCCTGAACGTCCTCAACCTGAAAAAATGACAGAAAATATGCAGACTGGAAACGTAAAGCCAAAAGCTTAATTAGCCAAGGATTCCTAAAAGAATAAATTGTTATCAAAACGGAGTAGATAACCGGACATAAAATACTGGATCCAACCGTTTTAAAAACCTCTTTAAGAAACTGTAGTAAATGTAGGCCTACTGCCAAACTACTCTACTGTGGAGTCCTCTATTTCATAAAACCTTAAACAGGGATCCTACAGCTTAAGGCAAGTTAAATTCAAGACCTTAAGACTTTTTTAATGCCACCTGGAATGAAATTCCAGAGCAATTTCACAATAAAATAAAAACAAAAAAAACGTGGATCTGCTCTGCGCCTCCCTGTCGCAACCACATTACCGGTTTGTTGGTTCCATGGTGAGAGGCATTCGGTAAAATATTTAAAAATGCATTTTAAGATTTTATGGATCCGCGGGAACCCTGTTATATGGCTGAAATCGTTCTATCCAACGTGTCGTTTCCAAATATGGCATTTTTGCCAAGTTAGCTTGCTAAATAGGCTAATGTTAGCCAACACTACAGCACACACACTTCAATCATGGATGCGTTATAAGAATCCCAACTACAAATTCATTGAGACAACGTCACGGAATATTTTATTCACCTGAATTAAACATGACTTACCTAAATTACTCCGTCAATGGTTAGCTTAAACATAGGTTACAATACCGACGCAAACTTCAACCTTGTGAACATCACTTGGGGTCCGTTACAGATAATTCTAAGTACGGTAGCCTACTTACCTTTCTACAAGACTCCCGGAAGAACTCGGCTGCACCTCTCGGTTCTGAATTCGTTCAATGATACCATTAAATCGGTTACTCATAGCACTGATGTAATCGCGAGTCGACATAGCGCACCGTCCGACACCAACAGAAAGTACTGCCGCGTGCAGCCAGCAAGCCACGGTCAGGTCTGTGGCTGCAAATGAGTGGGGGAGGGGAAGCAGCGTTGTGATTGGCTGCAGTTTAACAGGCAAATATACAGCCTGCAAGTGACTTGCACCTCGCTCTTTAGTCAAGCCTGTTTCTTTTTTTTTCTTTTTTTTTTCAATTTAGAAATCTTTATTTTAGATTGCGAACAAGCAGACAATCGGCAAAAATAGATATTCCTACAAATAAAACCAGTGTGCAAATAATACACACAAAAATATAGCTAAACTGTCATGACTGTGGGTTTTTGTAGTGTTGGTTTCCTGTTGCTATGACAACATGTGAACGCTGACGGTAGCGGCGTTTATTCAAATAAATATAAATATAAATAATATGGGCGATCAAATAAACGCCCATGAAATGACAATTTGGCGCAGGTAAATAAAATCAACGCTAACCATCAAGAGCCATTACCCTAAGGACCTTAACAAATGTATTTTCACAAGTTGTCATATCATATTTCGAAAAATAAATGCGTAGATCATTGCGGGTTACGCTAGCTTAAATGACGGTTTCCACTATAGCGCCGTCATTACAGTAGCCTACAAACACACTTAATGTTACGTTACTAATATAAGAAAGCACAGTCATTTAAACAGAGCAATATACACCTTTTCAAAGATGTAAACATAAACATTACAAACAACATAGGCCTACTGTTGTATCTGGAAATATACTATACTGTAAAAAGAATAACAGTTGAGCAAATGCATATAAATACATTTTGTGCCACATTTGCATGATCTTGAGGGTGCAATTAAATCTGTTGAACCATGTTAATATGTTTTTATATCGCCCAATGCTGGTTTAGGATACAGGCCATTGTAACGAATACCGTCTTTGGAAAACAATGTGAACCTTTTTTGAGCATTTTTTAATTTAATTTAGGTCTATGACCAGCAGGGGACACACTAACAATGGGGCTTGTTAAAACCTAAACAAACCTCTTTTTGTTCAGAGATTAGGTACTCATCAGACATATTTGGGTAGCCTACACAGGTGTTATTTACCCATTTTAATGGATGGTAGGCTAAAGCCTTCTAAAGACCTTCAGGATTAGAATGAGTGCTTAATAGGTCAGATAATAATTTAATTTGGCTTGCTTGACAGCAGATGTTAACTACTTTGTCAAAGTCCTTTTTTTTTTATTAAAGCCATTTACCTGAGAATGTAAGTGTTTGGCCAATTATTTAAAGGCAAAGGCTATTTCCCCATGGTACAAATTTCAATGTATGCTATTTGTAGCCAGGTGTAGCCTATTATTCACTGAATATCAACCAGAATTAATTTATGGCTGCTTTTCTGACCGTTTTTATGCTGGTCTAGCAATGTGACAGACTTAAAATGGCTTACTGACAGTATGAAAAGGCTGGGAATGATGTGATTCCACTGCAAACTGCTCAAGACAGGAAACAAATTACAGACAGTTGAATATTATAAATTAATGTATATTATGAATGAATCAACGAAACAATGAATGAATGTTATTACAACAACAACAACACTAATAATAATAATAATAACACATCTGAGGGGTATTCCATCAAACTCGCTAAGCGCAAAGCCGGGCTAATTTCGATAAGCCTTGCTACCTTTAGCGAGAGTTGCGTTCCATCAACGTGACTTGAGGGACTCTCCGCTAAGTAACCATGGGAATTTATCCGACCAAACTAGCCTGCTCCGGGGCAGGCTAAACATCAGGCTTACTTTAGCGGGGGTTTCAGAGAAGTCCGTCTGTCGGAAACAACTGTACCAGCAGAAGGTTCCGCCAAGTCTAGTCCTCGTGATTTCATCACGTGAAAGACCAAAAATTACAAAATTACATATATGAAGTACAAACTATATTTGCATCAAGTGTCTAAGAATACATGCTTGCAATTAAAAAAATATGAATAAATCGTTTATTTCCTGAACACCGACTATCTAAATACATATCTATTTCTTCTGTTGCTAGTCTCCCAGTTGGGTGAGTGGTGATGCACCTGCCCCCAGGTGCAGGCAGTCCGTGTTCACATCCCGGCCAGGACGTCTTACAAATATTTTTTTTTTGATTGCATAATTGTCTTTAGATCAGAGAATTAGACCAACATTTTACTTTAACTATGATAAATATGTCATACAATTTCCCCAGAGCCCAAATATAACTTGCAAAAACATGATAGATATAATAGCATGTCATAGATCCCAATGACAAAGGCATTGCTGCATGCAATTTTCAGCCACAAATTCCTTTCAGGTGAGTTCATTAATAGGTTCATTGAATGTATTCATTAAATTGTTGCGATAAATGAGTTGGTCAATGTAGATGCATTTACTAGGCCTATCTAAAAAAAAAGACAGAAAGAGAGAGAGAGAGAGAGAGAGAGAGAGAGAGAGAGTTCCGGCCAAAGAAAGAAAAAGAAACGACTATAGTCGGGAATTGAACCGTGGGCGGCCGCATGTACAGCCGGCACGTTACCTCTACACTATCCTCACATTTGAGAAAACGTAGTCAGTGTTATATTAGAACATGTTACTCTTAACGGTACTTCCGTATTAAATCGCTCGGCAATTCTTGCCCAAGCAGCCTCGCGATTTTTATTTATCACTACAGTATTCCCTTTATTGGTTATGATGGGTTTGTACTCCTCGTACAGTTCCATCAATAATTTTTGCTCTGGTCTTTTCTGCCATTTTCTCGATGATTCGACATTCACGGTTCTGGTCTGGCTTCATATCCCGTGAACGTGCGTAACACAAGACAACATTAGCCTGGCTTGAATAAGCCTCAACAAGGCGCGGCTGAAATGCGTTAATGGAACGGGTTTAGCCGCAAGTGGAAGTTGGCGTTAGTTCTAACCAGGCTTAACCAGGTAAGCGCCGCTTTAATTAGCGAGTTTGGTGGAATACCCCTCTGGTAAAACATGTCTCAACTCTCGGTTCTACTTGCCGACATCCAACAACACCATGCCATCTTTGTTGCAGTCATAATCATCTCAGTCTGCTATTTCTTTGTATTTTTCTTTGATTCATCAAAATGCCTTTCTCCAAATAATATTATATACAGCATTTATCTAGCAATCTTGTGCACACAGTGGCAACGAAAACCTTCCCCCAGGGGTGCAAGCAACCACAAAACTAACATTAACTATAATAATATCTATAGTAATGTGATTATGACTAACACATTATGGCAGATAATATACCAGAGTGATATGATAGTAGAAACAATGGCAGTTAAGGTGAATATGAACAATAACAATGATGGTTGTGAATATGATCAAAAGATGCAAGTACTACCCATAGCAGCTGCAATAAATATGACTGATAGTGTTTTTATGGTTGCGAATGTTATAAAATCCCGTAGCCCTGTATAGCGTATGGGAATGCTGTCATGTTACTCTCACACTTGGCATTTACAGAGTCGCAACCTAACAACACCTATAGCCCTGCAAAAAAAAGTTATGTTTATGTTGGGTATATTGATGTATTTTTGTTGATTGGACTCTGGTTATTTATTCTGGTGGTGTTTTTTGGATTATGGTAAAGTTAATGAGTAATTGGGTTTTTGGAACTTTTTACTATATACTAATGGTACGAAATAAACACACCTTTCTCATGATGGTCTATTTCTGTGGGTGTTTTGATGTAGAGCCAGGTGCAGTTTGAAATATTTTCTGTTAATAAAATAGCTTATTAAGCACTGTGCAGCTTCAGCAGTATTCACTGTGCTTTCTTGTTATAAAAGGGAAAATGCATGTTCTGTTCCTATGGTCAAAAGAGAAGAAAATATAAAAACAATATAAAATGATGTCAACAGGGCTTCCCACCCCAAGCATAAAAATAAAACCTGGACATACTTAACCTGTATTTTACCATTTCATCAGGAAGAAGAGTATAGTATGATATGCCCCCTGCTGGTCATATATTAAATTAAAATGCTCAGAGGAAAGTTCCATATTTTCCAAATTCAGATATTCATTAAAGCATTGAGTGAGTACCATTGCAGTAACGTTTTCCCGACAAGATTGTTAATGTTTTTAAGGCTATAAAATTAAAGTTTGAAGAATGGTGTTAAAGCTTGAATGCTCACTATAGTGGAGCAAAAGGAGGCAATTTTATCCTGATAAAAAACAATCTATAATTTAATAACTAATAATTAGTAATCATTAATAAAGTAATAAAACTGCAATCCAAATGTCTTATTTTTATAAGCTACACAATAAAGGAAGAAAATGGCAAAGAAATAAGAGGTTCCTTATCATGTTAAATAGTCGGTGGAAAATGCCCCAGGCTTACAGAAATGGTTTAACCCTACTTCTCAGTAACCAATGGGAACTTATGACTCTCACCCGTTCAAACTGGACAAGTGGCCAAAGGGCTCAAAGTGCGTGTCCACAGGCAGCGGTGTTTCCCCGCGTCCCATTCATTGTCTATGTGAAAAGCTGTGCAATGCATTCTGGTAGCGTCGCGGCGAATGTCGAGAGACGGCGCGCGAGTTGGCCGCTCCTCATTTGCCTAAAGTTGAAGTCGGATCTACTTTATGCTCGCGAACGCTCGCAAAAATGTGTTGTTTAAAGGAGAGCGCCTGTCAATCATCCTCTCGTGGCAGCCTGCCAAGCGTGCAATACCGGGAAGCGGCGCGTCCACTCGCGTTTAAAATCGCCCCTGTGGACACGCACCTTCACAATCACATGAAATGAACGCATCGTTGACGCGTCGTTAACACGTCGTTAACACGTTAACAACACGTAGACAACACGTAGACAACACGTAAACAACACGTTAATGACACGTTAACGACGCGTGAAAAAATTGACGCGTTGACAACGTGTTGTCTACGTGTTGTTAACGTGTTGTCTACGTGCAGTCTACGTGTTGTCTACGTGTTAGAATTCACGTATATTTGAACTGGATGGCCTTCCATAGGAGGGCCGCGCGTATTCGCGGCGCTCCGCGTCCAGAGTGAACGACACCATAGCTTGAAGGTGCGTGTCCACAGGCAGCGGTGTTTCCCCGCGTCCCATTCATTGTCTATGTGAAAAGCTGTGCAATGCATTCTGGTAGCGTCGCGGCGAATGTCGAGAGACGGCGCGCGGGTTGGCCGCTCCTCATTTGCCTAAAGTTGAAGTCGAATCTACTTTATGCTAATCAGAGGCGCCGGGCTCGACTCGCCGCCTCGGGAACGCTCCCAAAAATGTGTTGTTTAAAGGAGAGCGCCTGTCAATCATCCTCTAGTGGCAGCCCACCAAGCGTGCAATACTGGGAAGCGGCGCGTCCACTCGCGTTTAAAATCGCCCCTGTGGACACGTACCTTAAAGGGCTGATTATGCTTCCGCGGAGTGATAACGCAACGGCAACGCAACGGCCACGCAGTTGCTTGGAGACCGTGATGGTTCTGCGTTGGGTTTACGTGTCGAAATGCAATTCAATGCCACACCGGGAAAGGGCGCTATGTTTTTTGTAAAGACTGACCGACCGACCGAGACTCTTGACGTATATCGTCGTAGCCTCGTTATAGCGTATTTGTTTACTTTCCGGCTTTAAACGTCCACATTTTTTCAGAACTTGGTGTTTTATTTCTTTGTGCAAAAGCGAGAAGGTGCAAACAATAAAACGAGGTGAAAACAATAAAAGTAGCCTTTTAAAAGTTTAAATGGCGGTGTTTATGAGTGGAAACCGGATAGCGGTCTCCAGCGGATGTAGTTAGCGGACCAATCACAGCCAAAGCCGCTGCGTTGGTGTTGCGTCGCCTCGACGCGCGTCTAGGATTTTTGGGAGGTACGCGTCAGGCCCTTGCATTGGACGTAAGGGGGGTCCGCAAGGACGTAAGGGGTCCGCAAGCCCCCTTGCGTTGTGTCGACGCGGAAGCATAACTCAGCCTTAACAGGGGCGCCGAATGGAAGCGGGCTCCGCTACGCGTCTATTCGCGGCGCTTCCGCGTCCAGTGTGAACCAGGCATTACGCCGAAACAATCCGGTCAATTTTCAAAATAAAAGCAATTTTCAAAATAAAATACCGCGATTGACAAACGCGATCATATTTGTGTATCTCAACTCGCACTGGGAAACAGGAAGAGAGAATACATTTAATAAATGTGAAGAGTAGAGTAAAAATGTGTATTTCAACGGTATATCTGCAATACTACTGTCTACTACCATACACACTCTCTGTCTGTGTGTGTGTGTCCCTCTCTCTCTCTCTCGCTCTCTTTCTCTCTCTCTCAAGAAGTGAGAGAGAGAGAACGGATAAACACAAGAACGGATAAATACAAGAAGTGTACAAACTTCTTGGTTACAGAAACATGGCGTATTAATTGTACAGGGTTTAATGGAAAAAAATAGCTCTGAATGAACAACAGCTGAGCAGAAGCGCTTGTCGACCGCCGCGGAGAAATACGCCTCTGGTCTGAACGGGGGGTGCACGGATCGCTCGCGATTTTCGGTGGCGCGCCGCGGCGCTTCCGCGTCCAGTGTGAACCAGGCGTTAGAGGAGCACTTGTGTTCACATGCTTTGATGGGAAAATGCCTCCCTGTAGAGTAAATATCCAATCTTTCGTTAATGTCTCCAACAAGCCGATTCTACCGGTGCAGAAAAACACAAGAACAGAACAAGTGCAGTGCGGACGTTTGTTGCTAAAGATTTATAGCCCTTTACCGTAGATCCATCACCATCTCCATCAAAACGCACGATACTGGCTAAGCTACAGATGTCTGTGGAGAAAAGTGGCTTGGCCGTCCCTAATGTTAGACTTTATCAGCTCGCTGCACAGCTTCACTATATAGCTGATTGGATTAATGGTGATTCGGAATCAGTTTGGTTAGATCTAGAAACACTTAACGCAGGTAGCCCTCTGCCAAGTTTGTTATTCGCCCTAGAGTTAAAAAAAATCAAGAGTGTCTCAGTTAATAATATTATAGTTAAAACAACTCTACAAGCCTGGCAAGCAATAAGGAAGCTGGAGGGCCGTGCAAATACAGTGTCTTCTCTAGCTCCTTTATACTGTAACATTGATTTTGCCCCAGCCAGCACAGATGGTGGTTTTAACATTTGGAGAGATAGAGGGGTCTTAACCCTAGGGCATTTATTTCATAAAGGAGTGATGCTCCCATTTACAGAAATTGAAAAGAAATATAATCTACCTCCACATAATTGCTTCAGATTTTTCCAAGTCCGCAGCTTCATTAAGGATCAAAAAGGTCATGTATTTGACCATCAGACTTCAAAGATGGAGCGCCTGCTTCTCAACAGAGGCAAAAAATCAGTCCTTGGCCGGGGTTATGTTGAGCTTAATCTTGCCAGTAATATTGATACAGACTATCTGCGGCAGGTGTGGAATAATGATCTCAATCTCAGGATGGATGAAACAACATGGGCAGAAATTTGGCAACGGGCGAAAGAGATTTCTATTTGTAATAGAACTAGAGAGACCCAGTTTAGGATACTGCATCGCTTACAGATTACCCCCCAGCTCAGACATAGGATGAATCCAAGTTTGACAGAAATGTGCTCAAAGTGTCACGTAGAGGTGGGGAGTTACAGGCATTGTGTCTGGTCATGTGTTCTTATTGAGGAGTACTGGCGTAAAATTATTGATAAACTCAATTAGATTTTTGATGTCCATCTTGACCCTGACCCTCAGGCTCTGCTCTTTGGCTTACCCAGCCCTCATATCAAAGGATATGATCAAAGAAGGCTGTTTAATATTCTTACATTTGCTGCCCGAAAAAATATACTCCTTAAATGGATTGATAATGCACCTCCTACAATAATAGGATGGCATAAACTGATATTTGAGTTAATACCAATGGAATATCTGACATACAGATTCAAATGTAAAACGCCAGTCTTCTTTAAGACCTGGACACCCTTCTTTAAATATGCTGGTAAAAGACTTACAAATATTGTTTTAAAGGGAATGGTCGACCGCAGCACTGACAATTGGCAAGATGACATCTTTGGGCTGTGAGGCTAGATTTCAACTTGCTTGGTGATTAATTGTCATTTATTGATTGCTCATATTTTGTGTTGGTAAATTTTGTGAAAGATTTCAAATCTTTTGATTTTGGAAAATTTGTATCCTTTTTCCACTTATTTTTCTAAGAATGATTAGCTGGTGCATCACTGTCAATTGTAATGGACTGAGTGCTAATATGCTTGACTTCTGTGGCCACTGTTTGTTTGTTTTTGTTTGTTTGTAATGTGTTCAGTTTGTGTGTTTATGGAAAAACCATAATAAAAATATTATTAAAAAAAAAAAAAAAAAAAAACGCACGATACGCACTACACTTTTCAGCACTCACTGTTATGGCCCAATGCTGGGGGACCCAAACGCACGACAACAGACGAGGGTAGTGAAATGCAAGTTTATTCTCTGCAGCAAGCAGGGACTGGTTGCTGTGGGAATGCCACCCGTGGAGGTCGCCGGATCCGGTGGCGGAGTAGCCCGTGGGGGAGCAGGAGCGGTGGCTACGCCGGGCGCTACTAACGTGGTTAGATGAGTTGACGATCTGGCGATGAGTGGTTGGGAAGCTGGGGTAGATGAACTGGAGGAGTTGATTGCGATGAGCCTCAGGTGTGGATGAATGAGTCAGACTGGGAGGACTCAGGAGGAGCTGGAGTCCGCCAGCCACATCCACAACATGAAACACCCAGACAGACACAGAAAGGGACAGACAAGACCACACAGAGTGATCCGAGCTTCCGCTGGGATCTACGCCAGATGCCGTAACACTAACATAATTCCAGACTTAAAATAGATAAAATAACAGAAAGGCATGGAACTGGCTAAAGCACAGTCTAGTACTGACTATGGATAGTTGGAGCTCCAACAGAGTTATCTCACTGTGACGATACGCTTTATGTCGGAGTGGAGATGAAGAGCAGTACTCCAAACCCATCCCCTGTATGAATTATGTCATATATAGGCTACTGAAGTACAGATATTTTTATTTAAAACGGTGACTTTATGTTTACAGGTATATTTATTTTTAAAAGTGACATTATGATTTAAATATGTACATATTTCAAATATCTACATTTACTTTTGAAATTGTTTACCCCCTTTTATCCCATACCAGTCGTCAAGGCTAAGAAGCACTTTTGTATTTGAAAGTGTATTAAATAATTATTTATTTTATTAGACAATACACTTGAATGTGTCTGCATGTAAAAAAAAAAGTTAGCTCATAAGCAAAATAAAGAAATCATTTTTGACTATATAAATACCTATTTTTTTCTCCTTGGCACACAATGTGTACCGAAACAGAACTGAAACCGTGACCCGAGAACCGAGGTACATATTAATGCATCCCTCATATATGACTTTGATGCACAATACTTACTTGTAGGCTTGAGTCTATACGTGTGATGTGTTTTGTTCAGGTTGAAACATGGTGAGAAGCAGGGGCACTAATACATTTTCAGTAGCTCAATTGAAAATATTGCTATCATCTGCCACCAACTCTGTACATTGTAATTGAGAATAACAACATGTGTCTGTAAAGGTGGCATATACCATATAATTCTATACATTCCAGAGTTTCCCATCATCCTCGTCGTCATACAACTTAAGGAGAAGACCTGACCTCTCAGCATGGTGTAGGGACACCTCAGCCACTCTAAAGCTGCTGCTAATGTTAGCCTTCCGCATGGACAAATGAAAGGAGAACTGAAGAAGTGGGAGGGTCAAAGGGTGAAGAGGGGAAAAGCAGTGAGCAGGATTTTTGTATGTGGATGTGAAAAAGAAAACTGCCTTCCAGGCCATTCCATTGCATAACGTGGCAAACAGTCCAGAACTCCTCTGTGTGCTTCCTTTATCTCCCACAGCATAATGCAAACTCTTTCATACAGCACCACATCCCCTGCAGTAACAATGACATGCGTGTGCTTTTCACCATTTTCAAACACACACACACACACACACACACACACACACACACACACACACACACACACACACAAAGGCTTGTGCATTTATTTTACGTCCAATTCAAACCATTTACCCTGAGTATCAGTCCTGCAGAGTAGATCCGTGTTGCCATGGAAACCACATCCCAGCAGGAGGGTAGATGAAGGGATGAGAGGGAGAGACAAGGCTCAGATTGAGGTGAAGTTAAACTTTGCTGACATCAGATAACTAAAGCTTTTGGGTAGGTGAAATATATGTACATATATATATATATATGTACATATACATATACATATACTTTCTCTGCCTATTTCACGCCCCTACCGGCAAAGAAGAATGAAATCCTTGAATTTCACAGTGTCATTCATTTATTCAACAAACAAAAGATGTCCACAGTACTCAAAAGAGATGTCTAAATGGTTAAATAAAATAAATAAATAAATATAGAAATCTGTGGGTATAAATGTATGTATATGATGAGGCGGTGTCACCTTGGATCCATCTTGTTTAGACCCCAGGAAGAATAGCTGCTGTCTTGTACAGCAGCTAATGGGGATCTAATAAACAAACAATAAACAATAAACCTAATTGCAGCATCATAAACCTGGGGAGACTCTCCCCTAACCAGCTATTAACAAAATAAACAATGAACACAAAATAAACAATGAACATCAGAAACATCAGAAACATCAGAACAAACGGCGATTTGTTTACTTTGGACACCAGTTCGTTTTTGAGTCGGGGAACATGCACCTGAAAAGCTCTGAAATACCCTTGTTTCCATTGTAGGACTGGTGTTTGGCGATGGTGTGAAGAGTCCACAACACCTCTGCTTTCAGCGTTGGCGTGGACCCGAAAGACGTGCGGAGATCGACTCTAGCGTTAGCACCAATCGTAGGAGGGGGGGCTGAAGAAGCGGCAGCAGGAGCGGCAGCAGGAGCGGTAGCAGGAGCGAAAACTGGCGGCAATGGAAGGAGTTTGTTCCTTTCCTCGAACATACTTTATGTGCTTGGTCGATTTGGCATGAGAGTCTAAGGCCTTTACTCCCATTGTTCCGAGTTGAATCCTCTTTTTGCACACGGTGCAGTAGGCCTCAAGAAAACGTTGTCTACCACAGGTTTTAACCAATGACGGAAAGAAATTTTATCCATCCACGCTTCATTAAATTTACATTTCCCCATATTTCCAGCACGAATCGAGTAGCCAGCTAATGTTAAAACAGCTGCTTTCCTTGTTGTTTGTGGTCTCTGTCAGTGTTGTGGTGCTGTAGCCAAAGACGGTTTAAATCTTTGCGGTAGCCGTTGGTCTTCAGTGACGTGTTCTGAGCAATTTCTCCGGGGCTGCGTTGCATTTCAATTATTGGTTCCTTCATTACAGCCGATGGTTCCGCCACTCTTTATTTACGTTATTTGATCAAAATAAGTGGTTGACAAATGAAACTTTTGACGGATACGGAGAAGTACATAGAGTACAAAATTTAAGACCTAGTTATTAAAATTCAAGACTTTTTCAAGTCTTTTTAAGGTATTATTTCCAAATTCATAAATTCAATGCTTTTAAGACTTTTTAAGACCCCGCGGGAACCCTGATATATATCCATCCATCCATTTTCTACCGCTTATCCTGTATTTAGGGTCACGGGGGGGCTGGAGCCAAGCTGTCATTGGGCGAAGGCAGGGTACACCCTGGACAGGACGCCAGTCTATCGCAGGGCCGACAATACACACACTATATATATATATATACTGTATGTGTATTTATGTACATTTATATGTATGTATATTTATTAGGGCTGTCAATCGATTTTAATGAGATTAATCACAAGGTAGCTGTGGATTAATCATGATTCCCATTTGCTCTGATTATTGTTGTGTGAACGGAAAGATAAATGACAGCAGGTGTATATGCATCAGAATATGAAGCCAAATAGAGATGCACTGATAGCACTTTTTATCAGACAGAGAACAAATATTTAAAGTCCCAGTTGTCAGGCCTGGGCTAGAGAGAGGACTCAGATGCAGAGTGGACAGTATTCAACCCGGTCTTTATTGAGATGTTCACTTTTCAAATCTTAAATCAGAGTAATAAAACAAAGGGCTATGAAACTCTGACTAAGAAATAACACAAGAAACATAAACTCACAAAAGGAGAAACAGAAAATCACTCCGAAAGGAGGAAAACTAAAAGGACAGAACTCTAACTACTCTAGCGAACTCTACGACTATGAACTCGGACAACAAAAGGCGCTCCCGAGGGAGGAAAAAACAAGAGCTACAACTCTTTAAGTATACGGCTACTGATTTGACAAAACTATAAACTAAGGGATCTACTCTAGCAAGGTCTTCGACTAAGAACTCGGACAACAAAAGGCGCTCCCGAGGGAGGGGAAAAACAAGGGCTATAAATCTATAAATATACAGCTTTTAATCTAATGACCCTAAAACAGAGGGTCACTCAAAAACTGAGGAAAAGGAAAGGCTGTAAAAAACTAATCTCTCACTACTACTGAAAAAACTGGTACAAACAAAAATTACTCTCTTTAAGAGGCGAAAAGGGAAAATCAAAATACCAACTTGAAACTTGGATTCCTGGCAAGACAATACACGATTTCAACAAAGCTTGAGCAAGGGGGCTGGAGATGTGCACGAGGAAACAAGACATTCTGGCACAGGACAAAGGGAGACGCAGACTATAAAACACATGGGGGTAATGGGGAACAGGTGGAAACAATCAGGGTTTAGGGATGACGTCAGACTGATGACACAGGAGGAAGGGTAAGTGACCTGAAACGAGAGGAGAGTTACTTTTCAAAATAAAACATGAAAATTCACAAGACAAAATACCAAGACAAGACATCCCTCACCGCGGTGTGACACCAGTCGGCAAGTCCGGCGGATCGAGGGCACTCTATCAGATTTTAAATGTTTACAACTTTCACGCTCCTCCCCCACGACCACCGAGCTCCTTCCCCTCGACTTCGTGCCCTTTGAAATCCCTTAGATCACGCCACCTTTGAAACGCGGTTCCAATGTCGACTCTGGTTTTATCACGGACACCGTCGCAATCTTTCTTTTTTTCCTTCTTTTCCACCGGTGTTTTCTTTTCCTTGGTTGTTTTGGACCTCCTCATTTCAGTTTTTAACCGAGGAATTGGAAGCTTGTTGCTACTTCCCTCCGCCTCCCTCCTGTGATAGTGGAACGACCCGAGGGGTGAAGGGCTCTGTGTGTGCACGAACACAGCCCTGCGTGCCGATTGGACAGGATGATCCGGGCGCTGTCGGATCTTTGCAAAACAAACAACAGGCTCTATGCGCATGTGGAGGCGCACTTTTTTTTCTAAAACCGGATGATTTATGTTGTTCTATCGGAGCAGAGTGTCGGCTTCAGTGAATATGATAAAAAAATGTTGCCGACTGGGACTTTAAATGTCAATACTTGCCGATACAGAGTAGGCCTACTGCTACCCTAATAATACCATTACAGTTCTAACAATAACTTTGAAAACATTAAACTTTTTGTTTTCCTGATACATAACAATAGAGTTTGCGGTAGAGATATTAATACTTAACTGTTTAATCTGCTGTCAGTTACACAGTTAAAATAAATATTAAAGCTCAGAGACTCAGAGGAGCAGCTTGTCACTGAAATAGTTCTGGTCCAACTTAAAGATCAGCCCAGCTTAAAAGATCAACCCACCGTAAAGCTCTAGTCTACGATTTTTCACTTGAGCCAAACTTTAGCCAATAGTAGCCATCCGGTCCGCATGGCTACTATTGGCTAAATGTTCTGATCCAATCCTCGCTCGCTCTTCTGCTCCTGCTCACGTCTCGTCCTGACCCACTTCCGTGTTTGAAACTACGAGCGGACAAGAAGCTTATTGCCCTGAGCAGTTCAGGTTAGGGGTTTCACGACTACCAATTTTAACTAGTTGACATTTTCTTCAAAATAGTAGTCGACTAGTTGTTATGTAACAAAGACACACAAAGAGGGGAATCTCAACAATGAAAACTGTATTGCAGAGTTCAAACATCCCACTGTAACACATGTAAAACTATACAGGATTACATTTGAAAAGGGGGGTTGTGGCAAGTGATCGCTGAGCAGTTTGGGATCGGGGACGTACTGCAGTCGGGGTGAGAGAGAAATCCGACCGGCACCCACTGCATTTACACCGATACTGTTTCATCATTCGTGGCCGTAATAAACACTATTACTGCTTTGTACATATTGTGGAAGTCCCCAACACACCGGGAAACTAAGCGGCGTCCTGTCTGAGTTCATACCCGGAGGGAATGTTTCCATTCATTGTCTATGTAAGAAACCGTGTAATGCCGTCGCGGAGCGGCGAGTTTCGAGAGACGGTGCCACCGCCCGCAAGCTCTTTCAAACTGACCGTTGTCGATCTAAAATAAAGACAGATTCAGCAACTGCATAGCTTATTTCTCACTAAAATGTTTTTAGAAACACATTTCGGTGAACTATTTTCATAAAATAAGAGGGAGGTGGGAGGTTGCGAGGGGAGAACAATACGAGCTCGGAGGAGTACAGAGGGGAGGGGTGTGTGTGTGTGTATGTGTGTCTGTGTGTGTGTGTGTGGGGGGGGGGGGGGGGGGGGGGCTTTTTAACAAACCTTTCAAATCGTAGACTAGAGCTTTAAGTGTGACTGATTTTTTTTTTTTTTTAACATCCCTGAGCCAGTTGCTAATGCAGTGTGTTATGTATCTCTGTATTCCTGGGGATAGGTGTCCTTCTCCTGTGTGGTGGGGGAGGCGCTGTTTCCCTGGTGCCTTGCCCATTTGCTTTCCAGGTCAGGTCCAATCCAGGTGCACATGGTTGGGTCTGATTGCCTGGGAGAGTATTTAGGGAGAAGATTCCCAGGGCGCCTCTCCCTCCCTGCCTGAGATGACAACTGCCGACAGATCTTCTTAGTGTTTCATGTTAGTTTGCACATTCTCAATGCAACAGTCCATATCACGCATAGTAAGCTGCCACTTACACTGATCCTTAGTTTCTATTGTAACTTGGGGCCCTACTTTCATTAAAGATATTGAAATGGTTTAACTGTGTAGTCTCCTTTTTGTTGTGGTCTGCCGTGAGCCAGGTGGTCATGACAAGAGCTAACTGCTACATTCACAGCTGTACCGGATGTGAGCTCTATGTTGCTAATGTCAGGCTAACTGCTACATTCACAGCTCTAACAGGGTCTGAAGCTCTCTGTTGCTAATGTCAGGCTAACTGCTACATTCACAGCTGTAATGCTGTCGCTCTCTGTTGCTAATGTCAGGGCTAACTCCTATGTTTACAGCTGTAACGGGGTCTGACGTTCTCTGTTGCTAATGTCAGGCTAACTGCTACATTCACAGCTGTTTTTAGTTTTAGTTTATTAGTTTATTATGTCGAAGACAATCCCAGTTAATCAACTGTATCAATAACAGTAAAAAAGGCAGCTTTAGCCAACATGGCTAATATCCTGCTGCAGTCCCCGGCCAGATGACAATAGGCACCCTAAAAAGCAAAACAAAAAACAAAAACAATATATTACAGCACATTGATTAAAGGAGAGCGTTAGGACAGCTAGGAGACAGGATAAATCAATGAAGATAGGAGAGAACAGTGAAACATCAGTACAATCATGCAGAGACAACACATAATCGAGACATACAGAAGCAGCACATAAAACATAAAACATAGTCACACAGCAGCAACATAATCACACATCAGCACATAAAGCATAATCACACATCAGCACATACAATCACATTCAGGAGTGTGGACAGACATCACGTACTGTATAGACAGGCGGCATCCATGATCATGACGCAAAATAACACAGCCATATGTTAGTGTGTGCAGGTGTAATTGTCGGCAAGCCATGTTTTTAACTTGGCTGTAAAAGTGGAGTATGTATGTGTATCTTTGATATGGGTGGGAAGTGAGTTCCAATTATGTATTGCTTTAACAGAGAATGATAACTGACCAAATGTACTTTTCTTGGGTGGGACTGATAAGTCACCACGTGTGGTGCTTCTAGTGATCTGAACAGTGCTGCGTTGGTTTATGAGTGAGTTCAGTGGAGGGGGAGCTAAACCATGCAGGATTTTAAAGACCAGACAGATGTTCCTGTATTTTATGACATCTTCCCAACTCAGAAGCTTGTATTTGTGTAGGATGGTACAGTGATGTGAGCTGTTCGGTTTCTGGTCCAAGACTTTAAGGGTCTGCTTGTACAAGATTTCCAATGGCTTCAATGCTGAGCCATTGGTTTGTCCCCAGCTTGTGAGGCAGTATGTTAGATGCGACATGACCATGGCATTCACATATAATTTGGCAGCATTAAAAGTCATTGTGTTTCTTATATATTTAAAGTTTGCTAAACTGAACCTAACTCTTTGACTTACTTTTTTTATGTGCTTTTTGAACGTTAGATTGGAGTCAATAACAATTCCCAAATATTTGACCTCTGACACAATATCAATATTATGACCTGAGATTGTTATATTTGGCAGAATGTTACATTGCCTTTTAGTAAAAAACATTCCTACAGTTTTTTTTAGATTAAGTTGGAGGCAGGAGCAGTTTAGCCATTTAGAGATCTGCTCTAGCGCTGAAGTGAGTTTATCAGCTGCCAACTGCTTTGTCCTGGCATGCACATACATTACAGTGTCATCTGCATATAACTGGGTTTCCACATCAGGACAGACTGATGGCAGGTCATTAATATATAAAGAAAACAGTAGTGGACCAAGGATTGACCCTTGTGGTACTCCAGTATACAACTCAAGAGCTGGAGAAAGTTGGTTGTTAACAGCGACATGTTGACATCTACCAGTCAGGTAAGATTCAAACCAGCTAAGTGCTAATGGAGAAAAGTTGAAAGAGGATAGTTTGGCCAAGAGGACCTTATGGTTGACTGTGTCGAAGGCTTTGCGCAGGTCTAAGAACACTGCACCAACAACACCTCCTTTGTCAACCATAGCTCTGACCTTTTCTAAGAAAAGGCAGTTGGCTGTTTCAGTGGAGTAGTTGGCCCTAAAGCCAAACTGCATAGGATTAAGATTAAATTGACTGGTGTTCAAGAAGGAGACAAGCTGCTCTGATACCCACTTTTCAGCAACCTTGGATACTACAGGTAAAATGCTAATTGGGCGATAGTTACTGATGTTCTGGGGGTCATCTGATTTAAAAATAGGAGATACAATTGCAGTCTTCCATGCACTTGGAAATGCTCCCTGCAATATTGATATATTTATGATTTGTGAGATAGGACAGGCTAGATGGTCTTTTAAAGATTTGAGCATTGCTGAATCCATCCTATATATATCCTTGGCCATTGAAGTTTTAAAATAATTAATTATTGCCTTAGTTTTTAGTTCAGAAATAGGTTGAATAAAAAAAGAGGATTTACTATTATCAATTTTAATGATGGTTTCTGTTACTAAAGGAAATGTTTGTGCAATCTCAGTCACAGAGTCAATAAAATATTTATTAAAAGCTGAGGCAATTTTTGCTGGATCTTGTATTAGCTTGTCATTTATTTTCAGCTCTACCTGTTTCTTAGGCCTGTGGTTAATTCCCATTAAATTCTTAATTTGTTCCCAAATCAGTTTAGTGTTACCTTTTGCCTCATTAATAATTGTTATAAAAAAGTTGGCTTTGGCATTTCTAATGGCTTTCGTAACTTTGTTGCGTAACGAAGTGAACCTGTGCCTATCAATGATTAATTTCGTTTTCAGAGCTCTTTTCAGCGACAGGTCTCTTTCTTTCATCAAATTAAATATATCATTATTGAGCCAGGGAAGTGTATTGTTCTTATTTTCCCCCCTGTTTTTGACTTTTCGAGTGAACTCCTTGATTAAATTGTCTAACTTGGTTGCAAACAATCTGCAGTCTGCTTCCACATTGTTCCTGTTTAGTATGTCTACCCAATTGGTCTGTTGCACTGCTCTTTCAAAATTTACAAATTCTCTCTTTGGGATTCTAAGTTGTTCCATAGGTTTGTAAGAATGATGGAAACGCTTCTTTGTAAGTTTTCTGGACATTAATATTAAATTATGATCAGATAGACCAGTGATGAAATTAAGTGTTTTGACAACTCTCTCGGGCTTGTTGCTGAATATTAAGTCTATCTGTGTCTGGGAAGACGTAGTTATTCTTGTTGGTCCTTCTAAGATTTGCATAAAATCTAAACCATCCATTATCTGTTTAAGGGCTTTTCTATTTGTCTTGTCAAGCCAGTTACAGTTCAGATCCCCAAGTAGTATTACTTCTTTTTTTAAATCACATGCTTGAAGCAGTTTTTTAAATGTGGTATAAAAATCATTATTAGAAGAAGGTGGACGATATATGACAATAAGCATGAAAGACATTTCAGGAGAGAGCATTACATTCAGTCCTAGACATTCTAAGTCATGATTAAAAGGCCAGCATATTTGTTGACATTTAAAATGATCTCTGATATAAATCATGACTCCACCCCCTCTGCCATTAGATCGATCTTGTCTAAAGATTTTATAGCCTGGCACATGCAATGCA
This sequence comes from Eutrigla gurnardus, assembly GCF_963514095.1. Taxonomy (NCBI): domain Eukaryota; kingdom Metazoa; phylum Chordata; class Actinopteri; order Perciformes; family Triglidae; genus Eutrigla; species Eutrigla gurnardus. The sequence goes on from NC_139919.1 coordinate 4,204,721, forward strand.
GCTGATGGAGAATTGCTGTGTAACCATGTCTCTGACAGGCATAAGAAATCTAAATTAGAGTTTTCAAGAAGATGGTGGACTTGATCAGCTTTAGGGGTGAGGCTACGAATGTTAATATGTCCTCCAAAAACACCTTTGGGTTTATGTTGCTGATCCCAGATCACCAAAGACTGATTAACAGTTTTGAAGAAGTTTAGTTTGCGGTGTTTTTTTAAAACAGGGTTAATACTGTTTTTGTGCGCGTGGTTTCTCCTACTGACGCGGTGACTTTGAACGCAACGCCCGACCTGCAGGTCTGCTGGACAGAGGGAGTCACTCGGGTTTCCGTGTTGCGGAAATGCAAACACTTTTCCCATGGCTACCGCGGCTTCCCCTTCGCCTTGTGCGCCCACAGATAGTCGATCCCTGGCTCCAACACCTCCGTCGCCCACGCCAATAGCCCCGAGTGCCCCAGGCCTCCGCTCCCCCGCTCCAACAGATCCGCCTCCCGGCCGGCGCACCTCCTCGAACCCGTCCTCGGTCCCCGGACAACAGACATGGGGCAGCGGATTAGGTTGGTGTGTGAGTTCAATCACCGTGCTTTCACTGTGATAATCACCTACCTGAGAGACAGGGACTTTGCTTATCCCATCTTTGTTGAGGATTCTGGTCGGGCCTGGGCACTGGTGTATATCTCCAGATAGCAGCAGGTAAAGTGTAATGATGATAAGATTGTTATTTTGCTGTTTACTTCGGATTACACTGTTGCGCTTGTGTTGGTGTTGGCCGGCAGTGAAAACAAATGCTTGCATCAGAGTGCATTTGCCGTAGCCAAAGTTCTTAATAGTGCCTCCATGAGCAGTAGGGTCACTAGTAGCTTCCTTTGCATTTAAAAAAGGACCTGTGTCTAGAAAGTTTAAAATGAATCCAAATGTTAAAAGCACTAGGAGAGCTCCTGTTGCACCTGACCTGCCGGCTGCCGCCATCTTAGCTCTGAGTTGTCTTCTGCAATCTGTAATGCCGTCGTTCTCGGTTGCTAAGGCTACCTGCTACATTCACAGCTGTAATGCCTCACAGCTGCTCTCTGTAAGCGCTGGAGCTGCTGACTTCATACTAACCATCATGTTCTCTCTCTCTTCCATCTTTTTTTGTTTGTTTTTGCGTTAATGCGTTAAAAAAATGAGTGTATTAACTCAAATAAATGAACTGACGTGTGTTAAAGTGTAATTTACGTAGACATACAAAATGTACCAGTAGCGCCAGTACTAAGCCATTCCGCTGATAGCCCTATCTTGACCAATGTTGACCATCGCTAAAAATGCTTCTCAGGCTGGATGTCCTGGTGGAAATGACCTAGGGTGCATTTCACTCTGAACCATCACTTTAACACGCTCATTTTGACAGCCCTAATATATACATACATATATATATATATATATATATATATATATATATATATATATATATAATTTTTTTATTGTAGTGCAGCTAGCATTACATCATTGGACACTATAATATGAACAACATAAACAATAAACAGTACATACAGTCATCTTCAGTCTGTTTGTCCTGCATCTGGGTAAGATATATCTGCGGCCTGACGGAAGCAACATGAACTCAACATTAAGGAGGTGAGTGGGATCGGCCAGAATTGAGTGGGTCTTTCTCAAGGACCTTTGGGAGGTAATTTAAGGCAGTGTCTGTTATTTTGCTGCACACTCTCACGATACCCTGCAGTCTGTTTTTGGTTTTCAGGGTCAGTAATCCATACCATCAGATAAAAGAGAAAGTAAGAATAGATTCGATAAAAACAATAAAACATTCTCATAAAAGTACTGTCAATATTAAACTTCCCATATTATACTGTTTTTCATTCATTTCACACAGCTGTCAGAGGTCCAACAACACTGTTTTCGATATGCATTGCCCCAAACCCATCCGTGGTCCTGAATTCAGCACGCACACTTTTTACCATATTAATGAGCTGGCATGCGATTGTTTTCGTGCGGTGAATGACGGCAACAGGTCAGAGAAAAACAAATGAGCGTAACTTTTCCGAAACTGAAATAGAGACACTTGTTGGGGAGGTGGATACCCAAAAAATAATTGTATTTAGTGGCCACAGCAGTGGGATCACGAATAAAAAGAAGCAGTGCGAGTGGCAACACATTGCTGCTGCGGTCAACGACGTCAGTGGGACAGAGCGGACAGTGATCTGAAGGTAAATTACATCTTTCTGCTCCTTTACCAACATGGATTTAATGTATTGCTTGAGAATTTGAGGAAGTTTGACTTTGACGGGGATTGTGTCTGAAAAGGAGGGAGACACAGATGCGACTCAGACCAGAGGTATAAGGGTTAACAGATTTTAAACTTTTATATCAAACAAAACGTTAAATAGTTTCTGTCCTTCCAGAGTCTGCAGCGTTGGGCGTAGAGGAGGGTGACGGTGAGGAGGGTGACAGTGACGGGCCCTCGGCACAGCATCCATGTCCGGTGCAAAGCAGCAGCGTGCCAAGCTGCAGTGCACCCCGTGCGCATGGCACATCAGAAGATCTACGACAAACGTGCACTGTGTTGCAAGAAATTGCCATGTTAATAAAATAAAAAATAAAACAAATGAACTTTTGCCTGGTGGTATAGTAGTCCGTCTCCTGAGGCATCCAGCGCTCTCCGTCTGCTCTTCAGGCGGCCGATGGCACGCTCCAAGACTGAGCACGCACGAGCGTGGCACTCATTGTAGTGCATTTCCTCTGCGCTCTGGTGGTTTAAAAACGGGGTGAGGAGCCAGCGTCTCAGGGGGTAGCCACTGTCACCTCCAGGTTACAATGAATACATAAATACAGGGTTCATCAGGACGAAGGGTTACAATTTCTTCACGTTAAACTCACCAAGAAGCCAGCCATCACGTCCTGCCCCTGCCTGTAGTCTGTTCCCTACACTGCTGTGTGTCAATATGAATGAATCATGTGTTGAGCCAGGGCAGCTTGCCACAACATTGGTTAGGGTCATATTCGAGTCGCATATGACCTGTACATTAATTGAATGTAAATTTTTTCGATTGACATAAACAAACTTGTTTTCATATGGAGCCCTTATTGCTCCATAATTGCACCGATTACATTAGGGAAACCGGACATTGCTGCATTTTAATTTCGGCCTGTTCTTGAACAGTGTAGGGAAACCTGATGTATCTACTACCCATATTATTAATGCCGTCCAAAACGGCAGGCGCTTTGGGACGGCTGTGATTTACCAGACCTATAGGATTAGATAAAAAAAGAATTATATCAGATCAAAAGAAGGTTTTAATTAAATTGATGATATATAATATGTATGTAAAACACTTACCTGTCTGCCAATTCCCGCTGGAAACAGCCAGGAACCCCAGAGTCGTCAGGACCTGAATCTGCACCGGAATGGCATTGTTCCGGTGTGTTGCCTCTCCCTTATACTGGGCCCAATTCAGCACATAGTTCTAAGAGCAAGACTCTGGGGAATCTAAAACGGCTTATTAGCCAGTCATCATCATGGGCCAGCAAGTCATTATGGTCCCTAAATACTCGTCCTCTCCTGATTCTGCCATTGGCATAGTCCTCCAGCAGTGCCAGCAACGTCATCATGCAGCATTACGCATGGGGGTCACCATAGTATTTATAGGTTTACAGCAATTAGAGTGATTGTTTACACCTTGCCAACATCACAACATGAATTAGTGGTATTCCTCACCTCGAGATAATGTGAACAATGAAGTGTAATAGGCGAACACGTTTCTTCATGCCGGTTTGTTATGGACAGCATTATAGTAATGACTGATAACGAGGATAAAGTGTAACAAGTATACGATGGCTTAATGGCTGTATTAATATGTATGTTGATGATTTATGCACAGCAAATAAGGAGAATATTTAGTTATTCCCGTTGTGTTGTGCAGTGATCTAATGGAATAGTATTTGTTGTATCCTGTATTACATGCAGTCTCCTCCTCCTGCGGTGACACAGCACTGATGCAATATTTAGAAATTATTTTGATTTAAGATACGAGTTGGATTTTAAAATAAGTTGTTTATGAAAAAAATATCACTCGGTAAAAGCGCCAATAACACTGCTGGAGTTCATCTTCATGATAACGCGGATCTTCCGTCCGCTCTCTCCGTCCGCGCTGTTGGCTCTCCGTCCACACTGTCGGGCTGCCTCTCCACGCTGTGTTGCAAAACGCCCCGAAAAAAATGAGCTGAATCTGAACAGCCTGTAGGAACACCGTTTTACCGGAGGGGGGGCTGCAGAGACCATGCAGGGATTGCTTGTTTTCCTCATCCTGGGAGTTGACAGGCTTAGGGAGGACCAGTTTATAGGTGTAGAGACCAGAGAAAACCTGTTTTTAATAATATGGCCCCTTTAAAACTACAGTGCTTTCGATAAAAGTACATGCGCTAGTGAGCTTTCCTGTCCACAGTCAATGTGATACTCAGAGGTCGGTTTTTGGTCAATGACTGTGCCCGATACTTGTGCTGCATTTATCCCCATTTATCCCCACCGGAGAGATAGCATTTAGAATTTCCCTAAAATCAATAATCATGGTTTTGGTGAAATTCATAGCTAAAAAGGATGACTTAGTAAGTACAGGGCCATGGTCAGGGTCATCAGTGCTTAAAATAGACACAATGACAGAATCATTGGCAGAATTCACAATGTGCTGGCTTTGACATGCATTGGTATATAACAAACAACAAGGACAGAGGACACACCCGTGTGGTGAACCAGTGGAGTGGAGAAGAGCATCGGATATCCGATAAAACACCATTAACCATCAGTCCAGGCTCAACATTTGAAACTTTCTGCTCAAATGTGCGTCTGAATACAATTAGAAGCAGAGGAAAAATCAATGAAAGCAAAGCATGCAAAAAATGAAGCAACCTAAATGTGCCAAAATCAAATTCAGTAAGGTGCACATGGCATCATCAACACCCCTACATGACCTATAAGCAAATTAGAGTGGTTCCAAATTAGTTTGAACAGTGTTCCAAGGCACATCCTTCACAATGCTGTATTCTCAAACAGTTTCATGGTGAGAGAGGTAAGTGCAACAGGCCAACAGTCAGCTTATGGGCTTTAAATATTGGCACGGGAATAATAATAGACTCTTGCTGCAATGGACCCTGTCGAAGGCAATGGACCCCTTGGAGTGTTCACTTGAAGATAAAACAGAATATATCAGCCAGCTGTCTGGCACAAATCTTAATAATATGACCACCAATGCCATCAGGGCCGGGACATTTCCTCTCCTTCACCCCCTGGGAAGGCTTCAGAACCTCGCCCTTAACAACCTGAACAGAATACTGCTCTGGAGCCACATCCATAAAAACAGAATGCTCCTTACTAAAATCCTGTACATTAAAAACGATTATATAGAAAATACTCAGTTGTTGTTGAGGGAGAATGGACACTTCCTGGACTGTCTTCCCATCATAGACTATTTTTCACTGATTTAGACACCCATGGTTTATTATTAGTGTACATGGAAATTGTTTACAGGGAATGACCAAGTCCTCACAGAAAGTGATGTGACCCAACAGTTCTCTCTGAAATCATCCAGATCATTACAAATATCCTTGAACAAGTCCCAGTCTGCGCAGGGGGAGCAGTCCACGGCCCAGTATTTCAAAACTTGTAATCCGGATCAGAATAATCCAGATAATGAAATCCTCCCCTGGGCCAGTTGTTCAAAGGTAATCTGATCGGATTTTGGTAATCGGATTGGATCAAATCTTGAAAATGGGTTGTTCAAAAGGGAAAGAAGGATTCTGAAATCGGATTGGATCACAGAATCCAATCCTAGTTTTAATCCGGATCAAACCTTCAGTTTGTGTTGTTCAAAACATTTCAGTAGGATTTGGATAACTTTGATCCAAAAAAAACAGGATTATCCTGATCCCAACAGGGGGTAGGATTTCAAGGTGGATTTCAGGAAGAAAATGTAGTAAAACTTTAAAATTGATCAAATAATACATTTTTATGATTTAGTATATATACACTTTTATTTATATTTTGCACTTGACTTGTTTAAGTGTTAGTGATAAAGTAAATAAAGTAGACATAGGCTACTAAATAAGCCTTTCAGTATGGTAAAGTCAAAATGAAATGAAAATAAAAATGATCTTGTGAAAACAATGAAACCGTGAAACAATCCCCCAGATTTCAGATTTAAATAACAAACAAAAATAATATATTCAATTTTTCTGTCATCACTGTACATTCATTTTAAAGAAACAATCATCAGAGATGAAACTATCAAAAATAATGTCTAACAATTGCATCCCTGACTACACGTCCAGTCAGTCCCTCATTCTGACAGAACGCCAGAGGTTGGTCTGGTTCTTCCACAGGCTCCGGTGCATCATAAGCTTCATCACAGAGAGGGACATTGCGCCTGGTAGCGATGTTGTGCAGGACAATACACGCAAGTATGATGTTGCATGCTCCCTGTGGCTCCACTCGCAAGTATTTAAGGCATGCAAAGCGTCTCTTCAGAACTCCATTCAAACGCTCAATTGCACATCTCGTTTTGCAATGAGCAGTGTTGAAGCGTGCCTGCGCAGGTGTGGTTGCTGCAAGAAAAGGAGTCATCAGCCATGGTAGGAGTGGATAGGCACTGTCTCCTAATATTATGCCATCCGGTCGGTTGGTTTGGAGCTCTCTGTATAAAGCACTCTCTCTCAGGATACGTGCATCATGAACAGACCCAGGCCACTTCACAACACAGTTTGTGATGATGAGGTCAGCGTCGCCCACAAGTTGGATGTTGATGCTGCGCCTCCCCTTTCGGTTGATGTACTCCCAATCCCTCTCATGAGGTGCTTGGATATGCACATGAGTGCAGTCAATAACCCCAATAGTATTGGGCATGTTCCCCAAAAGAAAGAATTTGTGCTTGGTCTGGGCAATCTGGTCATCCTTTGGAAGGGAAACAAACTGATTGACCAGGCTGGCCAATGCAATGGACACAGCTTTCACTACATCACTCACAGTTGATTTGTCCACTCCTATATTGTCACCAACAACTTGGTAGAAAGTCCCAGATGCATAGAAGCGCAGACCAATGAGGACCTGTTCTTCCACAGACAGACTGTGACTCCTTCGGGTTGTCCGTTGAAGCTTTGGCCTGACAAGGTCTGCAATGTACCTAATATCAGTATTCCCAAAGCGAAAGCGAGCATACAGTTCTTCATCGGTGTATTGCTCCAGTGGTTTTGCACGCTCAGCATATACCCTTTGACGGTATCCTCTTCCACCAAAATGGTGGTAGCGATGGACAATACCTGCCATGTCAGTGCCTCTCTCTCTCTCTCTCTCTCTCTGAGAAAGGCTGAATATAAGATGGCTGTCAAATACCCACCCACTCATTAGCTGATGTGCTTTGGCTTGTGTTCAATTAAATCAATCAAGCCCAAGGCCTTTAAATACTATGTTCACTACAACAGATGAGGTGGAACCATGGACTCAAAAGGACCTAATTTCACTGTTGCAGAAACCCATGCACTGCTGGAGGGTGTTAAGTGCCATTATGCCTCAATAGTAGGAAGCTCTGTTGCGAGTGGAATGTTGACTAATAAAAGGAAGAAAGACATTTGGGCCAGAAGAGGACCTTGGAGCAGGTGAAATTCAGATGGAAGAATCTGAGGGCCAGAGCAACAAAGGACCTTGCTGAAGCAAAAAACACCCAAACGGGCAACAAACCCTTTAAGAAAGGTGAATACACAGATGTGGTTCTGGACATTATTGGAGGTGAGAACTCTAAAGCTCTGCACGGGATTCAAGGTGTTGTAGGGGATGGTGAGCCTACCATTGTAGAGGAAAGTGAGCCAGTTCCTCCAAATGCAGAGGAAACATTTATTCTGGATCTCAGCTCTATTTCTGAAGAACAACCTGGATCCTCACTGGTAGAGCCAGCAGTCACAGGAGCTCAGAAAAGAGGCTTGAAGCGTCCTTTGCCAAATAATAATGATGATGCCTATGAATCACTTCTCAAACGAGAAACTGAAAGAGCAGAGGCACAGATACTCCTGGCAGAGGAACAAATCAAGCTGACCAAACTGCAGCAAACCAAAGTGAAACTTCAGATCCGCCTCCTAAAAGCAGGGCTTGAAAATGCTGGTCTCTCCTCAGATGAAGAAGAACCCTGAGATCATTCTTTATTTAGTAACTATTGGACATTTACCCTTTTTTAATAATTATTATTTATTCAAGACGTTTTCAAAATATCCACAATGCATTTGTTAATGTATATTTGTTGTATTTGTTGTGGCTCAGATGAGGGGTCATAAAAGAAATTATGAATAGAAGTGGATATTTGTGATTTTTGTGTTTTGTCTCAAAATAAAAAACACTTACAGTGACCCCATGTTGGCTCTTCTACCTGTTTTTCTTTAGATAGCTGTAGCCCACATTGTGATATGTTGTCCCATTTAGAGCACTGGCAATCCGGATTTGGTAATCTTGAAAACTGTGAATCTGGATCAGGGTGATCCAATCCAATTTTGCTTTGAAAAACCGGCATAAAAGTAAGAAGGATTACCTGATCCCGGATAGCAAAAAATGGGATTTCCAAATCCGGATAATTTTTATCCGGATTAAATGTTTTGAACAACTGGCCCCCTTTTCTCAGTCATGGATCAAGGTGATCCTGCTGACTTTATCTGAGTACAGTGTTTCCCCTACCATTGTACAGGCCAAAAAAAAAATCAATATGCCAAAAATAAGACACCTATCAATTCATTCATAAATCAATGATCATTTACATTAGGAGCGCCTCCGCGCAGCACAGTAGACTTGCTCCACAAGCCGCGCGCTCCCGCTACGTTCTTCTTCGTGTACTTTATGCGTTTGATGTTGTTCTGATGCCGCTCTACCTCGTTAAACCACCACGATGTCGCTTTATACTTTGAAAACACGGAGTTGACACTGTATTTTGATAAGCTGTTGCACTCTTCAGACTCATGGTGTGAGCGGAACCGGACCGGTACCGGGAAAATGCCGCTGTGTGTCTCAGTCCAAAATCCGCTTTCCTCGTGCTGCCTGCTCGTACAGATCCGCTCGTGCGCACATTCGCTGATGCAGGTCGAGTGTTGTCGAGAAATATATGCAGAGACGGCGCTCTTTAAAAACAACATCAAGCCATGCGTGTGTAGTATTAGGACGTGGTGACGTATGTACAACCGGCTAACGGGCCAAAGCCCGTTTGGGCTGGAGCAGTGTGAATGCACAGCCGTGGGGGACCCCCCTGGGGCAATCATGCCCGGCACGCTACTGATCGCGCCCTCAGCCTATGTTAATAAAATAAGGATTGTTTTTTGATAAGCTGTGGAACTCTGAGTTAACCTATTTCTACTTGAATTTCTATGAACTATTAGGCTGTTGAGTAAACCTATAACTTATATTTTACTTGATAAAATAAGACAATGCAGTCATATGTCGTTATAGTGTTTTACAGTATCTGTAGCTATTAATGTTATGCTCCTCATTTTCCAGCCATATTTTTCCGGCCCCTAATTTTGGATCATTTCCATCAACCGGCACCTTAATAAGTCACTCTCTCCTTGAATCCTTGAAAACCTTGAATACACTCTGGTTGAACAAAAATGTTCAATGCAAATATAATAATTGTAGAATTGCAGACTCCTTGCTGTGCCACCTGACTTAATCCAACTGCACCAATACACCATCCCACGCGTCTCGTCTGTTTAGGGTTTTTTCGGTGGGTACCACCGGGCCTGAAAAAAATTCTAGGAGAAACACTGGAGTATTTCAAAACACTGGCCGGGTGGATCACCATGATCCCGACCTGGCTGGATACGGATTACCAAATCTCAAGTCTCTGCCTCCGGATCTGAAACATGGCGGACTACTTCACGGAAGGAGTAGCTGGGAGCACGACTTTCACGTCAAAAATGTAAGTTTACTGTCGTCTATTGTTGAGCGGTTTAAGGACAATATGAACACCAACCAACATATCCTGCTAGCTAACTACATGAATTGTCACGTACTTAAAACCAGGCTGTAGCGATCTCTAATTGAGCCGCGGCAGTGCTAACGGTAGTGTAGGAATTTTGTTCACAAGTTAGTCAATCAGAAGGACCTCACAGAGTCTATATTGCGTAATTCAGATTCTGCAGGAGGATCACGAAGACAGCGAAGTCGTTGGTTCTTTAGTTGCCATTGCTTCAGGCATTTATTTGCAGATGGACATCAGATGATACAGACGTCTGGAGAAACAGTCTCTTCTCTAGCTAAGAGCTGCCGTGTGCAACACAGTGCTCTATACCAGAGGCAAGAAGTTCTGGTGTCTACTCTATCTGCTCCAGAATATATACTGTTACAGAGGCAGGGCTATGTGTCATGCTTACGCGTGCAAATGTGTATTTTTGATATGGTAGTTCCCCGTCTGAGCTGGGATGGCTCCAGCTCCCCCGCGCTTTCCCGAACACAGGATAAGCGGTAGACAATGGATGGATGGGTAACTCCTCTTCTGTCCCATAAGACATTGGGGCCCCATCTGCTTGTTGGCTTCCTCCTCTGATCCTGTGAAGAAAACACTCCTGCGCTTCTTATGCTAACTGACTCCTTATTTGGTGAAACTCTAACACTCCTGTTTGTTATGTTCGTGTGCTACTGTCATGCATTGAGCGTCTTCCTTTATGGTCCATCTGGCTCAGACTGGGTTTCTCCCTACTTTATAATACTGAATACATGTTTGTGCAAGCTTCCGCTGTTTTTTGTTCCTCTAATGTGGTAAAGTAAGTTCATGGAGGGTGTGTAAATTCATGAAGAGTATATAGGTTCATGAAGGGTGTATATTCTGTTCGGCTGAGTTCATGCTCTACAAGGAGTGAATCATGCAACCTCCTTTACTAATTTTTACCTTCTATTTCTCTGCCGCTTTCTGAGGATGATAGGATAGGTTAATATCAAACACATTACATGATTATAAAACATACAATTTTCAGGTATCATCATACATTTTAAGCATCATTATATCTACAGTAGCTAACTCGGCTCCATTGACTTGCGTGTTAAGCAGCTAGCGGGCTAACGGTCGCTGGCTTTGTTTATGAATTTTGCGGTCCATGGTTTGATTTACAAGGTAATTAATCTGACGTACATTATACCATAACTGTTTAAACTAACATCAACCTGTTCGGAGTTTATTAGCGTTACGTCATTGGCAACACAGCAGACTGAAAATAGGCTACATGTGTACAGACCAGACTGCTACAGTGCTTTGGAAACCTAACATTACACTGTGTACATGTGTGTTGTGTATGAACTATGCAGTTCATTCAGAAGTGTCAGAATGCTACAGTAATGCTGGGAAAATCATGCTGTTGTCGTCATGCACACAATTTCTGTGACTATGGTGGAGTCCCAATGAAGACAAAGATATTACTTATACTCCTTCCCTTTCTTCTACTTTCAGAGCCCACTCAGCTATTAAGGACAGGGTCTGTATGAGTGCTGGAAATCCTTGGAAATGCTTCAGTTGCAGTGATAAGTTGTTGGATTTTGAATAAAGTGCTGGAAAGTGTTTGAAATTGTAGTTGCATTATTTTCATGTATTATAGCTTGATCAGTGACACAATTAGATACATTTTTTCCATCCTAATTTGTCTCCCTTTATGTAGAAGGCTCTCACTAAACATAATTGTGATAATTTAAAGCAAAATAGCATCTGATTTGGTTAAGTAAAATAATCAGTTTGTACACAAACATATAGCCAAACACTTTTGCTACACCTTAAATGTTCTTAAATTACTCCAATTTGTTTCAAGTAATGCAATGACAATTTAGATTAAGTGTAATGAACATCTTGAGTAACAATATCTAGGAGAAGCGGATCTGAGACATTGTCAATCCAAGTCAAATGCACCTCTGAGGTGGGATCCAAATGATCCTGAAACTTTGGTATCAAGCTGATCCAGATCTCTGCCTTACGTTTTGAAATACCAAAATCCAGCCCTTTATCTGGATTCAAGGGAGGATTGGATTACCAAAGCTGAATCCTGATCTTCAGGATCTGGATTCTCTGGATCTGTGTTGAAATACCCAGTTTTCAGATCAGATCACGATTTAATCCAATCCGACCAGGATAATCCAGTCAGATCACTTTTGAAATACTGGGCCCTGGAGACTTTGGATAGTCCTCCGACCAAACCGGAACTTAACCTTGCTCCAGTCTTGAAGCCTAATTGGCGGAGTTTCAGGAGCAGGTCCACACCTCAACAGCGCCATCTTCTGCAGTTCTATAAATAGCCACCTGACCCTTTCCTCCGCTTCGCTCTCGTATTCTGCGCTCGCTCTCGTATCCTACGCTCGCTCTCGTGTTCGTTCATTCTCATGTTCGGCCAGAGACGAGAGCATGCAACTTCGCCTTGAGCGCAACCAAACTTTTGCATGAGCAAACACCAGCTTTGGCTCACCTCGCAGCTTAACTCACCTCACCACGGATTTCGTCTCTCCATCCCCGTCTGCCGACGATCCTTTTCATCAAGATCAGGACCATAATCCACCAGAAGCCGACGTCACCTCCGTACCCGAGACCCCGACTTCAGTGGCTCAAACGACGTCCAGGACGCAAGCGACTTCGAAGAAAACCAACTCCGTCTCATCCACGGTCAGTGTTCCGCCTAGTTCATCCCTTCTCAACAGTCAAGACTACCATAGCTCGCCCGACGAATCCTCCGTGTCTCCCAGCTCACCTCCTTTAGGAGCTAGGAGAGGACGAGGAAACTCACGGACAGAACGTCGCCGGAGTTCGCCGACCCCTTCGCCTCCGAACATAACTCCAGCCTCCCGCCATCGTCCCGACAACACCAGTCATCACGCACACCCGTACAGGCCGTGACGTCGACGCTCTTGTTAAAGGGACAGTACTGGTAGAATTCGCTTTCACCGTGTTCACTTTAGACTCGTACTTTTTCACCGAACCCATATAAATCACTGGTCGTGCTCATTAGTAGTGTGACTTTTCAAACTGTTGCGTGGCACCGGCCCGCGAGCCATTTTGCAATAGTTTTGCATTCATTCCATTTAATCGCATATTATTTTGAACGTGTCTGCGTCATATTATACATCATTTGAAAGCTGCGAGTCTCGTGAATCAAACGAAACAAGCCGTTTTAGGCTCACGGAAACGCATCAAAAGCAAACACAGCGTGCGTGTAAGGAGCGCACAAAAAAAAACGCCTGAAGGACAACACTGAAACACGATTCATATTACATTTCCGTAAGTTTACGTCAGAGACAACTGACCAATAAGACTCGGTTACATGAAAGTTTAACTTCCGTACGGGGCAGTCCCAGCCCAAGAAGATAAAATGTATCCAGCACCCGGAAACGGGGTTCGTTCCGACCAAGATCTTGCGGGAGCCCTGCCATTCCGAGCCCAGGCCCGCCATACTTTACTGCGGCCTGAACAAATTCTACATTCATGAACTGAGGATTTCTTCGGTTTATCCTTGGGCTTCCAACAAAAGAACCGGGGGCTAATAGTACCATCAAACACAGCCCTAAGAAAACAAGAGCAATAGCAAAAGCAGAGACAGAGATCCTCTGCCAGATCAAACAACTCCGGAGTTTCCACCACCACTTCTTGTCATCTCTACACTCCAGAGGGAGCGCCCAGACGGATTCCAGGACCCTCCAACTTCCATCAGGATTGTCATCATCAGCAAAAGCAACCTACAACCCCAAGGGCAAACGCCACAGCGCCCACCGCCATTCAGTTCCAGCCGTCACCACTGCTTACCATTGCGGGGGCTCCTCGCCGCTTTTCCAACAACCACAGCAGCCCGTTTCAGCCAGGGCTCCTGGCACCGGGATGCCAGCGCCCCCCCGCCGTTTTTTTCCAACAATCCATAGCAACTCGTTTCAGCCGGGGCTCCTGGCACTGGGACGCCAGCCCTCCCCCGCCCCGCCGGCTTCCAACAACAACAGCAGCCCGTTCACCCGGGGCTCCTGGCACCGGGATGCCAGCGTCTCCCGCCGTTTCTCCAACAACCACAGCAACTCGTTTCAGCCGGGGCTCCTGGCACCGGGATGCCAGCGCCCCCGCCGTTTTTCCAACAACCACAGCAACTCGTTTCAGCTGGGGCTCCTGGCACCGGGACGCCAGCGAGCCCCAAAGCTGCAGCCTGCCTCTCACAGTTTAACGAGGCCACCTACTGGGGTGCTCTCAACAACAAGATTTACTGCCGCATCCCTGTCGCTCCCGTGCAGCCCTCACATTCTCCCTTCGCGGTGCCCCATCTCACCCAGCCTCTTCTTGCTAAGGAAGTTAAGGAAGGCTCCATGTCTTCCATCCTCCACTTCCTAACTCCGCATCAGCATCGGTATCGCATCAGTATCGCAACCAGGAAATACTCCGGCAAGAAACGCACCATTATCGATCTTTTAGCACCCCATGGCAGTACCATTCCCAGCACCAATAGCTTGATCCCGAGCGAAGAATTTTCCCCCACTACGCCACCATCAACCTTACCATCGCCTTAATAAACCCACTGGTACAGGGTTGTGGCTCTTAAAAAACCAACATCACTACACCACCATCAACCATGCCATCGCCCTTATTAAACTCGCCGGTAAAGGGTCACGGCTCTCAAAAAACCAACATCACCAGCGCCTTCAAAGTCCCCCTATCTACCCCGACTTCTGGCGTTCTTCGGTGTCTGCTGACGTGGTGCATATTACTTTGCCGTCAGGCTCACCTTCGGCTGCAAAGCAGCCCCAAACTCTTCGACCACTTGTCTAAAGACCTCTGTTGGATCCTGTCCAACAACCGGGATTCCATACGTCGTCCATCCTTCGGGCAATCTTACATCATCCCCCCCGTCATCACCACCCGCCTCTGGCCTGGCCACTCTGACTTCAGTCTTCTCCAACCTCGGAGTTACATCATCCGCAGAGAAAACAGAGGGCCCCTCCTCGCCAAACTCCGTCTGTGGCTCAACCTTCTCACTAATCGGAACGGAATCACTTTTTTCTACGACGACCAATGGACTCACTCACATGACATCCATCTGTACATGGACGCTTCTCCTTCAGTCGTTTTTGGGGGCTTCTACAACGGAAGATGGTTCGAAGCAGTACGGCCCCCAGAGCTTGCAAACGAATGCCAGGTCGCTTCCCTGTGCTCTTGAGATCTACCCTATACTAGTCGCCATCTTGCGGGGACACAATGGTCCCGCAAGTCCATCCACATATACTCAGATAACCTTGCAGTCGTAGACATAATTAACAAGGACGCTCCAACTCCCCATCCATCATGCAATTCACACGGAGCCTCATCCGGCACTCCGTTACACATCAATATGTTCTCCGCGCAGCTCACGTTCCCGGTCAAACAAACACTGCTGACTCTCTTTCCTGCTTCCCATTGCAGAAGTTCCGAAGCTTGGCACCTTACGCCAATACCTTCCCAAAGCCATTCCTCCACATCACCCTCAACTCCCTCGTCCTACTTGACAACTCGGAAAAGCTTCCACCTCTTCCACGACCAATACAACGCAACCTTTCCATAGTTCGATCTTATCACCTTGACTCTTTCATCACTTACGCCCATTCCATCAGGGCAATCCAAACACACACCTTAGCGGTACCAGCTTCTTCTCCAAGCTAATAACAGGCAGTTCGGGCCTGGCCACCAGCCATCCCCAGATAACTTCCCTCATTAAAGGACCCCCACGCCAAGAGCCAGCGACAAACCCTTGTCGTCTTCCTCTTACTGTCGACTTGCAGTCCACCTGCCTCCGCACGATCCGTTCCAGGTACGGCACTCCTCAAGTCGCCCAACCTCGGAAGCCATGTTCTTGCTCGCCTCGTTGGTTTCCTCAGATGCTCCGCATTCACCTCCTCAACCATTCGCTTTGACTCAAGCCGTCATGCTGGCATTTTCGACTCGTCTCGCTTTTCAGACGACATCATGGTGCTCCACTTACAGCTAACCAAAACCAATCAATTCCGTCCACCCACGCCCGTCTTCTTCTTCAAGGTCCAATCACCACCGAATCCCTTCGAAAACCTCGCAAACTCTCGCAATTCCGCAAATCCCACTTCGGCCTCTGGTAGTGGCATCCCAGAACACTTCATACATCCCGTGGGCCGCCGGTCCTCCCAAACATACGACCGCTATATCCGTTCAGATCTCAAGATCTCAAATCCGCTCAATCTCTTCTTAAGTAATTGGAGGTTTTTGGGGGTCCGTCGCTGCCCGGGAGCGGCGGCGGATGCTCTACAAGAATCCCCACAACGCACTCGAACACTCAAGAACCAAGATCTTCGACACTTAATTTTCTTTGTCAATAATAATAAATCCTTAAACGCATCTCGTTGACGGTGTGGTCCTTGCTAGTGAAAGGACCGGTTTGCAGGACAGACCAAATACAGTGTAAAGTTCAATTTACTTTGTTGGATTAAAATGATTAAAATCACCCTTTAACGAGTGTCCAGCAAAATCCCTGTGGAAATCCCCTTGGGAAATTAGGGTTACGGGGACACATATTGTCAGGGGTACAGTTTCCCTGACAACCACTGTGTTACATCAGCTTTTATTAACATAGAAACATACATCATCATTGTGTTGCTCTGTCACACACAGATCAGTTAAACAATAATAACTAAATAAAATAAATAAGACACCAAGTTAAAACCAGATTAAAACCACAACACACCACAGTGCACCGCACATCGGCTGCTGCCTGTCACAGTACCAACCATGCCGATGCATGCTAAACATCAAAATTGTCCATTCAATATTTCTGGTTTCCTTTATACAAGACACAGACTTTACAATAAACCTGTGAGGAGCCCTGTTATTTACTCTGCGTGAATGATAGCCTCAACCGCTGGAGTAATGGAAGATGGCTGCAGGAGTTGTGCTGAAATCCAATTTCAACCCTCTACTAATGTCTAGTACATAATGGGAAACTCCAACTGTATTCAGCCCATAATTCATTAACCCACGGTGAGTTAATACAATTTACAACACTATACTGCTAGGTCCAATAGTGTTGGCCAGTGAAAAATGAGGTAAGCAGTAATGGATTTTATATGCATATAACTGTTCTCTCATTAATATTAGACCCTGATCACACTATGCCACTATGATGATGAGATCACTGCTGTGGCAGAAGGTTTAATATCGAGGGAAGGGGCTGTACAGAGAGTGGGTTAAATAAAGGGAAGGGAATTACTAAATAGTTGTCATTGGATTCCACAAATAATCACTGTGGTGCAGTATGGCCATTGCATTTGAGTTTAATGGGGTTGTGTGCATTGGTCTTGATGAAGTTGCTTTTGCGGTCAGCTGGAAATGTAACCACAGTGAAGTGAAATCCCCTGCGTACCTCAGGAAATTTGAATTCTAGCCCTGAGGCAACATATTATTTTTTGATTATATTCAAATTTGTGTTGATATCATCTGTCTTTATAGAGTATAGAGAGAGAGAGAGATCCCTCTCAGTGTGTGTGTGTGTGTGTGTATGTGAGAGAGACAGAAACAGATATCCTTAGGGAGAGAGGAAGATGAGAAGAAATCTTCCCATGAGGTGGTATTTTAACAGCTGCTTTGGTACAGTCCAGTCTCATGGCAGTTCATGAATTGGTGATAATGCAATCTATTGGTTTTGTGTATAGGGACACAAATTGTGTTGAAATTAAACGATTTGCACTGCTGATGTCATATTAAATATTGGTGGTGGGGGAGGGGGTGTATGGGTCAAACAACACTGAACTTTCAACCATGAGACCGGTGTTGGACACTGCATGTCCTAAATAAACGTTTTTGTTCGTTTTGTTGTCTAAATCTAAAAGTACGTAGATATTTTCAGCCCAACCTTGATGCTTTTCCTAAACCTAACTATGTAGTTTTGCTGCCGAAATGTAACTTTCATGTTTTGAGTAAAGCTATGCCAACTGACAGAAAAAACGTGATGCAGGCATGAATGATTCTTCCAATGGAAATACATCCTTTTGAAAGTCTGATTAGAACGTAGATTTAAATTTTGTGTATATTTCATGAACTGCCGCGAGACCGCGTTTTTCTCTGAAGCAAAATGTAATGCTCCTTCAAAGAGGCATCAGGCTTCATCAGTTAAATATGGGGTATGTAATCCTGTTCAGAAGCACTTTTTGTTATACTCGGTGAAATGGCCCGTCTAATTTCAGAGGGATCAGTACATTATGTCATCAGGAAAAGGAACAGAATTAAACAGAGCTCTGTGGCCGCCGTGGGACTGAGAAAACAAACAACCAATCTGCGCCCCTCGCACCGAAGGGCGTGGATTGGTCGGAGTAAAAAAACAATCAGATGCCTTCATGTCTAATTCTGCCCTCCCCACCTAAGGGGGGGGGGGGGGGGGGGGGGGGGGGACAGGAGGAGGTAGCTTTCCAACATTACATACCCCAGCTTTAAAGGGCCAGATTATATTAGTTGTAGTCATAGAATAATGGTTTCTTGATTGTGCAATTATAAATCGTTGGTTGATATTGCTCAAGTTAAATAAAGTGTTATTTTCTTTAAAATGCTGCTGACTGTGGTTGTTGCTGTTATTGTGATAACAACTGGTAGAGAAAGAGAGAGTCAGAGCTCGGACTCTGTCCTTCACTGTTCATCCCATGAATGTGAAGTAGTTTATAAATGCTGACATTCTGATTGAACTATTTTCAGCTTTTAAATGTTGTATGTAGAAATGAAATTGCTGCGGTAAAGAGCCATTGGTTTTGGACTGGAGTCAGGTTAGAGGATAATGATGGGTTTAAATGACTAATGGATCTTACTCCATCCCCCCACATAAAATCTAAACGTGTTTCAGTGCCACTACCTCCGTCACAATGAAAATAAATGATTCAGCTGATGTGAGGTGAACTTTTTAGAAAGGTCAACACCATTGACCACCATTATATATATACTTTATATACATGATTGCACTTAAAAGAGAGTGATGTTTATTTTTATAAATACATGAGGATTTCTGTGAATGTGTGTGTGTGAGATGTTGCCTACTGATGTGTGGAAAGGAGAGATAAGTGAATTGATGTTTATATATAAACTCAGAAATGGACTTTGAAGCTGAAACATGATCTCACTGGGGAATGTTATTGTTTGTACGATGATTTTGGAAATTTGTAATAAAACAGACCGAGACTCGGGGAAGAAGATGACGGTTCGTGCTCTCATTCCGGTTCTGTGATTCTGTTTTCCAGGATTTCATCCAGGAGAGTGAGAGCAGTGGATCCCAACAAAAATCATGTGTTACTCCAGTTTATCATATTTGAAACCCGTAACACTAACACACTGCTAGTTCATTCATTCATTCATTCAACCTTTATTTCATACTCGGAAATACAATTGAGGGGAGTCCTCTTTTTCAATGTAGCCAAGATACATAGTAAACAAGACAAAAGGCCAGTGTAGGCCACTGTAACAAAATCATTGTAGGTGAATTAATAAATTGTCAATAAAACATACAGTAAAAGAATTAGTGAATACATAATTAAAATATATATTTAAAATATAACAATTTGTTCAATAAATATGGCAAATGAGGTAAAAGCGTAAATTAAGAGGGTCAATTAAAACAATTACAGACTGGGCTGGGAGATTTGAAATTAAAGCTTTAAACTGGCCATACGAAATGAGTGAACTCAGTTGTAGTTAGCACTACAGAGAAACAGGAGGGCCGTGTGCAAGGTAATAAATCTACAAGTTATAGAATGACTACATTCAAACATTCAGTTTTGCAGTGTAGTAATTACACCCTATTTTCAGGAGTTTAGGAACCCACTGACAGGAAAAGGGGTTAGAGGCTGGAGGTGTGACTGCTGCCAACAAATATTTGGCTCTGTTTGAAAAACTTGTTGTCAAATTTTAAATAAATATGAATTGTAAAATATGAGGCAGTTCATTTCTTGAAAGCAATAGTGTATTGTGTATATTTCAGAGGTGACAATTAACGAAGTACAAATACTTTGTTACTGTACTTAAGTAGATTTTTCAGGTATCTGTACTTGAGTATTTATTTTTCTGATGACTTTTTACTTTTACTCCCTACATTTATACACAAAAATATGTACTTTCTACCTTACATCGTAAAAACAGACTCGTTACTTTAAAAAAAAAACCTCCACAGATGGCGACAATACGTAATAGCATACGTAAAAGACGTGACGAACTTGAGAGGGAAAGAGGGAGAAGAAGAGGGGGGGGGGCAGGTTACCCCGGGGAGAAGTCAAATGAGTGAGGGGACGGTAGAGACGGTAGAGAACTTGCACTGTAGCAGCAACATGGAGGAAGGAAGCGAAGCGGGGTCCGGGAGTATTGTCGACGGCGACGTTTCAGAAGATTCAGAGAAGCAAGACATTCCCCGTCCATGGCCCTATTTCAAAGAGTTATTCGTTATTGTCGGCTCCAAAAAGGACTCATGGCGTATGTAGGGCTGTCTGTTGTGTGTGAAAGACTGACACGCACACGTGTTGCTTCAGAACATACACTGCCTTTCTTTACTTCAGTCTCATGTGTAGATCAACTGTTTTTACAATGCGCGCGCATTACACGTCACGTCGCATCCCATAATAATCACACAGTCTCTTAAAGGAACCGTAACCACTATTTAGCAACATACAGCAAACCCATGTATCACAGTGTGACCATGTTATTAGAACATAACACTGTCGCAGTTAGGGAATTTCCCCTGCGGTGATTCAGAGTGGCTCAACAGCGCGGTGTGCGGTGATACGCACCACCCCTTTTCATTAAACAAAAAAAAATATACAGTATATTCACATTTTTCTTTGTTAATTAAGCTACTAAATTACTAAACTCGTTACAATAGTACATAAAGTATAGAAATAGATATATACAAATAAAGCTTATTATTATTATATGATTATAAAAAAGACATGACAATTTTATAACACTCCAAAGGGCAGAGTCTTTTTAAACACGGGCTAAATGAGGCACTATAGGCTATACACGCTCAAAGAAATCTCTTTGAATATACAAAGAAATAACATGATTTATACCTGGGTCATGTCCTTGTTGCGCGCGAGAAAAACCAGCATATTCACTTTGAGGTTTAAGAGAGGATCGGAGTGGGGTTACAATATTTCCAGCGGCAGATGGTGCGCTCGTTGCGCAGATGCACATGTATTTGCGGGCGACTTTGGAGAGGAGAGGAAATCTACCGTGGTTGTTGCGCCACCATGCGAGCGGGTCTGCATTGGAGTCGATGGGGTCCTCCTGTCACTTCCAGTGCTGTACTTGGAAACTCGAATGAAGGCCTCGGCGACTCCAAGTTATCGGATGGCACCGGCTGCTGTGCGACGCGTGTGGGTCCTGCGGTTGGCGGCAGCCTCGCCTCTATAACGGGATGATCCGCGTTTTACTTGGAGCTTTTTGAGGCAGATTTTACAAACTGCCTCATCTATATTAGCTGGTTCTCCCTTTTTATTAGGCTGAAAGCCGAAATGCTCCCAAAGGGGAGAAGCAACATTTGGCTTCGGTATAAATCCAGCTGCCATCTCTCACTGCGTAGTGTGGTGAGGTGGGGTCACGTGCGGTGGTGGCGGTGGCCCAACATGGACCACGGCGGGCCTCTTAGTACCGCTGTGATTCATTTTTGCGGTTATTGCGACAGCCCTAGGCGTATGCGCTGTGTCCTGTGTCAACCGAAAAACCACGAGCTGCTGGCGTTCAAAAATTCCTTTTTACTTTTTACTTTGAAAGTACATTTCGGAGCCTGTACTTTCTTACTTTTACTTGAGTAAAGGAGTTGAATCAGTACTTCTACTTTTACCAGAGTATTTTTTTTATACATGTATCTGTACTTCTACTTAAGTACAGAATATGAGTACTTTTGCCACCTCTGGTATATTTCCAACAAATCAATTTGTCTTACAAGACATATGTCTTCTTAATTTCTTAACTTCTTAAAACATTGTTACAAGTCCACTTAACATAATAAGCCTTTTTTGAATTAATGAATGTGTGTACCTAACTGTAAAATGCAGGTCAGACTGAGTATCAACTTCTGGATGTTTGAGTAACAAGGAGACAAACGGCAGGTATGTACGTGGAATGTAGGCTAATTCATTTTTTATATAATTCAAATATATCAACCCCACCCCTGTATGTATCAGTTTATCAAATTTTTTTAATAACCTCAATTATGTTTTATGTGCAATTTTTTGAGAGGTGTTTGTCCATCCCATATGAATGAGAAGACAGTCTTGAGGATAGTCTAAATATTAGAAAAACCTCTCAGTATTACCCAGTAGCCTACAGTTTAATAGCACGACAACTAACCTCAACAAATATATCAACAAAATAATTTTATGACTTGAGACATTCATTTGTGAAGACAATGCCTTAATACAATGACAGAGTAAATTTTTTTGTACTAGAAATGCCGTTGCCAGGTGCACGGGTAAAGTTTACTCGTTGGCGGTTTTAGGTCTAACCGGATGATATATGGTATCTATTCATTTCGGTTCTTTGGTGTCCTTGTTAGTCTGTTTTGCGACAGGTATGGCGATCGCGGCAGGTGTGACACGCCCCTTTCCGGCACCTGTAGTGCCGCCGTGGCCTCGGCCGCTAATGCGGGGTGGTTTATATACCCCCCAGTTATTTAGTCTCTCTCTCTCTTCTGCCGAAGCAGGTGCTGCGTGTTAGCTGCTCCGCCGAGCCATCGTATCCCGGCGTCTGTGCAGGTATGCAGCGCAGTCTCATGACGTGACGAGGTAATAAGATGCTGCGCTGAAAATCCTTTGTTGTTGGTTGGCGCGGTGGGCCGAGATGGTGTGTGTGCGTGTGTGTCCCCCCCTGTCCGGTTAGCTGCCGCTGCTGCCGCCGTAGCTGCTACCGCCGTAGCGCTACCGCCGTAGCTGCTACCAGCTATTAGCACTGATGCGTGCTCGATGCAGGTAACCCGTGCTATGAGCTAAATGCTATTTTTCTCTGCTAGTGTGTTTAGGTGTTGTCATTAATGATTGCTTTTGTTTTTGAAGCTTGTCTGGCATTGGGCTGCTGTGTGCCCTGCCTTGCCTCCAAACTCTTGCCTCTAATGCCTAGCCTCTCTTTTTACTAGCCTTGCTCTGTGTATTTAGCCTCTGTTTTATTAGCCTTGCTCTGTGTAGTTAGCCTCTGTTTTCTTAGCCTCGCTTTGTTTAATTAGCGTTGCTCTGTTTAGTTGTAACTAGTCGCGTAACTTGCGTAAGTATAACCAGTCGCGTTGCTCTGCGTACTTGGCTGTAACCAGTCACGTTGTTCTGCGTACTTAGCGTAACCAGTCGCGCTGCTCTTGTCGCATAGACAAGCCTTGAAGCTACTGGAGTTCAATCTTGTCCGCTCAGATCAGACCGTGAGTTGTCAGTGGGGGGTAGAGGGAAAATATTGCAGCAGTGACAGTGAAGGACCTGCTAAATTTATATATGTTGCATGGTTTATCTTGGTTTCCTTATTTGAGTTTCCAGTTGATTTGTTTCTTTGTTTTTTTTAGTTTATTTAAGAGCAGTGACCGCTGCTGGAGCTAGCTGTTTATCGGCCCCCTTTCTTTTAGATGGACCGCTACGGATGGGTGTAAGTGGAACATCATATTTTGTCTGACATTAAAGAAAAGAACTATATAAATGTTTTAGAGCTAACTTAATAAAAATTGTTTACTGCGAGAAATAAAGATTGTTAACTTATACATCATACGTGCCTGTATTCATTTGTGTGCGGACCTGTGTATGGGATGTTTTCGGGAAACCCCCTCTGAGATATTTAAGTTAAAGGAGTATACTCTTTAGGTGAAAGTCCTAAGGTGGCGTTGTCGGTGTTATATAGATTCTCTAGATCTGCTGCTCACAGTTAGACGGGGCCAAGTGCACGCCCCGGCGGCGACGGGCCACATTCTTGGCGTTGTCGGCAGGATCAGGCCACATAGGCATTCAGCGCCCCCCGGCGGTTCTAGTGTTAAACAAAGACAAAATGAAATCATTGTTTTTGGAGCCAAGGAAGGTCAAAAGTTTCAAGCGGTAATGCTAAAAACCACAAACAAAGCCAGAAACTTAGATGTAGTCATGGACTCAGACCTGAACTTCAACAGCCACATTAAATCAGTTACTAACTCAGCCTACTATCACCTAAAGAATATATCAAGGATAAAAGGACTTATGTCTCAGCAGGATTTGGAAAAACTTGTCCATGCTTTTATCTTCAGCAGGCTCGACTACTGTAACAGTGTCTTTACAGGTCTCCCTAAAAAGTCCATCAGACAGCTGCAGTTAATTCAGAACGCTGCTGCTCGAGTCCTCACTCAGACCAAAAAAGTGGATCACATTACTCTGGTTCTCAGATCCACTGGCTTCCTGTCTGTCAAAGGATTGACTTTAAAATACTACTGTTGGTTTACAAAGACTGAATCGTTTACGACCAAAATACATTTCTGATCTTCTGCTTAGCTATGAACCGTCCAGACCTCTCAGATCATCTGGGACAGGTCTGCTCTGTGTCCCCAGAGTCAGAACCAAACATGGAGAGGCAGCCTTCAGTTTTTACACACCAAATATCTGGAACCAACTTCGATAAAGCTGCAGGTCTGCTGCAAATCTCAGCTCTTTTAAATCAAGACTGAATACTTTTCTGTTTGCTGCTGCATTTCAGGAAACAATACTATCTATGAACTTCTTATACTGCACTGTAATTTATTTTATTTAAGGTTTATTTGACTAGGAACAGATACAAAAACAGATTATCTTGAACAGTCACCTGATGTATGCATCATAGTATTTTAGCCAAAGCTAATTCATGACACTTGCGCCATTTTTGTTTTTATTTATTTATTGTTTTTTAATTTAAAATTGTATTTTATTGGCTTGTTTTAATGCGTTTTCTCCAATGCTTTTAATGTTTTATGTATAGCACAGAATTGTCCTGTTGTTCAAAGGTGCAAATAAAATTGCCTTGCCTTGCCTTGATTGAGTGAATACACGAGACTCACCGATCCAGGTAAAGGTATAAACTCAGACAGGACGGCGTTTAGTTTCCCGGTGTGTCTGGGACTTCCACAACATGTACAAAGCAGTAATAGTGTATTACGGCCATGAATGATGACACATTATCTGTGTAAATGCAGCGGGTGCCGGTCGGATTTCTCTCTCGGCCATCTTGTACCCATGTATCTTTGTTATGTGCAACACCACAGACTGTCTGGGCGCTTCAATGAACATTTAGAAAATCAATTTTTGACATTTGTGAATCATTTCAGAATCGTCCATGTCCACATCGTAATGCATCTAAGAATCTTTTTTTTTTTTTTTTTGTAACGGGAGCATTAGATCACTGCTGTAATTGTGGCCTAAGCTTAGATAGATTACATTGTTTCTGCAGGTTCTGTACTGAAGACGATGGTAAGCTAAAAATTGAGATTTGAGACCCGTTTTCATGCAATTTTGGGCCAACCAATTTTTTTTTACTTGCAGTATAAATGTGTGTTTTTTGTGTTATAAAAACGCTGTATTTGAATATTTCTGCATAAGGAAGTCCCTCCCTGTCTTGGAATTACATGAATTGGGTCTGACTGGAGGGCTGAGACTCTTGTAGACACAATAAACATTTTTTTTTACTCTTTATTTTTCAATCAAGTTACAAATATACGAATAGAAGAACAAAAAATAAAAATGAAAATAAACAAAGCAAAACACAAACAAAAAGGTTTGACCCTAATCCTCACTGAAAACCTTCAATACACTGTGTTACTCCTTTTTTTCTTTCTTAGTCCATTTAAAAACCTGCCCCATCCTTTTTCTTATATGCAGTCCATTTTTCCCTGTACACAGAACTCTGCTTTAGTCCTCAGGCAGTAGGTCATCTTTTCCATGGAGTATATATCCTTTACAATGTCTGTCCACTGACCTGGTCCTGGGTCAGTTTTCAAACAGTTCCTCGTAATGGCCTTTTCAACTGCAATTATCAATATTTTAAAAAGATAAGTGTCCTCTTTTCCAATCATACCATTCGGGGTCAATCCCAGGTACATAATCCAGTGGTCACTGGGGATTTAACACCTTAATATCTCCTCCATAATCTGAATGACACTGATCCAAAATGGCTGTACTTTTACTCATGACCAGAAAATATGTGAGTAATTGCTGTTTAACTGACCACATTGTCTCCAACAGTGCTGGGGTGTATTCCAGAAAGCAGACTCAGGCGCTGGCAGGTTTTCTTTAACATACCCTGAGTTTCTCCTACATTCTCCGCCTTTTGTGTGCTGTCCTTTCCTCGTCAACCTAATCGATATGGAAATTAAAGTGATTCTAGCTGCTTTGCGTTGGGAGAGAATTTTGATTACCGTTTTTCCTACCAATCACATATCTAAACAATTTTCTCCATCATTTTCAACATTTCATATCACGGACATAATCCGCGACCAGATTCTTTGCAGAGCTCTTTAGATATTTTGGGAACAGGAGATTTCTGAAATGTTTAAGGACATTTCTGTGTTGAAATAGCGCTTATATTTACTGTTTAATATGTGAAATATGATTAAAACCATATGCGTTAGTATACGTATTTTTCGCAATATTCTTATGCTTAATTATCAGGTGCAGCCACTTTCTTTTTGTAGTCGCTCTATGAACCTGAAAATAAAGAGTTATCACCTTTAGATCAATCAACTGTTTAATTCAGTTATACACATTAAGTTGGGCCGTAAATGTCCGCAAAGCCAACTATCTCTACTGTGCTGCAGTTACGTTGCTCCGCTTTCTCAGGATGAGCTCGTTTTCTACATAAACACAAAGTAATATCTAATAATGCTCTCACAGTTGCCATGGTGAATCGTAGTATCAGAACTCCATTGATGATGGCTTTGTAGAGTTGGCAGGCATGTAACTCAGAGTTTACATACTCAGAGTTGATTGAACTAATTCAGAACCGCTTTTCTGGAACTGGGCTGCACGGTGATGTAGTGGGTAGCACTGTCGCCTCACAGCGAGAGGGTCCCGGGTTCGTTCCCAGGTCCGATTCCCGGGTCGGTCCTTCTATGTGGAGTTTGCATGTTCTCCCGTGTAAGCGTGGGTTCTCTCCGGGTTCTCCGGCTTCCTCCCACAGTCCCAAAGACATGCAGGATGGGGATAGGTTCATTGATGACTCTAAATTGCCCGTAGGTGTGAATGTGAGCGTGAATGGTTGTCTGTCTCTACATGTTGGCCCTGTGATAGACTGGCGTCCTGTCCAGGGTGTACCCTGCCTTCGCCCAATGACAGCTGGGATCGGCTCCAGCCCCCCGCGACCCTGAATACAGGATAAGTGGTAGACGATGGATGTTCTGGAACCGAAAACTCAGAGCTGCCCATCTCAGAGTTGGTCGACTCAGAGTTCAGGGTTACGTTCAGAGTTGTTTGAGCCTGCTTTCTGAAACGGGCCCCTACTGTTTATTTAATTGTTTATTTTTAATGTGTAGAGTGATGAAAAAATTATTACATTTTTCCAACCGAATTCCCTCCATCTTTTTGAGTTTGTCAAAGTGTGGTGGTTTTGTTTTACATATAGGGGATTTCTCCCATTTCTTAATTGTAAACTTCTGTACAGTTTAGATACCATTTTTGAGGGTGTTTGTTTATATGCACCTGTCAGCACTTCAATTACATCATTACCATCTATTGAGATTCCTTTTTTAATTTTTTTAAGGGGCTTGATTGGGAGGAACGGCCTCCCCAATCTGAACCCGAGTGGTGTTCTGTTGTTGGACTTCTGCTAGTCACGGTTTGTCCATAACGAACACCATGTTCAAGCATAAGGGTGTCCATCAGTTCACGTGGCACCAGGACGCCCTAAGCCGGAGGTCAATGATCGACTTTTTGGTCGTGTCATCTGCATGCATGAAAATCACTCACCTTTCGGCGAAATTCGCCGTTTTGAAGCCAAAACAGGTGACCTACGTGAATCGTGTAGATTCAATGAGAAATATTTTTTTGGGGTGGTGAGCGGGTGAGCGCGCGCGCGTGCACGCAAGCAGCAGTTCGCTTCGCTCGTGCCGCCTGACCTGAGCGTGCCCGTTGAGGAGTCGGAGTGCAGACCGCCAGAAGCTAGAAGAATTTGGTGAGTGATAGTTTCAATCATTTTTATATTTTCTCGTAGCCTATATCTAAGTTAGCCAGGAGCTCTGTTGGCATAGGCTTAGTTATCGTTAACTGCAGCTTGACGAATGGAGTCATTGAACACAGTGAGCAAACACAACGTTAGCTGCTAGCCAGCTAAAGCTCCCGGTGGAAAATGATTAGCTAACGCTACTTTTTACTAGATACTGGCTGTGTTCGAAATCATTCACTCATTCACTCACTCCCTATCCCCTACATCGTGTATATGATATAGTGCACTACATCATGTACACGATGTAGGGTACGACGGGAGGAGAATTCGGACACTACACGGGTCATTTTCTGAACGTGGTTACGTCAGCAGATGCGCCAGATACTCATGTGACGTGAGTGGGTGCGCCGAGCATCATGTAAACATACCTGACGGTATAAAGATGTGATTCTTCATGGCGGTTGTGTTTCTTGGTCAATAAACTGTTGAAATATCAATGGTGTGTGAGTTTGGTTTTGTCAGCTACTGTTTTGTGTCCTCGTCATGAGCTGTAAATGCTCAGGGTTGCGCACAAGCTGTAAGATACGTAGCGCGTGCGAACTAACGCTAGTGGTCAGTAGCTATTTAGCTCGTAGCTATCGGCTACTTGTGTATCGGCTACTTTCTTAAAAAAGTTGTTTATTCTATGAAAAAATGGTACCCGTTGTTGTTTTGATGCTGCTCGCCCAACTCCTGGTTCTCAGGCACCGACGGAGGCGAAGGGAACGGCGTCTTAGGCGTTTACGGCGCTATTTATTGATTCGCCGACGTCAACAGGTAAATACCAAAATAAATCTTAGCTAACATGCTAACTGATATGGGGAAACCCTATGATTGAACCCATGATTTAGTGAATGACTACCAAATGAAATTAAAATGTCTTTGATATTCATTTAAAAACTCTACTTACCTTAACTCAATTATAGTAATATAACTTTATATTGCCATTATAATTAACACATAAAAAACTAAGCTTTTCATTGTTTTGCTGAGGACCCCAACGTGAAAGACAATCATGGCAAAAATGTCTTTTCTTTAATTTTTAATTTAATTTCTTTAAACTTACATTAAACTTTTACACATTAACTTAATTTCAATGACTTACTGCGCAACCAGTTATTACATAACTCACCAAGGTTATCATTTTTTGATAAATCAGTTCAAGTAATTGCAGCAACAACAACATAAAATAATGAAATAGGTAATCATCTGGTTAATTAACTGGAAATACCTGTGGCAGTCCTTATTTCTATACCATTAAACACTAAAAATGATAAATTTAATGTTTCAATCAGGAATGACAAATATGAACTCTACAAAAATGTATTTATTAAAGAATATGCCAAAGGGTTAGAATCAGGAAAAACGGGAATCAGGTGAACAGTCTTCCCCGCCCAAGGGAATCCTTGAAGGAGCTGGAGATGTCAGTAACTGTAAAACAAAATACAAAAAACCACTGTGAGAATAACAATAATAATAACTTATTTATATAGCGCCTTTCAAAATACCCAAGGCGCTTTACATGAGCGGGGGTTCAGGGGTTAGAGAAAACAGATTAAGGGAGAGAGGGGAGGAAACACTTAACAGACGAAAGAAGAACAGAAACAGAATATCATATGTGTGTACTTATGGTTTATACTAAGTGGATATCACTAATAAATCAAGTGTAAGGAAAACTTTGATATGGCAGAGAAAAATCTCACATTAGTTGAATAAGATTCAGTTACAATTTTCACAAATTGTGCAATAAAGCTTGAGGATGAAGAAGTATCAAAACCAAATGTATAAATTGAATAGTGGGGTCATGATTAAAGAAGACCCTTTAACCTTCCAACACACTACAGTTCGTGATATGTGATCTGTGAAGATTACATATTAAATATTAAAATAATGTTTGTTTTAGCTGGAACCCCAGACCTACTGCCACCTTAACGTCACCATGCCAGTCCTTCGGCTTTACCTGGACGAAGAGGCAGACCTGAAGCCTGACTACCGACTCACCAGGGCTTCGCTCGATAACCTGGTGGCAGTCACCAGTAGCCAGCAGGACCATGGATGGGGCCACTACCTTGAGGTGCTGGTGTTTGTGTTTTGGCTTGCGAGTGCCACCTCATATCGTGTCGTGTCAAGGAGTTTTGACATCCCTCGCACAACCGTCCACGATATGGTCCACAAGATGTCCAGGAAGCTGCTGAAAACGTTGAACAAGATTATCCATCTCCCATCTGCTGCTGAGCTGGAGGATATAGGCAATGGATTTGCCCACCTTGCAGGTTCCCCTGCATTCTCCAGGGCAGCAGGCAGCATTGATGGGTGCCAAATTCGCGTGAAACCCCCGTCTGTTGATGCCCAGTGCTACGTTAATAGGAAGCTGTTCCCCTCCATCCAGCTACAAGCAGTCTGTGACCACAAAGGCAAGTACCTGGCAGTGATGTTGATAGGTTTTCAATGTAGTGAGTCCCGGGGACCCACAGGTGGCGAGTTGGGTGGGTCCCTGAGAAATTCAATGGGTCCCGACTCCCCAGTTTAAAAAATGTGTTTCTTTTTTATTATTATTCTATTTCTTAAATTAAATTAATAGTGTTAAACTCCTTGATGGTGGTATGATATGGTTATAATAAACGGATATATTAATGTATGTTCAAAATGTATCTGAAATTAAACAAATAAAATTCAAAATCTGAAAAGTTTATTGCAGAACTGTCACAGTGGCATGACATATTACATTCAAATCAAACAGGATTTTTGTAGCAACATAAATAGCACCAAAATAAATTACTAGAATTCAAATCAAAACAAAATGGTGTCTCTATGGTCTGTAATACCAAAATAACATTTCAATAAAAGTGCTGATTTTAACAAATGGTTTCAATAAATGAATTGTCACCAAAATCTTATCTGAACATCAACTAAATCAAATGAACTGAGTCACTGTGAAACAGAGTCTAGACTCTAGAGCATATGTCATGATTACTTGTACTTCATAGTGAACAGCCTTCTCTGCTTGACCTCTTTCCATTTGGCCAGTCCCTCTTCAAAAGGGAATTCTGACCTTTTGGGCCCCAGGCTGACCTTGAGAAGTTGCTCTTGATGTTCTGATGACAGCCTGTTCCTGTGAGGGGTGAGGATGATGTTCTGAGCAGAGAATCCTCGTTCGCAGCCAGCTGTATGCACAGCCAGGGTGGTGGCAAGTTGAGCAAGGATGGTGAGGTTGGGGAAATCTGGCAGGTGATACTTTGTCACCAATGCCCAAAGCTTCCACATGCTCTCTCTGGGGTAGTGCTGTGCTTTGACAACTTTCTTCACCAGGGCCCACTCCTCTCGAGTTTGTTCAGCGTTGATGAGGGGCTGGGTAGTCATCTGGTGGTCTTCAGTGCCCTCTTTCCATTTGTGGGTTTGCTCATGCCCATAGTGGGCAATAAGCAGTGTTGGGGCAACAGCAGTTCTAACTCCTCCTCTCCATAGGCCTTCAACTCTTCTTCACTCATGAAGCAGATGGGACGGAGACTCATCACACCAAACGCACACAACAGCGAGGTGTTTGGAAACCTGGTGTGCATGTTGCTTATTAAGCTGTCAATAAAGCTGATGCACAACTGAGCCTGATTAAATGTGGATTTTGTGATTTGATGCTCACCCCTGTACATGTTGCCCTGGATGTCGCTGGCTAATGCTGTGAGGTTGGGAGAGGTCATTTCTTTGATCTTTTCCAGATCCTTGATGGCAAAGTCCAGCTTCACTTTTACCAATGCAACATCGACGTTTTCTGTTTGCAGGAACTGGGATAAGATTGTAACAGGGGCCATGGCATCCATCATCAGAGCAGTGATGCTGATGATCTTCACTGTGCCAATCTTTTTCTTTAGGCCGTTTGCCTTTGGGTCTTTGCTGATATCCTGGGTCACTTCAGTGAAGTATGTCAGCAGGCTGTCAATTGTCCTGTGCACAGTTTGAAGAGCACTGTAGTAAGATAGCCACCGAATGGAATGCAGCTCCTTGTAGGTGAGCACTGGGTCTTCCAGCAGTTTTTGTATTTCTCTTATTTTGGCTGCTCGTTTGGGACTAGCACGGAAGTAATAGAACAGATCAGTTAGTATCTGCTGATGCTCTTTGAGTTCAGGTATTGCCTCTGCTGCTTGAGATGTGCACAAGGCCAGGGAGTGGGCAACACAGTGCACATTCACCATATGGGGGTTGGACCGAAGCAGTATGCCTGTGCAGCCTTTGTTTCTTCCCGTCATGACTGCAGCTCCATCTGATCCCATGCTCATCACTTTGGTTAATGGGACATCCAGCTCTGACATCACTTCCTGGATGTATTTTGCAATGCCTGCACCTGTTGTATTCAGACACTCTTTATTTGCAACAAAATGAGTGCTTGGTTGAAATGATTCAGTATCAGTGATTTGGACATATACAACAAGGCGTTTATGGTTGGTGATGTCTGTAGACTCATCTGTGAGCACAGTCACAAATGGAGATTCATTCACTTTCTTTTTTAGAGCTGCATGCACAGTGTCTGCTATACTGGACAGCAATTCTGTGGCTGTGTATCGTGAACTGTAAGAAACAGCTTTTTGCTGCAGAAGTTTGAGATCTGGGACACCAACCTCTGCCATAAGGTTGTTTAATGACTCAAACTTGGACAGGGGGACACCCTCCTGGGCCATCCAGTGAGTGGTTTTTAACAGCACCAGTGCTGCTTTGTCCTGCTGACTGTCCACCTTCACCTGACTTCGTTCCAAGTCTTTTTGTAGATCAGGAATACTGAGGCAGGACTGATGTTCTTTGCTTAAAGCATGGCGAGTGATGGTGGAGTGCTGGTAATTGGTGCATTTGTTTGATTTGTGCATAGATGTGCCTGTTTTGTTATAATTAGTGCAAATGTCACAATACATGAAATTTTCATCTGAAAAGCGCAGCCATTTGTATGTGGTGAGCCACTGCTTCAGAAAAGTTCGCTTTTTTAGGGAGGAACATGTAGAAGGTTGCGGCACTTCTTCTGCAGTGGGCTCATCAGGCTCAGTAGAGGGGGAGGCAGAAGTAGGTACAGGCAATTTTGAGGTACTCTCTCTAGGCTGATCAGAGTCAGGGAGGAGTGCAGAGGTAGTGGGGACAGAAAATGCAGCTGCAATAGTTTTCTGACCTGCAATAGGTTTCATCTTTTTCTTTGGTGGCATTTTTGCGTTCTCTCTTCTCTGCCTGTTTCTCGAGAAAAACGGGATCTCGTTGGAAGCGCGATGTATGCGCAGGCGCCGTTTGGGCATAACAATATGGCGGCTGCCGTTCAATGTAGTTTTCATCACCACCACCGGATTTTATTTCCTTACAGCACGTCCCCTAAACGTTACAACATAGTCGACACGAATGAGCACAGCATCGAGCAGTGGAAACGTGGGTTTATTTACTATGAAGTTCGTATTTTTAATTGTTGAAATGAAATCAGCGGTGACGAGCTAGTTGTTTTGGTAGCGACTAAATTAGCATGTCGCGATACTTTGTACAGGGGATCACGTCTGCGCCGAGTAGATGCGCAGAGGGTTGAAACAGCACTTGTCCGGTCTGCTCACAAGAAGGTTTCTTTGGCCAGTTACTGTGATTAAACACGAGTTGTTTAATGTTCACAATGTATCGTTTTTCATGGGGAAAATGAGATGCGTCCCCGGGACGCATGGATAGTGAGTTTAGTGCGTCCTTTCAGATTTTAATGCGTCAGGGACGCAGGACGCGTACCTAGCAACATCACTGACCTGGACATTTTCACAGGCTACCCAGGCTCTGTCCACGATTCAAGGGTCCTGAAAAACAGCCTGATATACACAACCCAGCGATATCCACCCCAAGGTTTTTATATCCTTGGGGATGGTGGGTATCCCTGCTTGTCTGCCCCCATTGCCCTCATCACGCCTTACAAGGAGCCAGTCCACCTTGCCACAGCTAGGCGCTTTAACCACCACCACGCCAAGGCGAGATCAGTGATTGAGAGGTCCTTTGGGAGCATGAAGACCCGATGGAGGGCAATATTTTTTAAGGCGCTGGAGGTGAAGCCAACGTTTGCACCCGACGTCATAGCCTGTTGGGCCATCCTCCACAATATTTGTCTCTCCAATGGTGACATTGTGGAGCCAGCGGAGGAAGTCATCAGGCCAGATGGAGACGGTGGAGATCCACATCACCAGGATCAGCGCAGTGGGGAGCGCATTCGGGAGCTTTTGACCGCAGCCATCTCTGCTCCCGATTGTCAAGTTGCGGCTCTGGAGGACCACAACTATATGCAAATATGAAAGCATAAGATTAGATGCAGTGGGTTAGGGTTTATTTATTCATTTATTTATTTATATATATATATATATATATATATATATATATATATATATATATATATATATAAATAATGGTATATATATAGTTGACATAATTGTTGAAAATTGTTCAATGAATCATATTGTTATTATAAATGATTAAGTTTGTAAATTTATTTATTTATTCATAATATATATATATAGTTAACATAATTGTTGTGGGGGAGTATGTGAAGTTGTTTAATTTATCATATTGTTGTTATTATAATGATTAAGTTTGTATATTTGTTATTTATTTATTCATTCATTCATTGTAATATATAGAGTTGACATAATTGTTGGGGGAGTTTGTAAAGTCGTTTAATTAATCATATTATTGTTATTGTTATACTGATTTGTATATTTATTCACTTGATTTTTCATTTAATGTATTATAACGTCAAATTGTTGTTTTTTGTTAGTCACCTTGACACTTTTGTCTTTGAAATATACAAAGAAACACCTCACCTACTCTGGAAACACATTTATTTAACAATTCACATTCTTTCAACTATTCTTTCAAGTAGAGACAGCAGCCTCCTCCCTCTCTTCTTCTCTCCTGGCCCTCTCCTCCGCCCTGGCACTCTCTGCCTCAAGGAATTCGAGGACAGGGTCTGCCCTCTGCCTCTTTTTTGTCTGTGCTGGCCCTGCCTCTGCTGGCCCTGCCTCTGCTGGCCCTGCCTCTTCTGGGCTGCTGTCAGCTGGGGATGGGGGTGCTCTTTGGGGGTCAGGAGAGGACACTGCAGCAGCCCTGGAACTTTCCCCCCAGGCCGAGGCAACAAGGACAGGAGGCCGGATGGATGGCCTCCCGCCAAGTGCCTCGTCCATCAGGGGGTACCACTTCCAGGACGATGCAGTGTCCTCCCCTGACTCAGTCCCCTGGCCTGTTGGTGGCTTCTTGAGTTCCTTTGAATTATAGGTGTTCATTTAGTAAGCCAAATATATTGTCACCACAGGATGTTTCTCACAAAGAGCCAAGACAAATCATACCTTGTAGGTTTTTTTTAAGTTTTCCCACTTCTTCCCCGCCCTAGCTGGGGATAAGACCCCCTCCAGGCCCATTTCCTTCAAGACAACCCTACAGAATAAAGCAAAGTATGACTTATATCAGTACTAATCAAATACACTGTTAAATATGCACAATAATATTGTGCAATGTGATATTATATATCATTATACAATACGTGTAGCCTCGTAATTGTTATTTTGCCTAGGCTTGTCAGATTTACAGATTATATAGCACAGATTGTAATCAGAGGTAATCAGAGTTTAAGACTATAATAAGTTCACAAAATTGTGAAATTCAGTAAGGAACAAAATGATGCTATCACTCAAATTTGTTTGCTTACTCCCATCCATGCAGAGCCGCATTTCGTCGGCCTGAGAACAGCTCGTTGTGCTTCATTCGCATTTTAATTAGTGTTTCCACATCCTCATCAGTACCTTGAAACAAGAAACAGAAAAGCATATATTTTTCTAACACACCGCCAATTGGGAAAAGAGAACAAACGTTATGATCAGATGTGAGCGGCTGTCTGCTACTAGCGTTAGCTTTAGCGTTAGCTTAGTGTTAACGTTAGCTAGCAGATACAAACAACAAACAGGATGCTTCTCCACCAAGAAATCGGCTCGTTTTAAAACTACTGGCATAAAAACTACGCCACTAAAGTATTACACGCATGAAATGTGTACATTCTAACGTTACTTACATTTGTAGACAAAAGCGGCGTTTGGTGCGGCGTTTGGTGCGGCGGCCATTTCGTCTCCTTCTTCTCCTCTGACAAACCACGGCAGCATTGCATTGTGGGATACGGGAGCACAATGTAGTGTACATCGCTTGTTCACTCAATTTTGCGGTGCATTGTGGGTATTTTGTCGTCCACTACATAGTGGATGAAATCAGCCACGGAGAATTCGAACAACACTACAAAATGGCGAACACACTATATAGTGCACTACATGCGTGATAGGGGGCGATTTCGAACACAGCTACTGTTACTGAAGTTAGCTTCGAGCTTGTATAGCTAACGGTAAATCACAGAAAAGAAACACTGGTTAACTAACGTCACTGACGTGTAACGTTGTTACAGCAGGAACTGGTACTCTCTCTCATTGTCTCTTGCTGTTTTGTTTTTTCTTCACATTTTGAAGGTTTCCCAGTGATACAGGCTTGAGGAGGCAATGGGAAGTTGCTATTAAACGGGAGGATTTTGTTGCGACCGAGTCGTCAAAGCTCTGTAGTGAGCACTTCAAGCCTGATGATTTTGACAGGACGGGTCAGATTGTCAGGCTTAGAGATGGTGCGACCCCGTCTGTCTTCAACTTCCCATCTCATCTTCTCAGAGTAGGTGTATGTTTACTCTACATGCTAACAGAGATGTCTATAAATCATATGTAAAACAAAAGTTAATATCACACTTTGCTAAACACGTTGTTTTTTACCGTTAGTTCTTTCTGCACGTTTAGGAATTAGTGATGTATTGTGTATTACAATACACTGTGGGATACTAAAGTGTTTTTGATTAAGTTGTTTTTAAGTATTACGTTTCTTATATTTTAGCATGTAGTGACAAGGAACACACAAACATCAAGGAAAGCTGAAGAGAGCCTACCAGTGGACCTTTCTCAGCATTTCCCTGAAAGTGAACCTCAGCCCAATGATGTGAGTATTTGTGGGCTATTTGATATGTTTCATACAGCTGTGAGCATCATGGCTCTGGTCATATCAAAATCTCTCCCTTGCTTTCTGCAACTCTTCTCAGACATACTCGCATACCACACTTTTTATATGTTATAAATAAATAAATACACAGATGAACACATACGCACCCCCTTTCACTGACACTCTCTCACACACACGCACCCTTTCTCTGTTTCTCATACTCATGGTGCTGGCAGTGATATTACGGGTATGAAATTAAGAATGTTTGCCTGCACATATGCAGTGCTATGCACCAAACACCTGTGAGTGGTATGATAAACATCACTGAAAATATTTTCATCCTTCTTTCTACTAGGACCACTCTTATGCATTGCCCACCTCTCCTACTCGTCTTAAGGCCAAACTCAGTGAAGCTTTGGCAAGAGTGGAGAGTCTAGAGCGGGAGAAGCAAAATGCAAAGGCCCGAGAACGGAGAGCAAAAAAAACTGTAAAGAGTCTTCTGGAAGATCTGAAGTAAGAGAACCTTATCAATGAGGATTTGAAAGAAAGGCTGGACTTCCACTCAGGTAAAATAAATTGATAATACAACCTTGAATGTTATGTTGTTTACACTCAGACTTTATAAATGTATTATTTCATGGAAACTTACTAACTAGTTTGTATTAACTGAATTTCAGATCTTCAGATAGACCTCTTTTCAAAGCAGGGCCACGAATACACGAAGGACCAGAGAGAGTTTGCCCTGACACTGCACCTCCATGGTCCAAAAGCATACAGCTACCTGAGGGATTCTCTGCATCTTCCCCTGCCACATCCACATACATTGCAACGGTGTAGTACATGTTTTTTTGATTACACATTTTAAACATACTGGTTAAAATACTTAAAACACTTCAGCCCTACATAATATACAACAAACAGGGAACTGATGTAGAAGTTTTGAGCGTGTATGTGCTATTTTCACTATTTTTGGAAAGTCTTGGAAAAAAGAACAATCTTAGGAAAAAAATGAAAAAGTGCCCAAAATAGGGATCCAGTGGTTAAAGCACTCAAATAGCTTTTTCTTTTCTTTTTGTAAAGGTGGATGCAATCAGTTGATGCCAAGCCTGGGCTCAACACAATGATGATGGACATGTTGCAGAGAAGACGTGAAGAAGACCCTGCTAAATATGGCTCAGTGGCCCTCATGTTGGATGCCATGGCCATCAAAAAACATGTCCAGTACAATCCCTTTACCCAGAAAATGTCTGGATATGTGGATATGGGGAATGGCATGGATGAGACTGATGTAGTCACGGAGGTGCTTGTTTTTATGGTGGTAGGCATACAGGGTCATTGGAAAGCGCCAGTTGCCTACTACCTCACAAAGACTCTGTCATCAGACACACAGAAGGTCCTGGTTGTCCATGCTCTGGAGGAATTGCATGCACGTGGCATAAGAGTGGTCTGTATGACAATGGATGGGCATGCCTCCAATTTCAAAATGTGCAACCAGCTCGGTTGTCAGCTAAAAGGAAACCCCCATGAGCCATTAAAAACCTTCTTCGAGCATCCAGTGACTGCTGACAGGGTGTTTGTGTTAATGGACGCTTGTCACATGTTGAAACTGGCACGCAACATGTTGCAGGCTTACAGCCCGATAACCAGCGGCACTGGAGAAATCAGCTGGTCATACATTGTTGAGCTCAACAATGTCCAAACAAAAGATGGACTGCATGCGGCCAACAAGATAACAAACAAGGATGTTCACTTTGATGGCCAGAAGATGAAGGTGTCCCTGGCTGCACAAACCTTGAGTCATTCTGTAGTGGTAGCACTGCGCACACTGAGGGACCTTGGTTATACACAGTTTAAAAACTGTGAAGCAACAGCTGAGTTCATTGAGGTAATATAACATGCAAACATTGTTATATAACACTGCATATTCTGCATGAAATCCAACTCTGTTTATACTTGCCTGTAGAGAGAAATCGAAGCAGAGCTGTGTACTCAAATACTTACTTGTTTTATATATTGAAATTAGATGATAAATAAAATATATTTATATAATAATTATAGAAATATAATTTGATATCCATGATACGATACCACTGTTTGGGGTGATATATCAGTTAACAGAGCCTTGTGCTTTTTTTAGATGATTGACAGGTTGTTTGACGTCCTGAACAGCCGCAATCCACGTCCGAAAGGATTCAAAGCTCCCCTGGGTGCTTTGAATTGGACAGAGAGAGTAGAGCTGTTGTTGAGAGGCAGGAAATACTTGCTCAGCCTGGTGATGAAAAATGGCACACCCCTCCACCAAACAAAGAGGTTTTTTAAAATAGTGAATGGTTTCCATGAAAAGTTCACAACATCATGAGTTAATATGATGCTCTGTTCTCTTGCTATGCATCAAGTTCATAAGATGCTCTGTTCTCTTGTTTGGATCTTTTTGCTGTCTGCAGTTTTGTTTATGTTGACTCTTGTGTTCAGTATTTTTCAGGTCATACAGGACAGGCGTCAAACATGGTATGTATGTTCATATGATGTTGCTGTGTGCAAAACCAGAGGCAGGAGGTAATGTGAGTCCCTCCTGCTTTAAGGAGTATATTGTATTGCACTTTTTCTTCCTGTTTATTATGTTTGTCTCTGCATGTTGGAATCTTCTTGTGTTCAGTGTTTTTCAGGTCATAGAGGTGTCAAATGGTATGTATGACATGTTCTTGTTTTTAAGTTCTCCTTGTTCAGTTTTAAAGGAAAACACCACCGCATTTCCATACTGAACTATGTTCTGCTCTGATGTTAGACGAGGTGATACATACCTCCCTCTCCTCTGTGCGTGCACTCAATGGCTCTTGAGCGCACTCCGCGCAGCGCTAATTTGCTAGCATGTCGCTTGTCCCAGTATATTCCTTAGGATCCAAAGGGGGGTGAAGTTAGAAGCGACCAAGCACTTCCACGTTGTCCCTATTTAAATACGGTTACGTGAGTAGTTACACGATCCAAGTTTGGTTACACAAAATTAAACATGCCAATTTTTATAAGCGGATAACAAGGATAACTATACAGTATGGCGGAATAACAACCGGAAGCACTTCGACGTCGGCGCAGTAATATCATCACTCCGCTCCCCCTCTTACTTCCGTCAATAGAACCTACGTGACCTGCACGCCGTCGCCTGCACCAGCTGTAGTAGTTTGTGCACAGTTGAGGAAGCAACATCATGGTTATAACATGCATCGTACAGGGTTGTGAAAACAAGCAGAAGGTATATAGTCCCGTCATGTTTCACAGAATTCCAACTCACCACAAACGGCAGAAAGTTTGGTTAGCTGCTTTGAACATGGATCCAACAACACCGGTGGAGATTCTGAAGAACTGGCGTGTTTGCTCCGAACATTTTACAGAGGTGGACTATACCTCCTCGGGATTATGCCTAAAGGATACGGCCACACCGACGTTTCTGAAATCACGTTCACAACTAAGTGGATCATCACCTAATGCTGTAAGTGTCCATATGCATGGTATTTGGTTGGTCTGGAAGTGGCAATAACGTTAGCTGTATCAGGTTAGCACGACTAACTTCACTGCGAAATCAGTGCTCTTCTGTACGGAAGCGCATTGCATTCACTGGATAAAAAAAAAATTAGACGCCTTATCTCGTAATTACGAGAAAAGATCTCGTAATTATGAAATCATGATCTCGTAATTACGAGATCTTTTCTCGTAATTACGAGATAAGGCGTCTAATTTTTTTTTTTATCCAGTGAATGCAATGCGCTTCCGTACTTCTGAGACTTGCAATAAGAAATGACTGATTGATTTGCATGACAACTCGAGCTCAGAAATTACAATGAAGTAGCCTAACGTTATAAGCCTAACCATTGAGCAAAGTCCGTTGTGTAACGTCACCAAATGTGCTTCTGTGTATTACGAGACTGCTAGGATACCATTCTAATGTCTTGACTAATGGTAGGGGGAAGGTTTTTTTTTGTCTCAGGTGAAACACTGACGCTAGGTCTATCATGAAAATGCCTTGACTGAGTGGTTGGGGGGAGGGGTACTTTTGTCCCAGGTGAAGCA
The DNA here is from genome assembly GCF_963514095.1 of Eutrigla gurnardus. Classification (NCBI taxonomy): domain Eukaryota; kingdom Metazoa; phylum Chordata; class Actinopteri; order Perciformes; family Triglidae; genus Eutrigla; species Eutrigla gurnardus. The sequence goes on from NC_139919.1 coordinate 4,245,930, forward strand.
CAAAGAGTAGACTACTGTCTGTTTATGTAATGCCCTGTAACAATACTTTCTTACTCTGATGAATGTAAAAACTATCAAGTATTGTAGTGCTTTATTTTGCTTTGGAAAAAAGTATTCTTGGGATAGTAATTTATGTCTGAATTGTGTCCATTATTATACAGGAAGAGTTGAGTGACATACAGCAAGATCTGTCTGAACAAGAGGAATACTCTTTTGAGGGTCTACCTCATTCAACCCCCCAGAAGCACAGAGCTGAGGAGGCTACTGCTACATTCAAAGTGCCCTTGTCTGTACAGCTAGCTAGTCCTTCACGTTCAACCAAACCAGCTGTTACCCTGGCTCCCACATGGACAAAGCAATCGGTAGGCTAATGAATCTTCAAGTTTCACACGACGCTATGACTGCACTGTGACCTACATTTACTTGAAATCTGTTTCTTGTCTAGGACACTGCATCTTCATCTACAATGATGGCCACCTGTAGTCCAAGAAAAAGTCTCATATATGAGGTGAGTGACCTCTACTGAACTTCTATGTTTGCTATTGATGATCCATCATGCAATATATAGAAACGATTTCACTTTGTTTCTTGTAAAGTCAGTTAACTGTTTAATCAAGATCTACTCTATGTGGCACTAGTACCAATGCATCTTTTTATTTTTATTTGTCTACAACAGGAACCACACCCCATTGAAGCAACTGCAATGGACATGAGTGCAACATCAGTGTTTGATGTCAGCATGACCTCAGAGCCTGCTGTTGATCCCGCAGACACCAGCTTTGTGCCTATTTCTAGTGCCGCCTCCTCCACCACCACAGGAAGTTCCTCAAGCCTCTCTGGACAACCCAGAGGATGCAAGGAGAGGAAGTGGATAGTTAATGAGTCAAAACTCATGGAGCTATTTCAGAAGTGCCGCACCTGTAGTTCTGCGATGTGTGACCTAAACCAAACTATAACACAGTTCGGCAGCAGAATAAATATAAATTGGCAATGCAATGATGGCCATATGGGACAATGGGAGTCTTGCCCCAATGTACGTGGAATGGCAGAAAATAACCTTGTTGCAACAGCTGCCACTCTCTTTACCGGCTCTACATACACCGACATAGCCAACTGGGCTGGAGTTTTCAACCTGCAGTTGCCCCAGGAAACAACTTTCTACAATATACAGGCAAGTTACCTGCTCCCGGTGATTGAGGAAGCATACATACAACAGGAGAACATCATCAAAGCAAGATTGATTTGCCAAAATGAAGATGGTGAAGGGGTGCAGCTATGTGGTGATGGCAGAAGTGACAGCCCCGGACACTCCAGCAAATACAACACGTATTCTTTCATGGATGACTCCACGAAACAGATTGTGGCGTTTGAGCTGATGCAGGTAAGATTGTGAATTATTTTCACAAATCTATGGTCAATTCTCTAACTTGTTTTAGATGTCATCATCCATACATTTGTGCTATGTAGGTGTCCCAGGCCTCAAGTTCTGTCGCAATGGAACCACTGGCCTTCAAGAAAGGCCTGGAGAAGATCCTGAATGAGGGCATCGAGGTAAAAGTGATCACCACAGACCGGCATCCCTCCATAAGAAAAATTATGAGAGAAGAATATCCTCATATTATTCATCAGTTTGATCCGTGGCATGTAGCCAAAGGTAAGTCTACTGTTCGTTTATATCTCCATTATTGTCTGTTATTCTCTGTGTATTACCAGTGTTTCCCACAGGAAATTGTAGTGGGCTTTAGAATGTGTGCGGTGCACTCCCACTGATTTGATTACAACTTCATACCCATTTCTCTATAGCTAATTAGTCCTAAATTGGCACTGATAAAAAATATAAATTAATGCAAGACAGACGCAAACAATACTGAAACATCAGGATGTATCAGATATGGTTGAAATGGTGGGCCACTATAGTCTATGCAATCAAAGGGAAAACAGTGGTATTACATTTACCACAGGAAATAAGTGCACACCCATTTTAATTATTTTCTGTCATTTTTCAGGATTAAAAAAAAAACTGGTGGCGGCATCCAACAGGAAGGAGTGCAAAGATCTTGCTCCTTGGGTCAGGAGTGTCAGCAACCACATGTGGTGGAGCTGTTGCACCTCCAAAGGAGATGCAAAGGTACCCAAGCATACAGACACAGCTCAAGTGAAATTCTAGTTAGTATATACATCAAATGCTATAAGCAGATGTAATGCACAGCAATCCTTTACTCTTGAACATGGAAGACAACTGTATTGTATTCCAGATAGTTAAAATTGTGCCTCTGCTCTTATGTTTTCAGGAGCTGCTCAGACGATGGATGTCTCTCCAACACCACATCACTGGGGTCCATCGCTGGGAAGACAATGGCACAGAATACAGATGTTTCCACAAAGACTTGTCAGCACAGGAACAAAGAAGTAAGAGGTGGCTAAAAGTGAATTCCCCTGCCTTCAACGCCCAGAAGTCCATGGTTATGGACACACGTCTCGTAAAAGACCTACAACAGATGACACTGTTCAAACATACAGGTATGTGTATCAAAGAGTTTGACATGCAAAATAGTGATATGGTTCAAGTCATGGTGTGTCTGTGAGAATAGGTTCTGGAAAAATATTTTGGGGGAATGTTACACCAGACAAGACGAGTACTACTATGTATTCCAGTCATGACAGAGTGCTAAAGAACACACAACTTTTCATGCTCTTGTTTTTTTCCCACAGTAAAGCCTTTCTTTTGTTTTGTTTTATTTTTCAGGACAACTTGAGGTGTTCCACAATGCCCTTTTGAAGTATTGTCCGAAGCGACTTCATTTTCAATACCCGGCAATGAAGGCACGCACTATGCTTGCTATCATGGACCACAATGAGAATCACTCCACAGATCGGGAACAGGCAACAACAGCAGCTGGTGGGTACTAAATGAGTAAAAATTACTGTAACAGTTTCCCCCTGTACCCATAGATCTGTCTTCCATACATGAACATGATCTTCACATAACTGATGGCACAGACATGACTGACTAGATGCTTGAGAAACACATAGTCCAAACAAATGTGTAACAACATCATAAATTTAAAAATGATAACCTTACTATATTTTGAGCATGTTTGTTCATACTGCTTTTTATTTCAGGCCTCCCAAGACACAGTGTTGTCTTCCAAAAGCAATCTAAGCATTGGATTTTTAGACCAATTTATGCGGCTACAACACAAAAGTTTAGAGATGACCTCATGGAACGAGTGCACCAAAGAAGACTTGACCCCTCAATCAGATTCAAAGACCCATCATCCCACATCGAAGTACCTCACCTGTCTGCCAACATCGCATCTCTACCAAAGCCCAGCAAAGAGGAGGTCATACAGTCACACACCTCAAGATTTAAAGGTCCATCGCAGACATTGTAACTGGGTTACAGCCGACAACCTGTCATTGAAAAAACCCTGGAAGGGACTTGTACTTGCATAGCAGGTGTAGAAGGCACATGTCAATTATTGCAGTCATACGAAGGCTGTTTTTTTTTAAATCACTTTTTTTCTCAGTTTGTTTTCTCAGTTTGTTCTTCACTTATGTTTGAACAAATCTGACAGGCCCCATGTTCTCCAGACATGCGTTTTATCATATTTACTATGTAATTGAAGATAATCGAACAGAAAGATCCTGGATGTTGCATGACTGACTATATCAGAAGCCATTTGGTTTAGGAAACAAGATAAAAGTATCACTCTAGATGTTGTAGATTCAAAGCTTTATTTATACAAATGTATACAAAATGTTAGAAATGTAGCCATCCCACATCTGTGATTGTAAGGCAATATGCAGACTCTAGTGATGTGCAATGTCATACAAAAGTTGGTTTATTTGATAAATAAATAGTGAGATATCCAAGTAATGGTTGTAATATAAAAAAAACAACGTCAACGTCAGAGTAGTAGGCTACTTGTTGAAAGCTGCAGAGCAATTGTCCCACAGATGTCTGTGGGTCATGTAAACATAAGTCAAGTCAAGTCAACTTTATATAGCACATTAAAAAACAACTGAGTTGACCCAAAGTGCTTACAAACAAACAAAACAATGACAATGGTACAACAACAACAATAATATAACATGGGGGAAAATGAATAATTAAAATAAACAAATTAGTCAAAAATAAAATAAAGAGTGTGTGTGTGTGTGTGTGTGTGTGTGTGTGTGTGTGTGGGAGGGGGGTTGGAGCCAACCTGGATCTGAACTGTTAGGGCCCAGCACATACAGTCCAGTTAGTAGGCCTACATCACAATTGCTTCATGTACTTCTTGGAATCCAACATAGACACCAGACTCAGAAGGATATCTTTGTCGTATAGCCCCGACCACACACGATGGTAATGGTTTCCGATGTCCTCTGCCCAAGGTTTCACCCTGCAGGGCCCATTCCAGCACTATCCGGTAGGACACCAACCTTTTTTGACTGAGAAAACAACGATATGCTAAGTATGCATGTATAAATGACAACAGGATAACATAGGCATATTTCAATGGTTTCAGTTAGCACTTACTCTGAGGATAGCTGGCCATCGGGTCCACTCGGTGTGGGTCGTTTCTTCCAATTGACTTTGTCACGTCGAAAGAAAAAGTCGATAACTGCCGGGTGAATCATTGCTGCAAACGCGCCGGTTGCCGCGACACAAGCGATATGTCCAGGGTCTTCTTGATGTACACTGACTCCCACCATCGATGGCAACACCTGGTCCCATTCTGAACAGCACAGGCTCTCAATTTCAGTCGGCATCTGTTCGCAACAGTCACACTTGCACCACCAATTGCTGTTTGCCCGTGTTCTCTCGCCGGCTCCGGTCTATTCTGCTTCATATCTTTCTTCCCTCTCACGGTCCATAAGAGCTAGTTCCTCCTCCGTGTATTCGGGTTCAAAGAGATATGGCTCTGGATCTGCTACATACCAGTCGTCATCGTCTACAAAGTCCGCCATTGCAAATGATTTCTTGCTTGCAGTTTGCTAGTAGCACAGGTAGAAGTAAGAAGTCACGTAGGTTCTATTGACAGAAGTAAGAGGGGGAGCGGAGTGATGATATTACTGCGCCGACGTCGAAGTGCTTCCGGTTGTTATTCCGCCATACTGTATAGTTATCCTTGTTATCCGCTTATAAAAATTGGCATGTTTAATTTTGTGTAACCAAACTTGGATCGTGTAACTACTCACGTAACCGTATTTAAATAGGGACAATGTGGAAGTGCTTGGTCGCTTCTAACTTCACCCCCCTTTGGATCCTAAGGAATATACTGGGACAAGCTACATGCTAGCAAATTAGCGCTGCGCGGAGTGCGCTCAAGAGCCATTGAGTGCACGCACAGAGGAGAGGGAGGTATGTATCACCTCGTCTAACATCAGAGCAGAACATAGTTCAGTATGGAAATGCGGTGGTGTTTTCCTTTAATATAGTTCCTAGTTATTCCTGACACTGACTTATACTTTCAAGAAGCACCCAGTAATTTTTCACCCAGTAGATTTGTACACTCTAAAAAATAATACTGCATAGTACTTAATTCAATCAGTGAAACATTTTTACACTCAAACATATTGAGTTGATTTGAAAGCTCTTAAATCTGTTAAAACAAAACATGAGTAATGAGTAAATCTAAGTAATATTTTCAATTACGTCTGAATGATTTGACTTGGGGGCTGCACGGTGGTGTAGTGGGTAGCACTCTCGCCTCACAGCAAGAGGGTCCTGGGTTCGATTCCCGGGTCGGCCCGGGTTCCTTCTGTGTGGAGTTTGCATGTTCTCCCCGTGTAAGCGTGGGTTCTCTCCGGGTTCTCCGGCTTCCTCCCACAGTCCAAAGACATGCAGGATGGGGATAGGTTAATTGGTGACTCTAAATTGCCGTAGGTGTGAATGTGAGTGTGAATGGTTGTTTGTCTCTACATGTTGGCCCTGTGATAGACTGGCGTCCTGTCCAGGGTGTACCCTGCCTTCGCCCAATGACAGCTGGGATCGGCTCCAGCCCCCCCGTGACCCTAAATACAGGATAAGCGGTAGAAAATGGATGGATGGATGGATGGATGGATTTGACTTGGCACACATACCACATAAATTGAGTAAATGTAACTGAAATACTGTGTAAACCATATAGAAAACATGGGTAGAAAGCACTAAAGAAACTGAGTGAATATAATTGAAAACATTTGAAGGAGATAATTGGAAATTTGCTTATTACTTACTAAAATTTTTTGTTGTACTAACTGATTTTTTTATACTTAATTCACTTCATGCTGTATTTGATTTGAGGATATTCAGTACTATATACAAATATGACCAGGATCTCACAAAACATTAAACTTTATTTTAAAACATTTTTCCCACAGAAAATTACATTTTTTTCCAGTATATGCACAAACCTAATACATAAAAGTGCATTTCAATAAGGAATTTTTAAAATACTTGGCTTGGCAACTTCTCCACAAGAACTGGAGCTGTATCACAACAACAGAGGTGTTCAACAGTTTTTTCATCTGAACCATCACCAACTAACATTTAACTCATCAACCACTCAAGTTATGTGGACAACCTACAGCAGCACATTTGAAGCTGTTACAGGAAAGGCAATTCAGCCCCAAGATCAAATGCCTCTGAACTAAAATGCTTCTGCCAAATGGCCATGAAAGAAAAAGATACATATTAAAGAGGCATATTAATCCAAGCGGTAATCATCACACTAAACACATTGATGACTAGTAGCTGGGCCTATCACAAACTGTGACACAAGGGCAAAATCATCTCCACAGCATATTTGGCTTCACATGTAGATGTGACAATACATTGGTCATCTCTTATGCTTTTTTAAACACCTGCATTTCTCATAACTACAGATACTCCAAACTGAAAATACAAAAACTACTTTCTCCTTTAGAAGTACAACATTTAAGTCACTTCTGGTAAAACTGCCTCGAAACTTTTGACTTGAAACTCAAAAATTGGATGCCTCATGCCTCACAGGAATGATCAAAGAAAAAAATAAAACGCATATTAATGCAAAAAGTAAATGTACAATAAAAAAAAAAAAATCAGATCATGCAATCAGTCAGTCAACACGTGGAGGTGGTTTGATGAAATGAAGCCATAGATTGTCCAAGTTTCTGTCCAGAAGAACCTCACTAATTACCGAGGGTACAGTCCGTTTTTTGCCTTACACGGATGGTTCAGTTGGGTATGAGTCTCATCTGTGCTCATCTACCCCACAGACAACTATATCATTACATTGTTTTTCAGTCGTTGCACCTTTGTTGACAGGTTTCCAGCATCCACTTCAACGAGCATCTTTTGAAATACTTCAAAAATGTATTTCACAGTTTTGGGGTATTTGAGGTCCAAGGCATAAGTTAGTCCAAGCAAGTAGCAGCAGGCTCTGCTGAGATCCCCAAGGTGGTTGAGTACTATGGAACCCTCAATGACGATCCCTACATCCTTGACTTGTCCATCTTCATCACGCACAAGGTACAGAGCCATCGTCTCTGCTGCCAGCTCTTCTTCCACATTGACGGCTGAATCATCAAAATTCTGTAGACATTGTAAAGGAAACTGGTTATAGCAGGCAGGATGTCACCAAAATAAAAAAAATTACCAAACTACATCAATCAGCTATACAAACATCATGTTGTAAGTTGTCTATTTTAACTAGCATATATGATAAATTTGAATGATGTGAACAGACACATGCAAATAACAACAACAATAACAATAATAATACTGACTTCACCACTAATGAAGGTATCTGTGCATATTCTCATTCATCCAGGTCATAACTGGACTTAGCGATATGTCTGTTGGTGCCACAATGTAGTGGGGGGCCATAAACTAGGTGGGGCATTATGATAGCAAACAGCATACAGGTAAGACACAGGTGATGACCAGCAGGTGTATGAGAGGAGAAGTAAATAGTTTTTTGACAATGTCAGTGTGGCAGTGCTTTTTAACCAACAGAAACTATTGAAATGAAACATTATCTGTGAAGATAAGTCCTCTCTGCAGATTACATCTGTTAAGTGGCACTATATAAATAAAATAATAAAGATTTGAACTGAACGTCACGCCAATATGGAATTACTTTAAATTTAGATAATATTTGGTGTATTAGGTTTGCAAAATCCAAACTGATTTGAATATAAGCTACAAGACTAATGTTGCAGTCTTTCCAATAGACACAAAAAGTCAAAGTGCCAATTAATAGTTGTTAAAGCTGACTATGTAATCAGCGGAAACACTTTCAAATTTACAGATTACTGTAGGGAGAATATTGAAAGTCATCTATTGCACTCACCTCAAACTCCTTGATTAAGGCACCCACATCTTCGCCGAGGTGATCAATGAGACATCGGATGACAACTTCTCTGGTTTTCTCTATGGGAATTCCACTCTGTTAAGGAGAAAATGTATTTAAACAGCTGACAAGATTTAGCAGTCACTCTCCTCAGTGCACATTTTGGCCCTTTTACTTTAAATATTATAACAGATTTGACTACACTGAAAAAATGAAACAAAATTTAGTGAAGCAGTTGGTAAAACATTGCAATTTCTATTAAAATTCATTACATCATTCAGCCCTTATCTGGAGTGATCACCGCAACCTTAAAGTCATGTTTGCCATATGATATATCCTTTAAAAGTCTACTCAGAATATACTCACACTGAAACAGAGGGAAAAGGATTGAAAGATAAAACATTATAGTAGGCAGATGGGTAGAGGAGCAATAATGTGGAGAGTGTATGTTGCATATGAAGAAGACACAGATAGTTAGAGGAGATTGAGAAACACTGGTAGAATAAAGGTTGCATGAGGCATATGATCTTGTATTGAATGCAAGAGTACAGAAGAGTTTAAATTAGGTTTAGAAGAGAAAAGAGTGGTGACAAGACAGGTGAGGGAAAGAACAGAGGAGTAAACTGAAATACCTGGAGTAGAATATTCATATCTGTACGATGTCTCTCTCCAGCAGCACCTTTCTTGGCTTGGAAGATGGTGAGCAGTTTAGGGGTGTAGTGGTCTAACATGAACATGAATTTGGCCTCAAGATTTACGGTGGTAATTCGATGGAACTCAGCGTTGACCTGAAAAAAGAGAAAAAGACAAAGACAAAAAAGGACAGGGCCCAATTTACAAACTTAGATTTAAACAATACAATTTCTGAATTTCAGCCTCTTCTGCCCAAGGTTTATTTGTGTTAAACTGTGTTGTAGAAATGTGATTTTCTCACCTGTGACACATCGAACAAGGCAGGCCACCTTTCCTTAAAATGGGGTGCACCAGTGGCTCACAGGACGGAGATAATGCCGTGAGACTCTCTTTTTCCCTTGGTGATCTGGGTTCAAGTGTGGCTTGCTGCCCTTTGCTGCTCGTCCTCCCTATATATTTCTGCTTTACACGTGCATTCCTGTGGCTCCCACACTCATTCTCAGGGCCGGTTTTTGCTATGGGCAATGTGGGCGACCGCCCAGGGCGCAATCTATGTGAGGGCGCACGAGCGAGCGCCCTCCAAAAAAATAAAATAAAAAAATAATAAATAAATAAAAAAACTGTCGCCATATCTCTATACTACCGCCGCTCATTTCCATGTCAAAGTTGGTGGAGTGGGCGCTTGGGCGCCCTCACGTCAACTTGCTGCTGAGAGTCAGAGTCATACAGGTTATGTGTGTGTGTCAGAAGAGGCAAGAGGGAGGGGGGTGGCGGGGGATCAACTTGCGACTGCAGAGGTCGGCAAGAGGGAGGGGGCGGGGGATAGACTGATCCTAGGCCACCACACAACACAAACTGCTGCCAAATAAATTGTATTTCATTCCTAAAATTAACATAGACCCATATACCTACATGTAATTAATTGGGTTATGTGAAAAATGAAAAAAAAAAAAAATCTCCGTGAATTTATTTACGTGATGTCACGTGACTCCGGTTGATTGACGGGCGAACGGACGGTGTTGGCAAAAGGTCATGCAAAAGTTAATGATGTCGAGTCTTCATCTTCATCATGGATAAAGGTAAAAGACCAAAGAAGCCATCAGGTGCCCAGTTCAGAAAAAGAAGAAAAGAAGAAGAGGAGAAACGGGCAAAAGATAAAGGTATGCAGATTTCTAGTGTGACGTGAGGGACAGGCTATAGGCTATTTATTAGATTTTTCAAGCATGGTTATTAGATCCTGTGGAATCCTTGTGCAATTTACATTGGTGTTTATATACTGTATTTATTTATCTTGTTTTTTCTCTGTTCTTGTTACCTTTTTGTATTTAAGATGATATATATTAAAATAATACAAATAATATAAAATATTGTTGTGTTGGTGTCAGGGTTTGGGGGTAAGTTTTTTTTTTTTTTAGCGACGAGGTGGGGGGGCGTTGCAAGGGATGGTTCGCCCAGGGCGTAAATCCAGCCAGGACCCTGCTCATTCTGTAACATAGGGACAACATTTTCAAAACAAGAGCACAATAAAAACCTCTGTTGCCACAGCAAGTTAAGAAACTATAGTGAATATTCCCACAATAAATTTGGAATAAATGTAGGGTATGCTTTACTAATATTAAACAGAAACAACTTACCTCCCCTTTTTTCTTGATCAGTTGTTTACCATGCTGAAAAGCAAATAATGAAAATATATTAAATGCATGATAAAACTGTCAAGCTTATGGTGATTCTTTCTATAACAACCTAACACAGAAGTCACTATGAATTGCATGTTTTTATATCTCGCTGAATACAAACCAGGCTTGGCTTGAATAATTAATTATTTAGTTGATATGCTCTTTTTTCCTGTGAACTTTTAAAATAAGGCTGCTAGAGATACACACACTCTGTCGCTCCAGTGAGTGAGACGAGAGACCTGCACTGGAAATTAAGACAGAGCCCAGCCTGAGACGTTCAGGTACATGGCAAATTATTTTTGCCATTTCCTTGCTCATGTTTAATCTCAATTACGTATAACCCAATTTTTATCGTATTCTTTACACCTTAGAAATATTGTTTACCTTTATGCATGCCGATAAAGCATATGACATTAAAAACAGAAAGAGACGAGAGCCGAGATGCCTCACAGCAGTCGGAGGGAGGTCGTGTTCACGTCACATAGTCCGCTGAGTCTGCACTAGCTGCGCGAATTCATACATCGTTTCACATTTCGGATAGTTTGCGTTTACAAAGCGAAGCCACCAAAACAGGCAAGGAAGCGGTGTGCCTTCTTCGTCCGAGACCACCTCGTCCAGGTGGATTAGAGACCGGCAGTTCGATCCCTGGGAGAGGACTCGGTCGGCTTAGCGCCAAAAGGCAGCCAGCCGGTGCAGAGCCAGCCTGAATCCACTGAAATGATAACTTTAAATTACATATGTCCCCCCGCTATATCCTGTTTAGGTTTTAACGTGGTCTTGAGTTCTCAACGGTCCTGCAGATTAAAACCTGACCCGACTCGCGGGCGCTAAAGCCCGGATCCGTCCCGGTCTGACTATCTAGCACTCACTCACAACCCGCACCCGGCCAAAAACAAAACAAATCAACGCGGCGCAACAGTGCCCTGTGAACTTTTATGTACATCCGCTATTTTCTGTGCCAGTTGACACGGCACCTTTTGAGAGGTGGGGCGGAGGGGGGCTCCGAGCCCCAACTCTAACCCGCGGATCGGGTCAATTTCGGCCCGGCGCCTTGAGTACTCTAACACGGTCTGAAACCTGCAAAGTCTGTGAAGCGTCTTTGATACGGTTATAAATGGGTGCTATGGCTAACTTGGCAGGGCGAAACGTTTTAAGTTTTATTCCCAAACCTGCCTCCACCTTAAAATGTGCAACAACATGTTGCAGTTACACACATTAAATGTTCGAGCAACACGATGTGTCAAAGATGCCTATGACTAACTTCAAATAGTGTAACGCCAAGAGCTTCAGATGCTAACAAGGCAAATTAATTTGCCTTGTTAGCATCTGAAGCTCTCTCTTAGGTAGTTCTACCTAAGCTAGCTGTAACGTCGAATGGCTTCGTCGCGATAGAAATGTTTGTCAACTGATATTTCATGCTCATGTCGGGCTTCTGTAACTAAGGAGGCTTATGAGAAATTACACATTTGTTCAAAATTACTTACCATCAGTCAGGTTGAAATTCAATCCACTGTGCCCGCCAAGTCTGCCTGCCATCATCCTTTTCAGATCTGTCCAGAACCGTTACAGAACGACGTCACGTCAGTTCCGCTCTGTTTACTTGATTTTTGAAGTTGTTAAGTTACGTCTTAAATAAAATTGAGTTGAATTCTATAATAATTGCACTTATTAAAACTAATTGCTGTTCGTAGTGTATTCTCAAAAATGTTGTTGAAACATACAGTGATTATTACAAATATTTAAACCATGTAATCTGTCAGTCAAATAGTAATTTATTTCAAAGAAATACACTTAATTTACATGCGTATATTTCACACAAAGGTTCCTGTTGAAATTCTACTAATGAATTTTGATGTAGTCAAATCAATTACTCATCATAATGATATTCAGCAGTTTTATCAAGCATTCATACCTATATATTACTGTCACATTTACTGGGTCCTTGAATTATTTTTTAGAGTGTAGTGCACTTAAATCATTTACCAATCAGGGGACTTTATTAGAGCAAAACATGTATTGCTGCCGCTATCTCTGTCACCATGTGTTGTGTTGCAGTACATGTTATGAATATTTGCAGAAAAGCAATTAACGTCTTTCAATAACTACAATTACTAGGTGCTCTTGAGGTGTCTTGTTTTGCCATGATCCTATTGATGAAACGTTTTCTTTTGAAGGTATCTGTCAGTCATCGGCTTTGTCATCAACATGGACACATTGTTGATGATGATTCCTGACCTGCTCCAAGTTCAGCGTTATGTCTGCACATACCGCTTCAGTCAGGATCACTTGGAGCTTTTGTTCAATTCTGTCAGAGCATCAGGTAGAATTTTCACATTTATAATTAGTCTTTTTTTATACCTATACATCCCTAGTTTACAGTATGTTTTGATGTGATAGACCTCTCAGACTGGTCAACTATTGGTGGTAGATGAAGTAACCCACCCCCTAAAGTAAACGGCATATCAGACACGTACCTGTGGGGAAAAATGGTTATACAGTTATTACCTTACTTACCTTTAATAGCCTACCTGTGGGGAAACATGGTTATACAGTTATTACCTTACTTACCTTTAATAGCCTACCTGTGGGGAAAAATGGTTATACAGTTATTACCTTACTTACCTTTAATAGCCTACCTGTGGAAGAAACATGGTTATACAGTTATTACCTTACTTACCTTTAATAGCCTACCTGTGGGGAAAATGGTTATACATACAATGGTTATACAATGGTTATATATAATGGTTTCCTTACTTACCCTCAGAAGATATATCTTTTATGACTCTGACTGTCTTCATTAAACATCTCTGTAATCTAAGTGTGTAAATATTTTTGATTTTTTTTTAGGAGGCTGGAATAACAATCCCACTGCAGGGCAGTTCCAGGGCATTTTCCGCCGCCTGATGGTCCGTTGTGGTGTCTCACCAAGTGGGTCAGGCAACGTGGCAGCACAAGATGAAACTGTGTCCCTATCAGCTGCAGACATGTACTCTGCTTTAATGGCAGACAAAGAGCTCCTGTCCCCGTTTGCAAACATTTCTGCAGTCATATGTGACCACAGTTACCTGCCCACCCGCTTTGGTGGTCTAGTGGACAATGCCCTGGTGTACATTTCAGGGTTTGTTGTCAGAAAAGTTCTGAAAAAACTGTCCTGTGAGGTGTGTCGTGCAAGCCTTGTCACAGCTGCTGTACCCTCATCCTTTGACCAGAGCTACCACCTGCTTGAACTTAAAAACAATGGTGGGCTGATGATCCCCTCAGAGGGAACAGTGAAGGTAGTCAGAGCAGCAGAGCGTGTGATTCGCCAAAACTCACAAACACAAGTTGTCAGTGTGTCCTTTGTCAACCATTTCGTTCGGGCAGAGATTGGTTCAGAGGATGTGTTCCTACTCAGGGAGCACATAGCAGAAACCCAATTTGGAATTGAGAACCATCATTTCATGCTTGTGTCATTTGTGGTGTCTGTATTTCACAAAGTAAGGCTGCACCACATCGCAAAATTAACTACCCTGGAGTTACAGAGTGCCAGCACACGCAAGAAGCTGTGCAAAACAGTTCTTTTTCAAGGATTTTAGCTCCCCAGCCCCAGTTGCAAGCCTTGTGAGGACTGGATTCTGTGAGAGAGAGATAGTGTGTGATAGTGTCATATGTGTGTCAGTCCACACATATGACTCTCCTGCGAGGCGCCATTGTTGTTGTTGTGCCTTTTCTGGTAATTACGTCAGGCCAAGTTGGCTTTACAGTAGAGGTTATATCACCACCTGTTGCTTTGGCGTGCGCTTGACGTCGCTTCACAGCCTGTGTTTGCGTTTTCATATTGACAGAGAATTTTTGTGTGTGGACAGGACATTTTTGGAGAGCGGAGGAGGGAAAAAAATAGCCGCGTACGTGTGGACCCTGCCCTAGTTATGTATTTTATGTCGTAGAACAAAATGTATAAAACTATGTGTACACATGTGTTCCATGTAGCAATTCACTATCACACTGTCTCTTACTGATACACCAAGATACAACCGAGTCATTGTTAATGTTATTAGTTAACACCTGTGCTTTCCTAAAGTGGTAAGTCAAAATGTCTCCTGATACAGTACATCTTACAAACTTTTTCAGATTGTTACCACCATTGAATGTGATGTTTAATCCAATACTGTTTTTACAGTTCTTTACAGAGAGAGTGTGTGTGAGAGAGAGAGAGAGAGAGAGAGAGAGAGTGTGTGTGTGTGTGTGTGTGAGAGAGAGAGTGTGTGTGTGTGTGTGAGAGAGAGAGTGTGTGTGTGTGTGTGAGAGAGAGAGAGAGACAATGAGTGTGTGTGAGAGAGAGACAGACAGAGAAAAATAAATTCAAATGAACAATCAAACTTGTTTCTTTATTAAAATATAAAAATAATTAATTTATACATTTATCAATATGCCATACCATATGTCTTTGTTAAAGAGCGTAATACAAAGTATTTCAGCACGAAAGCATGTGTTTTTAACAGCGTCCTGTATCATAACTGAATCCCTGCTGTTTGTAACAAACCAAACCGTGTGAAAATCGGGTAAAAATTCGGGGAGTTGTGATTAACGTAGTCGGGGTTTACACCTTCCTCAGTAGAAGTAAATGCACTGGGGGCGCATTGGGGACCCAGCCAAGATGGCGGCCGCGCTGATACGTCAGCTCCAATAGGCAGCGTCAGTCTATGAGGCGTCTATGTATATATGTCTATGGGTTATAGTGCTTCTTTCTAATATTACTTGTATTTCCAGGTCCTGATGTGAGAGGAGGACTGACAAGGCTGAAGGTGAAGTGGTCCGTCCATCGTCCTATCAATAAGGCTAAACTAGAGAACACCTTAGTAGTAGATACTGTAACCCAGCCTCTAAAGCCTTTCGTGACACACAAAACATAATGAACCCTGGCATGTTCTGAATTTTAAATAGCAGGCTTGGATGGTATTTATTTATTCATTAAAACTTAAAGGAGTCATCACCTGGAAATCGCAATTTCTCTTGTTAAAACATGCATATCTGTGTTTGACCTCAGTTGAAACTTGCCTGAAAGGCTGGAGTTTGAAAGTGGCGCCGTTTTTTCGCTTCTGCTCTTTTTCCGAACAGGAATAGCACACAAGGGTGTGCATTCCTAAAGCACGAGATTTTGATTCTGCGCCTTCGGTGACGTCACCGTGGCGGCTACTTGCATAAGCCCACCCCTCTTTCACCACCCAACCCCCCCTCCCGTCCGCTACCTGAAATCGCCGAAGCGCCGCCATTATGTTTTGGAGTCTGCATGCAGGCAAGCCCCCCCGGCTCTGTCCTTCCTGCGGCGAATCAACGCGCGCCTCATTACATATTATACAATGCACATCCGGACCAGTCAAAACCTCGCGCGTAATCTCGCGTGATAAAATCGCGGTACGAAAAAGGGTCAGAACAAGCTCAATGTTTGATTAAATTATTTTTTTTTTTTTCTAATAAGTTTTACGAATTGATCCAAAGCGATCCAAGGGGGGCTGGATACGTATAAAACCAGGTGATGACTCCTTTAATAGAAAGTGGTTTTGAGCCATTTCAAATCGTGGAAGCTGAGCGTCTCGCGTTCGTAGACTGTGCGCTCCATCCACTGACAATCAGGGCGCCATTTCTTCCTGCGCAGGATAATCTGCGTGGGAGAAGGGGAGAGATCCACAACTTAATTGCGTGGTGTTTATGTGTCACGTAAGGCTTCAGACGATGGGTTACAGTTAATAAGTACCGCTAACGCTAATACATTATTTTTGCAGAATGAGTGTGTTAGGGGAGAAGGATGCAGCTCTTATTAAACAGCTGGATGCTGGGCTGAAATGCAGCTGGAACTGGTCCTGGCTAAAGCTCGAGGGAAAGGTGTCAGTCAAAGGGCAAGAGGTGTCCTTTCCTCTAGGTGATGTTTTCAACAAAATCAACAAGCAGGGATTTGCCAGATGTGGTCTTTGCCACAAAGACATTAATTATGCGAACAAAGGCAGTGTGAAGGCAATTTAAAGAAATTACACTTGTTTATTTAATGGTTCGAATTTATTTGGAGCTTTGTGTGTCTTCCCCACCAGGGGGTGATGTCAGGGTCAGGCCAGACTCCTAAATGCAGGTAGGGTAGGCTGGAGAAATAGGGCTGAAGTAATAAGTAGGCTCAGAAACAGGTGCGTCATCCCTTTGTCACACAGACAGTGTTTGGTGGTGTCACCGCATGGAGACCTCAGAGACGCCAGTGGTGAGAAACTTTAATTTAATCACATTGACAAATAAAATAACTTTAAGTTAGTAAGTGAAAGATTAAAATTGGTGGTGTTTATTTATTATTTAAATGCACACGGCTTAAATGTTTGTGTTTAATATTAATATGCTGACACCGGGGATTTGAGGTCTGACACACCTTAGCTTATCTTTTATTTCCTTTCATTGATTAAACTCACATAGACCATTTTATTTAGAAGATGATGATTTAATTTGAATAGAGACCATGAACATAAATGTAGAGTCTGGAACATATTTTCAGTCATTAGAGGAGTTAAAGGTGGTTAAAACGCATTAATTTGAGGTAAAGCATGATTTAAAACGAGTTGGTTTAATAATTTAATACAGTTTAAACCTGTTGACTGATTTAGATCATTTAATTATTTGTGAACAAGTTTGGTTAGTTAATTCTTTAAACTAAGTTAATTCGATAATTTATTCATGTTCAGGTATTAATAAGGCGATTGATTTTGTACTTATTTAATGACTGCCTGTTCCTTTGTTTATTTTCCTTGAGGTTATCAACCTGCCGCTGCTACTACTGCTACTACTGTTGCTGAGTCCCAATCGGGACAAATAAAACCAGTAAAAAGCAAGCTGAGTTGTCCAAGCGTTCTCTGTTGGCCTCCAGGCCTTAAGCGAGTTGGGGCAGGCACTGATGCCAGGCAAAGGGGGAGATTAACTCGACAGGCAGCCATGCTTTGCAGGCTCACTGCCAGACAGAGATCCATAAGAAGAAGGTGGAGATGATCGCGTGTTGCCAGCACCTTCCTTCCAAGTTCATCTAGGCAAAGTCCTGCAAGCCAGAGTCAAGCAAGCCAGGGCCCAGAGACTATCAGGCAGCAGTGCCAGGGAAAGATTCCTGTACCTGTTAAAAACCGAATTGCAAATGCAGAGGTACTGTTAGTTAGCACAGGCAGCATAGACAGAGTAAACAAGCACTTTGAGATTGTTTATTTAATGTAAATGTATTATTATTGTTATTATTATTATTCACAATCATACACTATCTTACATTAATTATATAATTTGTGTTTTAGGCAATGGTTCTTGGAACGCTGGCGGAGCATTCCGTCTCCTTCTCCATGGCTCCTGTAATTGTTGAGCTTGCCCAGACGCTTGCATTGGACAAACCAGCTTTGCAGGGAATGAAGCTGTCACGGACGGCAGCTTCATACAAGATGGTCCATGGTTTAGGTATTTACATTTTCTTTCTTACCCACTATTTCACTTAGTGAACTTTACACATGTTGTACCATGTTGCTATATATACTGATATGTTGCCAGAATGACCTGTATGTATATTTATATTGAATCAATTAGATTATGCATGTGGTGTGACAAATCTGTCCAACTTTGCATAGGGCGGACCTACTCTGAGAGGATCTTTTCTAACATGAGGAGATTTTCCTTTTCATTGAATTTAGATGAGAGCACCTCTAATAACAACAAAAAGGTTGGTCTCAAATCAAACTACTGCCATCAAACTCCACTTTTTTGCTTCAGTGTATGCCCTTTAAAATGTTGCATGGCTAATAAACCTTTTTATGTTGAAGATCCTCTCCATGCTGGTTTGCTATTACCATGAAAACTATAGGAAGGTGATGGTGGAGCATTTGGGGTCCTTGGAGGTCCTGAAGGTTAATGCTGCTTCATTGGAGAAGGTTCTCTGTGATTTTCTTCAGAAAAATAACATCCCGTGGCAGAACCTTGTCAGTTTGTTGATGGACTCGTGTGCTGTAATGAGGGGCAGCAAGACCGGCCTCGAGACCAGGATCCACCAACATTGTCCCAACCTGCTGGATGTTGATGGAGACTCCTGCCATCATATCCACAATGCAGCGAAGAAATTCTCCGAGCCCTTTGACGGCTACCTGGAGAAGCTGTTCAGCGATCTCCAGCTTGACCATCAGTGGAGTCCAGACCAGGTAAACAAAATGCCAAGCACATTTGACACTATAGTGCTCCACTGTCCTCTTTCACTCCACCCATTTGAATTTGGTATAACCTGTATTTGTCAGCTCTAGTCTAGACCACGGCTGCTGTACTGTACTGTGATACAACTATGGAATGTGTATAATGTCTATGTGTTTCTTTTAAAATATTTTTCTGTCTATTGTCAGGTGATGTACCTAAGGAGATAGCCATGATCCTAAATCTCCCTGCCTCCAGCCCACAAAGGGGGTTTGTTCCTCATCGCTGGCTATCTGCATATGATGCCAGCATGGCAACCCATGCCATGATGCCTGCGTATAAAGTCCTCTATTATGGATACCTCTCCACTGAGGACAAGCAGCTATACAGGGGGCCTTTGGAACTGTTGTACACCAAGTACCACGTCAATCAGGCTACAAGAGCCAGAATTAAGGTGGTTCAGGAGGAACTCAACAGGAAAGGTGATGAGACTTCCAATGTTCCAATCCCTTATAATAATTAGCACTTATACTTGTTGTGTAGTTAATAATCAGTAGGGATATGTATTGTGTTTTTCACTTACATTAACTCATCTTTCACAGGCATGACTCCACAAGGCCGTGAGAGAAAAAGGAGGGTATGTCAGAGGTTGTGGCATGAGGAGACGACAACAGTCCTACGGCTCAGCATCTACATGGGTGTGCTTGCTATTTTCAAGGAATACGTCATGGTTTTCCAGGTGGGCGCTAGTTGTGCTAGAAATGACTGCAACTTGACTGCACCTGCATGCACATCCAATGTTGGCAGTAGGGTTGGGCATCGAGATCCGGTTCCAAATAGGAACCGGATCCTAACCTCCGGTTCCGGAACCATTAAGAAGCTGTTGGAATTGCGATTCTTTTTTTTTTGGTTCTTAAACGTCCGCACTAGTTTGTTTGTTTTACTCCGCTCGCACTAGTTTGTTTGTATTACTCCGCCCGGCGTGCGGAGACTCCGCGATAGAACGATCAGTAACGAGTAGTCTAACGCGCTACTATTGCCAAACCAGTAGTCAGATTAAAGTTACTTATCCAAATACACGGCGCGTTACTATTTTTGTCAGTAAAAAAAAAGATCTGCTTTCTTCGTGCGTCTCGGGGGTGACGTATGTTAGCCGACACCTTCACTGACGGTCGCGTGTAGTCGCTATACCGGCAGAAACGTAAACAATGGAGGGGGAGAGATACGCATTTTCCAGCTGGAAATACAAGCATTATTTCGACTTCATCTCAGCAAAAGATGGCAACATAAAGGTTCGTTGTACACTCTGTGTTAACAACAAAGTGTTGTCTACTTTCAAGAATACAACGTCAAACTTGAAAAAACATTTAGAGTCACAGCATGGCACAACCACATTAAAAGAGCCGGTCCCGCCCGGTGACGGTGAAAAGGTGCAGCGTGTGAATAAACAAGACGAGTTCTCGATTTCACGGAGCTCCTGCTAACTCAGTCTGTGCTGAAATGCGAACGGAGTCTCTCTTGAGTGTTTAGTTGAGAAATGTCTCGCTGCTTGCTGGCCCCGCCCCCTCCCTTCATCATCACGCCGCTCATACTTGAGGACTGTGTTCATCCTTTGTTCCATAAAAAACACTCCTTGCTGCTCTAATGCTGGTTCAATATTCATAAAATGTTCATTCATGATGTTACTGCCATTACAATATGCAAACAATTATTTAAGTTAAGTGAAGTCAAGAGTACTACTTTTCAAAGTAACTGTGGCAACACTGGACCTGTTGACCTGCACCTCAAAGAATCGGAATCGAGAATCGTTTAGAACAGGAATCGAAACAGAGGATCGGAATCGGGATCGGAATCGGTAAAATCCAAACGATGCCCAACCCTAGTTGGCAGTCAATCAATTTCATAAAAATTTGTTTTACATACACAGGGTAGCCAGACTATGGTCCACAAACTTCACGATCGGCAGCTTGAGCTGTTCCTGGCCTACTTGGCTTGCTTTGTGAAGGCCGAGCATATTACTAAGGTAATTCCTTACACCCACTCTGCCTATATTAGTTGATTGATTTCATCCCTATTTCTTTTTTTTCTGTTGTCTATGCCATTAGTTGAGTATTTCCTCTTTTGTTAAGCAATCTGGGGTCTTTTGAAAGTCACTTAAGTTATTACTCCCATTAATTACTTTCCTTACACAGCTGTCTCCCAGCGCTCTAAGGGAGTTGGTCCTGGAGGATCATATGCTGCTGCCCTCCAAGGAAGTATATGTGGGACAGCAGGCTGACACGTTCAGGAGCCAGAAGCCTAAACATGCTGTAAGAACCCTGCATCACCTGTATGGCCTTTTTCTCAATTGTTTTTGAGACTTAAAATAATGGTCTTTGGTGTTTTGTGTCAGTTGTTGGTGCCGTTCCTAGCAGACGTCAGGAAAGCCTACGTCACCACTGCAGTGTACCTCCAGAAGAAGCTCCCCTTGGCCAGTCCGACTCTGACAGCCCTGTCTGCTCTGGACCCTCTTCTGAGAGGCCACTCACAGGCAACCATCCAGTTGAAGAGGTAAAAATAACATTTAAAGTTGTTTTGCCATATTACCAGGTGCTTTGGGATTCTTGCATTGATTTCAAATTCTCATCCATTTCTTTGCAGGCTGAGTGGTATGCTGAAGCACCTTTTGCCAGCAGACCAGGACATCCAGAGAGAACTTGTGCGGTTCAATGTTGACCTGACCATCCCCAGTTTCAAGGAGGGTGAGAGCATCGTGGAAAGGTGGGGTCATGTCTTTGACAAGCCAGATAAGTACCCCTCCCTGAGTGCGCTGGTTAAATGTTGCCTCTCCATCTTTCACGGACCAAGAGTTGAGTCTTCATTTAGTCTAATGAATGATGTGATTGACCAAAGGAGTGGCAACATGAATGTAGAAACATTTAATGCGATCCAGACAGTCAAGTACACCCTGCAGTCCAGGGAGAAGACAGCCATGCAGCTCTTTAGAAGGGAGGACGTGAAGTTTGGGGAGGTGGACAGAACAATGTGCAAGAACATTAACTCTGCAGCAGCCACATATAAACACCAGCAGAAGGTGAACAAGAAGGAACAGCAGCAGCAGCAGAGCAAGTATGGCTCTGAAGAAACTGGCAGTGCTCAGCAGGCCAAGAAACAGACTGCTGAAGGAGAGAAGCGGGCAAGGCTGAGACATGTGGCAACACAGCGAAAGCGGGCCATGGAGACACTGGTGCTCCAAGCAAAAAAAAAAGAAAATATGATGATGAAATATGATGAAATGTAAAAATGTATAGTGTTGTTGTTATTGTTTAGCTTCTTAATACAATATTTTTTCAGAACCTGTGCTTGGCTTATTATTACATCCACTCAACTCATTTGGCTACTGTGAAATTGGAAAAGGGAAACTTCGATTCTAAATCAAACATATTTTTTTCTGGCATGCTCTGTCTGCAATCGCAAATTGCATTTCAGGTTGATGGTTTGTTTCAATAATGGTAGAAAACTCTTAGGTTGGTTTCTTTGCCCCCCCAAAAAATCTTGTCTGTCAATCATGATGGAAGAATGCATTAAGCCATGTTGGTGCCCTTACCACATTGTGCCTCATATATTTATTATAAATGTTAGACTAAGTGACAGGCTGGCATGCATATTTATTATATTCGCAGGCGCCCTACAGTGTCCGTCCGCGCGTCCGTCCGCGCGCCCGTCCGCGCGTCCGTCCGCGCGCCCGTCCGCGCGCCCTTCTCACCTTTTTCACCCCTGACCCGTTTTCATGCCTGCATCTGACCTCTGGCCGTATGTTGGACACTTGGGTGAAGAGAGGGGCTGAGCTGTCAACTGATCACCACCTGGCGGTGAGTTGGATCCGCTGGCAGGGGAGGCAGCTGAACAGACTTGGCAGACCCAAACGTGTTGTGAGGGTCTGCTGAACGTCTGTTGTAACCCTCTGTCGGGGAGGTCTTCAACTCCCACCTCCGGGAGAGCGTTGACCAGATCCCGAGGGAGGCTGGTGACAAGGAGTCCGAATGGACCTTGTTCTCCACTTCCATTGTTGACGCGGCTGTTTGAAGCTGTGGCTCCGGTGACTGTCGTGGCGGAAATCCCCGAACCCGGTGGTGGACACCAGAAGTAAGGGATGCTGTCAAGCTGAAGGAGTCCTATCGAACCTGGTTGGCCCGGGGGACTCTTGAGGCAGCCGACGGGTACCGGCAGGCTCGGGTCTGGGAAAAGTTTGGGGAGGCCATGGAGGAGGACTACCGGTCGGCCTCGAGGAAAGTCTCAGGAAGGGGGAGCAGCCCTCCCGCTGTTGACCTCAACTGGGGATATCGTCGGGCGGTGGGAGGAATACTTCGAGGATCTCCTCAATCCCACTGACACGCCTTCCATAGAGGAAGCAGAGGCTGGGCACTCAGAGGTTGATTCATTCATCACCCGAAGTCACTGAAGTAATTAAGAAGCTCCCTGGTGGCAAGGCACCAGGGGTGGATGAGCTCCGCCCTGAGTACCTCAAGTCTCTGGATGTTGTGGGGCTGTCACCGTAACACACGTTACAACAGGAGGTGGTCTCCCCCACGCAGCACACCGCTGCAACAGGAGACCAACTTATAACGTCTGCAGCGTTTCCTTTGTCCTAGGCCACAGTCTTCTCCCCGTTTTCCTGATCCTGAGAGATCGCCACGACCGCGCGATTATCTCTGTGTTCGCCTGCAGAAGAGGAACAAACCGGTTCCTGCATTCCAGCTACCAGCTCCTGTCTGAAGTAAGCTGACTAAATCGCCAAGCCGCGATTATATCGTTGCCCGCGGAAGGAAGAAACACCAACTGTTTTCTTTATTCGAGTTTGATCAACGAGAGGAAACACGCTCCGCTCTCGTCTGGACTAAGCCGACTCATCACGTCCCCCGCTGACGCCGGGGCCCACGAACTACCGCCGCGTTAAGGAACGCCGACGTCGCCAGGACAGACTGGCAACCTACGCAACGACACCAGTAAGAGGCTATCAGTCTGGGCAGAGACATAAGTTTGATAGTGTAGGATATGCTTGTAATTCTTGTTAACGTGTTTTAAGTTTTGATCACGGACCACCGAGTCCGTTGCTTTCTGTGCTGTTGTATTTGAATGCTGATTGTGTACCCACGCCACTGGGTTGATTTCTGTAACGGTGTTTTTGACTAACCTCAGCCATATTCGCGAGCTCAGTAAGCGTCTACTATCAGTTAAAAGACCGCTGTCCCCCTGAATGAACGCCAGTTCATTCACGAGCTCCCGTGTGATAGTAACACGCCTCCTGAGCCTTAGAATATTGCGCTTGCATTCTCCCCCTTTCTTTGTTTGTGTCCCGCTAACACACACACGCACACATACACCGCCCCACACGTATCCTCCGCCAGCTGTTTCCGGCTCCGGACGCTAAGGACATAGCTCCATCCGGTGGCTGTACCCGGCCATCTCTCGCTCGCTCTCTCTCTCTCGCGATCCTATCGGACGTCAGTGGCTCCGCCCCTGAACGCTGTGAGGAATAGCTCCACCTGGTGGCTGCACCCGGCCATCTCTCCCTCTCTCGCTCTCTCTACACACACGCGCGCACACACACATTCCACGTGTGTCTCTCCCTTTGTTTAGCTTAGCTTTGTGTGTTAGGTAGTTAGGTAATAAGGCTTTGTTAATTGCAGTGTTATTGATTGTGATCATTATTACTGATTTTTTTTTTGTGATCAAATGTTTTTATTATTATTATGCATGACAATTAACAAACATGGCCCAAGACAGGGAAACGTGTCAAGGGAGCTCGACAAACATTGACAATAAAGAAAAAACGCAATAATTACACCACAATATGACTAATTAAAGAAAACAACAGTAATATAACAACCAAAATATAAAATCAAATGCAGACATAAACATACAAGGACACATACACACAAAACAAAACACACACACATAGAAGACAAGACAGGGGGGAACTAGACAACCGGGAAAACAAAAGTAGGAGAGCCAATAGCGAAGGCCTTACAACATGTCCTTCAAAGAAATTGCAGCAGAACGCCAGGTGTTAAGAGTCCGCTCATTGGCACCATTAATTCGGGCTGTGGAGAGCTCTAAATATATAACGTCCAGAAAAGAAAGGATCCAAGCCTTAACAGTAAGAGAATGAGGCGGCTTCCACCAGGTCGCAATCAATTTCTTGGCAGCAGTCAGACCGGCGAAAAGGACACGCTTATTTAGTGTGGAAAGAGTAAGAGTGGACAGATCGTTCAGGACCAACACACATACAGATACAGGTACTGTTATTTGTGACAATGCAGACAGTTTGGATGCGACATTGCTCCAAAATTGACACACGGGCGGGCAATCCCAAAACATGTGAATAAATGTACCCCGGGCCTGTAATGAGCACAGGTTACACAAAAGACTATTAATAACTTTCATATGATGAAGTCTAACGGGGGTCAGGTACGTTCTGTGTAAAAAATTAAAATGAATGTGCTGATGGTCTGGGTTACGAGATGCTTCATTAATGCTGGACCAAACATCACCCCATTTAAAACCTTGAATTATAATAGGGCAGTCACTTTCCCAAACCCTCTCTATTGGGAGCTTGACAAGGTCTGTTACCAGCAAAAAATGGTAGATCCTGGATACCATCCCCTTATTTCTGGCGTGTTTAATAAACAATTCGCGGAGTGGGTGAGTAGGCAAAGAATTTTGCCAGGGGACACCATGAGCCCTGAGTGCCGATCTCAACTGTAAATAAAAGAAAAAGGAGGAACCTGGCAGACCGAATGCGCCCTTAATATCAGAGAAAGAGAGTAGCCCCTGGTCGTTATAAATATCTTTAAGATGGTGAACACCCTTGCATTCCCACTGGGGAGCACAGACGGGCCTCCCGCCAATCAAAAGAGCTTTATTATTAAACAAGGGAGAAAAAGTGTGCCACTTGCAAGAAATATGGCAGTGTGTTTCTGCTAATCTCCAAACCTTCACCAAATGGGAAATAATAGGACCGAAACGTAACTGACACTGTTTTTTGGACATATTAATGAAAAGAATATCCTGAAGTGTCCAGGGATCCACTGTGTTAACTTCTAACATACGCCAGGATACAGAAGAATGTGGATCAAACCAGGAGAGCAGGGGCCAACGACCAAGAGTAAAGTTCAAAATTAGGAACGGCCATACCGCCATCCTCTCTCCTCCTTTGTAGAGTAGACAATTTCAGGCGCAGACGCTTACGATTCCAAATAAATTTGGTGTTTGCAGATCGAAGTCTGGTCCAGTAATCAGACGGAGGAGGAAGAGGGACCATAGAGCTGACAAAATTAATCCTAGGAAGAACATTCATTTTTATAATAGAGACCCGAGCTCTAATAGAAATAGGGAGGCTATTCCAACGGTCCATGTCCCTAAGGACATTGTTCAGGGCAAGAGAATAGTTATTCTTAACAATCTGATTTAAAGAGGGAAAAATTTCAATTCCCAAATATTTGAACTGCTGTACTACAGGAACGTTAGCTGGAAGGATAGATGTTTTGGCCGAATCATTCAGATGCAGGAGAGCAGACTTGGACCAGTTCATTTTAAAGCCAGACATGTTTCCAAATTCCTCACATATGGACAAAAGAGGTGGACATGATTGTGCAGGGTTTTCCAAAAAAACTAAAACATCGTCCGCATACAAAGATAGCTGGTGTGGCGTGTTATGGACAGAAACAGGCAAGACCAGAGTGGACTGACGGATCGCCTGAGCAAGCGGCTCCAAGGACAGAACGAACAGAGCAGGACTCAATGGACAGCCCTGCCGTGAGGACCTAGAAACTGGAAAGAGAGCGGAAAAGGTTTGACCAGTCAGAACTTGCGCCGAGGGATTCGAGTATAAAGTTTTAATTATCCCAATAAAAGTGCAGCCAAAGCCCATCACCTCCAAAACAGACCACAAAAATGACCACTCTAACCGATCAAATGCTTTCATAGCATCAAGCGAAAGCACCGATATAGGAGCACTGTTGTTGGTCGCGTCATCAATGATGTGAAGGAGACGCCTCACATTATCAGCTGCCAGCCTCGACTTAATGAAGCCCGTTTGATCAGAATTGACCAATGATGGCATATGGGACTCGAGGCGGCGGGCAAGAAGCTTTGCAAAAATCTTTAGATCAGAGTTTAGAAGGCTGAGCGGGCGGTAGCTGGAACACTCAGTGGGGTCTTTATCTTTTTTCAGCAGCAAAGAGATGAGGGCCGTGTTAACATCCCTCGAAAATCTGCCCTTTTTGATCGAAAATATAATCATGTCCAACAGAAATGGACCCAGCTGCTCCCAGAAAGTAATGTAAAATTCAGGGGGGATCCCGTCAATGCCTGGCGATTTACCATTCTGCATGGTTCGCGTCGCATCCCTCAGTTCCTCTAGCGTGATTGGCCTCTCTAAGTTGATAGAGTCTGCATTCGAAAGCTTGGGCAAATGTAACTGATTCAAAAACCTGTCACATCGAGCCTTATCTGCGGGCACCTCCGATTCATACAACTTGGAGTAAAACGTCTGAAATATATCATTAATCTGTAGAGGGTCTGTGCAAATATTACCATTTGCGGATTTAATAGCGGGGATATCAGCAAAGCTATCACTAGTCCTAATCCTCATGGCCAAAAGGTGACTAGGCCTGGCACCGTGAAAATAGTATCGTTGTCTGGTCCTGTGAATCTGAAATTCAGATTGCTGTTTCATAATACTGTTAATTTCCTTTTTTACCAAAGCACGCTGTAAAGCCACCTGCTCTGTAAAACAAATCTGTAAAACAGAATCCAACCTAGAGAATTCTGCTTCCAGTCTATGCAGCTGCAGAGACCTGGTTTTACGGGCATTAGAACTAAATAATATTGTATTGCTTCTGATGAAGCCCTTGATCGCTTCCCAAAGGACTCTGGGATCCTATACAGAACCAGCATTAAAACCAATAAATTCCTTAAATCCTGAGACGAACTGACTGACAAAGGTAGCGTTTTTCAATAATGAGGTATTGAAGCGCCATCTAGCTGCACGCTTGGATAAGCAACTCAGGTTCACAGAGCAGAAGACTCCTTTGTGGTCCGATAAAGCCATCGGGAGTAAGATTGCCGCAGTAATGGAGTGAAAGAGCCGGGGAGAAGCGAAAAGAAAATCTATCCTGGAAAAAGATTTATGTCTACCAGAGAAAAAAGTATAGTCCTTAGCAGAGGGATTAATTAATCGCCATATATCCGTAAGCCCCAAATTGGTAGCCCAAGCTCTAAGAGATTTTGTGGCCAGACCCTGCTCTCCCGAAGCCGACGCACCCGACCTATCCAGGACCGGATCCCATACTGCATTGAAATCAGCGCCTACAACAAAAGAGTAGTTTGTCAGCTCCAACATTTTGGACGTAATTAAATTGTAAAAATGACATTAGGGGCATATGCCGAAACAAAAGCTATCTTTCTTGCATTAAATTCTACATTAGCAATAACAATCCTACCCATATCATCCGCCCAGGATGACAAAACCTTAATCGGTAGATTACATCTAGCTACAATGGAGACACCTTTAGATTTTGAGTTTGCAGAGGAA
The DNA here is from genome assembly GCF_963514095.1 of Eutrigla gurnardus. Classification (NCBI taxonomy): domain Eukaryota; kingdom Metazoa; phylum Chordata; class Actinopteri; order Perciformes; family Triglidae; genus Eutrigla; species Eutrigla gurnardus. The sequence goes on from NC_139919.1 coordinate 4,274,282, forward strand.
AAAGCTATAGTGTGGTAAAATCTATTAGCAAGGCGGCCGGTGTCTGCCTTCAGCAAATGCGTCTCCTGCAATAATGCAATGTCCACATTCTTCTTCTTAAATAAACCAAGGGCGCTAGCACGCTTATGAGGGGCATTCAGTCCACCACAATTCCACGCCAAAATGTTTAGTTCACCCATAATCCTTGAAAAATGTTTTATGAATAATCCTAGAGAAAACAGCAATAAAGCCCCCTATGTGGCTCAACTCCAACGAAATTGCACCTACAGTCCAGTCCCTCACTACATAACATACACTCGACATAGACACAGAGAACAAAGCAAATGAAAGTGAAGAAAAAAAGGATACAAACATATAAACAGACATAAAACAGTAGATTAGGTCTGTGATCGAAAAGGATACAGGGCAGCAAGAGAACAGTCAGCCCAGCCAGAGTAATAGACAGCAACCTAAGTTCTAATGTTAAGTAAAGTACCTCAGCAGTGATACCCAGTGTAATCAGAATGAACAAGAAGAAAACAAAACGTTCAGCATGTATGATAACAAAACAAACAAACTGTATGGCTTTGCACGGCCAATGAAGCTGATACTGATACTGAGGTGGTCATAGCTCAGAAGGAAACAGCAGAACATTCAAAAAATCAAAACCTAGTCCTATATAAAAGGTTTAGGCCTATCTCCAGAAAAATATATAAGTAAGCAAACATACCTGGATACAGTCAACACACCATGAAAAACTGTGTAAGCGTAACAGAAACAGGTTGGTCATAGCACCGGGTAAGGGACAAAGTCAGTTATAACATCCGGAGTCTTAAATCCCAATAAGTCCAGTAACAGCAGGACGAACAACGAGATAAGTAAAAGAGCGTCAGTTCACGCAAAAACAGGCTCCAAACAGATCTATATCCAGTGAAAAGCGAGTCAAAAACAAGGCTAATTTGCCGAATCAGTGACCGTGCGGGCCGTCAGCCCCGCCACAGACCCCGAGCGAGGGTCCGGGGCAGCGTCAACGAATGCCTCCGCTTCACCAGGAGAAGTGAAGGCCCTGTACTGAGCCCCGTCCTTGACCTTTAGTGTGGCCGGGTAGATGAGGAAGAAATCCAGGCCTTTGGCTCGCGCTGCAGTCATAGCCTGGTGCATGGCCTGGCGACGCTTGACGGTGAAACTGCTGTAGTCCGGTGAAAAGTGAATCTTTCGTCCGTTAATGGAGAGCGGGGCCTTTCTGGACGCAGTCAGGATAGCTTGACGGATCGGGTACCGTAGCGTGTTGAAGACGAGAGTGCGGCTAGCCCCTCGGTTGCTAGCATTGTTGCTGTAAATCCGGTGTGCTCTCATAATCTCAATATTACAGCCGTCGAGGGTGGGAAACCATTTCGGGAGGGAATGTGAAAGGTATTGTGCGGCGTTGGAGCCCTCCACGCCCTCTGGCAGACCAATAACCCGAATATTACATCGCCTGTTACGGTCCTCCAGGTCTGCTAGCTTAGCTTCCATAGCATGGAGGGTTCGGCTGTGGTCTTCCAGCGTATCAGAGTTAGCCTCGACCGTGGTCTTCAGTACTTTAACATCTTCTCTGGTAGAGCCGAGGGTCGCAGTTAGCGCTGTTAGCTCCGTCTGGATAGCGGTCAACCTCACGTCGGTATCCCTCCCCACCTGCTGGATTTGAGCTAGCATCTCAGCTAGCTGTGGCTCGAGAAAGGCCCGATGCTTCTCCAGCACGGATTCAGCAACAGCCTCAACCTCCTGTCGATTGCCTCTAGTAGTCATCGCCATAAGCAATCTTTCACCACCAGAAAAAGCCCAAAATAGGAACCTATTAGAACAGAAAATCCACTATATGGCAAAGCTGGACCGGGAGCAATCCCCTCACGCTGCCATCTTGCCCAGCTGATCACGTGACTCATTATTACTGATTTTAATAAATCTTATTATATTATAACTAGCGGTCTCTTGTGCTTGTTGTGTATATGTCACTGGATAACAGGTTGTGAAGGCTAGTGCTCGAATTTCACGCCTTTTTAATTGTTAGATTGTTTTTATACTTCTATGCCAATGATCACGATCCTTGACATGTGAGTATAAAACCTTTATATTGAGACTGAATACAGTTTTAGGTTATCTTTTCCCTGATCCCAGGGTGGTGCCCCGTTTATTCGTGATTATATCATGATAATATATTAAATATAATTATTAATATCAATAATCATATTGACATTAATAATTAGCTGTTGATAACCAAATCTGCTCCTGCTACATCCCCAACATTTTACACCATAAAACATTAACATATTGGCACAAGAAATCATGTTTAATATAAAAAGGACACGAGCTACTGAACTACTCTATTAAAAAAAATTAACTAATTAATCGCACAATTTGCCGTAATTAATCACAATTAATCGCTTTCTTTCTTCTTAAGAATAAAGTATGTTATAATGGATATTTAAATGTAAAATGGTGGAATTTATGTAGAATCAACACAAAGGAAGTATTTAAATTCAAATACTATTGTTAAATAGCAGCTTTTTTCTTAACTTTAAACACGGATTCTCTCATGTGAACTACAGATTTCCAAAGAAACCATCAAGGCCATCAAAATTAACTGTCAGCTTGAAAAAGGCATATTTCTTATATGCACTAACAGAACATTTCAAAAAGGTCCACAATAGAACATGCAAATATGGAAAAAAGAACAAGGAAATATTCTGCTGTGAAGTCAGAATGATAAATCCTTTTCACTCCATAGAACAACAAGTCAGCTTAGTCCTCCTTTACATTCAGCCCGTTACTGAGACAGACCAGTCTGTTTACATTGTCAGAGGACAAAGCAGCACACGCCACATCTAGTGTTTCTCACGCAGACAAATTACCGGGATAATTTTTTAAAAAATGCTCGCTCGCCACGATTCCCCCCCCCCCCCATCACCGCTGACGCTGCAGCCTCAGCCAAAATCTTACGCTGAACTCCGTTAAAAACTAATGGCTAACGGCTTTGCGGCACACGTCGTCATAGGTCTTACGTCAGCCGCCACGGGAAGTAAACAAAACACAGCTGCGTTAATTGTTAAAAAAGATTAACACGTTAAATGTTTCATAATTAACGCAAAGATTAACGCTTTAATGTTGACAGCACTATTTAAAACCTTTTATTGGAGGGCTGTGTTGTGCCAATTGTGTGTTTTCTGCAGGCGATCTGGCGATTGGATCAGTGGTTGAATTGGCCGCACCACCTGTGAAAAGGTTATACAACATGACGTGAATAGCGGCGCCCGAGCGGCTAGGCTGTCACTTAGATGTCGCTTAGTGTTACTTGGCATACTGATTTGTATTGTTAATCATGTCATTAAGGTTTGAAGGGTTACAAACAATATGTCACATGCACACACTTACCCGTGTTCTCCTGTCTCCAACTCCCAGGGTGCGCGACTAAAAGAGTCCCGGGGAAACAAGCGCCTCTTTGTCGTTCCGGGAGGGTTCCATCGGATGGGATTGTGTGGGGGGTGTATTGCCATGTCAGGTTAGAGTATTTTGATGAGGGCTAACTATCCAGGGGTTAATAACTGTAATGTAAATATTAAGTCTATATGTATATTGGGGGCTTTGCTGTATTTGTAGGTGTGGGGTAATATGGGTTATATTCAAGCCCCCCTATTGTTGGTAGCACCCACAGGTGGGGACTACAAAGGGCTGCGTTAAGTGCTATTCCGGTTGGTTGGTGGCCGTAGTGGTGGTAGCGCTGGGCATGGTAGCTGGTCCTGAATATGCTGGATGAGATGTACACACTGAACTTTATTTAACCCTGTCTGCAAATAAATGCCCACTAGTTGGGTTAACTGTACATTGTGCCTCCGCCTCCTCACTTTTGGTCTGGGCCGCTCACAAGGTCAGTCTAACAATTTGTTAGAGGGTCTCTAATCTCATGTATCACAATTTTAATTTGTTGGTCCCTGAACATCTTGGTCGCCTTCAGACTCATAAAAGGTTTGCTTTGTGAACCTCAGTTTCTTTTCTAATTCATCATTCACAACATCTTTCACAATTTCCTTCATCTTTCCTTTTCTAAGTCAATTCCTTTTCTAAGTCATTGCATTCTGACCTCCTCAGCTTCTTTAAATATGCCATTTTAGAAATAAGCCTCCCTCTCAATTCTGCTTTAACCGTGTCCCATATGAAGGTTGGATCAACCTGGCCATTCTTATTATCTTCTATACAGTCACCAATTTCCTTCTTTATCAACTCTACAACATTATTGTTGTTTAAAATACCAGTATTTAGTCTCCATAGTGTATTCTTTGTCCCATTATTTAAATTTATTGTCAAATCAATTATATTGTAATCAGATACCACAATAAACTAATTTTTAATTCATGTGAAATTATGTTTGTCCCAATAGTACATTTTTTTAAACTTGACATCGCTGTATAAAAGGACCTGCGGTGACCTCCAGGAGAATGACAGCCTCATGAAAGTTCACACAAACACAAAGTCAGATCATTTTACAAGGTATACTGACAATAAGGGAGTCTGTTGACTGTTTCCAGAACAGAAGTTCTCGCCCTCCAATCACCCAAAAATGCAATTCTTCCAGAAATATCTAAAGGTCAAACCTTTTTCAATAGCAACTCATAGCTTAACTTCTTCTTTGGTGTTCCTCAAGGTCTAGGTGACTTATTGTGGTATTTTGGAGGAATTTTCTATTAAACCAATAATTGAGTGGTAAAACATTTTTAAATCTAACACCACATATCTGTAATAAATGGTATCAACCAATTGCAATGATACACAATAGAGCATGGGCATAATATAACATTATCATCATAATTTTCTAAGATCCCCTGCCACCCCTAGCCAAGAGTGGATTCTTTCATTTATATACATACACTACATTCTTAATATATTTTTAAAACATAACTAAAGCATAGCCATAATGCCATTTCAGCCTACAGGTCCAGGTCTTCCACTAGCAGATGCATCGTTGTTTTGGTGGATTAACATACACAACATCACTGAAAACAAAGCCATTTATTCAATGTTGTCCATGTGGGCTTGTATTTACATTTACTGAAAGCAATCACATAGAGTTGAAAGAAATATTTGATCTCAACACACACAAACACTCTGCTGCACTGTATGTGTGTGGAGTGAGCCACAGGCTTCTGTCAGGATGCTGCATAATGAAGATACAAATGCTGCTGCTTGAATCATGCAGACATGACGAGAGGGGAAAAGAGTGAGAGCCATAGTGAATACATATCGGAGGGAGGGAGGATGGCGGCTTATTTCCTGTGGCTTCATTAAGAGACACAGCAAAGGCCAGAGAGCAGGGCCACTTTGAAATAAAGCAGTAGTTAACCCTTCATTGGACACCTACTGACAGATCACAAGCAGGGGAATGAAAACTTTAAAAATAAGGGTCCATACAGCAGATGGAGTTAAATGTCATGGCATTGAAATGGTAAGAACTGAATAAGGTGCTTTCACGAACCCAACTGGTTTGGTCAAATCAAATCAAACTTTATTTATATGGCACTTTTCATGCTTTACAGTAGCACAAAGTGCCTCACAGAAAATAAAAGCGAACAAAACAAAAGGAGGAGACATGGCTGGGCACCGAGATCTGAGGTGAGGAAGAAGCTACCTTCGGGGGCCGCGCACACCGAGAGGAATCATGGTCCATGACTGCAGGGGGTGCCGCCACAGGGACCACCCCAGCCCAGACAGACAGGAGGCTCCACACCATGGTGTAGAGCTCTCCAGCCACCCGGGCCAGGGCTGTCCATGGGACAGCACCCCCAACGATGGACCAGAAACAACTCCCGGTGTGGTAGGCCCCCAGGAGGGAACACTGGAAAACCGAGGGGCTAAAACAGTAAAATAAGATAAAAGGTAGAAGCTAAAAACTGAGGGAATAAAAACAATGAAAACAGTCAAATGTATCAAAATGTATAAAATAAAATAAAATAGACCCAATAAATAAAACAATAAAAATAAATGAATAAATAAAACAGGATAAGCTAAAATAAATAATATAAAATAGAATAATAATAAAAAATGTAAGAAGCATAAAAGGAATTAGAAGGAATTAAACAAGTCAGTTAAAAGCCTGACTAAAAAGGTGGGTCTTGAGCCTCTTTTTTGGTCGGTTTAGTCTGGTGTGAAACCCTCCAACTGAAACCACCCCACCATGTGGTTATTGTCTTGCTTCGAACTAAACTCTGGAGCACCCACTGACCAATTCCATGATAGTAGCTGTGATTTTAGCGTGAAATCAAAACCTCAAAATCACGATCATCAATCAAGATATTTTGGTTAACATGGCAATTTCCCCTGATACATTAGAAAGTAAAAAGACATGTTGTGTTTGTGAGCACATAGCAGCAACAACAGTTGGTGGCTGACTGCATGACTCACGGTCCATATCACAACATGTACACAGATGTGAACCTCCAGTTGTAAAAAGTACCTTAAACTTGCGTTCTCTCTACTGGCCATTCTTTTAAAAAGAAGACTGATTGTATGGAAATCTATGATAAAGTGGTCCTACTTCTCTCTCGATTTATTATTTCAGTAAACATTGTAAACATGAGTTTATGGTCTCATTCTCTAGTTTCAAGTCTTCTTCAGTCCAGCATGATGTTCATTTAGTAAATGATGGACCAATTAGAGTGAACCAGACCAGAAAGCAGGGGACAACAGGGGCGGGGCTACCTGGTTGCTACCAACCAGTTAGCTACTTAGATGACTTTAACACTTAGCTATAAATTTGATCTTGAGTTATGAAGCTAACAGCTTCACACCAGAATCCAGATGGATCGAGATCCAGTAAGGTTCCTGCTCAGGATGCCGCTCAGCCGCTTGTGTTCATTAGATCGACCCGTCGCTCCTCAACGGTCCAAATATGGTTGCATCCTAAACTGGTTGCAAAACTTCCAAACAAAATGTCTAACTCGAGGCTTCGAAGTCATAGCCCACCAACCAACAGGTGACGTCACCATGACTACCTCCACTTCTTACATACAGTCTATGGTAGTTTTATAATAAGTGAAGCCTCTATGTGTCAAACATCCAAGAGTAGCTCATCAGTCAAAACTTTCCAAACAACCTCCAAAAGACTGATTTGGCTTTTAAGTATAAAGGAGGTAAAAGCATTTTTAACTTTTTTTGTCAATGTTGAAAAGAGAAATAAAGATTGCGGTCAAGTTCAGGACTACGGAGCCTCCGTCTGTCGTTTTCTAAATACGCGCACAGATCATCACTTTCGACACAACGTAATTTGTTGAAGCTTTTATTCATCTAAATATGTTGTCAGACTCCTCAAACAACAACAACAACAACGTATAGCTGAAAAAAACAAATGTTTAGTTAGAAGTGTGTTATTAAATTACAGACTGACTGTAAAGCAGAGGACATGCTTTCAGTTCGGTGACTAGCTGAATACGTTGGCTGTTAACGTTTTTAGTGATTGTGGTCGTGTTTACAGATTTGTTGTGGAATTTGTCTCATTGTGTCAAAACTGCACAGAAGCCAAACAAGACAGAACACTCAGAGATAAACATCTCACTTTTCTGTCGAATTGACACTGCAATCGAAAGCTCACAATCCTTTTTAAAGTGGAGTTTTTGCATCAAACAACACACAGATGAACCATTGATATGCATGTATATAAACAGGTTAAACAGTTAAATATTAATATCTCTACTGCAAACTCTATTCTGTTTGTTTCAGGAAAACACAAAGTTGAATGTTAAAATCAGCAACAGCAGCATGTTATATTTTTAATTTGTTACAGTCAGAACGTGAGGATTATCTGTTGAAAATAAAGACTTAGTTACATGTATTTGTACTTGTACTTGCTCTGAAAAAAGTATTGGTGCATCGTTCCCAAATACCCATTCGGAAATCAATTATCATTTGCGGGAGACTGCAACGTTTCCCTTATTTTTATGCAATAAATGCATAAGCTTAATAAGTCATCCTCCCTTCTGTCCAGTTTGTTTCAAGTCATTTATATATATAATAAACAAAAATGGATGAACTGGAGGAGTTGGACGCCCAGCAACAGGTTTTCATATCCACAACATCACTAAACGTCTCTATTAAAGTTGAGGGATGGTGGATGGTTTATGTATCCATGGTCTGGACACATCACAAGAAATGTCCTCCCCAGTCCCAGTCTTTATCCTCCTCTCTCTCTCTCTCTCTCTCTCTCTCTCTCTCTCTCTGAGGTCTATTTGTCGTTCAAAGACTCCGACTGATTGTGTCATATTACAGTGTTTTTGTCTTGGTTTGTTTGCATTTGAATAAAAGAGTTTTCACAATGATTGCAAGGGATGTTATCCGTCAACATGTGTCTAATGTCACAAAAGATGGCGTAAACAAGTGTTTTGTAGAATTACAAATGAGTGCAAAGCAGGAAACATGTTTGTATTTTTGGTGGCTTTGTTTAAGGAATGGTTAGAAAGGTAACATTTTGATGCTTTTGTCTAAGCGTTCACTTGCAGTGTGTAAGCAACATCACACAACTCTGAGTTCAGAGACCTTCCTCCGTCCCTAGTTACCATTACCATTGTGTTGTCCACACCCGGGGCTTTGGTTCCTCTGTGACAGGCTGCATTGTTGACTGAGCTGAATTGAGATCAGAGGTGAGCCACTCGCCATAACTCTATGAGTGCTGTTTGACCATCTGGACCACTTGGATTTGCTCAGACCAGGTTAATGCTGTGCATAGAGCACTCATATCCTCTGCTATTCACCCTGGCGTTATGACATAATGAAAACACCCTCTTCAAACAGTTCACCACCACTGCATCAAATATAAATCAAGCAGCAGAAGAAAATTGCCCTTTTTCATTCGGTGTGCCTGACTCTGGAGGTCAAGGACTGGATGGTGGATCCCACTTCTCACTACTGCAATTCATAACTGGTTCTACTTTCTACCTAATATCAGTGAAGTGTTTCTTTCACTTTATGAACTGTCTTGGAAAAGTATCTCCAAAGACCAACACAGTAAGGTAATGACTTTTCTCCTACACAGCTAATTTAATTTGAGGTGCTGTAGATTTGCTGCTGGTGCATGATTCTACACCTCCCATACAAGGAAATCAGTTTTCGCAATCAGCTCCACATTATTTTCTCCATTATGAATTTTCACAGCATTGTGGTGCAAATAACGCTGCTTTACAAGTACGTTTAGAAAAACAAGTGATTTACTCGGTTAGAACCAGTTATGGAAGAAGTGTTTCAATCATTAAGTAAATGTGCTAATACAACACTGAAAACACTCCACTACAAGTAAAAGTGCTCCTTACTCCATCTACTGGCAGTTACTTAATTAATTAAAAATAGTATAATTTTAATCAAGAGACAATGTCGTACGGCAGGTTTCCTGCCTGTCAACTTATTGGGTAATGGAGGTAGCCTGAGAGAACGTGTAACCAATCAGAGAGCTATAATAAGCAGTGTGAAGAACTGAATGTGAATGGGCAGTTAGGTACTGTTTGTGTAACTATGTTGTGGCGTTAATAACCTACTCGTTGTGAGAACAGTCGTTATTATTCTGGTGTCAGTGAGGGAACGTCGCCACAGACACCACAACGCCAACTTTCCCTGGCACTGGTTTACTACAGCTGGATGTCGTTGTGAGAACAGTCGTTATTATTCTGGTGTCAGTGAGGGAACGTCGCCACAGACACCACAACGCCAACTTTCCCTGGCACTGGTTTACTACAGCTGGATGTCGTTGTGAGAACAGTCGTTATTATTCTGGTGTCAGTGAGGGAACGTCGCCACAGACACCACAACGCCAACTTTCCCTGGCACTGGTTTACTACAGCTGGATGAACCCAAATAAACTATTTAGCTGTGATTTAATAGCAATACACAGATAAAGAGGATGCTGAAATGACTCAATAATGATAGTGATTTGTGAAAAGCCTGAAGTTATGCTTTGTTACTAGTATGATCTACTATCGCAGAGCTCTGGGTGACCACAGACACAGGGTACAAGATTTGTTTTCTGTTGTTTTCTAACGTCGATGAAAGTCCAAAATCACTCACTATATATAGCTGTATAGAGTTGTTATTATGAGAATTATTATACCCTATATATTGGACTCAAATTATCCCACAATGCATTGTGAAAAGTTGTATAACTGATGGTCACTAACCAAGCAACATTTACTATCATGCACTGCCACGAAGCAAACATGGCCGACGGACAAGAGGAGAGCATTGGGGAACAGAGAGCCACCGATAATACAAATGTAAGTTAACTGTGCTTTACGAACTCAGCTCTGGAATGTGTATGGATTTCACATTTATGGCATAAGCGCTAGTCGAGTGACCCAGCTTGCTAATGCTAGCCCTCTTCTGTAATGTACAGTAATTGCCATTGAGTTAAAACTCGATGGGCTAACATTCTTTTTTCTTTTACTCCGTGAGTGCACCCTACTTTTGTAATGAAGGTCATCACTTGTACCATGTTGGGAAAACAGCTATTAAAAGAGCACTGACTGATAATTAATATTTATAGCAAAGTTCAACAGGGGCGTCCCTAGGATTTTGACACATAGGCTTAGCCCAGAAGAGTCAAGCAGATGCACGCACACAGCGTGCGCCGACATTTTTAGACATAGAGACATTCTCCACATACCCTACAGGTACCTGCTCTTCTGGACTGAATTGAATTAAGGCATTTCATGGTTACCAGTTAATACCAAACAGGCTAGCAATTTTCACAAACTTCCCTCAATAGCTCAGGCACAAAAATGCCCCATTCATCATGTTGAACATACCAACAGCAACCATTTAGCAACAATAAACATTGAGATGTTTAATGAGCCATGCATCTTGTCATGTACAGTATTTACATTGTTTTACCTTGTACATTTAATGCTCTTTACATACTCATGTATTTATTCTTTAAGAAGAAGATACACTTTATTGTCCTTGGCAGGAAATTTGTCTTGGACTCCAATGCTGTCATATAAAAAGTAGCTTTACAGTAGTAACAGTACAGATACAGACAATACATACATATGAGCCACAGGCCACATATCCAATATACACAGTATACATGAAACAGTGCGATGCACACATACACACATACACCCGCCCAAACCCTCCCTCACCTACAGTATTATACCATGGGACATATTCTTTAACATTCTTTAACATAACATACTCTTTAACATAATATTTGTATCTCTTACAGGTCTCAGGTTAGGTCTCTGCCTTAACTGTTCTTAACTCTACCTATTGTCTTTGTTTCTTGTACTTAACTTTTAGTAATGTACTCTTTACATCTTTTTTCCTTGTTCATTTATCTTTAGTTTTACTTCAAACATTTTAACATCTTAACTTGCACTCTACACTTGACTTTACATCTTGTTTTTCTTTTTCTTTCTTCAGTCATTATGTACAATTAGGTCTCTGCATTAACTCTTAGTCCACACCTACTGTCTTTATTAATTTTGTTGAGACCTCACCATTAGGACTACACAATGCGGCCTACACAAGCCCTCACATGCGGTCAGAACAAAGGAACAGAGGAGATAAAAAACTACAACCACCATTTTAGTGTCATCTCGCACCTAGGTGCGAAGTGCAACGTCACACAACTGGTGCCCTATTGGCTGACAACCACAGGTACCCCAGGGGGTCCCCGGGAGCAGCCGTGAGCTATATCAACCGGCGCCGCCTGAAGAACTTCCTCTCTCCACCGTAACACACGTTACAATAGGAGGTGAACGTTACGTCTGCAGCATTTTCCTTTGTCCTAGGCTGCAGTCTTTCCCCCAAACTCGCTGGACGAGCAACAGACTCCTTTCCCTCTCTTTTCCTCTACTCGCTTTATTTTTCTTTTGTTTATCATTTTGGATCCTGAGGAGACCGCCGCGACCGTGCGACTCCCCCTGTTTACCCGCGGAAGGAAGAAAAACACTTTCTTCGTCCCAGCTGCCAGCAGAACGGATAACTACGACCAGTTTTTGTCTGAAATCAGCTGACTAAATCGCAGAGCCCCGCAATTTTATTGTTGCCTGCAGAAGGGAGAAATACTAACTGTTTTCTTCAACTAATTTGATCCGGCGCCGAACGAGCGCTCGCGAACCACCGTCCGCCACCGGCGTCAAGAAACGCCATCACCGCACGGGACGGAAACCTCACATCGACACACCTCACATCAGCAAAAGTAAGAGGCTATTTGTCTGGGCAGAAGCAGAGATTCGATAGTGTAGGACATGCTTGTAATTCTTGTTAATGTGTTTTAAGTTTTGATCACGGACCGCCGAGTCCGTTGCTTCCTGTGTTGTTGTATTTGAATGCTGATTGTGCACCCACGCCGCTGGGTTTTATCTCTGTAACAATGCGTGTCCAACCTCGGACACATTCACGAGCTCAGTAAGTGATCTACCATCAGTTAGAAGACCAGGGTCCCGCCGAACGGACGCCAGTTCATTCACGGGCTCCCGTGTGATGGTAATAGCTTACTGATCCTTTGTGTATTACGCGCGCATTCTCTCTCTCTTAGTTCTGGCTAACATTCACATTTAGGTCATTTAGCAGGCGCTTTTGTCCAAAGCGACTTACAATAAGTACATTTGTCAAAAGAAGGAAACAAGGAAACCACAACGTATCATTGCCGATAAAGTAAGAGCTAAAAATAGAACAAGTGTTAGGTCCTCATCTGAGTAAACTAGTACTTCAAGAGCAACAGTGCTACGAACAGAGTGCTATAGGTAAGGTTTTTTTTTTTTTTTGCGGGGGGGGGGGGGGGGGGTGTTAGTGGGTCATGCTAGTCGAGGTGAAGTCTGAACAGGTGAGTCTTGAGCCTTTTTCGGAAAATGGCAAATGACTCAGCTGTCCTGACATTAGTCGGGAGTTCGTTCCACCACTGAGCTGCCAGAACAGAGAAGATTCTGGACTTTGCTGAGCGACATTTGTTTCATTTCAGCGATGGTGGTACCAGCCGGCCAGCTGAAGTAGAGGAGCGAAGTGCTCGCTTCGGGGCATGAGGTTTGACCAGTGTTTGAAGGTGGATGGGTGCCGTTCCATTGATGGCCCTGAAGGCCAGTGTCATCGTCTTGAATTGGATGCGTGCTGCAACAGGGAGCCAGTGGAGGTCACGGAGGAGGGGGGTCACATGGGAGAATTTGGGTAGATTGAAGATAAGGCATGCTGCAGCGTTCTGGATACGCTGCAATGGTTCAATCGCAGAGACCGGGAGTCCGGCCAGGAGAGAGTTGCAGTAGTCAAGGCGGGAGATGACCAGTGCTTGGAGTTGAGTTGCGTTGCATCCTTTGTGAGGAAGGTCTGAATCCTGCGGATGTTGTAGAGGGCAAATCTGCAGGATCGGGCCACAGCAGTGATGTTGGGGGTGCAGGATAGTTGGTCATCGAGGATTACACCCAGGTTCCTCGCAGTTGACGACGGCAATACTGTGATGCCCTCGACAGTGACCGACAGGTCCATGCAAGGGCAGTCTTTCCCTGGGATGAAGAGGAGTTTGGTTTTATTCAGGTTAAGCTTGAGGTGATGTGCAGTTGTCCAGACAGAGATGTCAGCCAGACAGTCCGAGATGCGAGTTGCAATGTGAGTGTCAGAGGACAAGGGAAATGAGAGGAACAGCTGGGTGTCATCTGCGTAGCAATGGTAGGAGAATCCATGCGATGTGATAACAGAACCTAGTGATCTGGTGTATAGTGAGAACAGAAGCGGTCCTAATACTGAGCCTTGAGGGACACCCGTGTCCAGAGAACAGGGTTTGGACATAGAGCCATTCCATGTGACCTGAAAGGTGCGATTTGTCAGGTATGATGTAAACCAGGAGAGAGCAGAGTCAGTTATGCCAAGTTCAGCCAGAGTGGAGAGGAGGATTTGGTGGTTGACTGTGTCGAATGCAGCAGATAGGTCGAGGAGAACGAGAACGGAGGAGTGGGACGAGGCTCTGGCGTCTCGCAGGGACTCGGTCACTGTGAGGAGGGCCGTCTCAGTGGAGTGAGCAGTCCTGAATCCTGATTGATTAGGGTCTAGGAGAGATAGGATGACAGTTGGTTGTAGGCGGCACGTTCCAAGGTTTTAGAGAGGAATGAAAGAAGAGATACAGGTCTGTAGCTTTGGATGTCAGTAGCGTCTAGGGTGGGTTTTTTAAGGAGAGGCTTCACGGTAGCTGTCTTAAAATCCGCTGGAATGACACCTGAGGTGAGGGAGGAGTTGATCAGGGTGGTGAGGAATGGCAAGATGTCGTGTGAGATGTCTTGGAGAAGAGAGGAGGGGATTGGGTCGAGGGAGCAGGTGGTGGCACGGTTAGATGTAACAAGTGCGTGAACATCTTCAGAGGTGAGGGGGGTAAAGCTGGTAAGACCATCCGAGTTGAGGGTTGGGGGAGATGTCTTCTGGGAGAGAATAGGCGTAAATGAGGAGCTGATGTCATTTACTTTCTTGGTAAAGTAAGTAGCAAAGTCATCGGCAGTAAGGAAGGAAGGGGGGAGGGGTAGGAGGGGTGAGGAGGGAGGAGAACACGGAGAAGAGTTTCCTGGGGTTGGAGGCAGAAGAGTTGATCTTTGCCAGGTAGAAGGCAGATTTAGCTGCCGAAACAGTTGAGGTGAAGTCAGAGAGGAGGTGGTGGTAGTGAGTAAGGTCCTCGTGCTGGCCCGATTTCTTCCATTTTCTCTCTGACGCTCGCAACAATGATCTGTTGGTTCGCAGAGGTTCAGACAGCCAGGGAGGGGAGGGAGATGATCGCGCAGGTCGTGAGATTGGGGGACAGAGTGTCCAAAGAAGAGGAGAGTGAGGACATCAGGATGGAGGAGGCTTCCTCAGTAGGCATTAAGGAGAACTGTTCTGAGGATGGTAGTGAGGAGATAACAGTTGAGGAGAGAGCGGAGGGAGTGAGGGATTTCAGGTTGCGGCGGCTGGTGACCATTCGAGGCGTAGAGGGGAGGGGTGTGGTGGGCTCCATGGGGAGGGAGAAAGTCACAAAGTGGTGGTCGGACACGGTGAGCGGGGTAACAGAGAGTGCCGAGATGCCACAGGATCTTGTGAAGACAAGGTCAAGTTGGTTCCCGGCGCGGTGAGTTGGTGGAGAGGGGGAGAGTGTAAGGTCAAATGCGGAAAAGAAGTCGATGAATTCAGATGAGTGCAGCTTTCCCGAGTGGATGTTGAAGTCACCGAGGATGACGAGTGGTGTGCCATCATCAGGGGAGCAGCTCAGGAGGGCATCCATCTCATCCAAAAAGTCACAGAGGGGACCGGGTGGGCGATAGATCACTATGATGTTGAGTTTGAAAGGAAGGGTGACAGAGACGGCGTGGAATTCAAGTGTAGATCGGGGTAGGTGGTCCAGAGGAAGGACCTGGTAGGACCATCTGGGTGAGATGAGGAGCCCAGTTCCTCCTCCTCGCCCTGTTCGTCTTGGGGAGTGTGAAAACGAGTAGGCAGTTGAAAGGGCAGCTGGAGTGGCAGTGTTTTCTGGGGTGATCCAGGTCTCTGTGAGGGCCAGGAAGTGGAGAGACTGCAGGGACGCATAGGCTGAAATGGTGTCCGCCTTCTTGACTGCAGACTGGCAGTTCCACAGCCCTCCTAGTACTTCAAGTTCCTTACCAGTGGAGAATGGTGGGTAGCAGAGATTGGATGGGTTACAGCCTCGAGTGATGGGTCTCCGGTGAAATCTTCTCCAGTGTGATGTCCTGACTGGGATAAGACACATGGCTGCGAGGGCGGGTAAGATGTTATGCCTACCTCGATGGACTCCCACAGGTAGACTCCCTTGTCTTTGTTCAGCTGTCTTCGTTCTGATGGCCAGACGCTGCAGCTGACGCTGTAGTGACAGCCTTTTAAGTGCTCAGTTTACCGCAAGCACTGTGTGTGACCCCTCCCTCTAATCAAGTCTATTCACTACACCTGAGCTGGCTCAAACTTAGTTGATTACTCACTTAGCATAGGCAGTTTCACTAGGATTTCAACAACAAGCTATCAGCACAAGACTAAATGTTACAACTAGCTTTACTCACACAATGCCTGAACCCAAATCTACAATTAGTTTCTGACTTACCAACAAGAGACAAAGCAGCTTCCTTCCTTTCTCCAGACAAAATGTGGTTTGAAGGAGGTTTACTGGCAGCCCTTTAAGCACTGTGTGTGACCCCTCCCTCTAATCAAGTCTATTCACTACACCTGAGCTGGCTCAAACTTAGTTGATTACTCACTTAGCATAGGCAGTTTCACTAGGATTTCAACAACAAGCTATCAGCACAAGACTAAATGTTACAACTAGCTTTACTCACACAATGCCTGAACCCAAATCTACAATTAGTTTCTGACTTACCAACAACAGACAAAGCAGCTTCCTTCCTTTCTCCAGACAAAATGTGTTTTTTGTCTGGAGAAAAACCGGTGGTGTATGTGCACACACATCTCTCGCTCTCTTTCTCTCTCGCGCGCGCGCGATTCAATCAGACGTCAGTGGCTCCGCCCCTGACCGCTGTGAGGAATAGCTCCATCTGGTGGTCGCGCCCGGCCATATCTCTCTCTCTCTCGCTCTCTCTACACACACGCAGACGCACACACACACACACACATTCCACGTGTCTCTTCCTTTGTTTAGCTAAGCTTTGTGTGTTAGGTAGTTAGGTAATAAGGCTTTGTTAATTGCAGTGTTATTGATTGTGATCATTATTGCTGATTTTAATAAATCTTATTATATTATAGCGTTCTCTTGTGCTTGTTGTGTATATGTCACTGGATAACAGCAGGTTGTGAAGGCTAGTGCTTGAATTTCACGCCTTTTTAATTGTTAGATGGTTTTTATACTTCTATGCCAATGATCACGATGATTGGCATGGGAGTATAAAACCTTTATATTGAGACTGAATACAGTTTTAGGTTATCTTTTCCCTGATCCCAGGGTGGTGCCCCGTTTATTCATGATTATATCATGATAATATATTAAATATAATTATTAATATCGATAATCATATTGACATTAATAATTAACTGTTGATAACCAAATCTGCTCCTGCTACATCCCCAACAATTTCTTGTTTGTAACTTTTTACTTTCACTCTACACTTGCCTTTCTTCATTCTCAGTTGCTATCTGTTTCTTCCTCATTTCTTTGGTCCTTTATGCATAAGTGCATATCTCCTTGGTGTGGCTTGGGCAAACCGGTCAATGACGTCACCATGATCTAAGGCACAAAGGACATCCTTCTCGATAGCCAACATAGCCAAATGATGTAGCCTGTCCTGGCCCATTGTTCTCCTTAGCCAGGTGTGGAGACAGCGCAATACGCTGAATGATCGCTCACAAGTGCAACTACTGACAGGTATTGTCAAGGCTTCTTGGAGCACTGGACTCAAGGTGGGGAACATATCGGGGTGAAGTAGCTTGTAAATACTGCCCATGTCTGACACGGCACCTTCTCTTTTCTGTCTGGTAATTAACTGTTTTGCTACTAGGATCTCCTCTTTTTTCACTGACATTTCGTAGTGTGTCGCAATGAGGGCTAGGGAATCCTCAGAGAAAAAGTCATCGGATGCTGGGTTACAAGCTTGGATGCCTTTCATAAGTCCTGCTCCCACATCAGAAAACCGGCTGTTCAGCTCGGCTAGCATACGGTCAAGGCATGGATAGAACAGGCATTGCTTCAGCTGGTCTTCTGTGCCCAGTTGAACCCTTGCACCCAAGGTGGACTCTACAGTCAAGTCCTCCATTCTCCTCTGCTTGTGTCTGTGACCAGTTAGGCTCTGAAGTATATTATTGGCAGCACAAATGGTTTTGCTTCATTGGAGGTACACGTGCAGCCCCTCTGTAGTTGACAGCATACTCCTGAACATGACAGCAGATAGACAGTGGAAAGCCTGGACAATTTCGATAGTAGTCCAACACCTAGAGGTGTTGCACTCTCTTCCAGGCACTTCAAGACAGCTTGCAGATTGTCAAGCATCGCTTTCACTGACTTCACCTGACATGCCCATCGGGTTTTAGACAGCTGGACAATTTCGCTTGTTCCCAAGCCCAGGAGCTTCTGGACATCAGAGAATTTCTGATGATTTACGATTGATACACTGAAGTAACTATATACACTCTCTAATGTTTCAAAGAGTTCACTGGCTTCTTGCACAGCCTTACATGTGTGGCAGAGAACCAGGTTCAGTTTGTGAGCATAGCAGTGAATGTACACAGCTTCTGGATGTTTCTTTTGAAAGCAGGTTGGAACACCACTAATCGAACCACTCATAACAGACGCTCCATCGTAAGCTTGGGCAGCACAAAGGAGGTCATTCAGGCCATTTGATTCCAATACTTGTTCAATTACATTTGTGATTGACTCTGCATTGAATCCCTGAAGGTTGCAAAGTTCAAGCAGGCGCTCTTTAACTGTGCCATCAGCTGCGACATAGCGGACACAGACAGCAAGCTGTTCTACATGGCCATCTCTTGCCTCATCTGCAGTCACTGCATACATTTTGGATGTCTTGATCTCTTCCAATATGCTTGCCGTGACTGCATCAGCGCAACATTTTATCATGCAATTTTGTGATTTAGGAGAAAGGTATGTAGAATTGGAAGGGGCCTGATAGTTTTGGAGGAAGGGGTCAAATCTTTCCAATAGCTTCATAACTTTTAAAAAGTTCCCCTGATTCTCACTGGCAGCATTTTCACAATGACCCCGGAAAGCGATCCCTTGTTTGCCTAAAACAGGGCTTGAAGCAGGAAAAAATCCTGTGCCTGAAATTTTTTTATGCATTGGGGAGAAGAAAATTCTGAACATTTGCAATCTAAATGAATTAATCTGGTGCACTTTGAGAGTAAACCCACATTATAGTTTGAAACAACATTCAAAACACACACAGCCAGTATCACTAAGCATAAAGTCCGCTAGCTTAATGCTAACGTATAATACCTCAGAAATTAGCATCACCAAGGGCGTAACTTTGAGTTGAACATTGGGGTGGTTGAGATTTCCACCTGTGAAGTAGGTGTGTGTATATATATATATATATTCTTTGGCCACCAGCCACTGCGGCAGGTTTGGGTTTACCAGCCCAGATATATAGTTTGTGCCTAAAATAAAGTTGACCGACTCAGAAAATGCATAAAAATGGGTCTTGAACGTGTACAAAATACACATTAAAGTGTGTGCAAGTGTTCTTGTTAGGACTCATGGTCCTTAATTGTCTCTAACTTTAAGTATTTTGTCCCGATTACAAATGGGTTTGTAGTGTTTCCCACAGGATCTTTGGAGACTATGGTGGGGGGATTGCGATCCTCTAGGGGGATCCGGGGGCATGCCCCCCCGGGAGAAAATTTTGAATAATTTCATTTTAATGCATCAATTTGGTGAATTCTGAGAAACAAAATATGACATATCAATTACTGACCAATTTCTTACAAACTGCTGGTACTGATACAAATGTTGACATACTAAATGGGGTTGAGGAGTTTAAGCATTCAAGAAAAGATGAGAACAAAAATGACTAAAACACAATTCGTTTATTATTATTATTATTATTATTATTAATAATGATAATAATAATAATAATAAAAGTGGGTGACTATTCCTCAGCCTTCCTTGGTGTTTTGGTTTTGACTGAAGCCTCGTTCACATACGTCGTCACTCGCCCATCTCTGAGAGACAACTGTCAGTGAATGTGAATGTGTTCTAGCGGAATGTGGACCAGGACAGGCGATGTGATGTGGTCGATCGGAGATAAAATAATTTTTACTTTCTGCGATGCGAGTGAAGCGAGTACCAATCACAATGTAGAATAGAGATGATCGACAGTTGCCGTCAACAGAGAGTTCCACAGAGAGTTGTCGCTTGAAGTCGCCGCCGGCGGCAGTGAGTTTTTTTTGCCAGCGAGTAGAATTCAGCGAGAAAGCGAGTGACGGGCGAGTAGCGACGTATGTGAACGGGGCTATACGCGCACGCACTGTCGAACTCGCCGGCTGGGGGGGGGGGGCAACCGTGAGTGGTGGCACTGGAGCCCTAGCAGTAGCTACCTCCTGTTGGGAAGATACTTTTATTCTTTTGCTTTTTTTCGCGTGCTTTCTTCATACCACCGCTGATGCGGGGAGAGACCGGGAGAGACCGGGAGAGACAGTAGAGAAGCGCAGGTCCGGCAAGGTGGGCGAAACCAAATCTCAGAGCGGGAGGGGGCACAGACAAACGTCACTATTTTTTACTGGTAAATTGAGAAAATCTACCACACTGTTGTGATTATAATGCTGAACATTCAATATCAATAATTGTGATATCATATTGGGTGGGTTGTGGTGGCTGGTTTGGATTATTGGGTGGGTTGCAACCCACCCATCCCCCCCATAAATTACGCCTATGAGCATCGCTATCGCTAGTTCGCGGCAATCGACAGCGATAGCAGTAAAGCTGCTAAAAGCTGTTTTAATTCTGGCTTTAGCGCTGTTAACATGTCACAGTTTTAATATTTTTCATGCGAGAAAGTCACAGTTTAATCCAGTGCAGAGTCTGTGGGAGCCGCGACCGGTGACCAGGGCAACGGCTGTCACAGCGGCGGCAGCGCCGGTCTACTGATCTGATCGCCCAGGGCCAACCTCTGTCGTCATCCCGGGGGAGAAAAACGAGCCAAGTAACTTATCCGCACGCTTTTAGAGGTTTGCCGCTGGCTGGTTAAATTCTTTTTATTAGATTAATGTTATTAGATTAATGTTGGTCTCATTGATGAAATCTAACAACTGTGGCAGTCGCATTAGTTTGTCTGAATGAAAAGTGTGCAGGGCTGCCTTTGGGCTGATGTTATCAATCGCTCTGGCTACGTTGTCCCGGTCCGAGGTGCCTGGAAACTTAAGGCCCGCCCTACTCTGCTCTGATTGGCTAGAACTCCTTGGTTACCTTGAGTACCATTGGTAGTTGGAACTATCACTTTAAACGACTGGTTACAGTTAAAAAAAAAAAAAAAAACACTTCACCAAAATATTGCTACGCCGGATTTCCGGCACCGTGCCGGAGGTCTTCAAGCCCTGCTAAAAGGCTAGTGACTGCCACAATACGTCGCATGTACTCCCTCCTTTCATTTATCTGGGCAACATTTCCCACATTAATTCGGTCGACAACATCACCTTCTGTTAGTGTAGCTCTATAATTTTTCCAGGCTAGGAGAGATGACTTGTGGACAGCACTTGCCTCATGCTCTCTGTAGCTATCCAAGGCCCTTTTCCAGTTCTTAAAGCCCTCCGTGTTGAGGAGAGCATCTTTATTTGCTCTAAGGTTGAGTTTACTAAAGAGCCTACACGAGAAGCAGTACGAAGAATTTTGGCTTAGAGAATACTCTAGCCAGTCAAATGAATCAAACCATTGCTCCTGGAAAGACCGTTGCTGCTTCCCAAAACTGGTTGAGGGGTACTGGTCCAGTCTGGGTAGCTTTGGGCCCATTTCTCGTGTCCCTAAATCATTCTTGCCTAACAGGCTCCCTGTCCTCCCTGACCTTGAGTCATCTGCATTGCCAAAAAGGGGGGAAGACAGAAAATAAAGCTATGGCCTCACTCACATTTTAGTTCCAAAGCCAATGAGCTATTGATGGAATAATCTTTACATAGCCTACACTACTACAGGTACCTGCACAAGCATTGTCGTCGGCTCTGGTCAGCAGCATCAACGGTAGCATCCTTGTCTGCTGAATCTGTTCTCATTTCTGAAAACGTATAAATTAATGTTAAGCCTTGTGAATTAAATATTCAATTAAAATGTATAATAAAGCTGATTCTGATAATCCTATTATTGCTTTTACAAATGTAAAACCTAACTGGGCTACTGAAAAATGACTTTCTAGAATGAAATTCTAAAAATCTACATATATATATATATATATTTTTAAATGTTCAATACTGTGTAGAGACATTCTCCACATAGCCTACAGGTACCTGCTCTTTCATTGTCCTCCCATTGGTCTGCTGCAGGATCCCTGAACACATCCCTATCTGCTATCATACCTGAAAATTAAATGTAAACATAATATTTTATAGCTTATTACGTATAGTCAATATTGGTATCCTATTGCAATTAATTCAAATAATTATGGGCAAAGTTGCCACTAACTTATGGCATTTTCACATGCCCCAACACTGGACCAGTTATGCCACTCTAGTGTAGCATAAGAAAGACATATCTGAAATATTTTATTTTCCTGCATAATTGCCCAACTTTTCTTCTATTTTGCCCATCTGTCCAGCTTCATTTAAACCCAACCAGCTTTGGGGAACAACATGTTAACCTGTCCTAATGCTACCACCTAGTGGTGGAGAGACACCTTAAATAATCACACAGTGATTTTAAGAAACAAGCTAACTACCTCTTCAAACATCCCTTGTGCTTGTCTGTCTGATGGCAGCAGCAGTACTAGCAGAAGCAGCAGCAGCAGTGCCATCTTGGTTATCATCATCTGAGAAAAAGTGTGTTAAATTATTTTAAGAACACACAATTCACACTACACTTGCATTCAGAGACGAATGCTTGGTTAAGTACAGGGGTGCACTGCAAACCTGTCATATCACTGGTGAAAAAGGTGAAAACGATGCAATCCCATAACCACAGATCATCAAATGAATTTAATGAATTTAATTTATTTTGAATTTAATTTGCACCCATGTACTGACATTAGCTAGCTAGGTAACAACACATTGTTTTTCCATTCAACACATTAGCAGCTACAGTAGAAGAGGCAGGCTATGCAGGATTCCTGTCTGCTAGCTAGCTGCTATCATGCATGAAAAAGAAAATAAACAAGATGGTTCGACGTTATAGCCTAACATTAACTTTAGCTACTTTCCCCGCTAGAAGAAGCCCAAGCTTAATTATTTTTAGGTACACAATTCTCAAACACTACAATTGCATTTACAGACAGATGCTAATAATAACAGATCATTCTTTCCCATGTAATATTAACTAGCTGCTAGCTAGCTAACGTTAGCTACTTCCCTCTAGTAGTTCCAGCTGCAACACTCATTTCGAAATTATACATTTTTACATAATTTCTATTCCCATTACCTCTTTGATTGCTGACCACCTTTGGGGGGGAAAACATGGAAATCTTTTTTTGTGACATCTTGTTACACTTCAGCTGCTAACCAAAGACAGCTGAACAGCTTGCTGTTGTCAAGCCTGCCTGTTGTCAAGCCCGCCTGCTGCCTGACGCTGCTGTTTTGGGTGAATGACGTCACGTGCGACCTGGAGGTGTTAACCACTTGTGTGCCAAAGCCAAAGTAGTGGCTTTAAAAAAAAAAAAAAAAAAAAAAAAAAAAAAATTAATATTCGGCTTTAGGCCCCGAATGTTTTAGCCTAGGGACGCCACTGAAGTTCAACTTATACATGTTTCCTTAACTATCCAATGATTTGAAGAGTAGTTTGAAGAAGTAAAGATTCAAAGGCTATATTGCATTCAACTAGTATCACTTCTAGAAACAGCATTTAAGGAAACAGCTATTTTAAGTCCCCTCAATAGTCCTGGTCATGAAGGAGGAGTGATGTTTGCTACAGAAACAGCAGCAGCAATGTGCCTACGTAGCTGTTCACCACCCTGCAAGTTTGGCTGTAGCTGACCACCCCATCATCTGGCCCCAGATCCTCTTCCACAGGCTCAAGTGTGTCTCCATCTCTGAGGCAGAAGTTTTGCAAAATGTCACAAGAAGCGACGGCCTTCACTGCAGAAGTAGAGTTCACTTCCAGAGCCTTGAAAAGTACTGATCGCCACCTGGTCTTCATGATGCCAAATGCCTGTTTGATTACAGAACTGGTTCCTGTGGAACCTTGCCACAACAGCTCTTCTCACTTTCTCCCTGTAAGCTGGGTACAGTCATGCAACATACAAAGGGTTACTTTTAAGAACTCTGGAATCCTGGACAGATGCTGGGTAACCAATACATGTAGAGAAGGTGACAGCAAGTCTCACACTGCTTGCATCTAAACAGAATAAAACAACGTCTGTTAAAATACCAATGAGTATCTGCACTTACATGACCGCCATCAATGCAGCCACAACCCTGATGAATGCTGCAGATCCAGCTAGACGTTCAGAGTGAGCAGAAACTAAACATTAAAGGCTGCAATATAGTCATGGTGATGTAGTCTTCGTAATGTCATCCATTGCTTTGTAGACGACAGTTTTGAAGCCTCGAGTTAAACATTTTGAGTGTCGCCATCTTGGCTTTTTGTAACCAGTGAAGGAAGTGACCATATTTGGACTGTGGAGGAGTGGTGGATCTGATGAACACAAGCGGCAGAGCGGCACCATGAAAAGCAATCTTACTGGATCTGGATCCATCTGGATTCTGGTGTGAAGCTGATAACAAAGTTAGCTTCATAGTTCAAGGTCAACATTAGTCCTCGTATTCTGATGGTGAATTTTGGAGGTGGTATATTTAAGAATGTACAGGAATGGTTATGTGGTATGTGTATTGGTGTACAGTGTAAATGTAGGCTTTATATTCCATTGTGCTGATTACGCATATGTATTTTATAGATGTGTAATATAATTTTAGCATGTTAATCATTTATATAATTTTATGCTGATTATTTTATTGCTCATGTACAAGCCCTACTAGGGATAAGAGTCAAAAATTAGAAATAGCTATAAACTCTCTGTACAGCACATCAGTTGCATTCTCTGTATTGGAACTATGTCAACTGTATCATCCCTATTTAAATAAAACTCTATTCTGTTTACACCAAACCAACTAGCCAATAGTTTGCTAAACTTGAGTAGAGATGGATGGACAAAGGAAAATAAGTTGAAACACTTTTAATCATCACAAAGGTCTTGGATTTCAACAGTTTTTTGGATATGAACAAATATTACAACGTCAACCTCTTCATGTTTAACGTGATACATGTTCGGACATCGACCCGTCACACACAGCAGAAAACGGTGTTGACGTGGGATTCACAGACTGGGGCGGTGAGCTCCTCAGATTGACCAGTGATGCATGTATGGATGGGGACCAAGACAACTAATTTTGTTGTAAACGAGAATATTAGTGTAATATTCATTTTCATCAGACATGTAAACAGATTAGTCGGAATATTGCCTTTTCAGAATAAGAGCAAAAAAAAGGAATGTGTTGCATGTAGACGCAGTCAGTGTTTATTGGTAAGCATACCTGTTCAATAGATAGACTACATGAGATAGTGGTTTTTAACAATTGTGCCACAAGAACCAGTTGTGTGTCTTGGTAATTGCACACATAAAAAAACTCAAACTAGAAATGGTATTTTAAACAAGGGTTTTGGTTCAATCTTTACACCCGTGGTCCACATTCCATAGCCATATTATTGTTAAGCATGACATGACTGACCCTTGTACAAACAGTTTCCAAAAAAGAGAGCAAATCCCATGAAAAACAAAGAAGGTTGTGTGTCTCTGAGTCTGTATGTGTGCAGGTGTATGCATGAATTTAGCTGCAGGGTAGTGTGGGAGGGTGAGTCCCTTCTGAAGAGGTACATGCTGTGTGCTTGTTTGTGTGCTCATACTCAATTTTGCAATGTCCCTAAAAAGCTGCTGGAAAAAAGGTCCAGATCCAGGTAATGAGGTGTGTGTGTGTGTGTGTGTGTGTGTGTGTGTGTGTGTGTGTGTGTGTGTGAGAGAGAGAGGTGTTGTGTTGCCTCTTTTTATTCCTGGAGCAACACGCATACAGACACAAATGTCCATAGATGGGTTTGGATCCACTTTCATCCAACAGAAACACAGCACAGCTGTTAAATGCAGCACTGATGTGTCTCTTCTCCCTCCTCTCCTCCACACACTCATCCTGTTCTTCCTCTCTAATTACAGAATGAGCAGCGTGGGCAGCTCAACCCAGTCACAGACTCTTACCAGCTCAGGATAAAAAACAACCAATGTTGTTTGTGCCTGTCTGTTCTTGTTAGACTGAGATTGACAAAGTCATCCCTCCACTCGCATATCCTGTTCCTTCATTCATCCATCTATCCGTTCCTTAAAATGGAGCTGAAATTAAAAATCCAATTTTTTTTACCCTTACCATTTTGATTGGTAAATGGACCTGCATATATTTAACGCTGTTCTCGTCTTATGACCACTCAAAGCACTTTACATGACGTGTCAACATTCACCCGGTCACACCCAGAGATAGATAATCTGGAAATTATGTTTCAGCCCGACTTTAATACCTCTATCCATAAAGTACATCCCTACACCAGTGAAATGCCACATACAGCAAAGCAGGAATCAGAATTAAGAGAATAATTAAATACATAAGAGACAGCATTCCTTCAGAGAAGATGCTCAGTAGATTAGGTACCAATGATGGTAACCACCAGCTGTAAAATATGTACATACCCATGGGGGAACATTGGAAGGGCCGAGACTCAGAGGTTCTTCCTCGATCTACTGGCTCTTGATTGTACCTCATTTGTATGTTGCTGAGGACAAAAGCGTCATTCATAATGGACCATAGTTATTCTTAAACTGTGGGTATGATGGGTGTGTGTGCACTTTGATAAAAGGTTTGGATATTTATTTACCTCCCATTGTCTCGACAGGCAGGTTGACACTCTCATCAATCGTTGTGTGTGTGAACAATGGGAGCCTCCCTGCTCTGAATGATCTCTGTGTGAGGAGGGAGGGGGAGGCAGGTGCTGCACATGCAGAAGGATTCTATTCATTACCAGCACATCTATTACCATCATTACCAGTCTGACACAGCACACACAGAGGGAGGAACACCAAGCAACATGAAGGCACTGACCTACTTTGCTCCTTGTGTCGCAATGAATCCTGAGGGAAGTCACGATGGGCCCCAGTTCATGCTCTCATGACGGTGCCTTACTAATTTATTGCCGCCTTTATTTTGAAAGGCTAGACTGTAGTGGTGTCAACAATAATCGATTTGGCGATGCATCGCAATGCGGGGCATGCACGATCCAGCATCGATGCAGCAACGTGCCATAATTGATTATGTCACTGTTTATTTTCTGGCCTCGAGTCGACAATAAAGTTGTGAAGTTTCAATTACTTCTGGGGGCACTTTCCGAACAACAACACTAAAGAATCAAGATGGCTGAGGTGGAGGGAGATGACTGCGATAGATGGGTAATTAAAGTCGCAGTCGGCAAGTCTGGCAGATCGAGTCAAATTTGGAATGTTTCCAACAATCAGGCCCCTCCCGCTCTACCACCGAGCTCCTCCTCTTCCCCCCACACACATATTACAATATGGGATCTGTGGCGTGTGCACCAACTGTGAACTGCGCTGAGTGGACGGGATGATAAGGGCGCAGTTGATTTTTGCAAAACAAAACAACGTGCATGTAGAGGCGTGTTTTTCTTTCTGAAACCGGATGATTTATGTTGTTCTATCGGAGCAGTGTTGGTTTCAGTGAATATGATCAAAAGCAGGGAGAAGAGAAACATTTCTCATTCAAATCACTGAAAGCAGTGATTTATGTTTTCTTTTTTAGGTTTGAAAATGCCATATCCAATACCCTGTAATTGTATTTTATTTAACGACATTTATGTCAAAGATACAGGAGAGTGATAATACACACATACCAGCCAATAAAATCTGTTGTTCAATATCTGACTGCTTGTATTGCCTCATGACTGATGAAAAATTTGCCTTGTCGTGTGCAGTAGAATTTTGATGCATCGTAGAATCGAAGTGAATTGAATCGTTACCTCGTGAACCGTAATCCAATTGAATTGTGAGGCCAGTGCCAATGCACACCCCTACTGGACTGACAGCTTGTCAGTCATGACAGATTTGATCTACTATATAGAGCCTAACTACCCCCCCTCCAGTGGACCACCATGGGACCTTATTTTAGAAAAGAATATGCAGGAATTTTTCACAACAAAAAGTTGCATTTTTTTTGCATAACTGTTAGATTAGTATGGCAAACAAAACAATCAAACCAGGATGTAACATTACTATAACAACAGGTCTCTCTCTGTGTGTTGGGTACCAGGATGTAACGTTACTATAACAACAGGTCTCTCTGTGTGTTGGGTACCAGGATGTAACGTTACTATAACAACAGGTCTCTCTGTGTGTTGGGTTCCAGGATGTGAAGTTACTCACACAAACAACAGGGATCTCTGTGTGTTGGGTACCAGGATGTAACGTTACTATAAAAACAGGTCTCTGTGTGTTGGGTACCAGGATGTAACGTTACTATAACAACAGGTCTCTCTGTGTGTTGGGTTCCAGGATGTAACATTACTATAACAACAGGTCTCTCTGTGTGTTGGGTACCAGGATGTAACGTTACTATAACAACAGGTCTCTCTGTGTGTTGGGTTCCAGGATGTAACATTACTATAACAACAGGTCTCTCTGTGTGTTGGGTACCAGGATGTAACGTTACTATAACAACAGGTCTCTCTGTGTGTTGGGTACCAGGATGTAACGTTACTATAAAAACAGGTCTCTCTGTGTGTTGGGTACCAGGATGTAACGTTACTATAACAACAGGTCTCTCTGTGTGTTGGGTACCAGGATGTAACGTTACTATAACAACAGGTCTCTCTGTGTGTTGGGTACCAGGATGTGAAGTTACTCACACAAACAACAGGGATCTCTGTGTGTTGGGTACCAGGATTTAACGTTACTATAACAACAGGTCTCTCTGTGTGTTGGGTTCCAGGATGTAACATTACTATAACAACAGGTCTCTCTGTGTGTTGGGTACCAGGATGTAACGTTACTATAACAACAGGTCTCTCTGTGTGTTGGGTACCAGGATGTAACGTTACTATAAAAACAGGTCTCTCTGTGTGTTGGGTACCAGGATGTAACATTACTATAACAACAGGTCTCTCTGTGTGTTGGGTACCAGGATGTAACGTTACTATAACAACAGGTCTCTCTGTGTGTTGGGTACCAGGATGTAACGTTACTATAACAACAGGTCTCTCTGTGTGTTGGGTTCCAGGATGTGAAGTTACTCACACAAACAACAGGGATCTCTGTGTGTTGGGTACCAGGATTTAACGTTACTATAACAACAGGTCTCTCTGTGTGTTGGGTTCCAGGATGTAACATTACTATAACAACAGGTCTCTCTGTGTGTTGGGTACCTGGATGTAACGTTACTATAACAACAGGTCTCTCTGTGTGTTGGGTTCCAGGATGTGAAGTTACTCACACAAACAACAGGGATCTCTGTGTGTTGGGTACCAGGATGTAACGTTACTATAACAACAGGTCTCTGTGTGTTGGGTACCAGGATGTAACGTTACTATAACAACAGGTCTCTCTGTGTGTTGGGTTCCAGGATGTAACATTACTATAACAACAGGTCTCTCTGTGTGTTGGGTACCAGGATGTAACGTTACTATAACAACAGGTCTCTCTGTGTGTTGGGTACCAGGATGTAACGTTACTATAACAACAGGTCTCTCTGTGTGTTGGGTTCCAGGATGTAACATTACTATAACAACAGGTCTCTCTGTGTGTTGGGTTCCAGGATGTGAAGTTACTCACACAAACAACAGGGATCTCTGTGTGTTGGGTACCAGGATTTAACGTTACCATAAAAACAGGTCTCTCTGTGTGTTGGGTACCAGGATGTAACATTACTATAACAACAGGTCTCTCTGTGTGTTGGGTACCAGGATGTAACGTTACTATAACAACAGGTCTCTCTGTGTGTTGGGTACCAGGATGTAACGTTACTATAAAAACAGGTCTCTCTGTGTGTTGGGTACCAGGATGTAACGTTACTATAAAAACAGGTCTCTCTGTGTGTTGGGTACCAGGATGTAACATTACTATAACAACAGGTCTCTCTGTGTGTTGGGTACCAGGATGTAACGTTACTATAACAACAGGTCTCTCTGTGTGTTGGGTACCAGGATGTAACGTTACTATAACAACAGGTCTCTCTGTGTGTTGGGTTCCAGGATGTGAAGTTACTCACACAAACAACAGGTCTCTCTGTGTGTTGGGTACCAGGATTTAACGTTACTATAACAACAGGTCTCTCTGTGTGTTGGGTACCAGGATGTAACATTACTATAACAACAGGTCTCTCTGTGTGTTGGGTACCAGGATGTAACATTACTATAACAACAGGTCTCTCTGTGTGTTGGGTACCAGGATGTAACGTTACTATAACAACAGGTCTCTCTGTGTGTTGGGTACTAGGATGTAACGTTACTATAAAAACAGGTCTCTCTGTGTGTTGGGTACCAGGATGTAACATTACTATAACAACAGGTCTCTCTGTGTGTTGGGTACCAGGATGTAACGTTACTATAACAACAGGTCTCTCTGTGTGTTGGGTACCAGGATGTAACGTTACTATAACAACAGGTCTCTCTGTGTGTTGGGTTCCAGGATGTGAAGTTACTCACACAAACAACAGGTCTCTCTGTGTGTTGGGTACCAGGATAAGTTACTCACACTAAGAACAGGTTTCGCTCCTTCTTTCTCTTCCTGCTGATAAAAAAGGCACTGGATAAAACACATCAGCTAAGATAAGGTTATATTTGTGATGGAACGTAGCTAATAAGATAGCTAGCAGGACAAGCTAATGACTGTGTTTGTGACGTACATTGTGAGAGATCAGAGATGTAGGTCACTGAGCAGTTTTACACTAAATAATACGACAAACCAATGACACACTTTGAATTTCTGGAGTTGAGTTTAAGTAGACAAACATAACCAACGGATTTTGTAAATGCATCGTTTTTTTATGTCATGATGCTGGAATAATGTGGTTTCACATGAAGGCCAAACACCCTTTGGCTCTTCTGGTTAAGTATGTGCTTGAAATGGCTATTGTCGAGTGTACAGCACCTGGAAGTACTTGGCACTAGCTTGCGTCCCTGAAAAAAAGAATCAAAGTTGAATTTATGTTTTCATGAAAGGTGAATAAAGACTATATTTCATCACAAGTTGTGATGTGCAAGTACCTGGGATGAACTGGTTGAGATTGAGCTGGAAGTGTTACGGCTAAGCGGGGGTAGGACCCGGAAGCACAGACTGGCAGGCGTAGATGTATGAGCGGAACAAAGTTTATTTCAACAAAAGGTGTCCACGAATAAAACGAGTGGTGGCTGGTGAGGCAGCGGGGAAAATCCAGTAGAACAAAAACACTCAGGCACATAGGCAACCAACTCAGGAACGCAGGCGACGAGGCGGCAAGGAAAGTGAAACTGAAAAAACACGAGAGAGAAAAACACACGTTTAAAGTACACGATGGAAGCAACTCGCAGCACACAGAATAAACTAATACGTATGAGGGTCAGCTCTACCGACGAGACGGAATTATCTGGCAGAGGAGTAGAGCGAAGACCAGAGGCTTTATGGAAGTGGTGATGAACTGAGTGACAGCAGGTGTGCCTCGTCAGCCCCACCTGCCCTGCTCTGTAAGGGAGACAGAAGAGGCGGAGAAAAAACAGACAGTGCAGAAACACAACCCTCACAGGAAGGACATTGAAGACGTGAAGCCCTGTGCTCAGTTTTTTTCTCTTTTTTTTTTAAATACTTTTTGGTAGGTCATAGTCCAACAACACCCACATTCCAGTGTCGTGGTGTAAATGAGGTTTTCTGTTCTGAAAATTGTGACAAATGATGCATCTTTGTCGTATTTGCTCAGTGTGCCTTCCATATGACCATATATGTTGAAATGACTAATTCTGTAACTATTTCCTTACAACTTACATAGTAACATTGTTGGAGTAGTAAAGATGGTGTCTTGGATAGATGGGTGCAATCACACCTTTTCATTCAAGGATAATGTATTGTCATTGTGCAAATGGGTAACAAAATGCAGTTGTACCCCTTTAAATAAAACAAAACAAGATTTAAATAGAAGTTCATTCCTGTGGTGCACATTTAGAATTTTTTAAAAGGTATGCATAATGGTTTGACACTGTGGTTTGGAGCTTTACACTATTTAACCCTGACTCTTTCCTCACAAGTCTTCATTGACCCACTCTTGAGTGGTAAGTGAGACCCGACACAGGACCTATAATAGTGTTCAGTGTAATTGGATTGGGTGGATTTGCATCTCTTCGGTCTTGGCATCAATGTGTCAATAACCAGCAAGGATGTGAGCAGACTCCTGCATCATCACAGGAAAAAGTATTTTTTTCCAGATATGATCCAGATAATTTTCAAAATAAGCCTAATTATGCAAGGTTGTGGTTTAGACCAGTTATGAATTCCCTCCTGTCCCTTTCAGATAGGGGTCCCTTTTTTCTGAAAATGGGTTTGTGCTCATCTATTTGTGTTTTTCATTAATGTGTTTAGCATCAGGCCCAGGGGTTTGGACCCGTAAGACTACCACATGTGATGCACTAAAGGGAGCAATGGAATCTGTAATCAATCAGGAAGGTCTTCCCTCCTCCTTTCTCCATTTCCACCCAATTTCCAACTTCATATTGAGAGGTGAAAATGATATACAAAGAAGAGTGTTGTCTCTCTCTGTCTCTCTGTCTGTCTCTGTGTATCTCTACCTCCCTCTGGCCTGTGAGGGGAATCGATACAATCTTCTTACCTATGAACTGCTATTTTTCTCACATCAAAATACTATAGCCTGTAGCATGGTGGTCTTCCAGCTCTGAAAGTGTCCAACAAGTGGGATGATCGATTTTTTCAGCCAGTAAAACAGCTACTATTAGAACTCAGTGTTTTACTTAAGCCTTGAATTCAGTTGTCAGCTGTCTGTCTGAAGCCCTCGGGGGCCGATAACACTATCTTCGACAATAGCTTTTCTCCGGAAAGGTCTAAACCAGCCTATCTTCAAACCCAGTCCATCCTCTGGGGTTCGGGGGGGTTCCTGGGGGGGGGGGGGGGGGGGGATACACGACAACAACAAACAAACAGAAATCTATTACATTTCTCTTCTCCTTCCCTGTTTGTCTGGTGGATAGGAAGGGTGCTTCGAAAATGTGTGTGCCCAGTGGAAACTTCATCAGAAACAAAAAAGAGAAAGAAATACACCTTCACGCAAGATGAATGCATGCAATATGCAGGCCCATATGGTGCAATCCCATTAGCCTCTGCAGCCCTGCATGTTGAGGTTTGTCATGAGCAGAAGGCATGTAATAAATGTTTAGGGAGGGAACAACACTTCTGTTTACTCTGGGAAACTGGAGCACACAACAGACTGGGATACTGGTGTTTCGTACATTATACAACTGCTCATAAAACAGCTTACACTCTTACATCTTTATATGACTTACAGTAAAGCAGTAATGGAAACTTTCTCAGGTTCATTAAATGGTTTTACAAGAATTTGAAATTTAAGGTTGAGGGTTCACAAATATACTAAATGTAGAAGGAATGCAATGTGTAAAACAGAGGCTTCATTCACAACAACAATAATAATAATAATAATAAGCAGGTTCATTTTCATAGAGTGAAAACATCAATGTAATGTGTCGTGTCTCTGGGAGGAGTTAAGAGCCAGTGTCAGTGGGGTCCTGGGGCTGGTTGATGAGGCCAGTTGCAGATGAAAACAAACTGGTTTTGTGAGGTTCTGGTCCTAGTGGACTGCAGTTTCTCAGCCACAATTTACCTTCCTGACACTGAAAGTGTCTGACAACTCATAATTTAATGTCACAATTTGTAACATGATGGCCAGTTTGTGTGTCTGTATGTAAGAGAAGCTGCGCTGCGTTTGTGGTACCAACAACTGCTCTTCTACACCTGCAGTCCGTCATTGGAGCATCAAGTGACATGCATGGAATGAGGCTTACAGCCAACCACCTTCTCCACAGAGCGAATGATACACTGGTCTGCCCTTGTCCTTGGCAATAGCAGCAGCATACTAGATGATGATTGAGTCATTGCCTCTGGCAGGTTGGACTTCAGCTGCTGCAGGAAGGACATCATCGTTCTCCTTCGAGATGTTTTCTCAATCATAAACCATGCAGTGAATGCCCAGAGATCAGCAGTCCTAACCTCTCCCACACATGCTTCATCCTTTCCTTCATCCAGTGTAAGTACTCTACCTTGTATAATAATTTAATAATTTATTACATATTAATAACAATTATGAATGGTGCCTCATTCCACATTCTCAGACATTCAATTTATACATTCAACTTCGCTATTATCTGAGGTTCTTTTCATATTTTCAAGTATTATTCAAGATTTTGACTTTTCTCTTTGGATTCATCAGAATTATTGTCTCAATGACATAGAATATCATTATAAAATACAATGAACTAATAAGTGAATAAAGAGATGATTTGTCAGAATTTTCAACTTAAGTTCTCCCATACCTCCAGGGCTGATCAATTGTTAAATAAATATTTCATCAAACTGACATTCGTTATATCAGTGGTAGATGACACAATGCACAATATATCAGTTGATAGTCAAACAAAGAGTTGGTGGATGCCTCTAGAAATCTTCTGCTAATGGATGAAAGCCTGGAAAGCGTCCTTCCCCTTTGCCTCTAGATCCTCATCTCAGAGAGATGTTGTGAGAAAGCTTTATTAATGTTGCGTCTACTGCAGGAAGACAAGCCCTGTGGCGGTCGATAGCAGGGAGGTAACGTGATACTGTCACCTCCCTTACACATACTCTCTTTTGTCCCAATGTACACACACACACACACACGCATACATGTGCTATGTGTTATTTGAAGGGCCATCTGTTTCTATGAAAGATAATAGCCTTGCAGCTGGGAGTCATGATGAGCCCTGTAATCATCAGAGGTTGGGGGTAAGATATTGGTTGGACAAGCCATCTTGCACTCAGAAGTGTAAAGGACTGATATCAATTAACGGCAATCTCCATCTGCTTTTAACTCAGGGTGATAGAGTAAAGAAAAATAACATATAAAACATATGTACACGTGCACAAATGAAAACCAAACTGAGGTTCTCTCAAAACAACCCAAAAAGGAAGTAACCACACGGCAGGAACTGCTTTGTGAATTATGTTTTAGAGGTAACTAACAAATAATCCTAATCATTTGAAATTGCTCACAGTTCTAAGCATCTTCGTGTCTTTTTTCTGTCAATTTTATTTATTTATTTAAAGGACAATGCACATTGATCAACATTTCTGTGTGTTCTATGTGTTCAACTGCAGTCATATGACAAGGTGTTAAACTGTCCACTGTTTAACATCTTTGGGGTTGAGTCAGGCCAGAAACATTTGTTTACAGCCCTTTCTGTCTCACACAGGTTCTGATTGGGACCGCTGGCTGCCATACCTGCTGTTTGCGTACAGAGAGGTCCCACAAGCATCAACGGGCTTCTCTCCGTTTGAACTGTTGTATGGACGCCAGGTGAGAGGACCGCTGGACCTGCTGAGAGATTACTGGCAGCGGTCGAAGCCAGAAGGAGAAATGTGGTGACATATGTGGTAAAAATGAGGGAGAGACTGGAGGAGATGACGGCACTTGCACATGAACACATGGAGTCAGCTCAACGAAACCAGAAAGTGTGGTACGATCAAAAGGCCAGGGAGCGGGTCTTTCATCCAGGCCAAAAAGTATTGTTGCTGTTGCCAACCAGTGAAAGCAAGTTGCTGACTAAGTGGCATGGACCGTATGAAATCAGCAAACGTGTGGGTAAGGTCACATATGAACTTTTTATGCCGGACAGATTTAAAAAATACCAGACTTTCCATGTTAACCTGCTTAAGGAGTTCCAGGTGCGTTCAAAGCCTGTGCACCAGCAGCTCTTGGTCCGTGCGGTGGAGGAGGAGGATACGGTTGACAAGTTCTTCCCAGCTACCACCACAACCGCGGAGGGCCCAGAAGTGGACCTGTCCCATCTGTCTTTCACCCGGCAGGCAGAGGTGAAGCCCCTGCTTGACCCAGAGCTCTTCAGAGAGACACCAGGTTTCACCTCACTGGTGCAACACAGGATTCGGCTGAAGGGAGATGCCCCAGTGCGTCAGAAAAGCTACAGGATTCCTGAGCGGTTGATTCCTCTGCTCCAAAAGGAAATTAAGCTGATGTTGGAGCTGGGCATAATAGAAGTTTCCTGTAGTGAGTGGTGCAGTCCCATTGTATTGGTTCCAAAGAAAGATGGTAGTCTCAGATTCTGTATTGATTTTAGATACCTGAATACAGTGTCCAACTTCGACCCATACCGAATGCCTCGGATTGATGATCTGGTGGAGCGAGTTGGAAGAGCTCAGTACATCACCACACTTGATCTCAGCAAGGGCTACTGGCAGGTCGCCTTAGCACCAGATGCCAAGGAGATGACAGCTTTCAGAACACCATTTGGTATGTATCAGTTTAAAGTCATGCCATTTGGTCTTCAGGGGGCGCCAGCCACATTTCAAAGACTAATGGACCATGTTTTGAGGGACTTATCTGACTTTGTGGCTGCATATTTGGATGATGTAGTTATTTTCAGTCAATCATGGGAGGAGCATATGGTGCACCTGCAACAGGTGCTGCAGAAAATAGAGGCTGCCGGCCTCACCATTAACCCCAACAAGTGGAGAAGTGGAGTACTTGGGTTACGTCATTGTATTTGGACACATTAAACCACAGCTGGGAAAAGTGGAGGCCATCCAATCCTTTCCTGTTCCCACCACCAAAAAGAGACTGAGGGGATTCCTTGGTCTGGTGGGCTGGTATCGTAAGTTTGTGCCTCATTTTGCAGATAAAGTTGTTGTGTTGAATGATCTAACCAAAGCCTCTGCTCCAAGCAAGATTCAATGGACTGATGAGTGTGACAGAGCCTTCAAAGACCTTAAGGAAGCCATCTGCACTCACCCAGTCCTCCACAGTCCTGACTTTGAGCAGCCTTTCATCCTGCAGACGGACGCTTCTGGAGTGGGCTTGGGAGCAGTGTTGCTGCAGGAGGGGGAAGGAGAGAGGAGACCTGTGGTGTTTCTGTCATGTCTCACTCTATGTTGTAGTTTTTGTCTCTGTCTGCTATTTTGGAGTATTCACCTGTCCTCTCGTTTCAGATCCTCTCTCCCTGCCCTTGTGGTTTCTCCTCCCTCAGTGATTGACTTCCCCCGCCCTGATTACCTTCACCTGTTTCCCATTACCTCTCCTCTGTGCATATATAGTCCCTGTGTTTTCCCTGTCCGTTGCCAGTTTGTCTTTTGTCCTCGTGCTAAGCGTTCCAGCCTTTTCCTCAGAGTTTCTAGTGTTTGACGGTTTTTTGACTTCTGCCTGTTTTCCCTCGACCCTGTCTCTGCCTAACCCCTGCCGGATTTGTTTGCCTCCGCTGACTGACCTCCTGTGTACCGAACCTGTTTTAAGTAAAGACTTTATTACTTCATCCGTGCTGTGTCTAGTCGTGCTTTTGAGTCCATACAACTGTCGTCACCCAGTCGTGATAGTTTCTAAGTCGGAAGTTGCTGGACAGAGAGACAAGGTACTCTACAGTGGAAAAGGAGTACTTAGCAATGAAGTGGGCCATCGACTCCCTCAGATATTATCTGCTGGGATGGCATTTCTTCCTGGAAACGGATCATCGGGCTCTGCAGTGGCTGCATCGCATGAGGGATGCCAACATGCGCATCGCTGGATGGTACCTGGCCCTGCAGCCCTATGAATTCACAGTGCACTACAGGTCAGGGATGTCAAATATAGTGGCAGACTGTCTGTCCAGAATGTCAGAGGAATGAGGTACCGTACTCTTTGGGAAGAGGGAGGAGGAAATGTGACGGAGAGCACACCGTCACCTGGCTTTGAATAAAACAACCCTTTGGACTGAGTGGGACTATGCACTTTAATAATTGCACACACACACTTTAGGAGGATGTAAACTTTATTGGAGATTTGTACAGTACATTTTAACGCATTGTTTTGCACATTTTGTATGGATATGTTTACCATATTTATTGAATGTTTGTCACCATGTTACTGTCCTTGGTCGGCTCTTGGTTTGCTGGGGGGGTGCTGTGTGGGCCATGCAGCTCCATCCAGAGCAGAGGGACATAATGGTTGAATGGGCATATTAAATGTGTTAATTATTTAAACAAGGATATAAGCTAAGGTGTATTGTGTATTGTGTACTCACCAAGGGTAGGCTGGGTGAACCCTGCCTGAACTTCCGGGAAATTTGGATTTCGCTCGGCAGTTTAGGCTGGACACCCTCAGGCTTACTTTCGCTGTTACATTGCCAGAATCTTTGGCTCCAATCAGAAACGGCCATTCTCTCCTGGCACGCTATTGGCCGGTGACGTGACGATGACGAAACACAATGATAAGAGCCGTTCGGATTCTCTAAATGCAAAGGAAAGGAGCTCCAATGCTTCCTTTCAGAGCTCCTTTAGCATAGGATGCAACGGACCTTCCTATGCGAAAGGAAAGGAGATCACGCCGACCCACAATTCTTTGCGAGAGCAACATTTAAAGTGCCGCACACCTCGGTCGTTCATGAAAACAAACTATATTCCTATTTGCATATTTAAGAATTACTTCCAAGCATGATAAATGTGTGGACAGTGATAATAATTGAATGGTATTTATTTTTTTATTTTTTTTCAATCATGTTACAAACTTGACAAAAACTAAACTAAAACCACAAATGAAACGTAAATAAAGCAACCGGTCAAACAGGAAGGAGGAGCTGCTGGACCTGAAGCCGGTCAGTGAACCAGCTGCTTATAAAACCAACAATGTGGAGAAGTGGACGACGCGTTTTTTGTAGTCCATTATTGTAGTTTCTCCAGCGCAGACGCACGTCAATCGCCGGTGCCGATCATCAGCTGTCAATCATCAGCGGCCGCGTTATAATGACGTAGCTTAGTGAAAGTCCGGTCGGATTCTCTGAGCACCGCGGTAGACTTTTCCTAAATCCTTTTGAGTTCTCCTATCGCCTTTCCTTAACCCCGTGACGTTTGCCCCAGAGGTCAAGGAATAGGAGTTAGGAATAGGAGTTAGGACCTTATTTTTTGACTATTCGACTGCACCCCAAGGCTGTATTCGAAACCGCATACTATACTGCTAGTACGTACTGATTTGGCCAAAATGTAGTATGCAGTATGCAGTATGCAAACAAAAGCAAAATCTGCAGTATGCGAAAAGTTCCCGGATGTCGTACTGATTCGGAGAATATTTCCAGTATGCATCCGACCAGTCTACTCTGCCTACTGTTTCCCACAATGCAATGCGCTGGAGCCTGGATAAATCGAGTAATGACGGAGCAAGAGAGCGTTTCCAGGCGAATACAAACGCCGGAGCTGGGACAAAAAAAAAAAAAAAAAGAAACGCCGGAGCAGTACGCCGTTTATATTTGTTATATTTGTTTACATAAGTACAGTGCATAGGCTACTTGATTATTGTGACGAAAGCTATATTAGGTACAATAGAAATCCAGGCTGTACATATGAAATGGAAAAAAAGTACTCTGTTAATTCAAACTTTTTTTTATTAATATTTGGTGATTTCTGTACATGCAGAGCTCCCGAGACAGCGCTATATACTGTATACTGTCCACTACAAACAGCGGTTAAGATAACTGGCTTGCTGTCTCCCCCGGGACGACGACGCATGTTGGCCGGCGGAACACCTCTGGAGACGGGCTGCTGCCTCTGAGACGACCCGCTACTTCCGGAGCTTCACTTCCCCGAAAACATCGAGGCAAATTACTAAACAGCCGTCATTTGGGTAAACTAACCGCACATTGGGGATCTAAACGGTTACTTTCTCGCATGAAAAAATATAAAAATGTAATAAAGTGACATAATAAGAGCGCTACAGCGGGAAATAAAACAGCTTTGCGCCTGTTTTACAACTACCGCTGCCGGTCGCCACGAAATGCATTCTGGGAAACTTGCATACTGCGGTGTGAACGGCGTCTGTCTGCTGAAGTAGCATACTGAATCCCACATTCAGTACGCAGTATACAGTATATACTAACGCAGTATGTAGTAGGCAGTACGGTAGTATGCGGTTTCAAATACAGCCCGTGGGTGCAGTCGAATAGTCAAAAAATAAGGTCCTAACTCCTATTCCTATCTCCTATTCCTTGACCTCTGGGGAAAATGTCACGGGGTTAAGGAAAGGCGATAGGAGAACTCAAAAGGACTTAGGAAAAGTCGACCGCGCTGCTCAGAGAATCCGACCGGACTTTCACTAAGCTACGTCATTATAACGCGGCCGCTGATGATTGACAGCTGATGATCGGCACCGGCGATTGACGTGCGTCTGCCCTGGAGAAACTACAATAATGGACTACAAAAAAGCGCATCGTCCACTTCTCCACATGTTGGTTTTATAAGCAGCTGGTTCACTGACCGGCTTCAGGTCCAGCAGCTCCTTCCTGTTTGACCGGTTGCTTTATTTACGTTTCATTTGTGGTTTTAGTTTCGTTTTTGTCAAACATTTGTAACATGATTGAAATAAATGAAAAAAAAAAAACCCATTCAATTATTATCACTGTCCACACATTTATCATCACTATTCCAATTACTATATGTCTGCATGAAAGTAACTGTTAAATATGCAAATAGGCATATCGTTTGTTTTCATGAACGGCCGAGGTGTGCGGCACTTTAAATGTTGCTCTCGCAAAGAATTGTGAGTCGGCGTAATCTCCTTTCCTATCGCATAGGAAGGTCCGTTGCATCCTATGCTAAAGGAGCTCTGAAAGGAAGCATTGGAGCTCCTTTCCTTTGCATTTAGAGAATTCGAACAGCTCTTATCATGGCGGCCACTTGTTTACTTCCGGGTCACTTCTTCAGTTAGGAACCTTCCTAAGCAAAAAAGACTATTCGACTGCACCCCAAGTCTTTGTCCTTAGGGTGTGCAGGCAAAAGGCTTCTCCAGGAAACGGACACTGCTTTTATAGTTCCGGGGACAACCAAGTGTAAATTGCTGTGGGGGTGGTTGATGTGTGTATTGTATCTATGTAAATGGAATAGGAAGTGGATATGTGTATTTTCTTTGTTAGTAGAGGTAAATGAGGGTGTGTATATAGGTTCGTGATTATGTGGTGGAAATATAGAAATAAAAAGGGTGGGTTAAACATGTGGGTAGGCAGTGGACCCCAGCGGATGGACTCTTCTAGGGTCATTAGCTGCGACACCCTATAAATAGGTGCCATTTTGACAACCTGGGTTGGCCTGATGTATCGATACAGGATGCTTAATGGGTAAATAAAGAAACCCCTCTGTTGCTCACCCTAAACCTGACTGCGGTTCCTTCTTTGCTGTACACTCCAGCCGTAATTGTGGTCATTCTCACACAGTATGAGCAGACCTTTCATTTGAGCCTAATATTAAGGCTCTATGACGATTTTGAAAAATGTAAATTTAAAGAGCCAAAAGTGGCAGACATCCTGAATTTGAAGGTCAAAAATAGGTCAAATCAATACATCTACATCATTTATGAATTTCTTGACCCAAATAGTCTCAGAAACCATGTATTATGCAGCGCTGTGGGCAAAACCATTCAAAAGTTTGTTTCCAGCTTGGCTGACAGCAGCCATTTTGGATATAGGGCTCTCCCAAAATTTCCCCACATTTTTGTGAGGGGCACCCCGGCTCATTTTTTTATTTAACCTTTATAGATGACAAATCCAGTGAGAAACGAACCTTTCCCCTCCACGGTCACAGAACTTCTATAGATGACCCAACTATAAAGGGTACCTTCCCACAAAACTAAAACCTCATTGTGAATTATGTTTTGAGGGAAACACATTTTAATGCGGATGCTTTTGACATCACTAATGAGTTTCAAATTAGTCTTCTTTTGTCCACGTAGAAATCTGAGTGGTGGACGTATCAAAAAACACAGGACTTTCACTAGGAGATTGATGTTAGTGTCCCCCCATTGCTGAATTAAAGTCATTCATCCATCTTATTTTCCTGAGACCAGCAAGCTAGCAGAATGTTGGGTAGTGGAGTAGCCTTAGGTCCTAGCTTGATTAGCTTAGCTTCCATCTCAGCACTCCTCCCTTTCCTCCTGGGGAAGTTGACTCAGCTTTAGGTGGCCTTTATTGCAGCTGGTTAGGTTACATCACATTTACATTAAGGGCATTTCGCAGACGCTTTTGTCCAAAGTGACTTACAATAAGTACATTTGTCAAAAGAAAGAAACAAAGAAACCACAACATATCATTCCCGATAAAATAACAGCTCAAAAATAGAAACAAGTGTTAGGTCCTCGTCTGAGTAAAGTAGTAGCTGTTCAGCAAATATACCTTACAACAGTGCTATGATCAAAGTGCTATAGGTAAGAACATAGAAGTGCTTTTTTTGGGGGGGTGTTGTTAGTGGGTCATGCTATGCAGAGTCGAGGTGAAGTCTAAACAGGTGAGTCTTGAGCCTTTTTCGGAAGATGGCAAGTGACTCTGCTGTCCTGACATTGGGCAGGAGTTCGTTCCACCACTGAGGACCAGAACAGAGAAGAGTCTGGACTTTGTTGAGCGACATTTGTTTGATTTCAGCGATGGCAGTACCCGCTGGCCAGCTGATGTAGAGGAGCGAAGTGCTCGCTTCGGGGCGTGTGGTTTGACCAGTGTTTGAAGGTAGATGGGTGCTGTTCCATCGATGGCCTTGAAGGCCAGTGCCATCGTCTTGAATTGGATGCGTGCTGCAACAGGGAGCTAGTGGAGGTCACGGAGGAGGGGGGTCACATGGGAGAATTTGGGTAGATTGAAGACAAGGCGTGCTGCAGCGTTCTGGATACGCTGCCATGGTTTAGTCGAGGCCAGGAGTCCAGCCAGGAGAGAGTTGCAGTAGTCAAGGCGGGAGATGACCAGTGCTTGGACCAGGAGTTGCGTTGCATCCTTTGTGAGGAAAGCTTGAGGTGATGCGCAGTTGTCCAGGCAGAGATGTCTGCCAGACATTCCAAGACGCGAGTTGCAATGTGGGTTAGGTTAGGTGATTGGTCGTGGATGGTGATCGCCTTAAGGTCCACTGCTCTTTAAATGCCAAACTTCCTGTACCAATGTTGATTCTGTCATTTGCCATAAGAACTCAAAAGTAAGACCCAGTACATACAAACAATGAGCGAAGTACTCTAGCTGTGGATAAACACATGTATTTAAGCCAATATTTGCTTGCAAAATTACAGTATGGTATAGCATGTTCATATGAAATATGGAAGGTATGATTTTTTTAGGGTTTTTTTTACATCAAAATAGAGTTCAGAAATCACTGCTTTCCAGAAGCCAAGTGAGCATACCTTAAAGGTTGGGGAAATTATTAAAAGTTATTAAAGGATTGGCGGATTTAACAAGCTCAAAACGTAGATCTGAAGAAGATAAAACGCTGGCGGTTGCTCGTACAAGGCTGCCGTTATATGCATCAACATATTTATGATGCAGCAACTTCACTTGTTGAAGAGTCATGTAAATATGCGAGACAAGCAAAAGTTCACCTTTCGTAGTTGTTTTGATGCATCGAGTTAAACAGATTTCCAACGCTCATTGAATATATCACACGGCTGACGAGTCCACAGACGAGACGGGGGCTGCCCGTGTGACGTCTCACTCGTTCGGCAACGCTGACACCAACACATCTGTCCGTCTTCAGCTGGACAAACTGTGTTTTTGTCCTCAGGCTGTTTAGCAGCTCAAGCATCTGGAATCGAAACTCAATATAAACTGTCTCAGGTGAGAAGTGTGAGACATTGATCACAAAACCCCAGAGAGAGGCTATATTGGATTTGTATGGCACTTTTTTCAAGAGACCCAAAGCACTCTGACATGGTTCCAGGTTCCATTCATTCAGACACAGTCATACTGGTGGTGGTAAACTACGATAGTTGCCACAGCTGCCCTGGGGCAGACTGACGGAAGCGTGGCTGTCATTCAGCTACAGCTCCTGCGACCACCACCTCAAACATACAGCACATTCACACGAGGCTGGGTGAAGTGTCTTGCCCAAGGACACAACAACCATGACACAGTGACAAGGGCGGGGATCGAACCTCCAACCCCTCCGAACATTGGCCAACCCACTCTACCAACTGAGTTACAGTCGCCCTCTCAACCGCCTACTCGTTTTCACACTCCCCAAGACGAACAGGTCGAGAAGGAGGACTCCTTATCCTCACCCAGGTGGTCCTACCAGGTCCTTCCCCTGGACCACCTACCCCGATCTGCACTTGAATTCCACGCCCTCTCTGTCACCCTTCCTTTCAAGCTCAACATCATAGTGATCTATCGCCCACCAAGTCCTCTCGGTGACTTTTTAGATGAGATGGATGCCCTCCTGAGCTGCTCCCCTGATGATGGCACACCACTCGTCGTCCTCGACATCCACCCAGGAAAGCTGCACTCATCTGAATTCATTACCTTCTTCTCCACATTTGACCTCACACTCTTTCCCTCTCCACCCACTCGCCGGGCCAGGAGCCAATTTGACCTTGTCTTCACAAGATCCTGTGGCATCTCGGCACTCTCTGTTACCCCGCTCACCGTGTCCGACCACAACTTTGTGACTTTCTCCCTCCCCATGAAGCCCACCACATCCCTCCCCTCTACACCTCGAACTGTCACCACCCGCCGCAACCTGAAATCCCTCAACTGTTCTTTCCTCACTACCATCCTCAGAACAGTTCTCCTTAATGCCT
Organism: Eutrigla gurnardus; assembly: GCF_963514095.1. Taxonomy (NCBI): domain Eukaryota; kingdom Metazoa; phylum Chordata; class Actinopteri; order Perciformes; family Triglidae; genus Eutrigla; species Eutrigla gurnardus. Next base: position 4,318,739 of record NC_139919.1, read on the forward strand.
ACTGAGGAAGCCTCCTCCATCCTGATGTCCTCTGTTATGACCACATGGCTCAAGCATGGCATAACAAATTGGGAGACACGCAGTGACAAGTTTTTGGTATATTTATTTAACAATAAAAGGCACTAACAAGGAAATTAAGTATCAGTGTAGATGGCAGCTTAACTATGTGTAATGTGTAATGGACTGGTGTAATGAGAATGTACAACAAAACCATAATGAAGACGATGAGGTTTGGCAGCAGCTTCAGTCACCCAGGCAGCGAGAGAGCGACAGGCTGGATGTCTTCCTCCTTTTATAGGCCAACCAGGCCAATCAGGTCAATCAGTTGCACCTGCTGCAGAAAGGGAAGAGCCAAGTGGCCCAAGTAGTGAAGCAGCGCCTTCCCCCACCACACAGGGGAAGGACACCTTCCCTGACCGCCAGGGAAGGGGGACGTAACACCTCACTCTCCTCTTCTTTGGACACTCTCTGTCCCCCCACCTCAAGACCAGCGCTGTCATCTCCCTCCCCTCCCTGGCTGTCCGAATCTCTCTGAACCAACAGATCATTGTTGCGTGCGGCAGAGAGAAATTAGAATAAATCAGGCCAGGATGAGGACCTTGCTCGCTACCATCACCTCCTCTCTCACTACACCTCAACTGTTTCGGCAGCTAAATCTGCCTTCTACCTGTCAAGGATCAACTCTTGGGACCAAATAAATTAAATATAAAAACATAATTCAAAGAGGTAAGTAGGCTGTACGCTGACACACAAAAGTAATTCCCTCCGATGAGAATCTGGATCTCTCATATAAAACATTGTCATGATCCGCAATTTTTTTTTATCCGTGCACCAAGCTCCACGGGATCTTTTACAAATGCTGATGCTATTTTCCAAGAGAGCTGATTGGTCAGTAGGCGGTGTTTTTCTCCACGTTGATCTCTTATCAGGAACATAACCTGCTCCGGAGCAAGTTAGCTCTGCAGCGTCAGTTTCCATGGCGATCTACCCTGGTAAGTAGTGAACCAGCATCATAGGACGGAAAACCCAAAGTTAACCCTGAAGTTACCTCACTAAGCCCAAATCCTGCTTCCTAGTACAGGCCTCTGGCTGCTTGTGTATGTTTCAATACATGACTTGAAAATGCATATGAAACCAGGGGGCTATTGCACAAAAGCAGAATCCAGATATCCAGGATAAATGACTAAGCTGGGGTTCAACATATTTCAGTGAGAGTAGTCTGGTTTAGCTGGTTGCACAATGGCCAAATCAGGATGAACAGGTGACTAAGTGAAGCCTGGTGCAACTAATCCTGGAGAGTGTGTGCACACAGCTTCCTCAACTAGACCCTGAGGTTGATCACTGATTCACTGATCCATGATGACGTACCTCTCACAAACTGTTCAGAGCTCAAGCTCCTCCGTAAAAAGAAGTACTGTGTTCTTTTTGTGATCAAATGTTTTTATTTAGATTTTATATTTTCTTTTTCTTTTGCAGTAGTGGCCTCAGCAGTTATGTCAACAACAATAATAACAGTGAAAATTAGAATGAATGAATGAATGAATGAATTACTTTTATTATTGTGTCATGCATACTTTTGTATGCCCAGCCCACATGGGCTTACAAGACACCAAAAAAAAAAAAAAAAAAAAAAAAGAAACCACCAAGTCAGATCCAGAACACAACTGAATCAGCACAACAACAACGCATCAAAAATTAATTAAACAAATGTATCTGTCTTCTTTTCCAAGCTTGAGAGATAAAGTTAGCAGTTTTAAACACATTGAAATTAAACAACCACTCCAGCTTCTGTTCATCAGAGCACCAAAATATTTCAGGGTTTTGTCCATAGATTTCATAAAATAACACCTCTCTCAAATCATCATACTTTGTGCAGTATAAAAGGAAATGAGACTCACTCTCTACTTCATCTAACTCACACATTTCACATATTCTATTCTCCTCTGGAACATTTTTAAATCGACCAACCTCAATGGCCAGAGGAAGAAAATTAGAAATAAATACCTAAATAAACAAACGTAAAAATAAAATAAAATAAATAATTAAAAAAAAGTTCAGGCAAGATTAATAAGAGTTGGACAGGGAAAGCTGCAATACCTGGTGTTCGTTTGAAGTACATCTTGCAAGTCTTTTGAAGGTTTTGATGTGATCTGCTGCCATGTGCCAAGATAGGATATTTTGTTGTTTTGCATTATTGATTCGAGCTGTAGATATTTCCAAATAAATAATATCAAGAAAAGTCAAATACCAATGAGAAATATTAAGCCTATGCGGTGGTTTCCATCTTACTAACATAAAGTACATTACGAGCTATCCAGGATCTTCATACGGTGGAGCTTGCAAGGTGTAAGATAGGTTCTGTGCACAAATTGATAATGAATAAATTGATGATATGGGTTCCTGGAAGATGAGATCACATTAGTCCATACATCATTCCAGTCAAAGTTTGGATCCCAATCTGATATGTCCCTACCCCATACTGCATCTAAACTTAAAGGCTTATATGATTTCTTTAATATATATTGATATATAGCAGAGACCACACCCCTTGTTTTTAATTGATCTATTAACTCAGTCAAGGGATGTTCAAATAACTTGGCATCACTTGGTAGTCCTTATGCCTTAAGTATGGCTCTAATCTGTAAGTAAAAAAATGTGTTCTGTAAATTAAAACTAGATTTAATATGTTGAAATGTGCGCAGGCCATTTCCATCATAGATATCACTAAGGAGCTGAATCCCCCGATCTCCCCATTGTGGGAATTGAATAGGTTTACCCCCAATTCGTAGATTGAAATTGTTAACAATTGGGGTGTTTGAATGCCATTGCATTGTGATGTTACGTAGCTTTTCCACACAACGCCAGGTTGAGATCAAGTGGAATATAATCGGGCCAAATTTTAACTTGCACATTTTAGTCGGTAAGTTAGATAAGAGGACTTCTCCGAGAGACCGAGGATGCACTATATTTTCCTCTAATGGGCGCCACGAGATATTGGCTATGGGATAGAACCAAACAGTAAGTGAGCGAAGGGTAAAAGCCCAAGAGTAAAATTTAAAGTTGGGCAAAGACAACCCTCCGTCCCGTTTATTTCGCTGGATGGTTGGAGTTTTCAGACGAGGCCTCTTGCCCCAGAAGTACTGTGTCTTAATGAACCAGAAGATGTTATATTGTTACTGTAGAGCTTTAATCTGGAGCTCAAATACAATATGAAACAACTCTGACAGGTACGGTGGCTGGGGAGGAACATACAAGGCAAACCTTTGCTGAACAATATGAACAGCTTCATGAACACAATTGTAACTGTTACCATGACGATCACATGTAGAATTTAATGAAATGTGTGAATATAGGCTGAATGAATGTAAAATGGTATGGTATAGTATGGTATAACTTTATTGTCACTGTATCGGAATACAGCAAAATAATGGTAATAATGGTCACAGTGTTTAAATAATGACAGCAGGACTTCCTGGATGGTAACATGTAACGAGCAGTGGAATAACTGTAATGAACACGTTGGTTTCCCAACAAAGTGACTGCGATATAGATCAGATTGATAGATCCTGGCTGTTAGTCTGGTCTGGAGCAGGCTAGCTCCCCAGGATAAATCTCCATGTTAACTTATGCCATAACATATGCAACATCGGCATCGACATCCGGATCACGGTTAACTTCAGCCAGGATGAAGGAAAATCCCAGATGAATCCCTTATTTTTGCAGCATCCTTCTGGTGGATGGAAACCTAACGAAGAGCCAAACGTGTCCATTACTCCCTGCTCACCTTTATTCATGGTGGAATATTGTTTGACATCTGCAGAAAAAAAGGTTGAAAGGAGGCAAAGACAATAATCTGTCTCATTTGTCAGATTAGAGACATCTCTTGTTTGATGAGTACGATGGTGCTCTGTGTTGATTGACTGACAGATGTGCTCCAGATGAAGACGTGGCACCTCAGCAGAGGAGCTGATCCCTGAGTTGTCCCCTGTCTGATGGGCGGTTGTGTATGAGCTGCACTGAGCTTGAGGAGACAGACTGCCAGACTGTCTTCAGTCTCTCAGCAACAACTCCGACAGATTGAAGGAGACAAAAGCGTTGGGCTGCTTTTGTTCTGTAGAGCAAGAAAAACTGGCTGGCTCAGCTCGTGAGAGACGCAGGCGATATGAAAATTGCTCTGGATTGTTTTTCACACCTCATTGCTTCGTAACTTGATGAGCTGTGTGTGTTTCGCCTGAAGGGTCTCAGCTGGTTGAAGAGTATTAGCTGTGGATGTTACAGTCGCAGTACAGCGGCCCTGACTCAACAAGCTCCTCCACCAGCCATTTCATCTTGTTATTTTCAACCAGATGCTTTTCATTGCTACGGTTCATTTCAACCATTGTCTTTGGACAACACAAGTGCCATTAAAAACATACAGAAAAAAACATTCTGCAGGCTTTTCCCCTACTTTTACTGAGAGCTTTAAAAGCATCTCATGGTCTTAAATATCAGATGATGTATGCTCAGTTGTCATGGAGATGGCTCAGCTGTTATTACATGATTGAACTATAGAAGTTGGCACGTGGTTACAGTTAAATGAGAGCAATGGTAAACCCCAATATACTCTGCTGAGATTTTAGATATTTGAACTTTCTCCAGTAGTCCAGTGACTGATGCTAGATGAAAGAAGAAAAAATAATTCTCAAAATTCAACCAAAGTATTTGTATTCTTTTTTTAAATTTTCTTTCTCTATCAGCATTTAGGCTACATTGTCAGGTTTCGGGCGAGGAGGGAGGACTCAGATGCAGGGCAGTGGCAGTTAAAACAGGTCTTTATTCCAAAAAATCAAAAAGGACAAAACCAAAGATCGCTCCACTGGGAGGAAAAACAAGGGCTATGAACATAAACTACAAAAAGAACAACTTAACTTAGCTATGGACTGTGGCGCTTGACGTGATGAGAGACGAACGGAACTGGCACAAGACAAGGGGAGACGCAGACTTAAATACACAGAGGGATATAGAGCAACAGGTGACAACAATTAGGGATGACATCAGACCAGGAAACACATGAGGAAGGGCAAGTGACCTGAAACAAGAGGGGAGTTACTTTCAAAATAAAACAGGAAATGACAAGACAAAAACCAAGACGAGACAAACCTCACCGGCGTGACATACATAAGACAAGCTCTAATTTGATAGACGCAAAATATGCCGTCACTGCATATGGTTTCCTCTTATTACATTTCACAATTGTTGTTTAATATTCTGTATGAATTAGCACCTCCCTCTTTGACTGCCTTCATCTTTCAGTAAATGTTGGACCAGATCAAGAATAAGAAGAGACATAGCTATGTTTTGGAACCTGGTGATTTTAGTGTTCCTTTGCATATTATCTTATAATCTGGCTAAATAGCAACCAGACCAGCCATCATACTTGGTCCACCAACACTGTCTGATTTTGCAGACGAAAACAATGTCAGTCCTGAAATAAATCAATGTGCATGCCTATTGCATCTTTCATATCAGCTCTTGGCACATTTGGGTCCAATCTCAAACATTGAGTGATTTATTATATATACATATACAGTCTTACGCCCAATTTCCACTGCATGCGTCTCCGCTGCGGTGCGTCTCCGATCCGGCTTCGGTCCGCCGTCCGCCAATCCCCACAGGATGCGTTTGGGTCTGCCACGGCGCAGTCCGGCAGAACAACTGTGACGTTGCGAGACCTCGCGATAATACGTAATCGCGCGAGACTGCAGTTAAAGAACTCTGAAAACCTCTGACCTGTTGACTCCGTACCTGGCCCCGGCCATTCTGACGTTTTTGTGACGTAGTTAACTGAAATATGATCCGTCGTCAAGAGGTTTTATTAACACAAGTGTTTTATTTTGAAGTAACCGGATGTTTTATTGTTGAGTATGTACCGAACTTCCTGTTTCGCTATATTTGCTCTGTGCTGAATTGCTGCGCCGTGGTCCGGCATCCGCCAGAAATAGAAGCCCTCCGTATTTGTTGCGGAGAGCAGCGGACTGCCGGAGCCGAGACGCAGCGGACACGCAGCGCAGCGGACCTGGTGGGGATTCACCCATAGACTAAAGTGAAACGTATCTGCTCCACTGGCGTGGCGGAGACGCAACGCAGCGGAGACGCATGCAGTGGAAATTGGGGGTTAGGCCGCCATAGTCTCAATGTTCGCCCAAAATTATTTATGGACTTAACTAGCGGCTCTAATCATAGGCCTAAACAGGAGGGCAGCAGCGCTTATTATAAGGGGAAATCCTCGCGGCTGGTTTTGCCCTGTCGCCATGGCAAAGCGTCCCCTGCACCAACCCCCCCTCAGCTGCGCGAGTTTGACAGTGCGTGTGCGTATGTCAAAACCAAAACACCGAGGAATGCTGAGTAATAGTCACCCACTTATATTAATAATAATAATAATAATAGTCATAATAAACTAATAGTATAAAGCAGCCATCCCCATTTAGCAGCCTGCGGGCCAAATCCGGCCCACAAGAGCAAAGTGTCCAGCCCGTGCGGACCCAGCGACTATGCAATATCCTGCCATAAGGTAAAATAAAGAGTTCGGTTCGGAGTTCACAGATTCCAAATTCCGGGATCAATAAATCTGAAGTGAAACGTTTTTCAAACACAAATGATGCCTCTGACCAACTGCAATATCATAGACTACGAGCTACAAGGACCAAAACCCAGATTTTTTGCAAAAATAAGCCGTCCTCCGAGCTGAGAACATTGATCTCTTTTTGCAGCCGGCAGCCGGGCGAGTGCAGGGACCGTCTGCAAATTGCAAGACAAAAGCAAGACGCTGCAAACAAAAATCATTAACTCCACTGTTATACAATCTGTTTTTCCTCTTGTACACCACTTGCTGTAGTGCTGCTGTTTTTTGTTGTTGATCATTTTTTATCTGTCCCTCAACACAGGCTATGACTACTACTATCTGCTACTACAACCAACTACCACTGGTAGTACTAATCATTACAATAATAACACTAATAATAACAGCAGCAACAATAATAACATTTGCACATAAAACAAAGATTAGTGGTCCAATGAAAAAAAAAACAGACAATTTGGCCCTCGACTTGGCAACCTGGACATAATTTGGCCCTCAGTGAAAACTAATTGGAGAACCCTGGAAGGCTCAGCACTGTGTTTTAGTCATTTTTGTTTTCATCTTTTCTTGAATGCTTCAACTCCTCAACCCATTTAGTATGTCAACATTTGTATCAGTACCAGCAGTTGAAATTGGTCAGTAATTGATATGTCATATTTTGGTTCTAAAAATTCACCAAATTGATGCATTAAAATATAATCTATTAAAAATGTTCTCCCGGAGGTGCATGCCGCCGGACCCTCCTAGAGGATCGCCAGCCCCCCCCACCATAGCCTCCAAAAATCCTGTGGGGACACACACACACACACACACACACACACACACACACATACTGTATATATATGGTGTTGCTGTTGTACACCAGCAGAAGCTGTTGCATGACTGCTGTGGGTCGATACAATCAAATGTCAAACACTGTACTGTCTTTTTTCAAATATATATAAAAAATGGAAAACTAGAATATCAGAAGTTACGCAAGAATAAGACGAAAGGAAAGCCAGGGGAAACAGAGAAGGAGTGTCATTAAAACGGTTGACTACAGAATTTATGGTACTGACAACCTTCCAAGTAATCACACTGATATAAAAGTGCTATGGAACAGTGCAGAAGCAACACACACACACAGACACACACACAGACACACTATGCTACTAAACACAGACAGAATAGCATCACAGATGTTCCCTCCTCCACTTAACACTTTACTCAGCACTTTTCCCCTTTCATTGAGTTTTAAACGAGCTGCCACATGGAGGTAAATGCCAGCTCCCACCTGCACCTTCCAGTTACGACTATTCCAAAGACATAACAATAACAGCTTGGCTAGTTAGAAGTGGCTCAGTACAATCTCATGGTGATTGATCCGCCCTGGCATATTTAGGAGGGGAGGGAGAGCTTAACTAAAGAGTTCCAGTTAGCTAGAGACGAGATACAATAAGAATGCATTCATTAATCATGGCTAAATCCTTTTACTGTGACAATTGAAGAGAATAAGTGGAGGCAGTGGGTGGGGGTCTTTGTTAAAAAAAAAAAAAAAACATATCAATGTGTATAACAGAGCTGGGACAGAATTCTATTAATGGAAAAAAAAAAGTCAAAGACGTGTTTAAGCATTATTGCCCCATAATGGCTAACGCTATAGAGGATTTATTTCCCCCAACCTCCCAAATGGCTCCCTGGGTGCTGAGTACACCAGATAATGCCAGAGAGGTAACAGAAAAACAATAATTCTTGATGGGCCGTGGAGCTCAATTGGATTTACTGTCAAGCTCCCTCATCAGTTTAATAAAGTCCCTCTCACCATCCTTTCATCCCAAATCCTTTGGGTCCGTGTACCTACAAGAGCACCAGCATCAATAAGGCAACTAAAGGACCTGTTTACTGTTACCGTCGTTCATCAGCTCTCATTAAAAGTCGTCTGGTGCAAATATTTGACCTGTCTCATGGAAGCAATTGTAATCATCGTCTGATTGAGGTTATTCAGTGTTTCAATGGCGGAGGAAAGGAACATTAAAACAACACTTGAACGTTTGGTTTTTTTCTTTTTGACAGTGAGATACGAAGCTTGAAGAATTATACAGTATATGGAGTAATTGTATCCATGCATTCGTTTTTTTTAATAATCATTGATTAGATTCATTATTTAATATTCATTCATGAATTTTTGACTGACTGATTTATTGAATAAATGATTTTCACAGAAACGTTGCTTTCAATTTGAAGTCAGTTCTTTCACACACCTACCTTCATTCTTAATATATACATGCAACATGGGCACAAAGTGCAAGGAATATCTCAATATAACAATATGATCATCTGCGACATAGCACATAAACAATATTCAAATATATCAGTAATAGTCCACGTCAGACCAGTGACACTAACACAAAGAGTGCACAGACTCCTGTCTTCACAGTTAGGTTGCTAGCTTCATCTTTGAACATAGACCTGAACTAAATTAAGTTCTCAGTAAATGAATTGTTCATGAAGAAATAGTTCCACCATGTAACCTTTTTTACCTCTTAGTTTGTGTATAGACTAAACAAATGAGATCCGCTCTGTTAATTAGCTCTGTACTTAAAGGAGTCATCACCAGGAAATCGCAATTTCTCTTGTTAAAACATGCATATCTGTGTTTGACCTCAGTTGAAACTTGCCTGAAAGGCTGGAGTTTGAAAGTGGCGCCGTTTTTTCGCTTCTGCTCTTTTTCCGAACAGGAATAGCACACAAGGGTGTGCATTCCTAAAGCACGAGATTTTGATTCTGCGCCTACGGTGACGTCACCGTGGAGGCTACTTGCATAAGCCCACCCCTCTTTCACCACCCAACCCCCCCCCCGTCCGCTACCTGACGTCCTGCTGTAAACGTGTCTCTTCAACCGTCTCTGGCTCTTCACTCTCCGGTTCGGGTTCCGACTCTGGTTCGTACATAAATGCCTGAATTCCGTAAGGTTCGTCATTTAGTGTGTGCGCCATGACAGGGGGCTGTTTATGTTTTGGAGTCTGCATGCAGGCAAGCCCCCCCGGCTCTGTCCTTCCTGCGGCGAATCAACGCACGCCTCATTACATATTATACAATGCACATCCGGACCAGTCAAAACCTCGCGCGTAATCTCGCGTGATAAAATCGCGGTACGAAAAAGGGTCAGAACAAGCTCAATGTTTGATTAAAATTTTTTTTTTTTTTCTAATAAGTTTTACGAATTGATCCAAAGCGATCCAAGGGGGGCTGGATACGTATAAAACCAGGTTATGACTCCTTTAACAGATGAGATTCATGTAAATCTCTTTAGCAAATTAGTGTATTTCTCAAGAGATACTAAACTATTCCTTCTTAAAGTCAAGATAAGATGATAAATCCCTTGAAACCCTTTTTGATCAACACCAGCTAAATATCAACATATGCAAGATTAAAAGAAATATGAAAATCAATCTCTATAGTTTCCATCAAAATTTAATGACATGTTCTTCCTATTAAAAAATAATATGTGCTTGCATAAACTTATTTACCACCCAATTGAGTGAGAAGAACATCCTGGTACCCAACACACAGAGAGACCTGTTGTTATAGTAACGTTACATCCTGGTACCCAACACACAGAGAGACCTGTTGTTAGTGTGGATAACATTACATCCTGGTATCCAACACACAGAGAAAGTCTTGGTGTCTCATTATGTATTTTCACAGTCAGTTTTGTGACTTACAAACTCATCTTTTACATTGATAAACATCATGGGCCCTAGTTTAGACTAGGTGTAGTCAGCGCGCAGCGCACCTGCGCCATGCCGACGGGGTGTGTCCGCCTCGACTTTGCAAGTTTCGTGCACCACGCAGATTTTATGACTATACTAGTCATAAAACCTGCGCAGGCACACCTCCCATCTCGCCCACCCGCGCAAATGGGAAAGAGGGAGGAGAAGAAGGCGTGAGTGGGAGACGAGGAGGAGACGAGGCGTGGACTGGGATTAACACAGCCGATTCAGATCTTCACCAATCAAATGAGCTCCGCTCCTCACCTTTAATGCGTTAGGGGAGGTGCAGTGCAAGTTTCGTCACTTGACAGCCCAATGACAGAAGCAGCGCCGCCGCTCCAACCACGCGCATCACGCACTGTGCATGTGTATAGTCATAATAATTATAATGCTGATATTATATCACTATAGAAATTGTAGGCACATTTTAGGCATGTATATCACAAAACAGGGTCAGGGTGCACAGCTCATCATCATCAGCTCCACAGCTGCACCGGATTCCCCGTCCAACACCAGAATGGCGGGACACCGACCTCGCGTGCCGCTCAGACCAGCTGCAGCCCCAACTCCGGTTCCAGCTCGCGGCAAAGTTGCGCGTTTCTCCATACTGCTTTTTAAAGATTTTTTCAGGCATAGGCGCATTTTATTAGCAGTGGATAGATATGAAGAACAAGAGAGAGAGAGAGGGAGATGTTTTGGTCCGAGAGGCTGAGTTTCCGTTACGCGTGCCCATCTGCCTTTGATCTGACGTCAAATGTGACGGGACAATCTGTATAGATATAAATTCACATGTTGATTCAATTAGTTGCATTAAATAGTGTTTGTTGTGATTATTTATTGCATTTAAATGTGCCTGGAACTGTGGAAACCTGCTTGTGAGGCCTCGGTGACGTGTGCGCACTGCCGCCGGTCAGCCAAACTGCCACTCCGCCAGCTGTAATTCGCCTTGAATGAATGGAATTTATTTGTGCCTTGCGCCTTACACCAAGAGTAGACTAGGTTGGAGCTGCCGGGCTTTCGGCGAAGTCTCGGCGAGGCTTTTTGCCACGAAACTTCCGCTACGCCAAGCTGAATCTGTGACGCCTCTCCCTGCTGCGCCGCCACACCCATCTTGGCGCAGGCGATCCACCAAACTGCCAAACTGACCATGCGCAAGGCTGCGCTGGTCGAAATTTGCATTACGCCGGCTCCGCCACCCTGCGCCGCCCTGCGCTGCGCCACGAAACTAGGGCCCCATATGTGTAATTCATGATGCAATTCAAACAGGATCAAAAAAGGATTGGTCTCTCAGTGTTGACTACAGTACACATTTTATCTGAATAAGGTCACATGGGGGAGACGGAAGGGCAGAACTTAGCCTCTATATGTGCCCATTAACTCTTTGTGTTCCTATATTGAACTTTAAAGGTGTTATATTTAATAATATACAGGAATGATTTTGTGGTATGTATATTAGTGTACTGTGTAATAAATTGAAATTAATTGTGATGTTGTTCATATTGTGTAACTGCTTTGTTAAAATTACGAAAAATTAACAAGGTCTCATTGGAATAACTTCATAGTAAAAGATTTTAAGGCTACAAAACACAGATGATTCAAACTAACATAACCATCTCACTTAAATCATACACGCACGCAAAGATACTCTCGATGCATTCTCAGACATGCGCAGTAACCACCGAGCAAGGTAACCGCGGAGCAAAGCAACAGAATACACTCGCACGCCATGTGCTCAGTTGGAAGCTGTCTTCCTTGATAAAAATTGGTAAGTACAAACTTTTCCTTGATAATACAATGTGAAAATGTATATTGTGTCAACTAGGGGTGGGACGATACAGGTAACTCACGATTCGATACTGTGACGATATTTGGCCCACGATAACGATTATATCACGATACACGATATCTGCGATATTCGATATATTGCAAGAAATTTCATCAACGATATATCACGATATGTAACTGAAAAAGAAAAAATATGCATAAAAAATAAATTCCAAAACTTCGTACAATGTACAAATGAATAAACACTGTCCAGCTGGACACATTAAAGTGCATGAACATTAATAACATGTCTTATGTAAACCAGGACAGTGCTTTCTGATACTGAAAAGTCCGTAGCAACTTGTTTTATGTAAACTTGGGCCCGTTTTAGTTTAACAATAGCTAAACAAGATAAGAATAACATCAGAATTAAATGAAATATTGGGCACATTTCAGTATGCAACCAATTATGTGCAGAGTTATGTTCACCCATCCAGTACCTGGGAAGTCGGGCCTCAAACCGCTTGGAGCTCACAGCAACACCGGGCAGCACACGGCCACGCTTACAATTACGCACCGCATCCTGCCCGTAAATAGGCAATCAAACCCGGCCGAAAAGTCGGCACTCATGCCCTCAAGGCTGTGTGAAAACCCGCTTGGAGCTCAGACCGACCCGCGGGCAGCAGGCGGCCCCCGCGGATCCGCTCCGGAGAACCGTAATCTCTTAGACGCACCGACGGGAGTCTAAAAAAACCCGTAGACCCAAAATATCGATATTTGCCGTCAGTGTATCGATTTATTTATTGCGACAGAGAGCACAACAATATATTGCAATATTGTTTTTTTTTCCCACCCCTAGTGTCAACCAACGTTAAATGTTTTCAGTTTTTATTGCCCCCGGTCGTACATTTTGAAAGAGTTTGGAAAACGGTCATTGCCAGCTTAAATCACCCACACACACACCCACACAGTGTACCGTAAATCCTCTTATACTGGCCTGTATTCTATTACCGGCCGGTCTCTAACATTGGCCGGTCTCGCTGTCGGCGGAGGTAAATAAAGTCTCTAATGGAGGCCGGGGCAAGTGTCCACAGGCAGCGTTATTTCCACGCTTCCCATTCATTGTCAGCCTGCAATGACTTCGCATCACGGGGATTTTGGCTGAAGCTATATTAGAGGATTTACGGTATGTAAGAAGCCCTGCAATGCATGCAGAGACGGTGCGCCGCCGCCTCCCGCAAGCTCTCGAAATCTTTTAAACTGACCATTGTCGATCTAAAAATGAAGACAGATTCAGCAACTGCATAGCTTATTTCTCGCATTTAAAGTTTTCAGAAAGGACAGCTATGATAGCGATCGTCGAATCAGGTGCAGCCATGAAGTGTGCGCGTGATTGTACGAAGGAGAGCGCCTGTCAATCATCCTCCTAGTGGCAGCCCACCAAGCATGCAATACTGGCAAGTGGTAAACGTTGTTTACCGTAATATGGCAGCTGCGGAGCACCTAGTATTTTATAGGTTCAAATAGACACAAAATCTCGTTTTTATTCATTCTACTGGTAGTCCGTTTTGCCCGAAATAGAAATAGGGGCCTGTCTCTTATTCTGGCCTCCTTGAAATAAAGGCCTAGGTCGAGATGCGCTTGAGCAAATAAAGGCCCGAGCCTATATTAGAGGATTTACGGTATTTTCCGAGGCGTACCAGACAAGTTTATCACGCTGTTCGGACACAGTGTTTACAGCAACAGCCGTGGGGCAAACGCGCAGTAGTCGTGTACCGGTTATTATTACTTTGTACCCTAAATAATAAACCACATAGTGTCTCAACCCGCTTCTCTACCAGAGGGTTGCAATATTGGGGATGAAAACGTTTTTTTTTCTGACATTTCTTCGCAGTAACCACGGAGCAAAGCAACCGACGGCATTCACGTGCCATGTGCTCAGTTGGAAGCCGTCGTCCCTGAAAAAAAATTGGTAAGTACAAACTTTTCCTTGATAATACAATGTGAGAATGTACATTTCAGTTTTCAGTTTTTATTGCCCCCGGTCGTACATTTTGAAAGAATTTGGAAAACGGTCATTGCTAGCTTAAAACACACACACACACACACACACTGTATTTTCCATTTCCATAATATGTGACCAGTTGAAAGTGACGTGAGATCATTTCAAGCTTCATCTGACATTCTGACTCAATCTGTTTCAGGTAAATCCAGAGTTCACCCGCATTACCACAATCCCCCTGCTGTCAACCTTTACGGCTCAACTGGATCATTACTCCAGCCAACGATGAAGGTTTTCAAAAAGAAGGGAGGGGCAGCAGGACGCAGAATTAACCTGACCATGGTAGCCATGAACCAGGTGTGTGTTTTTTACTTTTCACTTCACTGACTCGGAGTTGAACTCTTAACATAAAAAAGCTGTTTTGTGTTACTGTTTAACCTCAGTTATGCTTTAGAGCCATTTCATAATCAAATATAGTATTATAAAAGAATGAACTCATGAGCATCATTAACACAATTTCTAATTCTATTTCATTATTCAATATCCTCCGTTTATGTCACTTTAATAGTAAAAGTTTCAAATCTAAAACCATTAGTTATTTTAAATAGGGTTGGTAAAAGTTCTGTTTTTGGTCTCCCACAGAATCCAAGCATTGAAGTAAGACGGGAATGCATACTGAAAGCATTGTGCATCTACTTAAATGAAGATCCTGACAACTTTGTTAAGAAATACATGGTGAGTTATGACACTGTTAATCAACCATAGCTTTTAATATAGTTAATTAATATAGAAAACTCAAGGTTTTTTCACATGTCCCATGTTCAGCAATTGATGGCTTGCTTGAGGAGTTACATTTCATTTTGACTTCAGCAGCGCTGCCTATGTCACACAGCACAGCTTTTGACATTTTCAGTAAACATAACCTCCAGGTTGACCAGTTTGTAGTTAAACAAATGTTTAAGTTATCTATAAAACTCAAGATGGTTCAACAAATGTGGATTGAATCAGGTGTGGGGTTAAGAGTAACATGATCTAAACTCTTTATTTTTATTTCACAATTACATTTTCAGTTTTTGTTAATGTGTACTGTACACAATTATACACATTGGCCCTCATTTATCAAACTTGCGTACACCGAAAAAATGGGTGTACACCAAATTCACCGCAAGGATCGGCATTTATGAATCTGAGCGTGAGCGTACGGTACGCGCAAATCTCACGCCAGCTCTGACCAGGTGTACGCACATTTGGAACCAGCGTAAAGCATGCAGGAGTCAGGACAGAGGCTGTGTCGGATCATAAATAGATCATACTGATGCAGTGTTGTTACTGTCATTAGTAAAATAAAACAAAACAAAATAAAATGAAACAAAACAAACGAACTTAAATAAAACAAAACGAAATAAAATAAAACAAAATTACGAAATTAAATAAAACAAAGAAAACGAAACAAGTATACAGTACCAGTATACATTTAAGAATGAATTAAAACAACATTTTGAGACAGCCCGATTGTCAGGCTGACATGAGCAATCCTGGGTGATTAAGGCAATGCGTGGCCTGACAGATATCCAGTGTGATTGGTCAGATGCACATTCAATCCCATATTTTACGGGCGAGAAACTTTGACCGTCATCACACATTGATGATGGCAGACCTCCTGCTGTTAGAGGAATACGCTCCTCTCCGTCGGGAACGGAAACCAACGGGAGGATCTTCTGCAGGAGAGCGATGAATGGCTGCTCAGCCGCTTTCGGCTGCCAAGGGATCTCCTCCTCCTCCTCTGCCGGACACTGGAGCCCCAGTTGCAGAGGGAGACAAGACGCTCCTGTGCTATACCTGTGCCGGTGCAGGTGCTCTCCACGTTGGGTTTTTTGGCCACCGGGACCTTTCAACGGGAGATTGGGGATCGAGCTGGCATCTCACAACCATCCATCAGCCGAACCATGCCGTCAGTGCTGGCGGCAATAAAGTCCCTCTCACGGCAGTACATTAATTTCCCGTATGCATGCAAACTGTGATTAAAAGAGCCTTTTATGAGATTGCTGGGTTTCCTAATGTAATCGGTGCGATCGATTGCACACATGTGCGTCTGAAGCCCCCCATCAGACAACGATTACGCATACGTGAACCGCAAAAGTTACCATTCGATTAATGTACAGGTCATTTGTGATGCCAACCTCTCCCTGTTGAATGTGGTAGCCCGGTGGCCTGGGGGCACCCACGATTCTTACATCTTTCAAAACAGCAGCGTGGGGACTCGGCTTCAGAGGGGCGCACTGCAGGGCCGGAGTCATCTCCTTGGTGAGTAGCCTAGCGGTTAAAGTACTTTTATACAAGTATTCAAGTTACAATGCTAACATTTGGTGTGAATCGTTTACTAGGTGACAAAGGCTATCCCCTGACCGAGTACCTCTTAACTCCACTGGCCCATCCTGCAACTGAGCAGGAGCGCAGATACAACATTGCGCACGTGCGCACACGGGGCACAGTGGAGCGCTGCATCGGACTACTGAAGGGCAGATGGCTGTGTCTGGGTGCAGCAGGGGGAACCCTGCTGTACACACCCGAAAAGGTATGTGACATCATTATGGCATGTGGGATTCTGCACAATATTGCGCAGAGTCACCGCGTGCCATTTGATGTCCCAGCACAGCCAGATGAGCCTATGCCAGGAGAGCCCTGCCCGGCACAGCCACACCTGAGAGCTGTGCAGAGGAGAGACAACATTATTCAGCGTTTTTAAAAACGGTCAGTAGAGAAACACAGCACAACATTTAATGATCATGGTTTTATTGTTTTTAGTGTGTCATTTATGTTTTTGAGTGTGTCATTTATTGCAACCAGGTTATTGTTTATATGTCCTAACAATTGACATATTTCGTTCTGCCTGTCTAGAACCTCTTGGGTGATGAACCGGGCGCTTGGTGGTGGAGCAGCGCGTGGAGCTGGAGCTGGTGGTGGAGCAGCGCGTGGTGGAGCTGAGCAAGTGGGCTCTCCCTCCTCTCCCACTCCTGCCTGGCCCCCTCGCGCGCAGCTTGGACCTGGCTGTTCTGGGGGGGGACATTTTATTTTTATTCTACTTTGTTTTGCATGGCACCCAGTATAAGTGATACTAATAAAATACAACAAACGTTGCACTTTGCAGACTGTCACCTTTCTTACCGTCATCCAGCTCAGGCTCATCAGTGTCCCCACCGCCTCTTATCCCCATGATGGTCGGGGAGCCCATCAACGCTGCCACCCGTTCCTCCTGCTGCGACAGCGTCAGGTCTGGGTCAGACTGTCCTCCCCCAGTCTGGGTGCTGCTGCGCCTAAACGCAGCAGCCCGTTTTTTGGTGGCGATTTTCATATCACTCCATTTATATTTATTATTATATATTATATTATTTATTTTATATTTTACAAGAAATAAAATACAACCTCGGCTGGACTCCGTGCGTCAACACCAACGCTGTTCACCGCCGCTGTTATCTTGGCCCACACTGCGTTCTTCTGTGTGCCTTTAATCCCGCTTTTGAGGGAACCAAATAATATTATTTTGTTTCGCTCCACCTCCGTGGTGATAACCTCTATTTCTGCTTCAGAAAAGTTTCGTTTCTTTGCCGTCTTCCGAGTCTCCATGTCGCAAAGAGGGCGGGGGAGGCCTCTGAAGCATGAATATATAGGGGCGTGTCATTTAAATTACGATTGTTTTCAGCCGCCGGATTTATCAATGCCACGCCGGTTCTACGCCGAAATCAGCAGCGTACACACTTTTAGTGAATCACACGTGACACTTGGCGTACACTGATATTTACACCAGAATCTACACCAGATCCTGCGCAAGTTTGATAAATGAGGGCCATTATGTGTAATAGTCCCACTGTACCTGTTGTTTGAGTATAATAAAGGCTCAAGTGAAATTAAGCAACTTAAATTGTATTTATTTAACTTTTTTATTTAGCCAGTACAACTAGGGTGTTGCATTAACACAAACCTACCACATTAATAATTTTCACTTGTGGTAAGTTAATTGAACTCAATCATATTAAGTTAACTTAATGTGGTGTCAGTAAATCCAACATATTTTTGTGTTTATGTGTAATATAATAATGTCATGTAGCTTTAAAGTAAGAATATTAAGTTAGATTTACTTAATATGTGTTGTTCACATTAATAGTGATTTGCTGTTCCTGTTTAATCAACACAGTTTTGTGGGACCAGTTGACATAACCTGGTTAAGTAAAATCAATGTTGCTATGCATATGTATTTTATTAGTGTAATGTAATTTTAGCATGTTGATAATTTATATAATTTTCTGCTGATTATGTTGTTCATGTACAAGCCCAACTAGGGACAAGAGTTGAAAATTAGCAATAGCTATAAACTCTGTCCAGTTGCATTCTTTGTATTGGAACTATGTCAAACTGTATCATCCCTTTTAAAATAAAATCATATTCATTCATTCATATTGTGTACATTTTGAATATGTCCACTCCACACAACCTCATTGGTTGATGCTGTTAATTGGGGTGAAAAATCGACTTTGTTACAGAATTTTTTATTTTTTTTTGCCACATATTATCTGTGTCCTGTGTGAAATAATAATGAAAAAAACAACCAATGTGTGTAAAGGCCTTTAGAAGGGAAAAAACAACAATATTGTTGTTGAGTTGGACTTGTTGCTCCTACCAATGGTTTCTTGTAGGCTCATCATTGTGAGCATTCTCTTAACTTCACAACTGGACAATTAGAACATTACAAAATAATCCTTTTGTAATAGTTGTTAATAAACAACATCATTTTGCTGGTGTAAGTGTTGGACCAGTATTCACTCAAATAGTTCATTTTAGAAGCTGTAATGGAAATTTTGGATGTTTGTACTTTATAATCAGAATATTTGTCAGGCTGACTCGATCCGCATCTCCTCATCTGACTGTTATGCTATGACGAAAATGAATGCCTGTTTGTAGATGATATGAACATGAGTGCCACATTGACATAAGATAATTTCAGGACTATGACGCCTGTGTTCTGTAAATCTTGACCTTGCCTGTACATCTTGTCTTTGTAAGATAGGACATGATCCGTCCTTTGGTTCCTCCTCCTTAAAAGGGAGATTGTTGTTGGACTCAGGGTCGTTCCTGCTGAGTCTGAACCTTTGCATCAGAAGGCAGGGGTGACCAGTCCCTCCTCTGCAGATGAGAATACTTAGTGGAATAAACCTCGGAGAAAAAGCAGATCCTGGTTGTTGATCTTTATTGGGCAGATTCGCTATGTTGTATTTTGTGTTTTAGTTTGAAGGAGTAGTAGACTGACAATGATGGATCCATCATTAGCTAAAGTTCAATAACACTTGCTCAGCCCACCTGTCTGTCAGAGGAACAATATCATCTCATATGACATTAAACCATACAAACCTGTTGCATCCTTGTGTTTCTATTTCGGTCTTTCTCATCTTGTTAATCAATGGTGATGATCAATAGCGTAGTGGAGATTTTTTTTAATTGAAAATCATCAGGAGACTGTGTATCAGTGTAATCAACATGGAAGCGTAGCAGACAGAGCAGAGAGATGGCTGCAGGTTAATGAATTAGTCGAGTTTCTTGTAACACATCACAGTGTAATTAAATGATACAGGCCCAGCAACAACGAGCTCAGGCCATATAAGATGTACTATTTAATGTGAGCAGGCAAATCCAAGTGCCGTATTGATCAGCCGCTTAATGTTCACAGGCTCAGCCTCAACCCTCGACCTCCATTTCATTTTCCAGTCATTACAGTCGGCCAGCAGGATTTAGTGCTGCTGCAGGCGATACAATGAAACATCCAGGGATGGGGAAAAAAACAGAAAGAGAAGGGGAAAATATCTGAGATATCTTGTCACCTTTATCCCTCCCAGGTTCAAATCAATGAGCGTTGCTAATGGCTGAATGCTAAATATACCTGTCTACTTCTGGCAAGGGAGCATTTCATCTCAGCCCCATCCCATCAGGCTGAGCCATGTCGGCAGACACCTCGGAGCCCCTTCTCGATCCGTATTGATAAGTCCATGATTTGGGATGGGGGAGGGCACAGGGGGAAAGGTTGATGGTTGAGGGTCAGAGACACAAGAAAGGAAAGGTATTGATTTGCACCCCCACTCACAAGAAGTCAAGTACTGTGGCTTCTTGGCTCTGCATTAAAAAATAAGATGAGTGGAGATCAATGAGGTCTCAGAGTAGGAGCTACGTTAGGTTAGAGGCGGTGCTGTTGGGATGTGCGCACTCGTATAGCAATCTTTTGGAGGACACATTTGATTTTTAGACCCTGCAGGGTGAGAATAATTTGGAAAAGTGAGGACTCGTTGGCACATCCAACCTTTAAAGGCCTGTTTGAGTGTTCAGTTCCAGGTTTAGGTCAGGGTTTGGGTCAGCAATTTAGGCTCTGGAATGCATTGTGTCAGTAAGTGTCCTCGCAAAGACAAACGTAGTTTGTTTTAGAATGTTCATTAATGGCCATTAGGCTTTACTCATTAACCATGCTACTCTTATTTATTAAGAGTGTGTGTATGTGTGTGTGTGTGTGTGTTCAGCTAAGCTCAGAACTAGCATGTACAAATCTCCTCAGAGAACCTCCTTCACTTTCTCTCTCTTCCAGTCTTCTTATCATTCCCGACCAGACGCCCTCTCAGATTCCTACCTTTTGCCAATCACCTGACCAGCTCCTTCCTGCACACCTGTCTCAATGGTCCAAACCCAACGTCCACACTCACAGAATTTGAGGCCTTGTGAGTTCTGTCCTACTGTCAAATCATTGAGTGCTCAAGGACTTTCTCCTCCTCACACCACCACGTTACACTGCAGTGTTTCTAGAGTACGTCACGTTTTTACGTCACCTGAAGGCCGCCGTAGTTCTCTGACAAGCCTGGAAATGGAGGAATGAGTGAGGGTCCTTCAGTTGGTTGTATCTTCAACCTCACCAGTAGATGCCATTAAATCCCACAAACTGGTCCTTAAAGTTCAGTATGTCATCTACTTCCCTTCTGCCCAATCATCAGTGTTGCTACCTGTGCAAAGTCTCCTCAGCTTAAACAAATTCAACACCTCACATGTCACATGTTATTTCTAAAGCTCAAAATCAAAGATTTAAGAGGGCTTTCCAATATGAACAATATCCAGCCTCTAACCTTAGACACACGGGTTACAGTGCTGTCTGCCAAGATACATTGTTAAAATGATTGCAAATCAATGGCCACTTAGCCTTATGGATTCTGTACTATTTAATAGTTGTATGTTAATTGTCATGAGTGAAACAAGCGAACCTTTGTGATTTATGTGTCAGAAGAATCCTGTGTTACATTGTTCAAAGTTTAACATTTTAAGAGGAAATAATCCTGTAAGTGGCTCCTCTTACTCCCTGTAAATCTGTCCTGGTGGGGCTGTTGTGAGATGCTGAACCAGTTATTTATGCAAGATCACGATTATGAACGACGCCCTTCCAAGCAGGTACAGGCATGAATGTCTCTTCCTGGTGGAAAATTAAAGTATGAAGCAAAGTCTGTAGCTTTTGGTGACTTGTGATAAGATCAATGTTGACATCCCAAAATGCATTTTGCTGTTCTTGAGAAATCTAGTGCTATATAAGGTCAAAGAATAACAATAAATATTGTGTTTATTCACTGGGTATTTCCTTTACTCAAAAGAAGTCAAAGTGAGATGAAACTGTGTTTGGCTCGAACCAATCAGTAGGGAGTGATGGATCTGTCTCTTCCTGTGGTTCCTCAGAACAGATGACACTTCCCACAACCAACAAAGAAGAAGTCAACAAACAATAACCTGTACAGTTGTGCTTCTAGACCACCTAAAGCCTGTTTCATTAACAATCAGTAATAGCTCTCAGTGACACCAACAGAGTTCAAAGGAACGGGAGCTCATTTAGGAGTCTGTGGTTCTAGAAAGAAAATCTGCATTTTATCGATCAACAGTATCAGGTGACAACAAAACATCAGGTCCAGGTCCAAGCCTGTGGGCATAAAACACAAGATAACAGACTACAACTCCGAAAGTGCATTTTGGCAAAAGCATTCAGTCACAGAGCTTAAAATGTTGTTGTTATTGTGTTGAGAAAGTCTGGCATAACTTCTTACGTATTGGGTATTTTGAATAAATTCAGCAACTATGGTGCTACCATTTGCTCCCCTTTTGAATGAATTAATGCTCTGACTCACACCTCTAACTGGAATGTTCTCTATAGCAACAGCAACTGAGGCTCATGGGTATTGTACTAGGAGTCTTCCATAACAAAGTGACTGAAGCTTTACATTATCATGCTCAAGATGGGCGAAAATGCTTCTGACTCACCTCCAAGCAAGTTGTGGTGAAGTCTCACTGACCAACCTGTTCTCAGTGACTTTCTGTTTGTCCTTTAGGTTATCTCTGTGCAGGTTCTCAGCCATGGTATTCCTTGAGAGGTTTGTAGTAGAACTGGATAGGATCCGTGTTAAATTGCTACTGATGCCCATTTCCTGATTTTGCAGCTTCATAATAAAAGCTTATATGTAACAAGATAAGACGGGGCTTTTATTGAGAATCATTTTAGGACATGAAATGTGTTAATCACCTGATGAGCTGAGCTTTGTTAGTGGCTCTCCTGCAACAAGTCGATGGCTAATTTGAGGAGGAAGAGCAGGCTAGATTAATCCTGCACCTCCATGTAAACAACTCCTTTTAGTTGCTGTGCTGTTTGAGGGGAAAACATAATTGAATTCACCATTTTACAGCTGCTCCTTTTTCCAGCTTTTAATAGTCATCGACTTGAGACAGACACATCATGCCTTACAGATGCACCTTCAAGCAGGTCGCCCTCTTGTGACGGTGATGCAAATCCCTGCCGTGCCGCGGTCGGTGGCGCAGTGGATAAGGCACCCGCCCCATGTACGGAGGCTCGGCCTCGGCGCGGAGATCAGGGGTTCGACTCCCGGCCCAGCGATCTCTTTCGCGCATGTCTTCCCCCTCTATCTCCCCTTTCCACACCGTCTCTCTCTACAAAAAAACAATAAAAAGGCTTCCATGGCACTCTAGCCAAAAAATAATCTTTAAAAAAAAAAAAAAAAACAGTGTCAAGCAGCCTCGGAACAGTCGATGGATACAACCTGGACCTCCCTGCTGTGAGGCGTCAGTGTTTTTAACCACCCTGGCAATCAGTTTGAGCTGTCATGATGGTGGCCGCTCAGTTGCAGTCCTGTTACATCATTTATACAGCTGAAACAATTAGATCATTATATGGAAATGTTGTAGAATACAACCGTGTAATGACTTGTCTCGATTGAGAGTATGGTTGCACCTCTCTGGAGCCCACTTGCACTAAAGAAACGCTTCCTTAAAGACATAAAATTAGAATTAGAATGAAAACACAAGCAACCAGATGAGATCTTGCTGAGCTCAATGGAAACATTAGAGCTGATGCAAACTCTCGTGTCACAATGCCGGAGAGCAGGCAGAAGGGAAGGAGACAAACACAGACAAGGCAAGCTGATTGTGTAGTTGAATCATTTAATTAAGAAAGAAACAGAAATAGGCAGGACCGGAAAACAAAACCTCTAAACTCCTGCAATAAAGGTAACGGGGAGCAAAAAGTCAATACAGCACAGAAATGATGAAAGAACCAACATACAGGATTATAAATACACAAGCACTAATCAGACACCTAGACACAGGCACAAACTATTCTATTAGCTTTTATCTCAAACTATTCTATGATGGTTGGAGGACTTTATTCAATGTTTTTCTGTTCTTTTACATGTCTATGACATATTATTCGATTACTTTTTAATCAATTTTAAATACCATACTACACTATGACTTATTTGTTCTGTGACATTCATGACCTTTTATTAGGTAATATACTTACTTAATATACATACGATAACCTTTTCATGACTTATTATACAGGAACTTTTGTATTACTTTTTTGTGACATATTTAAGATGAATTTAAGATTTTTTAGATCATACTACACTATGAATTGTATGTAAGATACTATGATGTTTTTATAACATATTCTATACATATAGCATAATATAATAATAATTTACATAACATGAATTAATGAATGAATACTTTATTACAGACTCAGAGGTTCCATATAAAATACATAAAACAAATAAAAAAAGACAATACAAACACAGGTCAATACATTAATATACATGCAAGCACCTGTTCCAATGTTTCCACAGTCCAGATGTGTACCTTGTATCACTCTGTTTAGTGTTAGTGAGTGCAGTTATTAGGCTATTTTTTGACTCTAGGGGCCCTAGTTTCGTGGCGCAGCGCAGGGTGGTGCAGGGTGGCGGAGCCGGCGTAATGCAAGTTTCGACCAGAGCAGCCTTGCGCACGGTCAGTTTGGCAGTTTGGTGGATCGCCTGCGCCAAGATGGGTGTGGCGGCGCAGCAGGGGGAGGCGTCACAGATTCTGCTTGGTGTAGCCGAAGTTTTGTGGCAAAAAGCCTCGCCGAGACTGCGCCGAAAGCCAGCTTCAACCTGATCTACTCTTGGCATAAGGCGAATTACAGCTGGCAGAGTGGCAGTTTGGCTGACCGACGCGCAGTGCGCACATGTCACCCAGGTTTCCACTGTTCCAGGCACATTTAAATGCAATAAATAATCACAACAAACACTATTTAATGCAACTAATTGAATCAACACGTGAATTTATATCTATATAGATTGTCCCGTCACATCTGACGTCAGATCAAAGGCGGATGGCACGCGTAACGGACCAAAACATCTACAACTCTCTCCTGTTTTTCATATCTATCCACTGCTAATAAAATGATAATAAAAATTATATGAAACAGTGAATACAAACAGCCAGTTTCTTGTGACTAAAATAAGGGACGTGCTATTTCAGTTAAGATAAAGTTGAGCTCAATCATCATGTCCAGAGTATCCATCTTCCGAAAGGTGACGCATTTCCCAGTGAAACAGACTAGACAGGTGGGCATAAGGTTTGGAGGAATTTGACTTGATGGTTTAAAATATATATTATTGTAATTTTTCATGGCATATTGTCATATGGCTAGGCTTAGATTACCCTTGTTATTGTGGATGTATTTTGGTTTGTATATCGTACTAGGGCTTTCAGAATGAATGTGTTTAACACGGGATGATTCATTTGTGCAATTAACGCATAAAGTTTTTTTTTAACACATTTAATGACGCTGTTGACTCTCTGGATGGGAAGTTCGAGTATAAAAACAAACAAACATTGGAACAATCAATAAAACACTGCAGGAAGAAATTTTTGTCTCACTGAAGCGCTTTAATCTTAGTGTTGCATCTTAACGCTAAGCATGTGTTAAACCCTGCTTCATTTTGGGCTCCCAGACGTGGTGGAGAAGCACAGGGGGAAATGCCGTGTCCTGGGCCGAAGCCTGAACCTGCTATGGGGGAAACTGCCTCATAAAACTACCACAGTACAATGGCACCGACCCCACTGCAGCAATGTGATTTTAACCTCTCACCATGGAGCCTAATAAGTCAAAGGGGTTAACTCTGAAGTTAGCAACAACTCTGGCTGCTCAGGAAACACTTAAGGTGGGCTGACCTTTAAGGTGGACCAACACTATTCTTAAAGTGACAAGCTGCTCCTCTGAGTCTCCTAGTTTTTTAACTTTAACATTTATTTGAACTGTGTAACTGATAGCAGGTTAAACGGTTAATTATTAATATCCGTACTGCAAACTCTGCTCTGTTTGTATCAGAAAAACACAAAGTTGAATGTTTTCAAAGGTATTCTTTGAACTGTAATAGTATTATTAAGTGCTGGTGGTATCTGTGCATCTCTATTTGTAGAGGCTTCAAATTATTCTATCATTTATCTTTCTGTTCCCACAACAATATACAGATAAAATGGGAATTTTTGGAGTATTTTTCCAAATGGTAATTATCTCATCTCATTGTCTATCGCTTATCCGGTGTCGGGTCGCGGGGGCAGCAGCTTTAACAGGGGACCCCAAACTTCCCTTTCCCGGGCCACATTAGCCAACTCTGACTGTAGGATCCCAGGCCAGTGTGGAGATTTATTCTCTCCACCTAGTCCTGGGTCTTCCCCGTGGCCTCCTCCCAGCTGGTTGCACTTGAAACACCTCACTAGGGAGGCGCCCAGGGGGCATCCTTACCAGATGCATGCACCACCTCAGCTGTTTCCTTTCAACGCAAAGGAACAGCGGCTCTATCTCACGTTCCATTGTACCCTCACTCTGAACAAGATCCTGAGGTACTTGAACTCCTTCACTTGGGGTAAGGACTCATTCCCTACCTGGAGCAGGCAATCCACCGGTTTCCTGTAGAGCACTATGGCCTCAGATTTTGAGGTGCTGATCCTCATCCCAACTCATTCCCAGGCCCCCTCCAGGATCCTCGCGAGAGTAAAGAGCTGGTCCGACTATCGGCCAAACCCTCCTTTCCAGCACCTTGGAGTAGACTAAACCAGGGAGGCTGAGTAGTGTGATACCTCTGTAATTGGTACACACTCTCTGGTCCCCCTTTTTGAACAGGGGGACCACCACCCCAGTCTGCCACTCCTTAGGCACTATCGCTCACTTCCACACAAATGGTAATTGATCGTGATTAATCACAGCTACTCTGTGATTAAAATGTTGAAATGTTTGACAGCCCTACTTGAAACATTTCCCTTGTTTGCTAGTGGGTGCAGGTGAAAGTATGTTGACAGTTCTGTGCACATTATTGATATGTATCATCGTCGCAAAGAAATTTGCCATTGTCACGATTTGGCAACAACCAGAAACTGGTTGGCCGACTCAGTAGAAACTGGAAGTTACACACTCTACTACAATTTCTATAAACTGATAGCTGCATCATTTTATCGTTAGACCAATGGGTTCAGAGAGTTTTACTTCTGTGTCACCTGTCTGCCTTTCTCTACTCTTCAATTCAAAAGTTAAAATGATGAAAATGAATTTGCAAAAAAACGAATTGGACTGTCTACTTTTAATTAGGTCATCTATAAAAACAGCCTGTTTTTCTATTTATTTAGTTTG
Source organism: Eutrigla gurnardus (assembly GCF_963514095.1). Taxonomy (NCBI): domain Eukaryota; kingdom Metazoa; phylum Chordata; class Actinopteri; order Perciformes; family Triglidae; genus Eutrigla; species Eutrigla gurnardus. Next base: position 4,345,897 of record NC_139919.1, read on the forward strand.
TTTTGTTTATAATTTAAAAACCCAAAGCACCATGGCGTTTTTTGTTTTTCTGTTTTAATTACAAATTAATTATGGATTATCTGATGATACCTTGGCAATGAAATAGAGTATATAGAGATGGCAGAAGATGTTTGGCAGACAGTGAGAAGCAAAGAGACCAGGCAGTTCATTGAAAAGCGCTCAGCTTTATTGGGTAGAGCATGTCCTGGTGTAGTAGAGCACAGATGAGGAGATGGACAGAGGATGAGGTGTAGGCAGAGCGTAGATGGGAAGAGGACCAAGACTTGAAATCATTCTGAGAGTTTGTTACCAAGGTGTGAGAGACTGTTGACATACATTCTAAAGTTCAAGTGTGAACCCACACTGATCCTTGAATGCTGATTCTGCATCTCTTTCCCCTACAAAATACATCGATATACAACTCATTTGCTCTGGCAAATATGATTTGGAGTAATTACTTCATACACTGCGCCTTTCAATGTTTTTACAATCAGAGTTATAGAGAAGCGAAGTTCTGCCCCTTTCTGTAAATGGTCCTCATTTATATATGTGTCCCCCATGGGACCTTATTCCAGAATTAATATGTAGTGTAGCTGGCACATTGTCATTAAAAATGAAATGCAGGAGACCAGACCCGAACAATCGTGCACGGCGCTCTGTCGGACATGCGCCCCCGGGTTCCGTCCGGCAGCAGTAAAGACTCACCAGGGTGCATGAGACAGAGGGAGGATTGTCTCCAGCTTCACCCGCACCGGGATTTATTCATGGAGCACTGACATTCATGCACTTGTTATGTCTAACCATGCCACCACCTGCTCCCTTGACCCGATTCCCTCCTCTCTTCTCCAAGACATCTCACACAACATCTTGCCATTCCTCACCACCCTGATCAACTCCTCCCTCACCTCAGGCGTCATTCCAGCGGCTTTTAAGACGGCTACAGTGAAGCCCCTCCTTAAAAAACCCACCCTAGACGCTACTGATATCCAAAGCTACAGACCTGTATCTCTTCTTTCATTCCTCTCTAAAACCCTGGAACGTGCCGCCTTCAACCAACTGTCATCCGATCTCTCACAGAACAACCTCCTTGACCCTAATCAATCAGGATTCAGGACTGCTCACTCCACTGAGACGGCCCTCCTTACAGTGACTGAGTCCCTGTGAGACGCCAGAGCCTCATCCCACTCCTCCGTTCTCATTCTCCTCGACCTATCTGCTGCATTCGACACAGTCAACCACCAAATCCTCCTCTCCACCCTGGCTGAACTTGGCATCACTGACTCTGCTCTAACCTGGTTCACATCGTAACTCACAAATCCCTCAAGTAGTGTTGTTTTTGGCAGCCTGTTTTACTTTTAGATTTAGTCTAGTCTTTGTCTCAAGCTATCATTTTAGTTTTTATCAGTTTTAGTCATGTTCATCCTATATTTAGTCTAGTCAAGTTTCAGTCGACTAAAAGTCTGAGCATTTTAGTCTTATTTTAGTCAGAATTGTCCATGACTATTTTAGTCTAGTTTTAGTCGACGAAAACTGATGACACTTTAGTCTAGTTTTAGTCGACGAAAACTGATGACATTCTAGTCTAGTTTTAGTCAAAGTTTGTATTTAGCCAAACCCATTTCACAATTCAAACAAGGTTATCTTATTATTATATTATTATTACCTTATACACTCAAGAATACATCCATTCCAGACACAGAAGACGCTCTGACTTGAATTTACAACATATTATTTTACTAACCAGAAATGTTATCGTCACATGACCAGCATTTTCGCATATCGTCTTGTTTTCCTCATATAAAGGATAACGGTTCGTTGACGACGATATTTAGTCATAATTTTCATCAACGAAAGCAACACTACCCAGAAACACATTTAATACAGTATAACTGTCAAAAAATAATGCCAATAAATATTACTAATATTTATTGGCATTATTTTATACTTTATATTTTTATACTTATTTGACTCTTTCTTCTCTTTCTCTTATAACTGCAGCTGTATAACTTCCCGACGGATTATTTAAGTATTCTGATTCTGATTTCCACAGATATTAATGAACAAATATAAATAAATGCGAATGAGGTCGCAAACTACAAATAGCCTACAGATCCCGTCTAACAGGATGTAATTTTTTCTATGACTTCCTATCAAAACTTTGAAGGCCAATGAAAACTGTCCAATTGGAGCACAGCGTTTAGGCTCCACCTCCTGCTGCTCCGCTGATCTCGTCTGCTTTCCAGGCAAGGCGCAGTTCAGCTCGAACGAGCAGACTGATAATAACACGACTTAAAGAGACGAAACAACGTTACAACATTTTGAAGACACGAAAATGACGACACATTTTAGCCTAGTTTTTATTTTTTAAACCACATTTAGTCTCGTTTTTATTTGTATACAATATTGCATTATATATTTAATTATTGTTATCGTCACATGACCAGCATTTTTGTTGCGTTTCCTCACGTGATAAAGGTTCGTTGATGACGATATTTCGTCATAATTTTTGTTAACGAAAGCAACACTACCCTCAAGGCTCAGTATTACGACTGCTTCTGTTCTCACTATACACCAGATCACTAGGCTCTGTAATCACATCACATGGATTCTCCTACCATACCATTGTTACGCAGATGACACCCAGCTATTCCTCTCTTTCCCCCCAACCTCTTGACACTCACATTGCAACTCGCATCTTGGAATGTCTGGCAGACATCTGTCTGGACAACTGCACATCACCTCAAGCTTAACCTGAATAAAACCATGGACCTAAAATAAAAAACATAAAATCAGAGTAGGAAAAGTTAGATATTTTTACTGCGAAAACCACAAAACATTTTTATTAATGAAGTCCTCCTCCACATTCAGCAGTCTCCTCATTGTTTGACTCATTACACCAAACACTACATAACACACTAACTATAGAGTGGCGGAGCCCAGCCCCTTCCACTAGACTTGGAAAAAAAAATTTAATCTGGACGCACGAGAGAGAGAGAGAGAGAGAGAGAGAGGGGGAAACATGCCACTTAACGTATTGAACCAAAAAGAGAGAGAAAGGGCGAGGCGAGGCTAGATCATTTTTCAAATTAATTTACGTACACCACGTAACGGCCCAATTGACGTCACAGCCACAATCCCGTCTCTGGCTGTCGCGTCAGTCCGCCTGCCGGCATTGGTGACCGCGCCCACGCACGCCGGTGAGGCGTCCAACAAAGATGTGATGAGTGAAATGCATCTATTTTATGTTTCCGATAACGTTTGTTTTTGAGTCAGTGTATTGGCAGTTGGCATACAAAGACAATTTCTGAGTCTAGCTTGAATGTTATCAAGGCGCTAACATCTAGCTTGAATGTTATCAAGGCGCTAACGTCTAGCTATGTGGCTAACGATTAGTGTTAGCCTAAATCCGGCTCAGGGAAGCATGGATTGCAGTGTTTAGCTGTTAAACTTGCTTATTCATTTTGAATAAGTGATATAGATGAACCTGAAATAGCAGACATGTTGTCATGGGCGCTAGCAGGGGTCTGTTGTTTTTTTTCTGGCTAGTAACGTTACCAACATTACGGCCGGTGTGTTCGAGACGTCTGGAGACGTTTTCAAGAAATTTCATTCAGTTCTTCTAGTTGCCGAGTTCGCTTATGCTATGGCTAGCGCAAGTCAATCGTTCTAGCTAGCATGGCATTAAAAACAGTCTTGCCCACTCCACAGTGCACCCGAGGCAAATCAATTAAAACACTAGACTGTTGATGTACATATCTGTGTTGATAGAATAATATTTGAAACAAAACTAACCTCGCATCGCATGAATCATACATTTTTTGAGGAACTAGTTTCTCAGCAGCAGCGGAATTTTACTTTGCTCCGTCGGACTCAAAACTCTAACACGTGCCGCCCGAAATACTGCCCTTAAATAGGCAATCGAACCGGGCCAAACTGTCGGCACTTATACCCCCAAGGCTGTCTGAAAAGCCTTCGGAGCTCACTCAAACACCGGGCAGCCCACGGCCACGCGAAGCCACAATTACGCACCGCGAACCCGGACCACTGCTCCGTCAGGAGAACCGTAAACCCTCGGACGCGTTGCGGGGATTCCCTCCGGTAAATAGAGGGCCAAACTGTCGGCACTTATACCCCCAAGGCTGTCTGAAAAGCCCTCGGAGCTCACTCAAACACCGGGCAGCCCACGGCCACGCGAAGCCACAATTACGCACCGCGAACCCGGACCACTGCTCCGTCAGGAGAACCGTAAACCCTCGGACGCGTTGCAGGGATTCCCTCCGTTAAATAGACACATGAACACCGCCGAATATTCGGGCCTCGTGCCCTCAGAGCTGGGTGAAAAGCCCTTGGACCGCAGACCAACACCGGGCAGCGGGCGGCTCCGCGAATCCACACATGCGGACTCTCCGTCGGACTCAAAACTCTAAGACGTGCCGCCCGAAATACTGCCCGTAAATAGGCAATCGAACCGGGACGAATTGTCGGGACTCATGCCCTCAGACCTGGGTGAAAAGCGCTTGGACCTCACACAAACACCGGGCAGCCCACGGTTACACAAACCCACAATTATGCACCGCGAACCCGGACCTCTGCTCCGTCCGTAGACCCGTAAACCCTCGGACGTGTTGCGGGGGATTCCCTCCTGGCACCACCAGTCTCCGTTTGTTCGGTCCCGCTCCAGCGGGGGCTATCTCGGTCTCCACAGACGCTTGTTCACGTTCTGCCCTTTGAGCATCCCTCTCGCGCAATTCTTCCTCTGTATATTCAGGCTCGTACAGGTACGGTTGGGTTTGGGTGGAAAAAAACTCTTCATCAGATTCTTCAAAAGTTTCAGTATATTCTCCAAAAGTGGCCATTTCTGTGAGATTGAAGAAACTAGCACTGCAGGCTACTCTGCGTCTGTAGCAATGACAGCAGGTAAACAAACTATTATAGAACCGGTAACTTATAAGTGCTAGGTGATATCACTCCGCCGCTGCCATAGCCTACTAGGAAGTATGACACGCTGCTGCTGCTGAGACATAAATCCTTAAAAATGCAAGGTTGGTTTTATTTCAAACATTCTATCTACACATATGTACATCGATAGTCTGCCGTTACAATGGATTTGCCGCGGGTGCACTGTGGAGTCGGTATGAGTGGTTTTAATGCCATGCTAGCCAGAACGATCAACTTGCGCTAGCCATAGCACAAGCGAACTCGGCAACTAGAAGAACTGAATGAAATTTCTTGAAAACGTCTCCAGACATTTCGAACACACCGGCTCACTTGGAAAATAGGTCTTACGTCCAAAATTCTGAACTATCCCTTTAACTCCCTCAAGCTGTCGATCACACTGACCTTGGAAAAGATGGAGGGGACTTTTTAATTTAATTCAAAAGAAAAAGGTTGTAGGCCATTTCAATTGTTTTTTAATCTGTGTTGCACAACATTTGAAAATAGTCTATAATTTTTTATGAAATTATTCAATTGTTTTTAGACGCAAGAACATTTTATTCCCTGGAGAGGAAGATGACGATGATGAGAATGATGAGATGAAAGGCATCAGGAACTTGACAAAGTCAAGAAAGGGGTAAGAAGCATCAATCCCTATTTAAATGATGATCTATTTTGTTAAAACAGATAGTAGTACTAAGATTTGATTTGATTTTTTTAACAGATTGGATTCATTGCCGAATGCTCCAATGATCCCTGGGCATATCCACCTTGCTGACACTCGTAACCTCCATCCAACTTTCATGTGTCACAGGGCAGAGTTTCGTTTTATCATTGTTTGTGTTTATTTTGGTTTGCTGTGTTTACATTATTCCAGTTGTGTTTTGCATGTTTATTAATTTTTTTCTTTTCACCTTGGTTTTAGTGTATGCTTTTATTTTGAAATGGTGTTTGTGTGTGTGTGTGTGTTGATGCTGTTTTTTACTTCCGCCACTGTGACCCCGCTCCTGGTCCTGGTTCATGCACTGACGGTGCTCATAAAGGTGCAGAGTCCTGGTTCATGTACTGACAGTATTTAAATGTGCAGAGTCCTGGTTCATGTACTGACAGTATTTAAATGTGCAGAGTCCTGGTTCATGTACTGACAGTATTGACAGTATTTAAATGTGCCACTGTGACCCCGCTCCTGGTCCTGGTTCATGCACTGACGGTGCTCATAAAGGTGCAGAGTCCTAGTTCATGGACCAGTATTTAAATGTGCAGAGTCCTGGTTCATGTACTGACAGTATTTAAATGTGCAGAGTCCTGGTTCATGGACTAGTATCTAAATGTGCAGAGTCCTGGTTCATAGACTAGTATTTAAATGTGCAGAGTCCTTGTTCATGTACTGACAGTATTTAAATGTGCAGAGTCCTGGTTCATGTACTGACAGTATTTAAATGTGAAGAGTCCTGGTTCATGGGTTCAATCTTAAAAATGCATGTGTACTGGGTGTGATGGGTTCGAAAATAAATAAACATTTGTACTCGTACTTGTTGAAGCTTTTTTTTTTTTTAAATCTGGATCAAATATGAAATCAAATATGGCACATAAATGAAGTGGCTGAGTTAAGGTTTAATTAAGGCTGATATCAGGAACCACATATGAAAATGGTTTGGCCCAGAATAGGGCCAGTTCTTGTTGTACAGTTTGGCTGAGTTACGGGCCTATTGTGGCCCACGTTTTGGATGCCGGATGTGGGCCACTAAAGGACCGTTAATTCATTGCTGTATGTGGACCAAGTACAAGTGGGTTGTGTGGCCCATCACTGGGCCAGACCAGTTTTGCTATTTGGGTTCTGCTGGTACAGTTGTTTCCGACAGACGGACTTCTCTGAAACCCCGCTCAAGTACGCCTGATGGTTAGCCTGCCCCGGAGCAGGCTAGTTTGGTCGGATAAATTCCCACTTAGTGGAGAGTGCCTCAAGTCACGTTGAAGGAACGCAACTCTCACTAAAGGTAGCGAGGCTTATCGAAATTAGCCCGGCTTTGCGCTTAGCGACTTTGATGGAATACCCCTCAGGCATGAGTTTCCCTCGTATTTCCTCTCGATTGAATAGCTCATGTTTCTCTTCAGATCAAAATCCAAATTTCTTGATGCCCTGCGTTCTGTAGGGCTTTCTGACATTGTTCAAAATAAACAAGTAGGTGGTTTATCTGTTACGATCGAGATTCTTGACATGGCTGTTATATTTCGGCACATTCTCACGTCGGGGATTGGTCAAGATAATCAAGCGATGTTGTAGATTTCCCCAAACAAGTCTGTTTAACAATGGAAATGACTATCTTTTGTGTAAATCAAACAGTATTTACAAAGTATCGTGTCACCATAACTGTAGTGTGTATGTCCAGATGTGAGTATCCCTTGTATTTCATGTTCATGTCACGCTCATGTTTCTCTTCAGATCGTACAAATCTTTCGCCTTTTACTAAAGATTTCCGTGGAGAGGAACAATATGAGTTCAATCCAATTTTTTGATGCTCTGCGTTCTGTAGGGCTTTCTGACATTGTTCAAAATAAACAAGTAGGTGGTTTTACTGTTGCGATGGAGATTCTTGACATGGCTGTTATATTTCGGCACATTCTCACGTCGGGGATTGGTCAAGATAATCAAGCGATGTTGTAGATTTCCCCAAACAAGTCTGTTTAACAATGGAAATGACTATCTTTTGTGTAAATCAAACAGTATTTACAAAGTATCGTGTCACCATAACTGTAGTGTGTATGTCCAGATGTGAGTATCCCTTGTATTTCATGTTCATGTCACGCTCATGTTTCTCTTCAGATCGTACAAATCTTTCGCCTTTTACTAAAGATTTCCGTGGAGAGGAACAATTTGAGTTCAATCCAATTTTTTGATGCCCTGCATTCTGTAGGGCTTTCTGACATTGTTCAAAATAAACAAGTAGGTGGTTTATCTGTTACGATCGAGATTCTTGACATGGCTGTTATATTTCGGCACGTTCTCACGTCGGGGATTGGTCAAGATAATCAAGCGATGTTGTAGATTTCCCCAAACAAGTCTGTTTAACAATGGAAATGACTATCTTTTGTGTAAATCAAACAGTATTTACAAAGTATCGTGTCACCATAACTGTAGTGTGTATGTCCAGATGTTAGTCTCCTTCCTATTTCCTTCAATGATATGCTCCTGTTTCTCTTCAGATCGTACAAATCTTTCGCCTTTTACTAAAGATTTCCGTGGAGAGGAACAATATGAGTTCAATCCAATTTTTTGATGCCCTGCATTCTGTAGGGCTTTCTGACATTGTTCAAAATAAACAAGTAGGTGGTTTATCTGTTACGATCGAGATTCTTGACATGGCTGTTATATTTCGGCACATTCTCACGTCGGGGATTGGTCAAGATAATCAAGCGATGTTGTAGATTTCCCCAAACAAGTCTGTTTAACAATGGAAATGACTATCTTTTGTGTAAATCAAACAGTATTTACAAAGTATCGTGTCACCATAACTGTAGTGTGTATGTCCAGATGTGAGTATCCCTTGTATTTCATGTTCATGTCACGCTCATGTTTCTCTTCAGATCGTACAAATCTTTCGCCTTTTACTAAAGATTTCCGTGGAGAGGAACAATATGAGTTCAATCCGATTTTTTGATGCCCTGCATTCTGTAGGGCTTTCTGAAATTGTTCAAAATAAACAAGTAGGTGGTTTATCTGTTACGATCGAGATTCTTGACATGGCTGTTATATTTCGGCACGTTCTCACGTCGGGGATTGGTCAAGATAATCAAGCGATGTTGTAGATTTCCCCAAACAAGTCTGTTTAACAATGGAAATGACTATCTTTTGTGTAAATCAAACAGTATTTACAAAGTATCGTGTCACCATAACTGTAGTGTGTATGTCCAGATGTGAGTATCCCTTGTATTTCATGTTCATGTCACGCTCATGTTTCTCTTCAGATCGTACAAATCTTTCGCCTTTTACTAAAGATTTCCGTGGAGAGGAACAATATGAGTTCAATCCAATTTTTTGATGCCCTGCATTCTGTAGGGCTTTCTGACATTGTTCAAAATAAACAAGTAGGTGGTTTATCTGTTACGATCGAGATTCTTGACATGGCTGTTATATTTCGGCACGTTGTCACGTCGGGGATTGGTCAAGATAATCAAGCGATGTTGTAGATTTCCCCAAACAAGTCTGTTTAACAATGGAAATGACTATCTTTTGTGTAAATCAAACAGTATTTACAAAGTATCGTGTCACCATAACTGTAGTGTGTATGTCCAGATGTGAGTATCCCTTGTATTTCATGTTCATGTCACGCTCATGTTTCTCTTCAGATCGTACAAATCTTTCGCCTTTTACTAAAGATTTCCGTGGAGAGGAACAATATGAGTTCAATCCAATTTTTTGATGCCCTGCGTTCTGTAGGGCTTTCTGACATTGTTCAAAATAAACAAGTAGGTGGTTTTACTGTTGCGATGGAGATTCTTGACATGGCTGTTATATTTCGGCACATTCTCACGTCGGGGATTGGTCAAGATAATCAAGCGATGTTGTAGATTTCCCCAAACAAGTCTGTTTAACAATGGAAATGACTATCTTTTGTGTAAATCAAACAGTATTTACAAAGTATCGTGTCACCATAACTGTAGTGTGTATGTCCAGATGTGAGTATCCCTTGTATTTCATGTTCATGTCACGCTCATGTTTCTCTTCAGATCGTACAAATCTTTCGCCTTTTACTAAAGATTTCCGTGGAGAGGAACAATATGAGTTCAATCCAATTTTTTGATGCCCTGCATTCTGTAGGGCTTTCTGACATTGTTCAAAATAAACAAGTAGGTGGTTTATCTGTTACGATCGAGATTCTTGACATGGCTGTTATATTTCGGCACGTTCTCACGTCGGGGATTGGTCAAGATAATCAAGCGATGTTGTAGATTTCCCCAAACAAGTCTGTTTAACAATGGAAATGACTATCTTTTGTGTAAATCAAACAGTATTTACAAAGTATCGTGTCACCATAACTGTAGTGTGTATGTCCAGATGTGAGTATCCCTTGTATTTCATGTTCATGTCACGCTCATGTTTCTCTTCAGATCGTACAAATCTTTCGCCTTTTACTAAAGATTTCCGTGGAGAGGAACAATATGAGTTCAATCCAATTTTTTGATGCCCTGCATTCTGTAGGGCTTTCTGACATTGTTCAAAATAAACAAGTAGGTGGTTTATCTGTTACGATCGAGATTCTTGACATGGCTGTTATATTTCGGCACGTTCTCACGTCGGGGATTGGTCAAGATAATCAAGCGATGTTGTAGATTTCCCCAAACAAGTCTGTTTAACAATGGAAATGACTATCTTTTGTGTAAATCAAACAGTATTTACAAAGTATCGTGTCACCATAACTGTAGTGTGTATGTCCAGATGTGAGTATCCCTTGTATTTCATGTTCATGTCACGCTCATGTTTCTCTTCAGATCGTACAAATCTTTCGCCTTTTACTAAAGATTTCCGTGGAGAGGAACAATATGAGTTCAATCCGATTTTTTGATGCCCTGCATTCTGTAGGGCTTTCTGAAATTGTTCAAAATAAACAAGTAGGTGGTTTATCTGTTACGATCGAGATTCTTGACATGGCTGTTATATTTCCGCACGTTCTCACGTCGGGGATTGGTCAAGATAATCAAGCGATGTTGTAGATTTCCCCAAACAAGTCTGTTTAACAATGGAAATGACTATCTTTTGTGTAAATCAAACAGTATTTACAAAGTATCGTGTCACCATAACTGTAGTGTGTATGTCCAGATGCTAGTCTCCTTCCTATTTCCTTCAATGATATGCTCCTGTTTCTCTTCAGATCGTACAAATCTTTCGCCTTTTACTAAAGATTTCCGTGGAGAGGAACAATATGAGTTCAATCCAATTTTTTGATGCCCTGCATTCTGTAGGGCTTTCTGACATTGTTCAAAATAAACAAGTAGGTGGTTTATCTGTTACGATCGAGATTCTTGACATGGCTGTTATATTTCGGCACATTCTCACGTCGGGGATTAGTCAAGATAATCAAGCGATGTTGTAGATTTCCCCAAACAAGTCTGTTTAACAATGGAAATGACTATCTTTTGTGTAAATCAAACAGTATTTACAAAGTATCGTGTCACCATAACTGTAGTGTGTATGTCCAGATGTGAGTATCCCTTGTATTTCATGTTCATGTCACGCTCATGTTTCTCTTCAGATCGTACAAATCTTTCGCCTTTTACTAAAGATTTCCGTGGAGAGGTACAATATGAGTTCAATCCAATTTTCTGATGCCCTGCATTCTGTAGGGCTTTCTGACATTGTTCAAAATAAACAAGTAGGTGGTTTATCTGTTACGATCGAGATTCTTGACATGGCTGTTATATTTCGGCACGTTCTCACGTCGGGGATTGGTCAAGATAATCAAGCGATGTTGTAGATTTCCCCAAACAAGTCTGTTTAACAATGGAAATGACTATCTTTTGTGTAAATCAAACAGTATTTACAAAGTATCGTGTCACCATAACTGTAGTGTGTATGTCCAGATGTGAGTATCCCTTGTATTTCATGTTCATGTCACGCTCATGTTTCTCTTCAGATCGTACAAATCTTTCGCCTTTTACTAAAGATTTCCGTGGAGAGGAACAATTTGAGTTCAATCCAATTTTTTGATGCCCTGCATTCTGTAGGGCTTTCTGACATTGTTCAAAATAAACAAGTAGGTGGTTTATCTGTTACGATCGAGATTCTTGACATGGCTGTTATATTTCGGCACGTTCTCACGTCGGGGATTGGTCAAGATAATCAAGCGATGTTGTAGATTTCCCCAAACAAGTCTGTTTAACAATGGAAATGACTATCTTTTGTGTAAATCAAACAGTATTTACAAAGTATCGTGTCACCATAACTGTAGTGTGTATGTCCAGATGTTAGTCTCCTTCCTATTTCCTTCAATGATATGCTCCTGTTTCTCTTCAGATCGTACAAATCTTTCGCCTTTTACTAAAGATTTCCGTGGAGAGGAACAATATGAGTTCAATCCAATTTTTTGATGCCCTGCATTCTGTAGGGCTTTCTGACATTGTTCAAAATAAACAAGTAGGTGGTTTATCTGTTACGATCGAGATTCTTGACATGGCTGTTATATTTCGGCACATTCTCACGTCGGGGATTGGTCAAGATAATCAAGCGATGTTGTAGATTTCCCCAAACAAGTCTGTTTAACAATGGAAATGACTATCTTTTGTGTAAATCAAACAGTATTTACAAAGTATCGTGTCACCATAACTGTAGTGTGTATGTCCAGATGTGAGTATCCCTTGTATTTCATGTTCATGTCACGCTCATGTTTCTCTTCAGATCGTACAAATCTTTCGCCTTTTACTAAAGATTTCCGTGGAGAGGAACAATATGAGTTCAATCCAATTTTTTGATGCCCTGCGTTCTGTAGGGCTTTCTGACATTGTTCAAAATAAACAAGTAGGTGGTTTTACTGTTGCGATGGAGATTCTTGACATGGCTGTTATATTTCGGCACATTCTCACGTCGGGGATTGGTCAAGATAATCAAGCGATGTTGTAGATTTCCCCAAACAAGTCTGTTTAACAATGGAAATGACTATCTTTTGTGTAAATCAAACAGTATTTACAAAGTATCGTGTCACCATAACTGTAGTGTGTATGTCCAGATGTGAGTATCCCTTGTATTTCATGTTCATGTCACGCTCATGTTTCTCTTCAGATCGTACAAATCTTTCGCCTTTTACTAAAGATTTCCGTGGAGAGGAACAATATGAGTTCAATCCAATTTTTTGATGCCCTGCATTCTGTAGGGCTTTCTGACATTGTTCAAAATAAACAAGTAGGTGGTTTATCTGTTACGATCGAGATTCTTGACATGGCTGTTATATTTCGGCACGTTCTCACGTCGGGGATTGGTCAAGATAATCAAGCGATGTTGTAGATTTCCCCAAACAAGTCTGTTTAACAATGGAAATGACTATCTTTTGTGTAAATCAAACAGTATTTACAAAGTATCGTGTCACCATAACTGTAGTGTGTATGTCCAGATGTTAGTCTCCTTCCTATTTCCTTCAATGATATGCTCCTGTTTCTCTTCAGATCGTACAAATCTTTCGCCTTTTACTAAAGATTTCCGTGGAGAGGAACAATATGAGTTCAATCCAATTTTTTGATGCCCTGCATTCTGTAGGGCTTTCTGACATTGTTCAAAATAAACAAGTAGGTGGTTTATCTGTTACGATCGAGATTCTTGACATGGCTGTTATATTTCGGCACATTCTCACGTCGGGGATTGGTCAAGATAATCAAGCGATGTTGTAGATTTCCCCAAACAAGTCTGTTTAACAATGGAAATGACTATCTTTTGTGTAAATCAAACAGTATTTACAAAGTATCGTGTCACCATAACTGTAGTGTGTATGTCCAGATGTGAGTATCCCTTGTATTTCATGTTTATGTCACGCTCATGTTTCTCTTCAGATCGTACAAATCTTTCGCCTTTTACTAAAGATTTCCGTGGAGAGGAACAATATGAGTTCAATCCAATTTTTTGATGCCCTGCGTTCTGTAGGGCTTTCTGACATTGTTCAAAATAAACAAGTAGGTGGTTTTACTGTTGCGATGGAGATTCTTGACATGGCTGTTATATTTCGGCACATTCTCACGTCGGGGATTGGTCAAGATAATCAAGCGATGTTGTAGATTTCCCCAAACAAGTCTGTTTAACAATGGAAATGACTATCTTTTGTGTAAATCAAACAGTATTTACAAAGTATCGTGTCACCATAACTGTAGTGTGTATGTCCAGATGTGAGTATCCCTTGTATTTCATGTTCATGTCACGCTCATGTTTCTCTTCAGATCGTACAAATCTTTCGCCTTTTACTAAAGATTTCCGTGGAGAGGAACAATATGAGTTCAATCCAATTTTTTGATGCCCTGCATTCTGTAGGGCTTTCTGACATTGTTCAAAATAAACAAGTAGGTGGTTTATCTGTTACGATCGAGATTCTTGACATGGCTGTTATATTTCGGCACGTTCTCACGTCGGGGATTGGTCAAGATAATCAAGCGATGTTGTAGATTTCCCCAAACAAGTCTGTTTAACAATGGAAATGACTATCTTTTGTGTAAATCAAACAGTATTTACAAAGTATCGTGTCACCATAACTGTAGTGTGTTAGCCAGATGTGAGTATCCCTTGTATTTCATGTTCATGTCACGCTCATGTTTCTCTTCAGATCGTACAAATCTTTCGCCTTTTACTAAAGATTTCCGTGGAGAGGAACAATATGAGTTCAATCCAATTTTTTGATGCCCTGCGTTCTGTAGGGCTTTCTGACATTGTTCAAAATAAACAAGTAGGTGGTTTATCTGTTACGATCGAGATTCTTGACATGGCTGTTATATTTCGGCACGTTCTCACGTCGGGGATTGGTCAAGATAATCAAGCGATGTTGTAGATTTCCCCAAACAAGTCTGTTTAACAATGGAAATGACTATCTTTTGTGTAAATCAAACAGTATTTACAAAGTATCGTGTCACCATAACTGTAGTGTGTATGTCCAGATGTGAGTATCCCTTGTATTTCATGTTCATGTCACGCTCATGTTTCTCTTCAGATCGTACAAATCTTTCGCCTTTTACTAAAGATTTCCGTGGAGAGGAACAATATGAGTTCAATCCAATTTTTTGATGCCCTGCATTCTGTAGGGCTTTCTGACATTGTTCAAAATAAACAAGTAGGTGGTTTATCTGTTACGATCGAGATTCTTGACATGGCTGTTATATTTCGGCACGTTCTCACGTCGGGGATTGGTCAAGATAATCAAGCGATGTTGTAGATTTCCCCAAACAAGTCTGTTTAACAATGGAAATGACTATCTTTTGTGTAAATCAAACAGTATTTACAAAGTATCGTGTCACCATAACTGTAGTGTGTATGTCCAGATGTGAGTATCCCTTGTATTTCATGTTCATGTCACGCTCATGTTTCTCTTCAGATCGTACAAATCTTTCGCCTTTTACTAAAGATTTCCGTGGAGAGGAACAATATGAGTTCAATCCAATTTTTTGATGCCCTGCGTTCTGTAGGGCTTTCTGACATTGTTCAAAATAAACAAGTAGGTGGTTTATCTGTTACGATCGAGATTCTTGACATGGCTGTTATATTTCGGCACGTTCTCACGTCGGGGATTGGTCAAGATAATCAAGCGATGTTGTAGATTTCCCCAAACAAGTCTGTTTAACAATGGAAATGACTATCTTTTGTGTAAATCAAACAGTATTTACAAAGTATCGTGTCACCATAACTGTAGTGTGTATGTCCAGATGAGAGTCTCCTTCCTATTTCCTTCAATGATATGCTCCTGTTTCTCTTCAGATCGTACAAATCTTTCGCCTTTTACTAAAGATTTCCGTGGAGAGGAACAATATGAGTTCAATCCAATTTTTTGATGCCCTGCGTTTTGTAGGGCTTTCTGACATTGTTCAAAATAAACAAGTAGGTGGTTTTACTGTTGCGATGGAGATTCTTGACATGGCTGTTATATTTCGGCACATTCTCACGTCGGGGATTGGTCAAGATAATCAAGCGATGTTGTAGATTTCCCCAAACAAGTCTGTTTAACAATGGAAATGACTATCTTTTGTGTAAATCAAACAGTATTTACAAAGTATCGTGTCACCATAACTGTAGTGTGTATGTCCAGATGTGAGTATCCCTTGTATTTCATGTTCATGTCACGCTCATGTTTCTCTTCAGATCGTACAAATCTTTCGCCTTTTACTAAAGATTTCCGTGGAGAGGAACAATATGAATTCAATCCAATTTTTTGATGCCCTGCATTCTGTAGGGCTTTCTGACATTGTTCAAAATAAACAAGTAGGTGGTTTATCTGTTACGATCGAGATTCTTGACATGGCTGTTATATTTCGGCACGTTCTCACGTCGGGGATTGGTCAAGATAATCAAGCGATGTTGTAGATTTCCCCAAACAAGTCTGTTTAACAATGGAAATGACTATCTTTTGTGTAAATCAAACAGTATTTACAAAGTATCGTGTCACCATAACTGTAGTGTGTATGTCCAGATGTGAGTATCCCTTGTATTTCACTAGTCACGCTCATGTTTCTCTTCAGATCGTACAAATCTTTCGCCTTTTACTAAAGATTTCCGTGGAGAGGAACAATATGAATTCAATCCAATTTTTTGATGCCCTGCATTCTGTAGGGCTTTCTGACATTGTTCAAAATAAACAAGTAGGTGGTTTATCTGTTACGATCGAGATTCTTGACATGGCTGTTATATTTCGGCACGTTCTCACGTCGGGGATTGGTCAAGATAATCAAGCGATGTTGTAGATTTCCCCAAACAAGTCTGTTTAACAATGGAAATGACTATCTTTTGTGTAAATCAAACAGTATTTACAAAGTATCGTGTCACCATAACTGTAGTGTGTATGTCCAGATGTGAGTATCCCTTGTATTTCATGTTCATGTCACGCTCATGTTTCTCTTCAGATCGTACAAATCTTTCGCCTTTTACTAAAGATTTCCGTGGAGAGGAACAATATGAGTTCAATCCAATTTTTTGATGCCCTGCGTTCTGTAGGGCTTTCTGACATTGTTCAAAATAAACAAGTAGGTGGTTTATCTGTTACGATCGAGATTCTTGACATGGCTGTTATATTTCGGCACGTTCTCACGTCGGGGATTGGTCAAGATAATCAAGCGATGTTGTAGATTTCCCCAAACAAGTCTGTTTAACAATGGAAATGACTATCTTTTGTGTAAATCAAACAGTATTTACAAAGTATCGTGTCACCATAACTGTAGTGTGTATGTCCAGATGAGAGTCTCCTTCCTATTTCCTTCAATGATATGCTCCTGTTTCTCTTCAGATCGTACAAATCTTTCGCCTTTTACTAAAGATTTCCGTGGAGAGGAACAATATGAGTTCAATCCAATTTTTTGATGCCCTGCGTTTTGTAGGGCTTTCTGACATTGTTCAAAATAAACAAGTAGGTGGTTTTACTGTTGCGATGGAGATTCTTGACATGGCTGTTATATTTCGGCACATTCTCACGTCGGGGATTGGTCAAGATAATCAAGCGATGTTGTAGATTTCCCCAAACAAGTCTGTTTAACAATGGAAATGACTATCTTTTGTGTAAATCAAACAGTATTTACAAAGTATCGTGTCACCATAACTGTAGTGTGTATGTCCAGATGTGAGTATCCCTTGTATTTCATGTTCATGTCACGCTCATGTTTCTCTTCAGATCGTACAAATCTTTCGCCTTTTACTAAAGATTTCCGTGGAGAGGAACAATATGAATTCAATCCAATTTTTTGATGCCCTGCATTCTGTAGGGCTTTCTGACATTGTTCAAAATAAACAAGTAGGTGGTTTATCTGTTACGATCGAGATTCTTGACATGGCTGTTATATTTCGGCACGTTCTCACGTCGGGGATTGGTCAAGATAATCAAGCGATGTTGTAGATTTCCCCAAACAAGTCTGTTTAACAATGGAAATGACTATCTTTTGTGTAAATCAAACAGTATTTACAAAGTATCGTGTCACCATAACTGTAGTGTGTATGTCCAGATGTGAGTATCCCTTGTATTTCATGTTCATGTCACGCTCATGTTTCTCTTCAGATCGTACAAATCTTTCGCCTTTTACTAAAGATTTCCGTGGAGAGGAACAATATGAGTTCAATCCAATTTTTTGATGCCCTGCGTTCTGTAGGGCTTTCTGACATTGTTCAAAATAAACAAGTAGGTGGTTTATCTGTTACGATCGAGATTCTTGACATGGCTGTTATATTTCGGCACGTTCTCACGTCGGGGATTGGTCAAGATAATCAAGCGATGTTGTAGATTTCCCCAAACAAGTCTGTTTAACAATGGAAATGACTATCTTTTGTGTAAATCAAACAGTATTTACAAAGTATCGTGTCACCATAACTGTAGTGTGTATGTCCAGATGAGAGTCTCCTTCCTATTTCCTTCAATGATATGCTCCTGTTTCTCTTCAGATCGTACAAATCTTTCGCCTTTTACTAAAGATTTCCGTGGAGAGGAACAATATGAGTTCAATCCAATTTTTTGATGCCCTGCGTTTTGTAGGGCTTTCTGACATTGTTCAAAATAAACAAGTAGGTGGTTTTACTGTTGCGATGGAGATTCTTGACATGGCTGTTATATTTCGGCACATTCTCACGTCGGGGATTGGTCAAGATAATCAAGCGATGTTGTAGATTTCCCCAAACAAGTCTGTTTAACAATGGAAATGACTATCTTTTGTGTAAATCAAACAGTATTTACAAAGTATCGTGTCACCATAACTGTAGTGTGTATGTCCAGATGTGAGTATCCCTTGTATTTCATGTTCATGTCACGCTCATGTTTCTCTTCAGATCGTACAAATCTTTCGCCTTTTACTAAAGATTTCCGTGGAGAGGAACAATATGAATTCAATCCAATTTTTTGATGCCCTGCATTCTGTAGGGCTTTCTGACATTGTTCAAAATAAACAAGTAGGTGGTTTATCTGTTACGATCGAGATTCTTGACATGGCTGTTATATTTCGGCACGTTCTCACGTCGGGGATTGGTCAAGATAATCAAGCGATGTTGTAGATTTCCCCAAACAAGTCTGTTTAACAATGGAAATGACTATCTTTTGTGTAAATCAAACAGTATTTACAAAGTATCGTGTCACCATAACTGTAGTGTGTATGTCCAGATGTGAGTATCCCTTGTATTTCACTAGTCACGCTCATGTTTCTCTTCAGATCGTACAAATCTTTCGCCTTTTACTAAAGATTTCCGTGGAGAGGAACAATATGAATTCAATCCAATTTTTTGATGCCCTGCATTCTGTAGGGCTTTCTGACATTGTTCAAAATAAACAAGTAGGTGGTTTATCTGTTACGATCGAGATTCTTGACATGGCTGTTATATTTCGGCACGTTCTCACGTCGGGGATTGGTCAAGATAATCAAGCGATGTTGTAGATTTCCCCAAACAAGTCTGTTTAACAATGGAAATGACTATCTTTTGTGTAAATCAAACAGTATTTACAAAGTATCGTGTCACCATAACTGTAGTGTGTATGTCCAGATGTGAGTATCCCTTGTATTTCATGTTCATGTCACGCTCATGTTTCTCTTCAGATCGTACAAATCTTTCGCCTTTTACTAAAGATTTCCGTGGAGAGGAACAATATGAGTTCAATCCAATTTTTTGATGCCCTGCGTTCTGTAGGGCTTTCTGACATTGTTCAAAATAAACAAGTAGGTGGTTTATCTGTTACGATCGAGATTCTTGACATGGCTGTTATATTTCGGCACGTTCTCACGTCGGGGATTGGTCAAGATAATCAAGCGATGTTGTAGATTTCCCCAAACAAGTCTGTTTAACAATGGAAATGACTATCTTTTGTGTAAATCAAACAGTATTTACAAAGTATCGTGTCACCATAACTGTAGTGTGTATGTCCAGATGAGAGTCTCCTTCCTATTTCCTTCAATGATATGCTCCTGTTTCTCTTCAGATCGTACAAATCTTTCGCCTTTTACTAAAGATTTCCGTGGAGAGGAACAATATGAGTTCAATCCAATTTTTTGATGCCCTGCGTTTTGTAGGGCTTTCTGACATTGTTCAAAATAAACAAGTAGGTGGTTTTACTGTTGCGATGGAGATTCTTGACATGGCTGTTATATTTCGGCACATTCTCACGTCGGGGATTGGTCAAGATAATCAAGCGATGTTGTAGATTTCCCCAAACAAGTCTGTTTAACAATGGAAATGACTATCTTTTGTGTAAATCAAACAGTATTTACAAAGTATCGTGTCACCATAACTGTAGTGTGTATGTCCAGATGTGAGTATCCCTTGTATTTCATGTTCATGTCACGCTCATGTTTCTCTTCAGATCGTACAAATCTTTCGCCTTTTACTAAAGATTTCCGTGGAGAGGAACAATATGAATTCAATCCAATTTTTTGATGCCCTGCATTCTGTAGGGCTTTCTGACATTGTTCAAAATAAACAAGTAGGTGGTTTATCTGTTACGATCGAGATTCTTGACATGGCTGTTATATTTCGGCACGTTCTCACGTCGGGGATTGGTCAAGATAATCAAGCGATGTTGTAGATTTCCCCAAACAAGTCTGTTTAACAATGGAAATGACTATCTTTTGTGTAAATCAAACAGTATTTACAAAGTATCGTGTCACCATAACTGTAGTGTGTATGTCCAGATGTGAGTATCCCTTGTATTTCACTAGTCACGCTCATGTTTCTCTTCAGATCGTACAAATCTTTCGCCTTTTACTAAAGATTTCCGTGGAGAGGAACAATATGAATTCAATCCAATTTTTTGATGCCCTGCATTCTGTAGGGCTTTCTGACATTGTTCAAAATAAACAAGTAGGTGGTTTATCTGTTACGATCGAGATTCTTGACATGGCTGTTATATTTCGGCACGTTCTCACGTCGGGGATTGGTCAAGATAATCAAGCGATGTTGTAGATTTCCCCAAACAAGTCTGTTTAACAATGGAAATGACTATCTTTTGTGTAAATCAAACAGTATTTACAAAGTATCGTGTCACCATAACTGTAGTGTGTATGTCCAGATGTGAGTATCCCTTGTATTTCATGTTCATGTCACGCTCATGTTTCTCTTCAGATCGTACAAATCTTTCGCCTTTTACTAAAGATTTCCGTGGAGAGGAACAATATGAGTTCAATCCAATTTTTTGATGCCCTGCATTCTGTAGGGCTTTCTGACATTGTTCAAAATAAACAAGTAGGTGGTTTATCTGTTACGATCGAGATTCTTGACATGGCTGTTATATTTCGGCACGTTCTCACGTCGGGGATTGGTCAAGATAATCAAGCGATGTTGTAGATTTCCCCAAACAAGTCTGTTTAACAATGGAAATGACTATCTTTTGTGTAAATCAAACAGTATTTACAAAGTATCGTGTCACCATAACTGTAGTGTGTATGTCCAGATGTGAGTATCCCTTGTATTTCATGTTCATGTCACGCTCATGTTTCTCTTCAGATCGTACAAATCTTTCGCCTTTTACTAAAGATTTCCGTGGAGAGGAACAATATGAGTTCAATCCAATTTTTTGATGCCCTGCGTTCTGTAGGGCTTTCTGACATTGTTCAAAATAAACAAGTAGGTGGTTTATCTGTTACGATCGAGATTCTTGACATGGCTGTTATATTTCGGCACGTTCTCACGTCGGGGATTGGTCAAGATAATCAAGCGATGTTGTAGATTTCCCCAAACAAGTCTGTTTAACAATGGAAATGACTATCTTTTGTGTAAATCAAACAGTATTTACAAAGTATCGTGTCACCATAACTGTAGTGTGTATGTCCAGATGAGAGTCTCCTTCCTATTTCCTTCAATGATATGCTCCTGTTTCTCTTCAGATCGTACAAATCTTTCGCCTTTTACTAAAGATTTCCGTGGAGAGGAATAATATGAATTCAATCCAATTTTTTGATGCCCTGCGTTCTGTAGGGCTTTCTGACATTGTTCAAAATAAACAAGTAGGTGGTTTTACTGTTGCGATGGAGATTCTTGACATGGCTGTTATATTTCGGCACATTCTCACGTCGGGGATTGGTCAAGATAATCAAGCGATGTTGTAGATTTCCCCAAACAAGTCTGTTTAACAATGGAAATGACTATCTTTTGTGTAAATCAAACAGTATTTACAAAGTATCGTGTCACCATAACTGTAGTGTGTATGTCCAGATGTGAGTATCCCTTGTATTTCATGTTCATGTCACGCTCATGTTTCTCTTCAGATCGTACAAATCTTTCGCCTTTTACTAAAGATTTCCGTGGAGAGGAACAATATGAGTTCAATCCAATTTTTTGATGCCCTGCGTTCTGTAGGGCTTTCTGACATTGTTCAAAATAAACAAGTAGGTGGTTTATCTGTTACGATCGAGATTCTTGACATGGCTGTTATATTTCGGCACATTCTCACGTCGGGGATTGGTCAAGATAATCAAGCGATGTTGTAGATTTCCCCAAACAATTCTGTTTAACAATGGAAATGACTATCTTTTGTGTAAATCAAACAGTATTTACAAAGTATCGTGTCACCATAACTGTAGTGTGTATGTCCAGATGTGAGTATCCCTTGTATTTCATGTTCATGTCACGCTCCTGTTTCTCTTCAGATCGTACAAATCTTTCGCCTTTTACTAAAGATTGCCGTGGAGAGGAACAATATGAGTTCAATCCAATTTTTTGATGCCCTGCGTTCTGTAGGGCTTTCTGACATTGTTCAAAATAAACAAGTAGGTGGTTTTACTGTTGCGATGGAGATTCTTGACATGGCTGTTATATTTCGGCACATTCTCACGTCGGGGATTGGTCAAGATAATCAAGCGATGTTGTAGATTTCCCCAAACAAGTCTGTTTAACAATGGAAATGACTATCTTTTGTGTAAATCAAACAGTATTTACAAAGTATCGTGTCACCATAACTGTAGTGTGTATGTCCAGATGTGAGTATCCCTTGTATTTCATGTTCATGTCACGCTCATGTTTCTCTTCAGATCGTACAAATCTTTCGCCTTTTACTAAAGATTTCCGTGGAGAGGAACAATAGGAGTTCAATCCAATTTTTTGATGCCCTGCATTCTGTAGGGCTTTCTGACATTGTTCAAAATAAACAAGTAGGTGGTTTATCTGTTACGATCGAGATTCTTGACATGGCTGTTATATTTCGGCACGTTCTCACGTCGGGGATTGGTCAAGATAATCAAGCGATGTTGTAGATTTCCCCAAACAAGTCTGTTTAACAATGGAAATGACTATCTTTTGTGTAAATCAAACAGTATTTACAAAGTATCGTGTCACCATAACTGTAGTGTGTATGTCCAGATGAGAGTCTCCTTCCTATTTCCTTCAATGATATGCTCCTGTTTCTCTTCAGATCGTACAAATCTTTCGCCTTTTACTAAAGATTTCCGTGGAGAGGAACAATATGAGTTCAATCCAATTTTTTGATGCCCTGCGTTCTGTAGGGCTTTCTGACATTGTTCAAAATAAACAAGTAGGTGGTTTTACTGTTGCGATGGAGATTCTTGACATGGCTGTTATATTTCGGCACATTCTCACGTCGGGGATTGGTCAAGATAATCAAGCGATGTTGTAGATTTCCCCAAACAAGTCTGTTTAACAATGGAAATGACTATCTTTTGTGTAAATCAAACAGTATTTACAAAGTATCGTGTCACCATAACTGTAGTGTGTATGTCCAGATGTGAGTATCCCTTGTATTTCATGTTCATGTCACGCTCATGTTTCTCTTCAGATCGTACAAATCTTTCGCCTTTTACTAAAGATTTCCGTGGAGAGGAACAATATGAGTTCAATCCAATTTTTTGATGCCCTGCATTCTGTAGGGCTTTCTGACATTGTTCAAAATAAACACTGTTACGACCGAGATTCTTGACATGGCTGTTATATTTCGGCATGTTCTCACGTCGGGGATTGGTCAAGATAATCAAGCGATGTTGTAGATTTCCCCAAACAAGTCTGTTTAACAATGGAAATGACTATCTTTTGTGTAAATCAAACAGTATTTACAAAGTATCGTGTCACCATAACTGTAGTGTGTATGTCCAGATGTGAGTATCCCTTGTATTTCACTAGTCACGCTCATGTTTCTCTTCAGATCGTACAAATCTTTCGCCTTTTACTAAAGATTTCCGTGGAGAGGAACAATATGAATTCAATCCAATTTTTTGATGCCCTGCCTTCTGTAGGGCTTTCTGACATTGTTCAAAATAAACAAGTAGGTGGTTTATCTGTTACGATCGAGATTCTTGACATGGCTGTTATATTTCGGCACGTTCTCACGTCGGGGATTGGTCAAGATAATCAAGCGATGTTGTAGATTTCCCCAAACAAGTCTGTTTAACAATGGAAATGACTATCTTTTGTGTAAATCAAACAGTATTTACAAAGTATCGTGTCACCATAACTGTAGTGTGTATGTCCAGATGTGAGTATCCCTTGTATTTCATGTTCATGTCACGCTCATGTTTCTCTTCAGATCGTACAAATCTTTCGCCTTTTACTAAAGATTTCCGTGGAGAGGAACAATATGAGTTCAATCCAATTTTTTGATGCCCTGCATTCTGTAGGGCTTTCTGACATTGTTCAAAATAAACAAGTAGGTGGTTTATCTGTTACGATCGAGATTCTTGACATGGCTGTTATATTTCGGCACGTTCTCACGTCGGGGATTGGTCAAGATAATCAAGCGATGTTGTAGATTTCCCCAAACAAGTCTGTTTAACAATGGAAATGACTATCTTTTGTGTAAATCAAACAGTATTTACAAAGTATCGTGTCACCATAACTGTAGTGTGTATGTCCAGATGTGAGTATCCCTTGTATTTCATGTTCATGTCACGCTCATGTTTCTCTTCAGATCGTACAAATCTTTCGCCTTTTACTAAAGATTTCCGTGGAGAGGAACAATATGAGTTCAATCCAATTTTTTGATGCCCTGCGTTCTGTAGGGCTTTCTGACATTGTTCAAAATAAACAAGTAGGTGGTTTATCTGTTACGATCGAGATTCTTGACATGGCTGTTATATTTCGGCACGTTCTCACGTCGGGGATTGGTCAAGATAATCAAGCGATGTTGTAGATTTCCCCAAACAAGTCTGTTTAACAATGGAAATGACTATCTTTTGTGTAAATCAAACAGTATTTACAAAGTATCGTGTCACCATAACTGTAGTGTGTATGTCCAGATGAGAGTCTCCTTCCTATTTCCTTCAATGATATGCTCCTGTTTCTCTTCAGATCGTACAAATCTTTCGCCTTTTACTAAAGATTTCCGTGGAGAGGAATAATATGAATTCAATCCAATTTTTTGATGCCCTGCGTTCTGTAGGGCTTTCTGACATTGTTCAAAATAAACAAGTAGGTGGTTTTACTGTTGCGATGGAGATTCTTGACATGGCTGTTATATTTCGGCACATTCTCACGTCGGGGATTGGTCAAGATAATCAAGCGATGTTGTAGATTTCCCCAAACAAGTCTGTTTAACAATGGAAATGACTATCTTTTGTGTAAATCAAACAGTATTTACAAAGTATCGTGTCACCATAACTGTAGTGTGTATGTCCAGATGTGAGTATCCCTTGTATTTCATGTTCATGTCACGCTCATGTTTCTCTTCAGATCGTACAAATCTTTCGCCTTTTACTAAAGATTTCCGTGGAGAGGAACAATATGAGTTCAATCCAATTTTTTGATGCCGTGCATTCTGTAGGGCTTTCTGACATTGTTCAAAATAAACAAGTAGGTGGTTTATCTGTTACGATCGAGATTCTTGACATGGCTGTTATATTTCGGCACGTTCTCACGTCGGGGATTGGTCAAGATAATCAAGCGATGTTGTAGATTTCCCCAAACAAGTCTGTTTAACAATGGAAATGACTATCTTTTGTGTAAATCAAACAGTATTTACAAAGTATCGTGTCACCATAACTGTAGTGTGTATGTCCAGATGTGAGTATCCCTTGTATTTCATGTTCATGTCACGCTCATGTTTCTCTTCAGATCGTACAAATCTTTCGCCTTTTACTAAAGATTTCCGTGGAGAGGAACAATATGAGTTCAATCCAATTTTTTGATGCCCTGCGTTCTGTAGGGCTTTCTGACATTGTTCAAAATAAACAAGTAGGTGGTTTATCTGTTACGATCGAGATTCTTGACATGGCTGTTATATTTCGGCACGTTCTCACGTCGGGGATTGGTCAAGATAATCAAGCGATGTTGTAGATTTCCCCAAACAAGTCTGTTTAACAATGGAAATGACTATCTTTTGTGTAAATCAAACAGTATTTACAAAGTATCGTGTCACCATAACTGTAGTGTGTATGTCCAGATGAGAGTCTCCTTCCTATTTCCTTCAATGATATGCTCCTGTTTCTCTTCAGATCGTACAAATCTTTCGCCTTTTACTAAAGATTTCCGTGGAGAGGAACAATATGAGTTCAATCCAATTTTTTGATGCCCTGCGTTTTGTAGGGCTTTCTGACATTGTTCAAAATAAACAAGTAGGTGGTTTTACTGTTGCGATGGAGATTCTTGACATGGCTGTTATATTTCGGCACATTCTCACGTCGGGGATTGGTCAAGATAATCAAGCGATGTTGTAGATTTCCCCAAACAAGTCTGTTTAACAATGGAAATGACTATCTTTTGTGTAAATCAAACAGTATTTACAAAGTATCGTGTCACCATAACTGTAGTGTGTATGTCCAGATGTGAGTATCCCTTGTATTTCATGTTCATGTCACGCTCATGTTTCTCTTCAGATCGTACAAATCTTTCGCCTTTTACTAAAGATTTCCGTGGAGAGGAACAATATGAATTCAATCCAATTTTTTGATGCCCTGCATTCTGTAGGGCTTTCTGACATTGTTCAAAATAAACAAGTAGGTGGTTTATCTGTTACGATCGAGATTCTTGACATGGCTGTTATATTTCGGCACGTTCTCACGTCGGGGATTGGTCAAGATAATCAAGCGATGTTGTAGATTTCCCCAAACAAGTCTGTTTAACAATGGAAATGACTATCTTTTGTGTAAATCAAACAGTATTTACAAAGTATCGTGTCACCATAACTGTAGTGTGTATGTCCAGATGTGAGTATCCCTTGTATTTCACTAGTCACGCTCATGTTTCTCTTCAGATCGTACAAATCTTTCGCCTTTTACTAAAGATTTCCGTGGAGAGGAACAATATGAATTCAATCCAATTTTTTGATGCCCTGCATTCTGTAGGGCTTTCTGACATTGTTCAAAATAAACAAGTAGGTGGTTTATCTGTTACGATCGAGATTCTTGACATGGCTGTTATATTTCGGCACGTTCTCACGTCGGGGATTGGTCAAGATAATCAAGCGATGTTGTAGATTTCCCCAAACAAGTCTGTTTAACAATGGAAATGACTATCTTTTGTGTAAATCAAACAGTATTTACAAAGTATCGTGTCACCATAACTGTAGTGTGTATGTCCAGATGTGAGTATCCCTTGTATTTCATGTTCATGTCACGCTCATGTTTCTCTTCAGATCGTACAAATCTTTCGCCTTTTACTAAAGATTTCCGTGGAGAGGAACAATATGAGTTCAATCCAATTTTTTGATGCCCTGCATTCTGTAGGGCTTTCTGACATTGTTCAAAATAAACAAGTAGGTGGTTTATCTGTTACGATCGAGATTCTTGACATGGCTGTTATATTTCGGCACGTTCTCACGTCGGGGATTGGTCAAGATAATCAAGCGATGTTGTAGATTTCCCCAAACAAGTCTGTTTAACAATGGAAATGACTATCTTTTGTGTAAATCAAACAGTATTTACAAAGTATCGTGTCACCATAACTGTAGTGTGTATGTCCAGATGTGAGTATCCCTTGTATTTCATGTTCATGTCACGCTCATGTTTCTCTTCAGATCGTACAAATCTTTCGCCTTTTACTAAAGATTTCCGTGGAGAGGAACAATATGAGTTCAATCCAATTTTTTGATGCCCTGCGTTCTGTAGGGCTTTCTGACATTGTTCAAAATAAACAAGTAGGTGGTTTATCTGTTACGATCGAGATTCTTGACATGGCTGTTATATTTCGGCACGTTCTCACGTCGGGGATTGGTCAAGATAATCAAGCGATGTTGTAGATTTCCCCAAACAAGTCTGTTTAACAATGGAAATGACTATCTTTTGTGTAAATCAAACAGTATTTACAAAGTATCGTGTCACCATAACTGTAGTGTGTATGTCCAGATGAGAGTCTCCTTCCTATTTCCTTCAATGATATGCTCCTGTTTCTCTTCAGATCGTACAAATCTTTCGCCTTTTACTAAAGATTTCCGTGGAGAGGAATAATATGAATTCAATCCAATTTTTTGATGCCCTGCGTTCTGTAGGGCTTTCTGACATTGTTCAAAATAAACAAGTAGGTGGTTTTACTGTTGCGATGGAGATTCTTGACATGGCTGTTATATTTCGGCACATTCTCACGTCGGGGATTGGTCAAGATAATCAAGCGATGTTGTAGATTTCCCCAAACAAGTCTGTTTAACAATGGAAATGACTATCTTTTGTGTAAATCAAACAGTATTTACAAAGTATCGTGTCACCATAACTGTAGTGTGTATGTCCAGATGTGAGTATCCCTTGTATTTCATGTTCATGTCACGCTCATGTTTCTCTTCAGATCGTACAAATCTTTCGCCTTTTACTAAAGATTTCCGTGGAGAGGAACAATATGAATTCAATCCAATTTTTTGATGCCCTGCATTCTGTAGGGCTTTCTGACATTGTTCAAAATAAACAAGTAGGTGGTTTATCTGTTACGATCGAGATTCTTGACATGGCTGTTATATTTCGGCACGTTCTCACGTCGGGGATTGGTCAAGATAATCAAGCGATGTTGTAGATTTCCCCAAACAAGTCTGTTTAACAATGGAAATGACTATCTTTTGTGTAAATCAAACAGTATTTACAAAGTATCGTGTCACCATAACTGTAGTGTGTATGTCCAGATGTGAGTATCCCTTGTATTTCATGTTCATGTCACGCTCATGTTTCTCTTCAGATCGTACAAATCTTTCGCCTTTTACTAAAGATTTCCGTGGAGAGGAACAATATGAGTTCAATCCAATTTTTTGATGCCCTGCGTTCTGTAGGGCTTTCTGACATTGTTCAAAACAAACAAGTAGGTGGTTTTACTGTTGCGATGGAGATTCTTGACATGGCTGTTATATTTTGGCACATTCTCACGTCGGGGATTGGTCAAGATAATCAAGCGATGTTGTAGATTTCCCCAAACAAGTCTGTTTAACAATGGAAATGACTATCTTTTGTGTAAATCAAACAGTATTTACAAAGTATCGTGTCACCATAACTGTAGTGTGTATGTCCAGATGTGAGTATCCCTTGTATTTCATGTTCATGTCACGCTCATGTTTCTCTTCAGATCGTACAAATCTTTCGCCTTTTACTAAAGATTTCCGTGGAGAGGAACAATATGAGTTCAATCCAATTTTTTGATGCCCTGCATTCTGTAGGGCTTTCTGACATTGTTCAAAATAAACAAGTAGGTGGTTTATCTGTTACGATCGAGATTCTTGACATGGCTGTTATATTTCGGCACGTTCTCACGTCGGGGATTGGTCAAGATAATCAAGCGATGTTGTAGATTTCCCCAAACAAGTCTGTTTAACAATGGAAATGACTATCTTTTGTGTAAATCAAACAGTATTTACAAAGTATCGTGTCACCATAACTGTAGTGTGTATGTCCAGATGTGAGTATCCCTTGTATTTCATGTTCATGTCACGCTCATGTTTCTCTTCAGATCGTACAAATCTTTCGCCTTTTACTAAAGATTTCCGTGGAGAGGAACAATATGAATTCAATCCAATTTTTTGATGCCCTGCATTCTGTAGGGCTTTCTGACATTGTTCAAAATAAACAAGTAGGTGGTTTATCTGTTACGATCGAGATTCTTGACATGGCTGTTATATTTCGGCACGTTCTCACGTCGGGGATTGGTCAAGATAATCAAGCGATGTTGTAGATTTCCCCAAACAAGTCTGTTTAACAATGGAAATGACTATCTTTTGTGTAAATCAAACAGTATTTACAAAGTATCGTGTCACCATAACTGTAGTGTGTATGTCCAGATGTGAGTATCCCTTGTATTTCATGTTCATGTCACGCTCATGTTTCTCTTCAGATCGTACAAATCTTTCGCCTTTTACTAAAGATTTCCGTGGAGAGGAACAATATGAGTTCAATCCAATTTTTTGATGCCCTGCGTTCTGTAGGGCTTTCTGACATTGTTCAAAATAAACAAGTAGGTGGTTTATCTGTTACGATCGAGATTCTTGACATGGCTGTTATATTTCGGCACGTTCTCACGTCGGGGATTGGTCAAGATAATCAAGCGATGTTGTAGATTTCCCCAAACAAGTCTGTTTAACAATGGAAATGACTATCTTTTGTGTAAATCAAACAGTATTTACAAAGTATCGTGTCACCATAACTGTAGTGTGTATGTCCAGATGTGAGTATCCCTTGTATTTCATGTTCATGTCACGCTCATGTTTCTCTTCAGATCGTACAAATCTTTCGCCTTTTACTAAAGATTTCCGTGGAGAGGAACAATATGAGTTCAATCCAATTTTTTGATGCCCTGCGTTCTGTAGGGCTTTCTGACATTGTTCAAAATAAACAAGTAGGTGGTTTATCTGTTACGATCGAGATTCTTGACATGGCTGTTATATTTCGGCACGTTCTCACGTCGGGGATTGGTCAAGATAATCAAGCGATGTTGTAGATTTCCCCAAACAAGTCTGTTTAACAATGGAAATGACTATCTTTTGTGTAAATCAAACAGTATTTACAAAGTATCGTGTCACCATAACTGTAGTGTGTATGTCCAGATGAGAGTCTCCTTCCTATTTCCTTCAATGATATGCTCCTGTTTCTCTTCAGATCGTACAAATCTTTCGCCTTTTACTAAAGATTTCCGTGGAGAGGAATAATATGAATTCAATCCAATTTTTTGATGCCCTGCGTTCTGTAGGGCTTTCTGACATTGTTCAAAATAAACAAGTAGGTGGTTTTACTGTTGCGATGGAGATTCTTGACATGGCTGTTATATTTCGGCACATTCTCACGTCGGGGATTGGTCAAGATAATCAAGCGATGTTGTAGATTTCCCCAAACAAGTCTGTTTAACAATGGAAATGACTATCTTTTGTGTAAATCAAACAGTATTTACAAAGTATCGTGTCACCATAACTGTAGTGTGTATGTCCAGATGTGAGTATCCCTTGTATTTCATGTTCATGTCACGCTCATGTTTCTCTTCAGATCGTACAAATCTTTCGCCTTTTACTAAAGATTTCCGTGGAGAGGAACAATATGAATTCAATCCAATTTTTTGATGCCCTGCATTCTGTAGGGCTTTCTGACATTGTTCAAAATAAACAAGTAGGTGGTTTATCTGTTACGATCGAGATTCTTGACATGGCTGTTATATTTCGGCACGTTCTCACGTCGGGGATTGGTCAAGATAATCAAGCGATGTTGTAGATTTCCCCAAACAAGTCTGTTTAACAATGGAAATGACTATCTTTTGTGTAAATCAAACAGTATTTACAAAGTATCGTGTCACCATAACTGTAGTGTGTATGTCCAGATGTGAGTATCCCTTGTATTTCATGTTCATGTCACGCTCATGTTTCTCTTCAGATCGTACAAATCTTTCGCCTTTTACTAAAGATTTCCGTGGAGAGGAACAATATGAGTTCAATCCAATTTTTTGATGCCCTGCGTTCTGTAGGGCTTTCTGACATTGTTCAAAACAAACAAGTAGGTGGTTTTACTGTTGCGATGGAGATTCTTGACATGGCTGTTATATTTTGGCACATTCTCACGTCGGGGATTGGTCAAGATAATCAAGCGATGTTGTAGATTTCCCCAAACAAGTCTGTTTAACAATGGAAATGACTATCTTTTGTGTAAATCAAACAGTATTTACAAAGTATCGTGTCACCATAACTGTAGTGTGTATGTCCAGATGTGAGTATCCCTTGTATTTCATGTTCATGTCACGCTCATGTTTCTCTTCAGATCGTACAAATCTTTCGCCTTTTACTAAAGATTTCCGTGGAGAGGAACAATATGAGTTCAATCCAATTTTTTGATGCCCTGCATTCTGTAGGGCTTTCTGACATTGTTCAAAATAAACAAGTAGGTGGTTTATCTGTTACGATCGAGATTCTTGACATGGCTGTTATATTTCGGCACGTTCTCACGTCGGGGATTGGTCAAGATAATCAAGCGATGTTGTAGATTTCCCCAAACAAGTCTGTTTAACAATGGAAATGACTATCTTTTGTGTAAATCAAACAGTATTTACAAAGTATCGTGTCACCATAACTGTAGTGTGTATGTCCAGATGTGAGTATCCCTTGTATTTCATGTTCATGTCACGCTCATGTTTCTCTTCAGATCGTACAAATCTTTCGCCTTTTACTAAAGATTTCCGTGGAGAGGAACAATATGAATTCAATCCAATTTTTTGATGCCCTGCATTCTGTAGGGCTTTCTGACATTGTTCAAAATAAACAAGTAGGTGGTTTATCTGTTACGATCGAGATTCTTGACATGGCTGTTATATTTCGGCACGTTCTCACGTCGGGGATTGGTCAAGATAATCAAGCGATGTTGTAGATTTCCCCAAACAAGTCTGTTTAACAATGGAAATGACTATCTTTTGTGTAAATCAAACAGTATTTACAAAGTATCGTGTCACCATAACTGTAGTGTGTATGTCCAGATGTGAGTATCCCTTGTATTTCATGTTCATGTCACGCTCATGTTTCTCTTCAGATCGTACAAATCTTTCGCCTTTTACTAAAGATTTCCGTGGAGAGGAACAATATGAGTTCAATCCAATTTTTTGATGCCCTGCGTTCTGTAGGGCTTTCTGACATTGTTCAAAATAAACAAGTAGGTGGTTTATCTGTTACGATCGAGATTCTTGACATGGCTGTTATATTTCGGCACGTTCTCACGTCGGGGATTGGTCAAGATAATCAAGCGATGTTGTAGATTTCCCCAAACAAGTCTGTTTAACAATGGAAATGACTATCTTTTGTGTAAATCAAACAGTATTTACAAAGTATCGTGTCACCATAACTGTAGTGTGTATGTCCAGATGTGAGTATCCCTTGTATTTCATGTTCATGTCACGCTCATGTTTCTCTTCAGATCGTACAAATCTTTCGCCTTTTACTAAAGATTTCCGTGGAGAGGAACAATATGAGTTCAATCCAATTTTTTGATGCCCTGCGTTCTGTAGGGCTTTCTGACATTGTTCAAAATAAACAAGTAGGTGGTTTATCTGTTACGATCGAGATTCTTGACATGGCTGTTATATTTCGGCACGTTCTCACGTCGGGGATTGGTCAAGATAATCAAGCGATGTTGTAGATTTCCCCAAACAAGTCTGTTTAACAATGGAAATGACTATCTTTTGTGTAAATCAAACAGTATTTACAAAGTATCGTGTCACCATAACTGTAGTGTGTATGTCCAGATGAGAGTCTCCTTCCTATTTCCTTCAATGATATGCTCCTGTTTCTCTTCAGATCGTACAAATCTTTCGCCTTTTACTAAAGATTTCCGTGGAGAGGAATAATATGAATTCAATCCAATTTTTTGATGCCCTGCGTTCTGTAGGGCTTTCTGACATTGTTCAAAATAAACAAGTAGGTGGTTTTACTGTTGCGATGGAGATTCTTGACATGGCTGTTATATTTCGGCACATTCTCACGTCGGGGATTGGTCAAGATAATCAAGCGATGTTGTAGATTTCCCCAAACAAGTCTGTTTAACAATGGAAATGACTATCTTTTGTGTAAATCAAACAGTATTTACAAAGTATCGTGTCACCATAACTGTAGTGTGTATGTCCAGATGTGAGTATCCCTTGTATTTCATGTTCATGTCACGCTCATGTTTCTCTTCAGATCGTACAAATCTTTCGCCTTTTACTAAAGATTTCCGTGGAGAGGAACAATATGAATTCAATCCAATTTTTTGATGCCCTGCATTCTGTAGGGCTTTCTGACATTGTTCAAAATAAACAAGTAGGTGGTTTATCTGTTACGATCGAGATTCTTGACATGGCTGTTATATTTCGGCACGTTCTCACGTCGGGGATTGGTCAAGATAATCAAGCGATGTTGTAGATTTCCCCAAACAAGTCTGTTTAACAATGGAAATGACTATCTTTTGTGTAAATCAAACAGTATTTACAAAGTATCGTGTCACCATAACTGTAGTGTGTATGTCCAGATGTGAGTATCCCTTGTATTTCATGTTCATGTCACGCTCATGTTTCTCTTCAGATCGTACAAATCTTTCGCCTTTTACTAAAGATTTCCGTGGAGAGGAACAATATGAGTTCAATCCAATTTTTTGATGCCCTGCGTTCTGTAGGGCTTTCTGACATTGTTCAAAATAAACAAGTAGGTGGTTTTACTGTTGCGATGGAGATTCTTGACATGGTTGTTATATTTCGGCACATTCTCACGTCGGGGATTGGTCAAGATAATCAAGCGATGTTGTAGATTTCCCCAAACAAGTCTGTTTAACAATGGAAATGACTATCTTTTGTGTAAATCAAACAGTATTTACAAAGTATCGTGTCACCATAACTGTAGTGTGTATGTCCAGATGTGAGTATCCCTTGTATTTCATGTTCATGTCACGCTCATGTTTCTCTTCAGATCGTACAAATCTTTCGCCTTTTACTAAAGATTTCCGTGGAGAGGAACAATATGAGTTCAATCCAATTTTTTGATGCCCTGCGTTCTGTAGGGCTTTCTGACATTGTTCAAAATAAACAAGTAGGTGGTTTTACTGTTGCGATGGAGATTCTTGACATGGCTGTTATATTTCGGCACATTCTCACGTCGGGGATTGGTCAAGATAATCAAGCGATGTTGTAGATTTCCCCAAACAATTCTGTTTAACAATGGAAATGACTATCTTTTGTGTAAATCAAACAGTATTTACAAAGTATCGTGTCACCATAACTGTAGTGTGTATGTCCAGATGTGAGTATCCCTTGTATTTCATGTTCATGTCACGCTCATGTTTCTCTTCAGATCGTACAAATCTTTCGCCTTTTACTAAAGATTTCCGTGGAGAGGAACAATATGAGTTCAATCCAATTTTTTGATGCCCTGCGTTCTGTAGGGCTTTCTGACATTGTTCAAAATAAACAAGTAGGTGGTTTATCTGTTACGATCGAGATTCTTGACATGGCTGTTATATTTCGGCACATTCTCACGTCGGGGATTGGTCAAGATAATCAAGCGATGTTGTAGATTTCCCCAAACAATTCTGTTTAACAATGGAAATGACTATCTTTTGTGTAAATCAAACAGTATTTACAAAGTATCGTGTCACCATAACTGTAGTGTGTATGTCCAGATGTGAGTATCCCTTGTATTTCATGTTCATGTCACGCTCCTGTTTCTCTTCAGATCGTACAAATCTTTCGCCTTTTACTAAAGATTGCCGTGGAGAGGAACAATATGAGTTCAATCCAATTTTTTGATGCCCTGCATTCTGTAGGGCTTTCTGACATTGTTCAAAATAAACAAGTAGGTGGTTTATCTGTTACGATCGAGATTCTTGACATGGCTGTTATATTTCGGCACGTTCTCACGTCGGGGATTGGTCAAGATAATCAAGCGATGTTGTAGATTTCCCCAAACAAGTCTGTTTAACAATGGAAATGACTATCTTTTGTGTAAATCAAACAGTATTTACAAAGTATCGTGTCACCATAACTGTAGTGTGTATGTCCAGATGTGAGTCTCCTTCCTATTTCCTTCAATGATATGCTCCTGTTTCTCTTCAAATCGTACAAATCTTTCGCCTTTTACTAAAGATTTCCGTGGAGAGGAACAATATGAGTTCAATCCAATTTTTTGATGCCCTGCGTTCTGTAGGGCTTTCTGACATTGTTCAAAATAAACAAGTAGGTGGTTTATCTGTTACGATCGAGATTCTTGACATGGCTGTTATATTTCGGCACATTCTCACGTCGGGGATTGGTCAAGATAATCAAGCGATGTTGTAGATTTCCCCAAACAAGTCTGTTTAACAATGGAAATGACTATCTTTTGTGTAAATCAAACAGTATTTACAAAGTATCGTGTCACCATAACTGTAGTGTGTATGTCCAGATGTGAGTATCCCTTGTATTTCATGTTCATGTCACGCTCATGTTTCTCTTCAGATCGTACAAATCTTTCGCCTTTTACTAAAGATTTCCGTGGAGAGGAACAATATGAGTTCAATCCAATTTTTTGATGCCCTGCGTTCTGTAGGGCTTTCTGACATTGTTCAAAATAAACAAGTAGGTGGTTTATCTGTTACGATCGAGATTCTTGACATGGCTGTTATATTTCGGCACATTCTCACGTCGGGGATTGGTCAAGATAATCAAGCGATGTTGTAGATTTCCCCAAACAAGTCTGTTTAACAATGGAAATGACTATCTTTTGTGTAAATCAAACAGTATTTACAAAGTATCGTGTCACCATAACTGTAGTGTGTATGTCCAGATGTGAGTATCCCTTGTATTTCATGTTCATGTCACGCTCATGTTTCTCTTCAGATCGTACAAATCTTTCGCTTTTTACTAAAGATTTCCGTGGAGAGGAACAATATGAGTTCAATCCAATTTTTTGATGCCCTGCGTTCTGTAGGGCTTTCTGACATTGTTCAAAATAAACAAGTAGGTGGTTTTACTGTTGCGATGGAGATTCTTGACATGGCTGTTATATTTCGGCACATTCTCACGTCGGGGATTGGTCAAGATAATCAAGCGATGTTGTAGATTTCCCCAAACAAGTCTGTTTAACAATGGAAATGACTATCTTTTGTGTAAATCAAACAGTATTTACAAAGTATCGTGTCACCATAACTGTAGCGTGTATGTCCAGATGTGAGTCTCCTTCCTATTTCCTTCAATGATATGCTCCTGTTTCTCTTCAAATCGTACAAATCTTTCGCCTTTTACTAAAGATTTCCGTGGAGAGGAACAATATGAGTTCAATCCAATTTTTTGATGCCCTGCGTTCTGTAGGGCTTTCTGACATTGTTCAAAATAAACAAGTAGGTGGTTTATCTGTTACGATCGAGATTCTTGACATGGCTGTTATATTTCGGCACATTCTCACGTCGGGGATTGGTCAAGATAATCAAGCGATGTTGTAGATTTCCCCAAACAAGTCTGTTTAACAATGGAAATGACTATTTTTTGTGTAAATCAAACAGTATTTACAAAGTATCGTGTCACCATAACTGTAGTGTGTATGTCCAGATGTGAGTATCCCTTGTATTTCATGTTCATGTCACGCTCATGTTTCTCTTCAGATCGTACAAATCTTTCGCCTTTTACTAAAGATTTCCGTGGAGAGGAACAATATGAGTTCAATCCAATTTTTTGATGCCCTGCATTCTGTAGGGCTTTCTGACATTGTTCAAAATAAACAAGTAGGTGGTTTATCTGTTACGATCGAGATTCTTGACATGGCTGTTATATTTCGGCACGTTCTCACGTCGGGGATTGGTCAAGATAATCAAGCGATGTTGTAGATTTCCCCAAACAAGTCTGTTTAACAATGGAAATGACTATCTTTTGTGTAAATCAAACAGTATTTACAAAGTATCGTGTCACCATAACTGTAGTGTGTATGTCCAGATGTGAGTCTCCTTCCTATTTCCTTCAATGATATGCTCCTGTTTCTCTTCAAATCGTACAAATCTTTCGCCTTTTACTAAAGATTTCCCGTGGAGAGGAACAATATGAGTTCAATCCAATTTTTTGATGCCCTGCGTTCTGTAGGGCTTTCTGACATTGTTCAAAATAAACAAGTAGGTGGTTTATCTGTTACGATCGAGATTCTTGACATGGCTGTTATATTTCGGCACGTTCTCACGTCGGGGATTGGTCAAGATAATCAAGCGATGTTGTAGATTTCCCCAAACAAGTCTGTTTAACAATGGAAATGACTATCTTTTGTGTAAATCAAACAGTATTTACAAAGTATCGTGTCACCATAACTGTAGTGTGTATGTCCAGATGTGAGTCTCCTTCCTATTTCCTTCAATGATATGCTCCTGTTTCTCTTCAGATCGTACAAATCTTTCGCCTTTTACTAAAGATTTCCGTGGAGAGGAACAATATGAGTTCAATCCAATTTTTTGATGCCCTGCGTTCTGTAGGGCTTTCTGACATTGTTCAAAATAAACAAGTAGGTGGTTTATCTGTTACGATCGAGATTCTTGACATGGCTGTTATATTTCGGCACATTCTCACGTCGGGGATTGGTCAAGATAATCAAGCGATGTTGTAGATTTCCCCAAACAAGTCTGTTTAACAATGGAAATGACTATCTTTTGTGTAAATCAAACAGTATTCACAAAGTATCGTGTCACCATAACTGTAGTGTGTATGTCCAGATGTGAGTATCCCTTGTATTTCATGTTCATGTCACGCTCATGTTTCTCTTCAGATCGTACAAATCTTTCGCCTTTTACTAAAGATTTCCGTGGAGAGGAACAATATGAGTTCAATCCAATTTTTTGATGCCCTGCGTTCTGTAGGGCTTTCTGACATTGTTCAAAATAAACAAGTAGGTGGTTTATCTGTTACGATCGAGATTCTTGACATGGCTGTTATATTTCGGCACATTCTCACGTCGGGGATTGGTCAAGATAATCAAGCGATGTTGTAGATTTCCCCAAACAAGTCTGTTTAACAATGGAAATGACTATCTTTTGTGTAAATCAAACAGTATTTACAAAGTATCGTGTCACCATAACTGTAGTGTGTATGTCCAGATGTGAGTATCCCTTGTATTTCATGTTCATGTCACGCTCATGTTTCTCTTCAGATCGTACAAATCTTTCGCCTTTTACTAAAGATTTCCGTGGAGAGGAACAATATGAGTTCAATCCAATTTTTTGATGCCCTGCGTTCTGTAGGGCTTTCTGACATTGTTCAAAATAAACAAGTAGGTGGTTTTACTGTTGCGATGGAGATTCTTGACATGGCGGTTATATTTTGGCACATTCTCACGTCGGGGATTGGTCAAGATAATCAAGCGATGTTGTAGATTTCCCCAAACAAGTCTGTTTAACAATGGAAATGACTATCTTTTGTGTAAATCAAACAGTATTTACAAAGTATCGTGTCACCATAACTGTAGTGTGTATGTCCAGATGTGAGTATCCCTTGTATTTCATGTTCATGTCACGCTCATGTTTCTCTTCAGATCGTACAAATCTTTCGCCTTTTACTAAAGATTTCCGTGGAGAGGAACAATATGAGTTCAATCCAATTTTTTGATGCCCTGCGTTCTGTAGGGCTTTCTGACATTGTTCAAAATAAACAAGTAGGTGGTTTATCTGTTACGATCGAGATTCTTGACATGGCTGTTATATTTCGGCACATTCTCACGTCGGGGATTGGTCAAGATAATCAAGCGATGTTGTAGATTTCCCCAAACAAGTCTGTTTAACAATGGAAATGACTATCTTTTGTGTAAATCAAACAGTATTTACAAAGTATCGTGTCACCATAACTGTAGTGTGTATGTCCAGATGTGAGTATCCCTTGTATTTCATGTTCATGTCACGCTCATGTTTCTCTTCAGATCGTACAAATCTTTCGCCTTTTACTAAAGATTTCCGTGGAGAGGAACAATATGAGTTCAATCCAATTTTTTGATGCCCTGCGTTCTGTAGGGCTTTCTGACATTGTTCAAAATAAACAAGTAGGTGGTTTTACTGTTGCGATGGAGATTCTTGACATGGCTGTTATATTTTGGCACATTCTCACGTCGGGGATTGGTCAAGATAATCAAGCGATGTTGTAGATTTCCCCAAACAAGTCTGTTTAACAATGGAAATGACTATCTTTTGTGTAAATCAAACAGTATTTACAAAGTATCGTGTCACCATAACTGTAGTGTGTATGTCCAGATGTGAGTATCCCTTGTATTTCATGTTCATGTCACGCTCATGTTTCTCTTCAGATCGTACAAATCTTTCGCCTTTTACTAAAGATTTCCGTGGAGAGGAACAATATGAGTTCAATCCAATTTTTTGATGCCCTGCGTTCTGTAGGGCTTTCTGACATTGTTCAAAATAAACAAGTAGGTGGTTTTACTGTTGCGATGGAGATTCTTGACATGGCTGTTATATTTCGGCACATTCTCACGTCGGGGATTGGTCAAGATAATCAAGCGATGTTGTAGATTTCCCCAAACAAGTCTGTTTAACAATGGAAATGACTATCTTTTGTGTAAATCAAACAGTATTTACAAAGTATCGTGTCACCATAACTGTAGTGTGTATGTCCAGATGTGAGTATCCCTTGTATTTCATGTTCATGTCACGATCATGTTTCTCTTCAGATCGTACAAATCTTTCGCCTTTTACTAAAGATTTCCGTGGAGAGGAACAATATGAGTTCAATCCAATTTTTTGATGCCCTGCATTCTGTAGGGCTTTCTGACATTGTTCAAAATAAACAAGTAGGTGGTTTATCTGTTACGATCGAGATTCTTGACATGGCTGTTATATTTCGGCACGTTCTCACGTCGGGGATTGGTCAAGATAATCAAGCGATGTTGTAGATTTCCCCAAACAAGTCTGTTTAACAATGGAAATGACTATCTTTTGTGTAAATCAAACAGTATTTACAAAGTATCGTGTCACCATAACTGTAGTGTGTATGTCCAGATGTGAGTATCCCTTGTATTTCATGTTCATGTCACGCTCATGTTTCTCTTCAGATCGTACAAATCTTTCGCCTTTTACTAAAGATTTCCGTGGAGAGGAACAATATGAGTTCAATCCAATTTTTTGATGCCCTGCGTTCTGTAGGGCTTTCTGACATTGTTCAAAATAAACAAGTAGGTGGTT
Source organism: Eutrigla gurnardus (assembly GCF_963514095.1). Classification (NCBI taxonomy): domain Eukaryota; kingdom Metazoa; phylum Chordata; class Actinopteri; order Perciformes; family Triglidae; genus Eutrigla; species Eutrigla gurnardus. The sequence goes on from NC_139919.1 coordinate 4,386,499, forward strand.
TATCTGTTACGATCGAGATTCTTGACATGGCTGTTATATTTCGGCACGTTCTCACGTCGGGGATTGGTCAAGATAATCAAGCGATGTTGTAGATTTCCCCAAACAAGTCTGTTTAACAATGGAAATGACTATCTTTTGTGTAAATCAAACAGTATTTACAAAGTATCGTGTCACCATAACTGTAGTGTGTATGTCCAGATGTGAGTCTCCTTCCTATTTCCTTCAATGATTTGCTCCTGTTTCTCTTCAGATCGTACAAATCTTTCGCCTTTTACTAAAGATTTCCGTGGAGAGGAACAATATGAGTTCAATCCAATTTTTTGATGCCCTGCGTTCTGTAGAGCTTTCTGACATTGTTCAAAATAAACAAGTAGGTGGTTTATCTGTTACGATCGAGATTCTTGACATGGCTGTTATATTTCGGCACATTCTCACGTCGGGGATTGGTCAAGATAATCAAGCGATGTTGTAGATTTCCCCAAACAAGTCTGTTTAACAATGGAAATGACAATCTTTTGTGTAAATCAAACAGTATTTACAAAGTATCGTGTCACCATAACTGTAGTGTGTATGTCCAGATGTGAGTATCCCTTGTATTTCATGTTCATGTCACGCTCATGTTTCTCTTCAGATCGTACAAATCTTTCGCCTTTTACTAAAGATTTCCGTGGAGAGGAACAATATGAGTTCAATCCAATTTTTTGATGCCCTGCGTTCTGTAGGGCTTTCTGACATTGTTCAAAATAAACAAGTAGGTGGTTTATCTGTTACGATCAAGATTCTTGACATGGCTGTTATATTTCGGCACGTTCTCACGTCGGGGATTGGTCAAGATAATCAAGCGATGTTGTAGATTTCCCCAAACAAGTCTGTTTAACAATGGAAATGACTATCTTTTGTGTAAATCAAACAGTATTTACAAAGTATCGTGTCACCATAACTGTAGTGTGTATGTCCAGATGTGAGTCTCCTTCCTATTTCCTTCAATGATATGCTCCTGTTTCTCTTCAGATCGTACAAATCTTTCGCCTTTTACTAAAGATTTCCGTGGAGAGGAACAATATGAGTTCAATCCAATTTTTTGATGCCCTGCGTTCTGTAGAGCTTTCTGACATTGTTCAAAATAAACAAGTAGGTGGTTTATCTGTTACGATCGAGATTCTTGACATGGCTGTTATATTTCGGCACATTCTCACGTCGGGGATTGGTCAAGATAATCAAGCGATGTTGTAGATTTCCCCAAACAAGTCTGTTTAACAATGGAAATGACTATCTTTTGTGTAAATCAAACAGTATTTACAAAGTATCGTGTCACCATAACTGTAGTGTGTATGTCCAGATGTGAGTATCCCTTGTATTTCATGTTCATGTCACGCTCATGTTTCTCTTCAGATCGTACAAATCTTTCGCCTTTTACTAAAGATTTCCGTGGAGAGGAACAATATGAGTTCAATCCAATTTTTTGATGCCCTGCGTTCTGTAGGGCTTTCTGACATTGTTCAAAATAAACAAGTAGGTGGTTTTACTGTTGCGATGGAGATTCTTGACATGGCTGTTATATTTCGGCACATTCTCACGTCGGGGATTGGTCAAGATAATCAAGCGATGTTGTAGATTTCCCCAAACAAGTCTGTTTAACAATGGAAATGACTATCTTTTGTGTAAATCAAACAGTATTTACAAAGTATCGTGTCACCATAACTGTAGTGTGTATGTCCAGATGTGAGTATCCCTTGTATTTCATGTTCATGTCACGCTCATGTTTCTCTTCAGATCGTACAAATCTTTCGCCTTTTACTAAAGATTTCCGTGGAGAGGAACAATATGAGTTCAATCCAATTTTTTGATGCCCTGCATTCTGTAGGGCTTTCTGACATTGTTCAAAATAAACAAGTAGGTGGTTTATCTGTTACGATCGAGATTCTTGACATGGCTGTTATATTTCGGCACGTTCTCACGTCGGGGATTGGTCAAGATAATCAAGCGATGTTGTAGATTTCCCCAAACAAGTCTGTTTAACAATGGAAATGACTATCTTTTGTGTAAATCAAACAGTATTTACAAAGTATCGTGTCACCATAACTGTAGTGTGTATGTCCAGATGTGAGTATCCCTTGTATTTCATGTTCATGTCACGCTCATGTTTCTCTTCAGATCGTACAAATCTTTCGCCTTTTACTAAAGATTTCCGTGGAGAGGAACAATATGAGTTCAATCCAATTTTTTGATGCCCTGCGTTCTGTAGGGCTTTCTGACATTGTTCAAAATAAACAAGTAGGTGGTTTATCTGTTACGATCGAGATTCTTGACATGGCTGTTATATTTCGGCACGTTCTCACGTCGGGGATTGGTCAAGATAATCAAGCGATGTTGTAGATTTCCCCAAACAAGTCTGTTTAACAATGGAAATGACTATCTTTTGTGTAAATCAAACAGTATTTACAAAGTATCGTGTCACCATAACTGTAGTGTGTATGTCCAGATGTGAGTCTCCTTCCTATTTCCTTCAATGATATGCTCCTGTTTCTCTTCAGATCGTACAAATCTTTCGCCTTTTACTAAAGATTTCCGTGGTTGAGGAACAATATGAGTTCAATCCAATTTTTTGATGCCCTGCGTTCTGTAGGGCTTTCTGACATTGTTCAAAATAAACAAGTAGGTGGTTTTACTGTTGCGATGGAGATTCTTGACATGGCTGTTATATTTCGGCACGTTCTCACGTCGGGGATTGGTCAAGATAATCAAGCGATGTTGTAGATTTCCCCAAACAAGTCTGTTTAACAATGGAAATGACTATCTTTTGTGTAAATCAAACAGTATTTACAAAGTATCGTGTCACCATAACTGTAGTGTGTATGTCCAGATGTGAGTATCCCTTGTATTTCATGTTCATGTCACGCTCATGTTTCTCTTCAGATCGTACAAATCTTTCGCCTTTTACTAAAGATTTCCGTGGAGAGGAACAATATGAGTTCAATCCAATTTTTTGATGCCCTGCATTCTGTAGGGCTTTCTGACATTGTTCAAAATAAACAAGTAGGTGGTTTATCTGTTACGATCGAGATTCTTGACATGGCTGTTATATTTCGGCACGTTCTCACGTCGGGGATTGGTCAAGATAATCAAGCGATGTTGTAGATTTCCCCAAACAAGTCTGTTTAACAATGGAAATGACTATCTTTTGTGTAAATCAAACAGTATTTACAAAGTATCGTGTCACCATAACTGTAGTGTGTATGTCCAGATGTGAGTATCCCTTGTATTTCATGTTCATGTCACGCTCATGTTTCTCTTCAGATCGTACAAATCTTTCGCCTTTTACTAAAGATTTCCGTGGAGAGGAACAATATGAGTTCAATCCAATTTTTTGATGCCCTGCGTTCTGTAGGGCTTTCTGACATTGTTCAAAATAAACAAGTAGGTGGTTTATCTGTTACGATCGAGATTCTTGACATGGCTGTTATATTTCGGCACGTTCTCACGTCGGGGATTGGTCAAGATAATCAAGCGATGTTGTAGATTTCCCCAAACAAGTCTGTTTAACAATGGAAATGACTATCTTTTGTGTAAATCAAACAGTATTTACAAAGTATCGTGTCACCATAACTGTAGTGTGTATGTCCAGATGTGAGTCTCCTTCCTATTTCCTTCAATGATATGCTCCTGTTTCTCTTCAGATCGTACAAATCTTTCGCCTTTTACTAAAGATTTCCGTGGTTGAGGAACAATATGAGTTCAATCCAATTTTTTGATGCCCTGCGTTCTGTAGGGCTTTCTGACATTGTTCAAAATAAACAAGTAGGTGGTTTTACTGTTGCGATGGAGATTCTTGACATGGCTGTTATATTTCGGCACGTTCTCACGTCGGGGATTGGTCAAGATAATCAAGCGATGTTGTAGATTTCCCCAAACAAGTCTGTTTAACAATGGAAATGACTATCTTTTGTGTAAATCAAACAGTATTTACAAAGTATCGTGTCACCATAACTGTAGTGTGTATGTCCAGATGTGAGTATCCCTTGTATTTCATGTTCATGTCACGCTCATGTTTCTCTTCAGATCGTACAAATCTTTCGCCTTTTACTAAAGATTTCCGTGGAGAGGAACAATATGAGTTCAATCCAATTTTTTGATGCCCTGCATTCTGTAGGGCTTTCTGACATTGTTCAAAATAAACAAGTAGGTGGTTTATCTGTTACGATCGAGATTCTTGACATGGCTGTTATATTTCGGCACGTTCTCACGTCGGGGATTGGTCAAGATAATCAAGCGATGTTGTAGATTTCCCCAAACAAGTCTGTTTAACAATGGAAATGACTATCTTTTGTGTAAATCAAACAGTATTTACAAAGTATCGTGTCACCATAACTGTAGTGTGTATGTCCAGATGTGAGTATCCCTTGTATTTCATGTTCATGTCACGCTCATGTTTCTCTTCAGATCGTACAAATCTTTCGCCTTTTACTAAAGATTTCCGTGGAGAGGAACAATATGAGTTCAATCCAATTTTTTGATGCCCTGCGTTCTGTAGGGCTTTCTGACATTGTTCAAAATAAACAAGTAGGTGGTTTATCTGTTACGATCGAGATTCTTGACATGGCTGTTATATTTCGGCACGTTCTCACGTCGGGGATTGGTCAAGATAATCAAGCGATGTTGTAGATTTCCCCAAACAAGTCTGTTTAACAATGGAAATGACTATCTTTTGTGTAAATCAAACAGTATTTACAAAGTATCGTGTCACCATAACTGTAGTGTGTATGTCCAGATGTGAGTCTCCTTCCTATTTCCTTCAATGATATGCTCCTGTTTCTCTTCAGATCGTACAAATCTTTCGCCTTTTACTAAAGATTTCCGTGGAGAGGAACAATATGAGTTCAATCCAATTTTTTGATGCCCTGCATTCTGTAGGGCTTTCTGACATTGTTCAAAATAAACAAGTAGGTGGTTTATCTGTTACGATCGAGATTCTTGACATGGCTGTTATATTTCGGCACGTTCTCACGTCGGGGATTGGTCAAGATAATCAAGCGATGTTGTAGATTTCCCCAAACAAGTCTGTTTAACAATGGAAATGACTATCTTTTGTGTAAATCAAACAGTATTTACAAAGTATCGTGTCACCATAACTGTAGTGTGTATGTCCAGATGTGAGTATCCCTTGTATTTCATGTTCATGTCACGCTCATGTTTCTCTTCAGATCGTACAAATCTTTCGCCTTTTACTAAAGATTTCCGTGGAGAGGAACAATATGAGTTCAATCCAATTTTTTGATGCCCTGCGTTCTGTAGGGCTTTCTGACATTGTTCAAAATAAACAAGTAGGTGGTTTATCTGTTACGATCGAGATTCTTGACATGGCTGTTATATTTCGGCACGTTCTCACGTCGGGGATTGGTCAAGATAATCAAGCGATGTTGTAGATTTCCCCAAACAAGTCTGTTTAACAATGGAAATGACTATCTTTTGTGTAAATCAAACAGTATTTACAAAGTATCGTGTCACCATAACTGTAGTGTGTATGTCCAGATGTGAGTCTCCTTCCTATTTCCTTCAATGATATGCTCCTGTTTCTCTTCAGATCGTACAAATCTTTCGCCTTTTACTAAAGATTTCCGTGGAGAGGAACAATATGAGTTCAATCCAATTTTTTGATGCCCTGCGTTCTGTAGGGCTTTCTGACATTGTTCAAAATAAACAAGTAGGTGGTTTATCTGTTACGATCGAGATTCTTGACATGGCTGTTATATTTCGGCACATTCTCACGTCGGGGATTGGTCAAGATAATCAAGCGATGTTGTAGATTTCCCCAAACAAGTCTGTTTAACAATGGAAATGACTATCTTTTGTGTAAATCAAACAGTATTTACAAAGTATCGTGTCACCATAACTGTAGTGTGTATGTCCAGATGTGAGTATCCCTTGTATTTCATGTTCATGTCACGCTCATGTTTCTCTTCAGATCGTACAAATCTTTCGCCTTTTACTAAAGATTTCCGTGGAGAGGAACAATATGAGTTCAATCCAATTTTTTGATGCCCTGCGTTCTGTAGGGCTTTCTGACATTGTTCAAAATAAACAAGTAGGTGGTTTATCTGTTACGATCGAGATTCTTGACATGGCTGTTATATTTCGGCACATTCTCACGTCGGGGATTGGTCAAGATAATCAAGCGATGTTGTAGATTTCCCCAAACAAGTCTGTTTAACAATGGAAATGACTATCTTTTGTGTAAATCAAACAGTATTTACAAAGTATCGTGTCACCATAACTGTAGTGTGTATGTCCAGATGTGAGTATCCCTTGTATTTCATGTTCATGTCACGCTCATGTTTCTCTTCAGATCGTACAAATCTTTCGCCTTTTACTAAAGATTTCCGTGGAGAGGAACAATATGAGTTCAATCCAATTTTTTGATGCCCTGCGTTCTGTAGGGCTTTCTGACATTGTTCAAAATAAACAAGTAGGTGGTTTTACTGTTGCGATGGAGATTCTTGACATGGCTGTTATATTTTGGCACATTCTCACGTCGGGGATTGGTCAAGATAATCAAGCGATGTTGTAGATTTCCCCAAACAAGTCTGTTTAACAATGGAAATGACTATCTTTTGTGTAAATCAAACAGTATTTACAAAGTATCGTGTCACCATAACTGTAGTGTGTATGTCCAGATGTGAGTATCCCTTGTATTTCATGTTCATGTCACGCTCATGTTTCTCTTCAGATCGTACAAATCTTTCGCCTTTTACTAAAGATTTCCGTGGAGAGGAACAATATGAGTTCAATCCAATTTTTTGATGCCCTGCGTTCTGTAGGGCTTTCTGACATTGTTCAAAATAAACAAGTAGGTGGTTTTACTGTTGCGATGGAGATTCTTGACATGGCTGTTATATTTCGGCACATTCTCACGTCGGGGATTGGTCAAGATAATCAAGCGATGTTGTAGATTTCCCCAAACAAGTCTGTTTAACAATGGAAATGACTATCTTTTGTGTAAATCAAACAGTATTTACAAAGTATCGTGTCACCATAACTGTAGTGTGTATGTCCAGATGTGAGTATCCCTTGTATTTCATGTTCATGTCACGCTCATGTTTCTCTTCAGATCGTACAAATCTTTCGCCTTTTACTAAAGATTTCCGTGGAGAGGAACAATATGAGTTCAATCCAATTTTTTGATGCCCTGCATTCTGTAGGGCTTTCTGACATTGTTCAAAATAAACAAGTAGGTGGTTTATCTGTTACGATCGAGATTCTTGACATGGCTGTTATATTTCGGCACGTTCTCACGTCGGGGATTGGTCAAGATAATCAAGCGATGTTGTAGATTTCCCCAAACAAGTCTGTTTAACAATGGAAATGACTATCTTTTGTGTAAATCAAACAGTATTTACAAAGTATCGTGTCACCATAACTGTAGTGTGTATGTCCAGATGTGAGTATCCCTTGTATTTCATGTTCATGTCACGCTCATGTTTCTCTTCAGATCGTACAAATCTTTCGCCTTTTACTAAAGATTTCCGTGGAGAGGAACAATATGAGTTCAATCCAATTTTTTGATGCCCTGCGTTCTGTAGGGCTTTCTGACATTGTTCAAAATAAACAAGTAGGTGGTTTATCTGTTACGATCGAGATTCTTGACATGGCTGTTATATTTCGGCACGTTCTCACGTCGGGGATTGGTCAAGATAATCAAGCGATGTTGTAGATTTCCCCAAACAAGTCTGTTTAACAATGGAAATGACTATCTTTTGTGTAAATCAAACAGTATTTACAAAGTATCGTGTCACCATAACTGTAGTGTGTATGTCCAGATGTGAGTCTCCTTCCTATTTCCTTCAATGATATGCTCCTGTTTCTCTTCAGATCGTACAAATCTTTCGCCTTTTACTAAAGATTTCCGTGGAGAGGAACAATATGAGTTCAATCCAATTTTTTGATGCCCTGCGTTCTGTAGAGCTTTCTGACATTGTTCAAAATAAACAAGTAGGTGGTTTATCTGTTACGATCGAGATTCTTGACATGGCTGTTATATTTCGGCACATTCTCACGTCGGGGATTGGTCAAGATAATCAAGCGATGTTGTAGATTTCCCCAAACAAGTCTGTTTAACAATGGAAATGACAATCTTTTGTGTAAATCAAACAGTATTTACAAAGTATCGTGTCACCATAACTGTAGTGTGTATGTCCAGATGTGAGTATCCCTTGTATTTCATGTTCATGTCACGCTCATGTTTCTCTTCAGATCGTACAAATCTTTCGCCTTTTACTAAAGATTTCCGTGGAGAGGAACAATATGAGTTCAATCCAATTTTTTGATGCCCTGCGTTCTGTAGGGCTTTCTGACATTGTTCAAAATAAACAAGTAGGTGGTTTATCTGTTACGATCGAGATTCTTGACATGGCTGTTATATTTCGGCACGTTCTCACGTCGGGGATTGGTCAAGATAATCAAGCGATGTTGTAGATTTCCCCAAACAAGTCTGTTTAACAATGGAAATGACTATCTTTTGTGTAAATCAAACAGTATTTACAAAGTATCGTGTCACCATAACTGTAGTGTGTATGTCCAGATGTGAGTATCCCTTGTATTTCATGTTCATGTCACGCTCATGTTTCTCTTCAGATCGTACAAATCTTTCGCCTTTTACTAAAGATTTCCGTGGAGAGGAACAATATGAGTTCAATCCAATTTTTTGATGCCCTGCGTTCTGTAGGGCTTTCTGACATTGTTCAAAATAAACAAGTAGGTGGTTTTACTGTTGCGATGGAGATTCTTGACATGGCTGTTATATTTCGGCACATTCTCACGTCGGGGATTGGTCAAGATAATCAAGCGATGTTGTAGATTTCCCCAAACAAGTCTGTTTAACAATGGAAATGACTATCTTTTGTGTAAATCAAACAGTATTTACAAAGTATCGTGTCACCATAACTGTAGTGTGTATGTCCAGATGTGAGTATCCCTTGTATTTCATGTTCATGTCACGCTCATGTTTCTCTTCAGATCGTACAAATCTTTCGCCTTTTACTAAAGATTTCCGTGGAGAGGAACAATATGAGTTCAATCCAATTTTTTGATGCCCTGCATTCTGTAGGGCTTTCTGACATTGTTCAAAATAAACAAGTAGGTGGTTTATCTGTTACGATCGAGATTCTTGACATGGCTGTTATATTTCGGCACGTTCTCACGTCGGGGATTGGTCAAGATAATCAAGCGATGTTGTAGATTTCCCCAAACAAGTCTGTTTAACAATGGAAATGACTATCTTTTGTGTAAATCAAACAGTATTTACAAAGTATCGTGTCACCATAACTGTAGTGTGTATGTCCAGATGTGAGTATCCCTTGTATTTCATGTTCATGTCACGCTCATGTTTCTCTTCAGATCGTACAAATCTTTCGCCTTTTACTAAAGATTTCCGTGGAGAGGAACAATATGAGTTCAATCCAATTTTTTGATGCCCTGCGTTCTGTAGGGCTTTCTGACATTGTTCAAAATAAACAAGTAGGTGGTTTATCTGTTACGATCGAGATTCTTGACATGGCTGTTATATTTCGGCACGTTCTCACGTCGGGGATTGGTCAAGATAATCAAGCGATGTTGTAGATTTCCCCAAACAAGTCTGTTTAACAATGGAAATGACTATCTTTTGTGTAAATCAAACAGTATTTACAAAGTATCGTGTCACCATAACTGTAGTGTGTATGTCCAGATGTGAGTCTCCTTCCTATTTCCTTCAATGATATGCTCCTGTTTCTCTTCAGATCGTACAAATCTTTCGCCTTTTACTAAAGATTTCCGTGGTTGAGGAACAATATGAGTTCAATCCAATTTTTTGATGCCCTGCGTTCTGTAGAGCTTTCTGACATTGTTCAAAATAAACAAGTAGGTGGTTTATCTGTTACGATCGAGATTCTTGACATGGCTGTTATATTTCGGCACATTCTCACGTCGGGGATTGGTCAAGATAATCAAGCGATGTTGTAGATTTCCCCAAACAAGTCTGTTTAACAATGGAAATGACAATCTTTTGTGTAAATCAAACAGTATTTACAAAGTATCGTGTCACCATAACTGTAGTGTGTATGTCCAGATGTGAGTATCCCTTGTATTTCATGTTCATGTCACGCTCATGTTTCTCTTCAGATCGTACAAATCTTTCGCCTTTTACTAAAGATTTCCGTGGAGAGGAACAATATGAGTTCAATCCAATTTTTTGATGCCCTGCGTTCTGTAGGGCTTTCTGACATTGTTCAAAATAAACAAGTAGGTGGTTTATCTGTTACGATCGAGATTCTTGACATGGCTGTTATATTTCGGCACGTTCTCACGTCGGGGATTGGTCAAGATAATCAAGCGATGTTGTAGATTTCCCCAAACAAGTCTGTTTAACAATGGAAATGACTATCTTTTGTGTAAATCAAACAGTATTTACAAAGTATCGTGTCACCATAACTGTAGTGTGTATGTCCAGATGTGAGTCTCCTTCCTATTTCCTTCAATGATATGCTCCTGTTTCTCTTCAGATCGTACAAATCTTTCGCCTTTTACTAAAGATTTCCGTGGAGAGGAACAATATGAGTTCAATCCAATTTTTTGATGCCCTGCGTTCTGTAGAGCTTTCTGACATTGTTCAAAATAAACAAGTAGGTGGTTTATCTGTTACGATCGAGATTCTTGACATGGCTGTTATATTTCGGCACATTCTCACGTCGGGGATTGGTCAAGATAATCAAGCGATGTTGTAGATTTCCCCAAACAAGTCTGTTTAACAATGGAAATGACTATCTTTTGTGTAAATCAAACAGTATTTACAAAGTATCGTGTCACCATAACTGTAGTGTGTATGTCCAGATGTGAGTATCCCTTGTATTTCATGTTCATGTCACGCTCATGTTTCTCTTCAGATCGTACAAATCTTTCGCCTTTTACTAAAGATTTCCGTGGAGAGGAACAATATGAGTTCAATCCAATTTTTTGATGCCCTGCGTTCTGTAGGGCTTTCTGACATTGTTCAAAATAAACAAGTAGGTGGTTTATCTGTTACGATCGAGATTCTTGACATGGCTGTTATATTTCGGCACATTCTCACGTCGGGGATTGGTCAAGATAATCAAGCGATGTTGTAGATTTCCCCAAACAATTCTGTTTAACAATGGAAATGACTATCTTTTGTGTAAATCAAACAGTATTTACAAAGTATCGTGTCACCATAACTGTAGTGTGTATGTCCAGATGTGAGTATCCCTTGTATTTCATGTTCATGTCACGCTCATGTTTCTCTTCAGATCGTACAAATCTTTCGCCTTTTACTAAAGATTTCCGTGGAGAGGAACAATATGAGTTCAATCCAATTTTTTGATGCCCTGCGTTCTGTAGGGCTTTCTGACATTGTTCAAAATAAACAAGTAGGTGGTTTTACTGTTGCGATGGAGATTCTTGACATGGCTGTTATATTTCGGCACATTCTCACGTCGGGGATTGGTCAAGATAATCAAGCGATGTTGTAGATTTCCCCAAACAAGTCTGTTTAACAATGGAAATGACTATCTTTTGTGTAAATCAAACAGTATTTACAAAGTATCGTGTCACCATAACTGTAGTGTGTATGTCCAGATGTGAGTATCCCTTGTATTTCATGTTCATGTCACGATCATGTTTCTCTTCAGATCGTACAAATCTTTCGCCTTTTACTAAAGATTTCCGTGGAGAGGAACAATATGAGTTCAATCCAATTTTTTGATGCCCTGCATTCTGTAGGGCTTTCTGACATTGTTCAAAATAAACAAGTAGGTGGTTTATCTGTTACGATCGAGATTCTTGACATGGCTGTTATATTTCGGCACGTTCTCACGTCGGGGATTGGTCAAGATAATCAAGCGATGTTGTAGATTTCCCCAAACAAGTCTGTTTAACAATGGAAATGACTATCTTTTGTGTAAATCAAACAGTATTTACAAAGTATCGTGTCACCATAACTGTAGTGTGTATGTCCAGATGTGAGTCTCCTTCCTATTTCCTTCAATGATATGCTCCTGTTTCTCTTCAGATCGTACAAATCTTTCGCCTTTTACTAAAGATTTCCGTGGAGAGGAACAATATGAGTTCAATCCAATTTTTTGATGCCCTGCATTCTGTAGGGCTTTCTGACATTGTTCAAAATAAACAAGTAGGTGGTTTATCTGTTACGATCGAGATTCTTGACATGGCTGTTATATTTCGGCACGTTCTCACGTCGGGGATTGGTCAAGATAATCAAGCGATGTTGTAGATTTCCCCAAACAAGTCTGTTTAACAATGGAAATGACTATCTTTTGTGTAAATCAAACAGTATTTACAAAGTATCGTGTCACCATAACTGTAGTGTGTATGTCCAGATGTGAGTATCCCTTGTATTTCATGTTCATGTCACGCTCATGTTTCTCTTCAGATCGTACAAATCTTTCGCCTTTTACTAAAGATTTCCGTGGAGAGGAACAATATGAGTTCAATCCAATTTTTTGATGCCCTGCGTTCTGTAGGGCTTTCTGACATTGTTCAAAATAAACAAGTAGGTGGTTTATCTGTTACGATCGAGATTCTTGACATGGCTGTTATATTTCGGCACGTTCTCACGTCGGGGATTGGTCAAGATAATCAAGCGATGTTGTAGATTTCCCCAAACAAGTCTGTTTAACAATGGAAATGACTATCTTTTGTGTAAATCAAACAGTATTTACAAAGTATCGTGTCACCATAACTGTAGTGTGTATGTCCAGATGTGAGTCTCCTTCCTATTTCCTTCAATGATATGCTCCTGTTTCTCTTCAGATCGTACAAATCTTTCGCCTTTTACTAAAGATTTCCGTGGAGAGGAACAATATGAGTTCAATCCAATTTTTTGATGCCCTGCGTTCTGTAGAGCTTTCTGACATTGTTCAAAATAAACAAGTAGGTGGTTTATCTGTTACGATCGAGATTCTTGACATGGCTGTTATATTTCGGCACATTCTCACGTCGGGGATTGGTCAAGATAATCAAGCGATGTTGTAGATTTCCCCAAACAAGTCTGTTTAACAATGGAAATGACAATCTTTTGTGTAAATCAAACAGTATTTACAAAGTATCGTGTCACCATAACTGTAGTGTGTATGTCCAGATGTGAGTATCCCTTGTATTTCATGTTCATGTCACGCTCATGTTTCTCTTCAGATCGTACAAATCTTTCGCCTTTTACTAAAGATTTCCGTGGAGAGGAACAATATGAGTTCAATCCAATTTTTTGATGCCCTGCGTTCTGTAGGGCTTTCTGACATTGTTCAAAATAAACAAGTAGGTGGTTTATCTGTTACGATCGAGATTCTTGACATGGCTGTTATATTTCGGCACGTTCTCACGTCGGGGATTGGTCAAGATAATCAAGCGATGTTGTAGATTTCCCCAAACAAGTCTGTTTAACAATGGAAATGACTATCTTTTGTGTAAATCAAACAGTATTTACAAAGTATCGTGTCACCATAACTGTAGTGTGTATGTCCAGATGTGAGTCTCCTTCCTATTTCCTTCAATGATATGCTCCTGTTTCTCTTCAGATCGTACAAATCTTTCGCCTTTTACTAAAGATTTCCGTGGAGAGGAACAATATGAGTTCAATCCAATTTTTTGATGCCCTGCGTTCTGTAGAGCTTTCTGACATTGTTCAAAATAAACAAGTAGGTGGTTTATCTGTTACGATCGAGATTCTTGACATGGCTGTTATATTTCGGCACATTCTCACGTCGGGGATTGGTCAAGATAATCAAGCGATGTTGTAGATTTCCCCAAACAAGTCTGTTTAACAATGGAAATGACTATCTTTTGTGTAAATCAAACAGTATTTACAAAGTATCGTGTCACCATAACTGTAGTGTGTATGTCCAGATGTGAGTATCCCTTGTATTTCATGTTCATGTCACGCTCATGTTTCTCTTCAGATCGTACAAATCTTTCGCCTTTTACTAAAGATTTCCGTGGAGAGGAACAATATGAGTTCAATCCAATTTTTTGATGCCCTGCGTTCTGTAGGGCTTTCTGACATTGTTCAAAATAAACAAGTAGGTGGTTTATCTGTTACGATCGAGATTCTTGACATGGCTGTTATATTTCGGCACATTCTCACGTCGTGGATTGGTCAAGATAATCAAGCGATGTTGTAGATTTCCCCAAACAATTCTGTTTAACAATGGAAATGACTATCTTTTGTGTAAATCAAACAGTATTTACAAAGTATCGTGTCACCATAACTGTAGTGTGTATGTCCAGATGTGAGTATCCCTTGTATTTCATGTTCATGTCACGCTCATGTTTCTCTTCAGATCGTACAAATCTTTCGCCTTTTACTAAAGATTTCCGTGGAGAGGAACAATATGAGTTCAATCCAATTTTTTGATGCCCTGCGTTCTGTAGGGCTTTCTGACATTGTTCAAAATAAACAAGTAGGTGGTTTTACTGTTGCGATGGAGATTCTTGACATGGCTGTTATATTTCGGCACATTCTCACGTCGGGGATTGGTCAAGATAATCAAGCGATGTTGTAGATTTCCCCAAACAAGTCTGTTTAACAATGGAAATGACTATCTTTTGTGTAAATCAAACAGTATTTACAAAGTATCGTGTCACCATAACTGTAGTGTGTATGTCCAGATGTGAGTATCCCTTGTATTTCATGTTCATGTCACGATCATGTTTCTCTTCAGATCGTACAAATCTTTCGCCTTTTACTAAAGATTTCCGTGGAGAGGAACAATATGAGTTCAATCCAATTTTTTGATGCCCTGCATTCTGTAGGGCTTTCTGACATTGTTCAAAATAAACAAGTAGGTGGTTTATCTGTTACGATCGAGATTCTTGACATGGCTGTTATATTTCGGCACGTTCTCACGTCGGGGATTGGTCAAGATAATCAAGCGATGTTGTAGATTTCCCCAAACAAGTCTGTTTAACAATGGAAATGACTATCTTTTGTGTAAATCAAACAGTATTTACAAAGTATCGTGTCACCATAACTGTAGTGTGTATGTCCAGATGTGAGTCTCCTTCCTATTTCCTTCAATGATATGCTCCTGTTTCTCTTCAGATCGTACAAATCTTTCGCCTTTTACTAAAGATTTCCGTGGAGAGGAACAATATGAGTTCAATCCAATTTTTTGATGCCCTGCGTTCTGTAGAGCTTTCTGACATTGTTCAAAATAAACAAGTAGGTGGTTTATCTGTTACGATCGAGATTCTTGACATGGCTGTTATATTTCGGCACATTCTCACGTCGGGGATTGGTCAAGATAATCAAGCGATGTTGTAGATTTCCCCAAACAAGTCTGTTTAACAATGGAAATGACTATCTTTTGTGTAAATCAAACAGTATTTACAAAGTATCGTGTCACCATAACTGTAGTGTGTATGTCCAGATGTGAGTATCCCTTGTATTTCATGTTCATGTCACGATCATGTTTCTCTTCAGATCGTACAAATCTTTCGCCTTTTACTAAAGATTTCCGTGGAGAGGAACAATATGAGTTCAATCCAATTTTTTGATGCCCTGCATTCTGTAGGGCTTTCTGACATTGTTCAAAATAAACAAGTAGGTGGTTTATCTGTTACGATCGAGATTCTTGACATGGCTGTTATATTTCGGCACGTTCTCACGTCGGGGATTGGTCAAGATAATCAAGCGATGTTGTAGATTTCCCCAAACAAGTCTGTTTAACAATGGAAATGACTATCTTTTGTGTAAATCAAACAGTATTTACAAAGTATCGTGTCACCATAACTGTAGTGTGTATGTCCAGATGTGAGTCTCCTTCCTATTTCCTTCAATGATATGCTCCTGTTTCTCTTCAGATCGTACAAATCTTTCGCCTTTTACTAAAGATTTCCGTGGAGAGGAACAATATGAGTTCAATCCAATTTTTTGATGCCCTGCGTTCTGTAGGGCTTTCTGACATTGTTCAAAATAAACAAGTAGGTGGTTTTACTGTTGCGATGGAGATTCTTGACATGGCTGTTATATTTCGGCACATTCTCACGTCGGGGATTGGTCAAGATAATCAAGCGATGTTGTAGATTTCCCCAAACAAGTCTGTTTAACAATGGAAATGACTATCTTTTGTGTAAATCAAACAGTATTTACAAAGTATCGTGTCACCATAACTGTAGTGTGTATGTCCAGATGTGAGTATCCCTTGTATTTCATGTTCATGTCACGCTCATGTTTCTCTTCAGATCGTACAAATCTTTCGCCTTTTACTAAAGATTTCCGTGGAGAGGAACAATATGAGTTCAATCCAATTTTTTGATGCCCTGCGTTCTGTAGGGCTTTCTGACATTGTTCAAAATAAACAAGTAGCTGGTTTTACTGTTGCGATGGAGATTCTTGACATGGCTGTTATATTTCGGCACATTCTCACGTCGGGGATTGGTCAAGATAATCAAGCGATGTTGTAGATTTCCCCAAACAAGTCTGTTTAACAATGGAAATGACTATCTTTTGTGTAAATCAAACAGTATTTACAAAGTATCGTGTCACCATAACTGTAGTGTGTATGTCCAGATGTGAGTATCCCTTGTATTTCATGTTCATGTCACGCTCATGTTTCTCTTCAGATCGTACAAATCTTTCGCCTTTTACTAAAGATTTCCGTGGAGAGGAACAATATGAGTTCAATCCAATTTTTTGATGCCCTGCATTCTGTAGGGCTTTCTGACATTGTTCAAAATAAACAAGTAGGTGGTTTATCTGTTACGATCGAGATTCTTGACATGGCTGTTATATTTCGGCACGTTCTCACGTCGGGGATTGGTCAAGATAATCAAGCGATGTTGTAGATTTCCCCAAACAAGTCTGTTTAACAATGGAAATGACTATCTTTTGTGTAAATCAAACAGTATTTACAAAGTATCGTGTCACCATAACTGTAGTGTGTATGTCCAGATGTGAGTATCCCTTGTATTTCATGTTCATGTCACGCTCATGTTTCTCTTCAGATCGTACAAATCTTTCGCCTTTTACTAAAGATTTCCGTGGAGAGGAACAATATGAGTTCAATCCAATTTTTTGATGCCCTGCGTTCTGTAGGGCTTTCTGACATTGTTCAAAATAAACAAGTAGGTGGTTTATCTGTTACGATCGAGATTCTTGACATGGCTGTTATATTTCGGCACGTTCTCACGTCGGGGATTGGTCAAGATAATCAAGCGATGTTGTAGATTTCCCCAAACAAGTCTGTTTAACAATGGAAATGACTATCTTTTGTGTAAATCAAACAGTATTTACAAAGTATCGTGTCACCATAACTGTAGTGTGTATGTCCAGATGTGAGTCTCCTTCCTATTTCCTTCAATGATATGCTCCTGTTTCTCTTCAGATCGTACAAATCTTTCGCCTTTTACTAAAGATTTCCGTGGAGAGGAACAATATGAGTTCAATCCAATTTTTTGATGCCCTGCGTTCTGTAGAGCTTTCTGACATTGTTCAAAATAAACAAGTAGGTGGTTTATCTGTTACGATCGAGATTCTTGACATGGCTGTTATATTTCGGCACATTCTCACGTCGGGGATTGGTCAAGATAATCAAGCGATGTTGTAGATTTCCCCAAACAAGTCTGTTTAACAATGGAAATGACAATCTTTTGTGTAAATCAAACAGTATTTACAAAGTATCGTGTCACCATAACTGTAGTGTGTATGTCCAGATGTGAGTATCCCTTGTATTTCATGTTCATGTCACGCTCATGTTTCTCTTCAGATCGTACAAATCTTTCGCCTTTTACTAAAGATTTCCGTGGAGAGGAACAATATGAGTTCAATCCAATTTTTTGATGCCCTGCGTTCTGTAGGGCTTTCTGACATTGTTCAAAATAAACAAGTAGGTGGTTTATCTGTTACGATCGAGATTCTTGACATGGCTGTTATATTTCGGCACGTTCTCACGTCGGGGATTGGTCAAGATAATCAAGCGATGTTGTAGATTTCCCCAAACAAGTCTGTTTAACAATGGAAATGACTATCTTTTGTGTAAATCAAACAGTATTTACAAAGTATCGTGTCACCATAACTGTAGTGTGTATGTCCAGATGTGAGTCTCCTTCCTATTTCCTTCAATGATATGCTCCTGTTTCTCTTCAGATCGTACAAATCTTTCGCCTTTTACTAAAGATTTCCGTGGAGAGGAACAATATGAGTTCAATCCAATTTTTTGATGCCCTGCGTTCTGTAGAGCTTTCTGACATTGTTCAAAATAAACAAGTAGGTGGTTTATCTGTTACGATCGAGATTCTTGACATGGCTGTTATATTTCGGCACATTCTCACGTCGGGGATTGGTCAAGATAATCAAGCGATGTTGTAGATTTCCCCAAACAAGTCTGTTTAACAATGGAAATGACTATCTTTTGTGTAAATCAAACAGTATTTACAAAGTATCGTGTCACCATAACTGTAGTGTGTATGTCCAGATGTGAGTATCCCTTGTATTTCATGTTCATGTCACGCTCATGTTTCTCTTCAGATCGTACAAATCTTTCGCCTTTTACTAAAGATTTCCGTGGAGAGGAACAATATGAGTTCAATCCAATTTTTTGATGCCCTGCGTTCTGTAGGGCTTTCTGACATTGTTCAAAATAAACAAGTAGGTG
The DNA here is from genome assembly GCF_963514095.1 of Eutrigla gurnardus. Lineage (NCBI taxonomy): Eukaryota > Metazoa > Chordata > Actinopteri > Perciformes > Triglidae > Eutrigla > Eutrigla gurnardus. Next base: position 4,405,152 of record NC_139919.1, read on the forward strand.
GTTTATCTGTTACGATCGAGATTCTTGACATGGCTGTTATATTTCGGCACATTCTCACGTCGGGGATTGGTCAAGATAATCAAGCGATGTTGTAGATTTCCCCAAACAATTCTGTTTAACAATGGAAATGACTATCTTTTGTGTAAATCAAACAGTATTTACAAAGTATCGTGTCACCATAACTGTAGTGTGTATGTCCAGATGTGAGTATCCCTTGTATTTCATGTTCATGTCACGCTCATGTTTCTCTTCAGATCGTACAAATCTTTCGCCTTTTACTAAAGATTTCCGTGGAGAGGAACAATATGAGTTCAATCCAATTTTTTGATGCCCTGCGTTCTGTAGGGCTTTCTGACATTGTTCAAAATAAACAAGTAGGTGGTTTATCTGTTACGATCGAGATTCTTGACATGGCTGTTATATTTCGGCACGTTCTCACGTCGGGGATTGGTCAAGATAATCAAGCGATGTTGTAGATTTCCCCAAACAAGTCTGTTTAACAATGGAAATGACTATCTTTTGTGTAAATCAAACAGTATTTACAAAGTATCGTGTCACCATAACTGTAGTGTGTATGTCCAGATGTGAGTCTCCTTCCTATTTCCTTCAATGATATGCTCCTGTTTCTCTTCAGATCGTACAAATCTTTCGCCTTTTACTAAAGATTTCCGTGGAGAGGAACAATATGAGTTCAATCCAATTTTTTGATGCCCTGCGTTCTGTAGGGCTTTCTGACATTGTTCAAAATAAACAAGTAGGTGGTTTTACTGTTGCGATGGAGATTCTTGACATGGCTGTTATATTTCGGCACATTCTCACGTCGGGGATTGGTCAAGATAATCAAGCGATGTTGTAGATTTCCCCAAACAAGTCTGTTTAACAATGGAAATGACTATCTTTTGTGTAAATCAAACAGTATTTACAAAGTATCGTGTCACCATAACTGTAGTGTGTATGTCCAGATGTGAGTATCCCTTGTATTTCATGTTCATGTCACGCTCATGTTTCTCTTCAGATCGTACAAATCTTTCGCCTTTTACTAAAGATTTCCGTGGAGAGGAACAATATGAGTTCAATCCAATTTTTTGATGCCCTGCATTCTGTAGGGCTTTCTGACATTGTTCAAAATAAACAAGTAGGTGGTTTATCTGTTACGATCGAGATTCTTGACATGGCTGTTATATTTCGGCACGTTCTCACGTCGGGGATTGGTCAAGATAATCAAGCGATGTTGTAGATTTCCCCAAACAAGTCTGTTTAACAATGGAAATGACTATCTTTTGTGTAAATCAAACAGTATTTACAAAGTATCGTGTCACCATAACTGTAGTGTGTATGTCCAGATGTGAGTATCCCTTGTATTTCATGTTCATGTCACGCTCATGTTTCTCTTCAGATCGTACAAATCTTTCGCCTTTTACTAAAGATTTCCGTGGAGAGGAATAATATGAGTTCAATCCAATTTTTTGATGCCCTGCGTTCTGTAGGGCTTTCTGACATTGTTCAAAATAAACAAGTAGGTGGTTTATCTGTTACGATCGAGATTCTTGACATGGCTGTTATATTTCGGCACGTTCTCACGTCGGGGATTGGTCAAGATAATCAAGCGATGTTGTAGATTTCCCCAAACAAGTCTGTTTAACAATGGAAATGACTATCTTTTGTGTAAATCAAACAGTATTTACAAAGTATCGTGTCACCATAACTGTAGTGTGTATGTCCAGATGTGAGTCTCCTTCCTATTTCCTTCAATGATATGCTCCTGTTTCTCTTCAGATCGTACAAATCTTTCGCCTTTTACTAAAGATTTCCGTGGAGAGGAACAATATGAGTTCAATCCAATTTTTTGATGCCCTGCGTTCTGTAGAGCTTTCTGACATTGTTCAAAATAAACAAGTAGGTGGTTTATCTGTTACGATCGAGATTCTTGACATGGCTGTTATATTTCGGCACATTCTCACGTCGGGGATTGGTCAAGATAATCAAGCGATGTTGTAGATTTCCCCAAACAAGTCTGTTTAACAATGGAAATGACAATCTTTTGTGTAAATCAAACAGTATTTACAAAGTATCGTGTCACCATAACTGTAGTGTGTATGTCCAGATGTGAGTATCCCTTGTATTTCATGTTCATGTCACGCTCATGTTTCTCTTCAGATCGTACAAATCTTTCGCCTTTTACTAAAGATTTCCGTGGAGAGGAACAATATGAGTTCAATCCAATTTTTTGATGCCCTGCGTTCTGTAGGGCTTTCTGACATTGTTCAAAATAAACAAGTAGGTGGTTTATCTGTTACGATCGAGATTCTTGACATGGCTGTTATATTTCGGCACGTTCTCACGTCGGGGATTGGTCAAGATAATCAAGCGATGTTGTAGATTTCCCCAAACAAGTCTGTTTAACAATGGAAATGACTATCTTTTGTGTAAATCAAACAGTATTTACAAAGTATCGTGTCACCATAACTGTAGTGTGTATGTCCAGATGTGAGTCTCCTTCCTATTTCCTTCAATGATATGCTCCTGTTTCTCTTCAGATCGTACAAATCTTTCGCCTTTTACTAAAGATTTCCGTGGAGAGGAACAATATGAGTTCAATCCAATTTTTTGATGCCCTGCGTTCTGTAGAGCTTTCTGACATTGTTCAAAATAAACAAGTAGGTGGTTTATCTGTTACGATCGAGATTCTTGACATGGCTGTTATATTTCGGCACATTCTCACGTCGGGGATTGGTCAAGATAATCAAGCGATGTTGTAGATTTCCCCAAACAAGTCTGTTTAACAATGGAAATGACTATCTTTTGTGTAAATCAAACAGTATTTACAAAGTATCGTGTCACCATAACTGTAGTGTGTATGTCCAGATGTGAGTATCCCTTGTATTTCATGTTCATGTCACGCTCATGTTTCTCTTCAGATCGTACAAATCTTTCGCCTTTTACTAAAGATTTCCGTGGAGAGGAACAATATGAGTTCAATCCAATTTTTTGATGCCCTGCGTTCTGTAGGGCTTTCTGACATTGTTCAAAATAAACAAGTAGGTGGTTTATCTGTTACGATCGAGATTCTTGACATGGCTGTTATATTTCGGCACATTCTCACGTCGGGGATTGGTCAAGATAATCAAGCGATGTTGTAGATTTCCCCAAACAATTCTGTTTAACAATGGAAATGACTATCTTTTGTGTAAATCAAACAGTATTTACAAAGTATCGTGTCACCATAACTGTAGTGTGTATGTCCAGATGTGAGTATCCCTTGTATTTCATGTTCATGTCACGCTCATGTTTCTCTTCAGATCGTACAAATCTTTCGCCTTTTACTAAAGATTTCCGTGGAGAGGAACAATATGAGTTCAATCCAATTTTTTGATGCCCTGCGTTCTGTAGGGCTTTCTGACATTGTTCAAAATAAACAAGTAGGTGGTTTTACTGTTGCGATGGAGATTCTTGACATGGCTGTTATATTTCGGCACATTCTCACGTCGGGGATTGGTCAAGATAATCAAGCGATGTTGTAGATTTCCCCAAACAAGTCTGTTTAACAATGGAAATGACTATCTTTTGTGTAAATCAAACAGTATTTACAAAGTATCGTGTCACCATAACTGTAGTGTGTATGTCCAGATGTGAGTATCCCTTGTATTTCATGTTCATGTCACGCTCATGTTTCTCTTCAGATCGTACAAATCTTTCGCCTTTTACTAAAGATTTCCGTGGAGAGGAACAATATGAGTTCAATCCAATTTTTTGATGCCCTGCATTCTGTAGGGCTTTCTGACATTGTTCAAAATAAACAAGTAGGTGGTTTATCTGTTACGATCGAGATTCTTGACATGGCTGTTATATTTCGGCACGTTCTCACGTCGGGGATTGGTCAAGATAATCAAGCGATGTTGTAGATTTCCCCAAACAAGTCTGTTTAACAATGGAAATGACTATCTTTTGTGTAAATCAAACAGTATTTACAAAGTATCGTGTCACCATAACTGTAGTGTGTATGTCCAGATGTGAGTCTCCTTCCTATTTCCTTCAATGATATGCTCCTGTTTCTCTTCAAATCGTACAAATCTTTCGCCTTTTACTAAAGATTTCCGTGGAGAGGAACAATATGAGTTCAATCCAATTTTTTGATGCCCTGCGTTCTGTAGGGCTTTCTGACATTGTTCAAAATAAACAAGTAGGTGGTTTATCTGTTACGATCGAGATACTTGACATGGCTGTTATATTTCGGCACATTCTCACGTCGGGGATTGGTCAAGATAATCAAGCGATGTTGTAGATTTCCCCAAACAAGTCTGTTTAACAATGGAAATGACTATCTTTTGTGTAAATCAAACAGTATTTACAAAGTATCGTGTCACCATAACTGTAGTGTGTATGTCCAGATGTGAGTATCCCTTGTATTTCATGTTCATGTCACGCTCATGTTTCTCTTCAGATCGTACAAATCTTTCGCCTTTTACTAAAGATTTCCGTGGAGAGGAACAATATGAGTTCAATCCAATTTTTTGATGCCCTGCGTTCTGTAGGGCTTTCTGACATTGTTCAAAATAAACAAGTAGGTGGTTTATCTGTAACGATCGAGATTCTTGACATGGCTGTTATATTTCGGCACATTCTCACGTCGGGGATTGGTCAAGATAATCAAGCGATGTTGTAGATTTCCCCAAACAAGTCTGTTTAACAATGGAAATGACTATCTTTTGTGTAAATCAAACAGTATTTACAAAGTATCGTGTCACCATAACTGTAGTGTGTATGTCCAGATGTGAGTATCCCTTGTATTTCATGTTCATGTCACGCTCATGTTTCTCTTCAGATCGTACAAATCTTTCGCCTTTTACTAAAGATTTCCGTGGAGAGGAACAATATGAGTTCAATCCAATTTTTTGATGCCCTGCATTCTGTAGGGCTTTCTGACATTGTTCAAAATAAACAAGTAGGTGGTTTATCTGTTACGATCGAGATTCTTGACATGGCTGTTATATTTCGGCACGTTCTCACGTCGGGGATTGGTCAAGATAATCAAGCGATGTTGTAGATTTCCCCAAACAAGTCTGTTTAACAATGGAAATGACTATCTTTTGTGTAAATCAAACAGTATTTACAAAGTATCGTGTCACCATAACTGTAGTGTGTATGTCCAGATGTGAGTATCCCTTGTATTTCATGTTCATGTCACGCTCATGTTTCTCTTCAGATCGTACAAATCTTTCGCCTTTTACTAAAGATTTCCGTGGAGAGGAACAATATGAGTTCAATCCAATTTTTTGATGCCCTGCGTTCTGTAGGGCTTTCTGACATTGTTCAAAATAAACAAGTAGGTGGTTTATCTGTTACGATCGAGATTCTTGACATGGCTGTTATATTTCGGCACGTTCTCACGTCGGGGATTGGTCAAGATAATCAAGCGATGTTGTAGATTTCCCCAAACAAGTCTGTTTAACAATGGAAATGACTATCTTTTGTGTAAATCAAACAGTATTTACAAAGTATCGTGTCACCGTAACTGTAGTGTGTATGTCCAGATGTGAGTATCCCTTGTATTTCATGTTCATGTCACGCTCATGTTTCTCTTCAGATCGTACAAATCTTTCGCCTTTTACTAAAGATTTCCGTGGAGAGGAACAATATGAGTTCAATCCAATTTTTTGATGCCCTGCGTTCTGTAGGGCTTTCTGACATTGTTCAAAATAAACAAGTAGGTGGTTTATCTGTTACGATCGAGATTCTTGACATGGCTGTTATATTTCGGCACATTCTCACGTCGGGGATTGGTCAAGATAATCAAGCGATGTTGTAGATTTCCCCAAACAAGTCTGTTTAACAATGGAAATGACTATCTTTTGTGTAAATCAAACAGTATTTACAAAGTATCGTGTCACCATAACTGTAGTGTGTATGTCCAGATGTAAGTATCCCTTGTATTTCATGTTCATGTCACGCTCATGTTTCTCTTCAGATCGTACAAATCTTTCGCCTTTTACTAAAGATTTCCGTGGAGAGGAACAATATGAGTTCAATCCAATTTTTTGATGCCCTGCGTTCTGTAGGGCTTTCTGACATTGTTCAAAATAAACAAGTAGGTGGTTTATCTGTAACGATCGAGATTCTTGACATGGCTGTTATATTTCGGCACATTCTCACGTCGGGGATTGGTCAAGATAATCAAGCGATGTTGTAGATTTCCCCAAACAAGTCTGTTTAACAATGGAAATGACTATCTTTTGTGTAAATCAAACAGTATTTACAAAGTATCGTGTCACCATAACTGTAGTGTGTATGTCCAGATGTGAGTATCCCTTGTATTTCATGTTCATGTCACGCTCATGTTTCTCTTCAGATCGTACAAATCTTTCGCCTTTTACTAAAGATTTCCGTGGAGAGGAACAATATGAGTTCAATCCAATTTTTTGATGCCCTGCATTCTGTAGGGCTTTCTGACATTGTTCAAAATAAACAAGTAGGTGGTTTATCTGTTACGATCGAGATTCTTGACATGGCTGTTATATTTCGGCACGTTCTCACGTCGGGGATTGGTCAAGATAATCAAGCGATGTTGTAGATTTCCCCAAACAAGTCTGTTTAACAATGGAAATGACTATCTTTTGTGTAAATCAAACAGTATTTACAAAGTATCGTGTCACCATAACTGTAGTGTGTATGTCCAGATGTGAGTATCCCTTGTATTTCATGTTCATGTCACGCTCATGTTTCACTTCAGATCGTACAAATCTTTCGCCTTTTACTAAAGATTTCCGTGGAGAGGAACAATATGAGTTCAATCCAATTTTTTGATGCCCTGCGTTCTGTAGGGCTTTCTGACATTGTTCAAAATAAACAAGTAGGTGGTTTATCTGTTACGATCGAGATTCTTGACATGGCTGTTATATTTCGGCACATTCTCACGTCGGGGATTGGTCAAGATAATCAAGCGATGTTGTAGATTTCCCCAAACAAGTCTGTTTAACAATGGAAATGACTATCTTTTGTGTAAATCAAACAGTATTTACAAAGTATCGTGTCACCATAACTGTAGTGTGTATGTCCAGATGTGAGTATCCCTTGTATTTCATGTTCATGTCACGCTCATGTTTCTCTTCAGATCGTACAAATCTTTCGCCTTTTACTAAAGATTTCCGTGGAGAGGAACAATATGAGTTCAATCCAATTTTTTGATGCCCTGCATTCTGTAGGGCTTTCTGACATTGTTCAAAATAAACAAGTAGGTGGTTTATCTGTTACGATCGAGATTCTTGACATGGCTGTTATATTTCGGCACGTTCTCACGTCGGGGATTGGTCAAGATAATCAAGCGATGTTGTAGATTTCCCCAAACAAGTCTGTTTAACAATGGAAATGACTATCTTTTGTGTAAATCAAACAGTATTTACAAAGTATCGTGTCACCATAACTGTAGTGTGTATGTCCAGATGTTAGTCTCCTTCCTATTTCCTTCAATGATATGCTCCTGTTTCTCTTCAGATCGTACAAATCTTTCGCCTTTTACTAAAGATTTCCGTGGAGAGGAACAATATGAGTTCAATCCAATTTTTTGATGCCCTGCGTTCTGTAGGGCTTTCTGACATTGTTCAAAATAAACAAGTAGGTGGTTTATCTGTAACGATCGAGATTCTTGACATGGCTGTTATATTTCGGCACATTCTCACGTCGGGGATTGGTCAAGATAATCAAGCGATGTTGTAGATTTCCCCAAACAAGTCTGTTTAACAATGGAAATGACTATCTTTTGTGTAAATCAAACAGTATTTACAAAGTATCGTGTCACCATAACTGTAGTGTGTATGTCCAGATGTGAGTATCCCTTGTATTTCATGTTCATGTCACGCTCATGTTTCTCTTCAGATCGTACAAATCTTTCGCCTTTTACTAAAGATTTCCGTGGAGAGGAACAATATGAGTTCAACCCAATTTTTTGATGCCCTGCGTTCTGTAGGGCTTTCTGACATTGTTCAAAATAAACAAGTAGGTGGTTTATCTGTTACGATCGAGATTCTTGACATGGCTGTTATATTTCGGCACATTCTCACGTCGGGGATTGGTCAAGATAATCAAGCGATGTTGTAGATTTCCCCAAACAAGTCTGTTTAACAATGGAAATGACTATCTTTTGTGTAAATCAAACAGTATTTACAAAGTATCGTGTCACCATAACTGTAGTGTGTATGTCCAGATGTAAGTATCCCTTGTATTTCATGTTCATGTCACGCTCATGTTTCTCTTCAGATCGTACAAATCTTTCGCCTTTTACTAAAGATTTCCGTGGAGAGGAACAATATGAGTTCAATCCAGTTTTTTGATGCCCTGCGTTCTGTAGGGCTTTCTGACATTGTTCAAAATAAACAAGTAGGTGGTTTATCCGTAACGATCGAGATTCTTGACATGGCTGTTATATTTCGGCACATTCTCACGTCGGGGATTGGTCAAGATAATCAAGCGATGTTGTAGATTTCCCCAAACAAGTCTGTTTAACAATGGAAATGACTATCTTTTGTGTAAATCAAACAGTATTTACAAAGTATCGTGTCACCATAACTGTAGTGTGTATGTCCAGATGTGAGTATCCCTTGTATTTCATGTTCATGTCACGCTCATGTTTCTCTTCAGATCGTACAAATCTTTCGCCTTTTACTAAAGATTTCCGTGGAGAGGAACAATATGAGTTCAATCCAATTTTTTGATGCCCTGCATTCTGTAGGGCTTTCTGACATTGTTCAAAATAAACAAGTAGGTGGTTTATCTGTTACGATCGAGATTCTTGACATGGCTGTTATATTTCGGCACGTTCTCACGTCGGGGATTGGTCAAGATAATCAAGCGATGTTGTAGATTTCCCCAAACAAGTCTGTTTAACAATGGAAATGACTATCTTTTGTGTAAATCAAACAGTATTTACAAAGTATCGTGTCACCATAACTGTAGTGTGTATGTCCAGATGTGAGTATCCCTTGTATTTCATGTTCATGTCACGCTCATGTTTCTCTTCAGATCGTACAAATCTTTCGCCTTTTACTAAAGATTTCCGTGGAGAGGAACAATATGAGTTCAATCCAATTTTTTGATGCCCTGCATTCTGTAGGGCTTTCTGACATTGTTCAAAATAAACAAGTAGGTGGTTTATCTGTTACGATCGAGATTCTTGACATGGCTGTTATATTTCGGCACGTTCTCACGTCGGGGATTGGTCAAGATAATCAAGCGATGTTGTAGATTTCCCCAAACAAGTCTGTTTAACAATGGAAATGACTATCTTTTGTGTAAATCAAACAGTATTTACAAAGTATCGTGTCACCATAACTGTAGTGTGTATGTCCAGATGTTAGTCTCCTTCCTATTTCCTTCAATGATATGCTCCTGTTTCTCTTCAGATCGTACAAATCTTTCGCCTTTTACTAAAGATTTCCGTGGAGAGGAACAATATGAGTTCAATCCAATTTTTTGATGCCCTGCGTTCTGTAGGGCTTTCTGACATTGTTCAAAATAAACAAGTAGGTGGTTTATCTGTAACGATCGAGATTCTTGACATGGCTGTTATATTTCGGCACATTCTCACGTCGGGGATTGGTCAAGATAATCAAGCGATGTTGTAGATTTCCCCAAACAAGTCTGTTTAACAATGGAAATGACTATCTTTTGTGTAAATCAAACAGTATTTACAAAGTATCGTGTCACCATAACTGTAGTGTGTATGTCCAGATGTGAGTATCCCTTGTATTTCATGTTCATGTCACGCTCATGTTTCTCTTCAGATCGTACAAATCTTTCGCCTTTTACTAAAGATTTCCGTGGAGAGGAACAATATGAGTTCAACCCAATTTTTTGATGCCCTGCGTTCTGTAGGGCTTTCTGACATTGTTCAAAATAAACAAGTAGGTGGTTTATCTGTTACGATCGAGATTCTTGACATGGCTGTTATATTTCGGCACATTCTCACGTCGGGGATTGGTCAAGATAATCAAGCGATGTTGTAGATTTCCCCAAACAAGTCTGTTTAACAATGGAAATGACTATCTTTTGTGTAAATCAAACAGTATTTACAAAGTATCGTGTCACCATAACTGTAGTGTGTATGTCCAGATGTGAGTATCCCTTGTATTTCATGTTCATGTCACGCTCATGTTTCTCTTCAGATCGTACAAATCTTTCGCCTTTTACTAAAGATTTCCGTGGAGAGGAACAATATGAGTTCAATCCAATTTTTTGATGCCCTGCATTCTGTAGGGCTTTCTGACATTGTTCAAAATAAACAAGTAGGTGGTTTATCTGTTACGATCGAGATTCTTGACATGGCTGTTATATTTCGGCACGTTCTCACGTCGGGGATTGGTCAAGATAATCAAGCGATGTTGTAGATTTCCCCAAACAAGTCTGTTTAACAATGGAAATGACTATCTTTTGTGTAAATCAAACAGTATTTACAAAGTATCGTGTCACCATAACTGTAGTGTGTATGTCCAGATGTTAGTCTCCTTCCTATTTCCTTCAATGATATGCTCCTGTTTCTCTTCAGATCGTACAAATCTTTCGCCTTTTACTAAAGATTTCCGTGGAGAGGAACAATATGAGTTCAATCCAATTTTTTGATGCCCTGCGTTCTGTAGGGCTTTCTGACATTGTTCAAAATAAACAAGTAGGTGGTTTATCTGTAACGATCGAGATTCTTGACATGGCTGTTATATTTCGGCACATTCTCACGTCGGGGATTGGTCAAGATAATCAAGCGATGTTGTAGATTTCCCCAAACAAGTCTGTTTAACAATGGAAATGACTATCTTTTGTGTAAATCAAACAGTATTTACAAAGTATCGTGTCACCATAACTGTAGTGTGTATGTCCAGATGTGAGTATCCCTTGTATTTCATGTTCATGTCACGCTCATGTTTCTCTTCAGATCGTACAAATCTTTCGCCTTTTACTAAAGATTTCCGTGGAGAGGAACAATATGAGTTCAATCCAATTTTTTGATGCCCTGCGTTCTGTAGGGCTTTCTGACATTGTTCAAAATAAACAAGTAGGTGGTTTATCTGTTACGATCGAGATTCTTGACATGGCTGATATATTTCGGCACATTCTCACGTCGGGGATTGGTCAAGATAATCAAGCGATGTTGTAGATTTCCCCAAACAAGTCTGTTTAACAATGGAAATGACTATCTTTTGTGTAAATCAAACAGTATTTACAAAGTATCGTGTCACCATAACTGTAGTGTGTATGTCCAGATGTGAGTATCCCTTGTATTTCATGTTCATGTCACGCTCATGTTTCTCTTCAGATCGTACAAATCTTTCGCCTTTTACTAAAGATTTCCGTGGAGAGGAACAATATGAGTTCAATCCAATTTTTTGATGCCCTGCATTCTGTAGGGCTTTCTGACATTGTTCAAAATAAACAAGTAGGTGGTTTATCTGTTACGATCGAGATTCTTGACATGGCTGTTATATTTCGGCACGTTCTCACGTCGGGGATTGGTCAAGATAATCAAGCGATGTTGTAGATTTCCCCAAACAAGTCTGTTTAACAATGGAAATGACTATCTTTTGTGTAAATCAAACAGTATTTACAAAGTATCGTGTCACCATAACTGTAGTGTGTATGTCCAGATGTTAGTCTCCTTCCTATTTCCTTCAATGATATGCTCCTGTTTCTCTTCAGATCGTACAAATCTTTCGCCTTTTACTAAAGGTTTCCGTGGAGAGGAACAATATGAGTTCAATCCAATTTTTTGATGCCCTGCGTTCTGTAGGGCTTTCTGACATTGTTCAAAATAAACAAGTAGGTGGTTTATCTGTAACGATCGAGATTCTTGACATGGCTGTTATATTTCGGCACGTTCTCACGTCGGGGATTGGTCAAGATAATCAAGCGATGTTGTAGATTTCCCCAAACAAGTCTGTTTAACAATGGAAATGACTATCTTTTGTGTAAATCAAACAGTATTTACAAAGTATCGTGTCACCATAACTGTAGTGTGTATGTCCAGATGTTAGTCTCCTTCCTATTTCCTTCAATGATATGCTCCTGTTTCTCTTCAGATCGTACAAATCTTTCGCCTTTTACTAAAGATTTCCGTGGAGAGGAACAATATGAGTTCAATCCAATTTTTTGATGCCCTGCGTTCTGTAGGGCTTTCTGACATTGTTCAAAATAAACAAGTAGGTGGTTTATCTGTAACGATCGAGATTCTTGACATGGCTGTTATATTTCGGCACATTCTCACGTCGGGGATTGGTCAAGATAATCAAGCGATGTTGTAGATTTCCCCAAACAAGTCTGTTTAACAATGGAAATGACTATCTTTTGTGTAAATCAAACAGTATTTACAAAGTATCGTGTCACCATAACTGTAGTGTGTATGTCCAGATGTGAGTATCCCTTGTATTTCATGTTCATGTCACGCTCATGTTTCTCTTCAGATCGTACAAATCTTTCGCCTTTTACTAAAGATTTCCGTGGAGAGGAACAATATGAGTTCAATCCAATTTTTTGATGCCCTGCGTTCTGTAGGGCTTTCTGACATTGTTCAAAATAAACAAGTAGGTGGTTTATCTGTTACGATCGAGATTCTTGACATGGCTGATATATTTCGGCACATTCTCACGTCGGGGATTGGTCAAGATAATCAAGCGATGTTGTAGATTTCCCCAAACAAGTCTGTTTAACAATGGAAATGACTATCTTTTGTGTAAATCAAACAGTATTTACAAAGTATCGTGTCACCATAACTGTAGTGTGTATGTCTAGATGTGAGTATCCCTTGTATTTCATGTTCATGTCACGCTCATGTTTCTCTTCAGATCGTACAAATCTTTCGCCTTTTACTAAAGATTTCCGTGGAGAGGAACAATATGAGTTCAATCCAATTTTTTGATGCCCTGCATTCTGTAGGGCTTTCTGACATTGTTCAAAATAAACAAGTAGGTGGTTTATCTGTTACGATCGAGATTCTTGACATGGCTGTTATATTTCGGCACGTTCTCACGTCGGGGATTGGTCAAGATAATCAAGCGATGTTGTAGATTTCCCCAAACAAGTCTGTTTAACAATGGAAATGACTATCTTTTGTGTAAATCAAACAGTATTTACAAAGTATCGTGTCACCATAACTGTAGTGTGTATGTCCAGATGTTAGTCTCCTTCCTATTTCCTTCAATGATATGCTCCTGTTTCTCTTCAGATCGTACAAATCTTTCGCCTTTTACTAAAGGTTTCCGTGGAGAGGAACAATATGAGTTCAATCCAATTTTTTGATGCCCTGCGTTCTGTAGGGCTTTCTGACATTGTTCAAAATAAACAAGTAGGTGGTTTATCTGTAACGATCGAGATTCTTGACATGGCTGTTATATTTCGGCACATTCTCACGTCGGGGATTGGTCAAGATAATCAAGCGATGTTGTAGATTTCCCCAAACAAGTCTGTTTAACAATGGAAATGACTATCTTTTGTGTAAATCAAACAGTATTTACAAAGTATCGTGTCACCATAACTGTAGTGTGTATGTCCAGATGTGAGTATCCCTTGTATTTCATGTTCATGTCACGCTCATGTTTCTCTTCAGATCGTACAAATCTTTCGCCTTTTACTAAAGATTTCCGTGGAGAGGAACAATATGAGTTCAATCCAATTTTTTGATGCCCTGCATTCTGTAGGGCTTTCTGACATTGTTCAAAATAAACAAGTAGGTGGTTTATCTGTTACGATCGAGATTCTTGACATGGCTGTTATATTTCGGCACGTTCTCACGTCGGGGATTGGTCAAGATAATCAAGCGATGTTGTAGATTTCCCCAAACAAGTCTGTTTAACAATGGAAATGACTATCTTTTGTGTATATCAAACAGTATTTACAAAGTATCGTGTCACCATAACTGTAGTGTGTATGTCCAGATGTTAGTCTCCTTCCTATTTCCTTCAATGATATGCTCCTGTTTCTCTTCAGATCGTACAAATCTTTCGCCTTTTACTGAAGATTTCCGTGGAGAGGAACAATATGAGTTCAATCCAATTTTTTGATGCCCTGCGTTCTGTAGGGCTTTCTGACATTGTTCAAAATAAACAAGTAGGTGGTTTATCTGTAACGATCGAGATTCTTGACATGGCTGTTATATTTCGGCACATTCTCACGTCGGGGATTGGTCAAGATAATCAAGCGATGTTGTAGATTTCCCCAAACAAGTCTGTTTAACAATGGAAATGACTATCTTTTGTGTAAATCAAACAGTATTTACAAAGTATCGTGTCACCATAACTGTAGTGTGTATGTCCAGATGTGAGTATCCCTTGTATTTCATGTTCATGTCACGCTCATGTTTCTCTTCAGATCGTACAAATCTTTCGCCTTTTACTAAAGATTTCCGTGGAGAGGAACAATATGAGTTCAATCCAATTTTTTGATGCCCTGCGTTCTGTAGGGCTTTCTGACATTGTTCAAAATAAACAAGTAGGTGGTTTATCTGTTACGATCGAGATTCTTGACATGGCTGTTATATTTCGGCACATTCTCACGTCGGGGATTGGTCAAGATAATCAAGCGATGTTGTAGATTTCCCCAAACAAGTCTGTTTAACAATGGAAATGACTATCTTTTGTGTAAATCAAACAGTATTTACAAAGTATCGTGTCACCATAACTGTAGTGTGTATGTCCAGATGTAAGTATCCCTTGTATTTCATGTTCATGTCACGCTCATGTTTCTCTTCAGATCGTACAAATCTTTCGCCTTTTACTAAAGATTTCCGTGGAGAGGAACAATATGAGTTCAATCCAATTTTTTGATGCCCTGCGTTCTGTAGGGCTTTCTGACATTGTTCAAAATAAACAAGTAGGTGGTTTATCTGTAACGATTGAGATTCTTGACATGGCTGTTATATTTCGGCACATTCTCACGTCGGGGATTGGTCAAGATAATCAAGCGATGTTGTAGATTTCCCCAAACAAGTCTGTTTAACAATGGAAATGACTATCTTTTGTGTAAATCAAACAGTATTTACAAAGTATCGTGTCACCATAACTGTAGTGTGTATGTCCAGATGTGAGTATCCCTTGTATTTCATGTTCATGTCACGCTCATGTTTCTCTTCAGATCGTACAAATCTTTCGCCTTTTACTAAAGATTTCCGTGGAGAGGAACAATATGAGTTCAATCCAATTTTTTGATGCCCTGCATTCTGTAGGGCTTTCTGACATTGTTCAAAATAAACAAGTAGGTGGTTTATCTGTTACGATCGAGATTCTTGACATGGCTGTTATATTTCGGCACGTTCTCACGTCGGGGATTGGTCAAGATAATCAAGCGATGTTGTAGATTTCCCCAAACAAGTCTGTTTAACAATGGAAATGACTATCTTTTGTGTAAATCAAACAGTATTTACAAAGTATCGTGTCACCATAACTGTAGTGTGTATGTCCAGATGTTAGTCTCCTTCCTATTTCCTTCAATGATATGCTCCTGTTTCTCTTCAGATCGTACAAATCTTTCGCCTTTTACTAAAGATTTCCGTGGAGAGGAACAATATGAGTTCAATCCAATTTTTTGATGCCCTGCGTTCTGTAGGGCTTTCTGACATTGTTCAAAATAAACAAGTAGGTGGTTTATCTGTTACGATCGAGATTCTTGACATGGCTGTTATATTTCGGCACATTCTCACGTCGGGGATTGGTCAAGATAATCAAGCGATGTTGTAGATTTCCCCAAACAAGTCTGTTTAACAATGGAAATGACTATCTTTTGTGTAAATCAAACAGTATTTACAAAGTATCGTGTCACCATAACTGTAGTGTGTATGTCCAGATGTGAGTATCCCTTGTATTTCATGTTCACGTCACGCTCATGTTTCTCTTCAGATCGTACAAATCTTTCGCCTTTTACTAAAGATTTCCGTGGAGAGGAACAATATGAGTTCAATCCAATTTTTTGATGCCCTGCGTTCTGTAGGGCTTTCTGACATTGTTCAAAATAAACAAGTAGGTGGTTTATCTGTTACGATCGAGATTCTTGACATGGCTGTTATATTTCGGCACATTCTCACGTCGGGGATTGGTCAAGATAATCAAGCGATGTTGTAGATTTCCCCAAACAAGTCTGTTTAACAATGGAAATGACTATCTTTTGTGTAAATCAAACAGTATTTACAAAGTATCGTGTCACCATAACTGTAGTGTGTATGTCCAGATGTGAGTATCCCTTGTATTTCATGTTCATGTCACGCTCATGTTTCTCTTCAGATCGTACAAATCTTTCGCCTTTTACTAAAGATTTCCGTGGAGAGGAACAATATGAGTTCAATCCAATTTTTTGATGCCCTGCATTCTGTAGGGCTTTCTGACATTGTTCAAAATAAACAAGTAGGTGGTTTATCTGTTACGATCGAGATTCTTGACATGGCTGTTATATTTCGGCACGTTCTCACGTCGGGGATTGGTCAAGATAATCAAGCGATGTTGTAGATTTCCCCAAACAAGTCTGTTTAACAATGTAAATGACTATCTTTTGTGTAAATCAAACAGTATTTACAAAGTATCGTGTCACCATAACTGTAGTGTGTATGTCCAGATGTTAGTCTCCTTCCTATTTCCTTCAATGATATGCTCCTGTTTCTCTTCAGATCGTACAAATCTTTCGCCTTTTACTAAAGATTTCCGTGGAGAGGAACAATATGAGTTCAATCCAATTTTTTGATGCCCTGCGTTCTGTAGGGCTTTCTGACATTGTTCAAAATAAACAAGTAGGTGGTTTATCTGTTACGATCGAGATTCTTGACATGGCTGTTATATTTCGGCACATTCTCACGTCGGGGATTGGTCAAGATAATCAAGCGATGTTGTAGATTTCCCCAAACAAGTCTGTTTAACAATGGAAATGACTATCTTTTGTGTAAATCAAACAGTATTTACAAAGTATCGTGTCACCATAACTGTAGTGTGTATGTCCAGATGTGAGTATCCCTTGTATTTCATGTTCACGTCACGCTCATGTTTCTCTTCAGATCGTACAAATCTTTCGCCTTTTACTAAAGATTTCCGTGGAGAGGAACAATATGAGTTCAATCCAATTTTTTGATGCCCTGCGTTCTGTAGGGCTTTCTGACATTGTTCAAAATAAACAAGTAGGTGGTTTATCTGTTACGATCGAGATTCTTGACATGGCTGTTATATTTCGGCACATTCTCACGTCGGGGATTGGTCAAGATAATCAAGCGATGTTGTAGATTTCCCCAAACAAGTCTGTTTAACAATGGAAATGACTATCTTTTGTGTAAATCAAACAGTATTTACAAAGTATCGTGTCACCATAACTGTAGTGTGTATGTCCAGATGTGAGTATCCCTTGTATTTCATGTTCATGTCACGCTCATGTTTCTCTTCAGATCGTACAAATCTTTCGCCTTTTACTAAAGATTTCCGTGGAGAGGAACAATATGAGTTCAATCCAATTTTTTGATGCCCTGCATTCTGTAGGGCTTTCTGACATTGTTCAAAATAAACAAGTAGGTGGTTTATCTGTTACGATCGAGATTCTTGACATGGCTGTTATATTTCGGCACGTTCTCACGTCGGGGATTGGTCAAGATAATCAAGCGATGTTGTAGATTTCCCCAAACAAGTCTGTTTAACAATGTAAATGACTATCTTTTGTGTAAATCAAACAGTATTTACAAAGTATCGTGTCACCATAACTGTAGTGTGTATGTCCAGATGTTAGTCTCCTTCCTATTTCCTTCAATGATATGCTCCTGTTTCTCTTCAGATCGTACAAATCTTTCGCCTTTTACTAAAGATTTCCGTGGAGAGGAACAATATGAGTTCAATCCAATTTTTTGATGCCCTGCGTTCTGTAGGGCTTTCTGACATTGTTCAAAATAAACAAGTAGGTGGTTTATCTGTTACGATCGAGATTCTTGACATGGCTGTTATATTTCGGCACATTCTCACGTCGGGGATTGGTCAAGATAATCAAGCGATGTTGTAGATTTCCCCAAACAAGTCTGTTTAACAATGGAAATGACTATCTTTTGTGTAAATCAAACAGTATTTACAAAGTATCGTGTCACCATAACTGTAGTGTGTATGTCCAGATGTGAGTATCCCTTGTATTTCATGTTCATGTCACGCTCATGTTTCTCTTCAGATCGTACAAATCTTTCGCCTTTTACTAAAGATTTCCGTGGAGAGGAACAATATGAGTTCAATCCAATTTTTTGATGCCCTGCATTCTGTAGGGCTTTCTGACATTGTTCAAAATAAACAAGTAGGTGGTTTATCTGTTACGATCGAGATTCTTGACATGGCTGTTATATTTCGGCACGTTCTCACGTCGGGGATTGGTCAAGATAATCAAGCGATGTTGTAGATTTCCCCAAACAAGTCTGTTTAACAATGTAAATGACTATCTTTTGTGTAAATCAAACAGTATTTACAAAGTATCGTGTCACCATAACTGTAGTGTGTATGTCCAGATGTTAGACTCCTTCCTATTTCCTTCAATGATATGCTCCTGTTTCTCTTCAGATCGTACAAATCTTTCGCCTTTTACTAAAGATTTCCGTGGAGAGGAACAATATGAGTTCAATCCAATTTTTTGATGCCCTGCGTTCTGTAGGGCTTTCTGACATTGTTCAAAATAAACAAGTAGGTGGTTTATCTGTAACGATCGAGATTCTTGACATGGCTGTTATATTTCGGCACATTCTCACGTCGGGGATTGGTCAAGATAATCAAGCGATGTTGTAGATTTCCCCAAACAAGTCTGTTTAACAATGGAAATGACTATCTTTTGTGTAAATCAAACAGTATTTACAAAGTATCGTGTCACCATAACTGTAGTGTGTATGTCCAGATGTGAGTATCCCTTGTATTTCATGTTCATGTCACGCTCATGTTTCTCTTCAGATCTTACAAATCTTTCGCCTTTTACTAAAGATTTCCGTGGAGAGGAACAATATGAGTTCAATCCAATTTTTTGATGCCCTGCGTTCTGTAGGGCTTTCTGACATTGTTCAAAATAAACAAGTAGGTGGTTTATCTGTAACGATCGAGATTCTTGACATGGCTGTTATATTTCGGCACATTCTCACGTCGGGGATTGGTCAAGATAATCAAGCGATGTTGTAGATTTCCCCAAACAAGTCTGTTTAGCAATGGAAATGACTATCTTTTGTGTAAATCAAACAGTATTTACAAAGTATCGTGTCACCATAACTGTAGTGTGTATGTCCAGATGTGAGTATCCCTTGTATTTCATGTTCATGTCACGCTCATGTTTCTCTTCAGATCGTACAAATCTTTCGCCTTTTACTAAAGATTTCCGTGGAGAGGAACAATATGAGTTCAATCCAATTTTTTGATGCCCTGCATTCTGTAGGGCTTTCTGACATTGTTCAAAATAAACAAGTAGGTGGTTTATCTGTTACGATCGAGATTCTTGACATGGCTGTTATATTTCGGCACGTTCTCACGTCGGGGATTGGTCAAGATAATCAAGCGATGTTGTAGATTTCCCCAAACAAGTCTGTTTAACAATGGAAATGACTATCTTTTGTGTAAATCAAACAGTATTTACAAAGTATCGTGTCACCATAACTGTAGTGTGTATGTCCAGATGTTAGTCTCCTTCCTATTTCCTTCAATGATATGCTCCTGTTTCTCTTCAGATCGTACAAATCTTTCGCCTTTTACTAAAGATTTCCGTGGAGAGGAACAATATGAGTTCAATCCAATTTTTTGATGCCCTGCGTTCTGTAGGGCTTTCTGACATTGTTCAAAATAAACAAGTAGGTGGTTTATCTGTTACGATCGAGATTCTTGACATGGTTGTTATATTTCGGCACATTCTCACGTCGGGGATTGGTCAAGATAATCAAGCGATGTTGTAGATTTCCCCAAGCAAGTCTGTTTAACAATGGAAATGACTATCTTTTGTGTAAATCAAACAGTATTTACAAAGTATCGTGTCACCATAACTGTAGTGTGTATGTCCAGATGTGAGTATCCCTTGTATTTCATGTTCATGTCACGCTCATGTTTCTCTTCAGATCGTACAAATCCTCGCCTTTTACTAAAGATTTCCGTGGAGAGGAACAATATGAGTTCAATCCAATTTTTTGATGCCCTGCGTTCTGTAGGGCTTTCTGACATTGTTCAAAATAAACAAGTAGGTGGTTTTACTGTTGCGATGGAGATTCTTGACATGGCTGTTATATTTCGGCACATTCTCACGTCAGGGATTGGTCAAGATAATCAAGCGATGTTGTAGATTTCCCCAAACAAGTCTGTTTAACAATGGAAATGACTATCTTTTGTGTAAATCAAACAGTATTTGTAAAGTATTGTGTCACCATATGTGTCACGATCCCTTGTATTTCATGTTCATGTCACGCTCATGTTTCTCTTCAGATAGTACAAATCTTTCGCCTTTTGAAAGATTTGGGTTGAAAGCAATGGAAATATATTGGCCTTCAACCCTTTGTGAAGGCTGATTGCTGAAAATAACAAAATATCACAGTATGACGTACAGCGGTGCTAACGCAGCAAGGAAATCACTTGATTGTGATTGAACTTTGTTGTCATCTCCAAAGCTCTGTCAAAGCAACCTAAAAGATACTTCATTTATTACCTTATCAATCTTAGTGCATGTATCCTAGCAGGTCGATGCCAGACCCACAATAGTAGGATGAAAGGTCACTGTCTTAATCCCCCTGTTCCCTCTTCTAAGTAAGCCCGATAGGTGTTGCCACTGGGAAATATAATAAATAATAATAAATAAATACATTATTAAATAGATGAATAAATAATAGAAAATAAATAAATAAAATAATCATAATTAAATAATAATACATTAATAAACAAAAATAAATAGAAAATTATTAATCTTACATTTACATTTAGATCATTTAGCAGACGCTTTTGTCCAATGTGACTTACAATAAGTACATTTGTCAAAATAAAGAAACCACAACATATCATTGCCGATAAAGTAAGAGCTAAAAAATAGAAACAAGTGTTAGGTCCTCGTCTGAGTAAAGTAGTTGCTGTTCAGCAAACATACCCTAAGAACAACAGTGCTATTATCAAATTGCTATAGGTAAGGTTTTTTTTTCTTTTTTGGGGGGGGGGGGGGGGGGGGGGGTTGTTAGTGGGTCATGCTATGCAGAGTCGAGGTGAAGTCTGAACAGGTGAGTCTTGAGCCTTTTTCAGAAGATGGCAAATGACTGCTGTCCTGACATTGGTTGGGAGTTCGTTCCACCACTGAGGCGCCAGAACAGAGAAGACTCTGGACGTTGCTGAGCAACATTTGTTTGATTTCAGCGATTGTGGTACTAGCCGGCCAGCTGAAGTAGAGGAGCGAAAAGCTCACTTCGGAGCGTGTGGTTTGACCAGTGTTTGAAGGTATATGGGTGCCGTTCCATTGATGGCCTTGAAGACCAGTGCCATCGTCTTGAGGCTGAGGCCGGGAGTCCAGCCAGGAGAGAGTTGCAGTAGTCAAGGCAGGAGATGACCAGTGCTTGGACCAGGAGTTGCGTTGCATCCTTTGTGAGGACAATCTGCAGGATCGGGCCACAGCAGTGATGTTGGGGGTGCAGGATAGTTGGTCATCGAGGATTTCATCCAGGTTCCTCGCAGTTGACGACGGCAATACTGTGATGCCAGCAGTCTTTCCCCGGGATGAAGAGGAGTTCGGTTTTATTCAGGTTAAGCTTGAGGTGATGTGCAGTTGTCCAGACAGAGATGTCTGCCAGACAGTCCGAGATGCGAGTTGCAATGGGAGTGTCAGAGGTTGGGGGAAATGAGAGGAATAGCTGGGTGTCATCTGCGTAAATATGGTAGGAGAATCCATGTGATGTGATTACAGAGCCTAGTGATCTGGTGTATAGTGAGAACAGAAGCGGTCCTAATACTGAGCCTTGAGGGACACCCGTGTCGAGAGAACAGGATTTGGACATAGAGCCATTCCATGTGACCTGAAAGGTGCGATTTGTCAGGTATAATGTGAACCAGGTTAGAGAAGAGTCAGTGATGCCAAGTTCAGCCAGGGTGGAAAGGAGGATTTGGTGGTTGACTGTGTCGAATGCAGCAGATAGGTAGAGGAGAAAGAAAACGGAGGAGTGGGATGAGGCTCTGT
This sequence comes from Eutrigla gurnardus, assembly GCF_963514095.1. Lineage (NCBI taxonomy): Eukaryota > Metazoa > Chordata > Actinopteri > Perciformes > Triglidae > Eutrigla > Eutrigla gurnardus. Next base: position 4,427,289 of record NC_139919.1, read on the forward strand.
GAGGAGGGTCATCTCAGTGGAGTGAGCAGTCCTGAATCCTGATTGATTAGGGTCAAGGAGGTTGCTCTGTGAGAGATACAGTAGGATGACAGTTGGTTGTAGGCGGCACGTTCCAGGGTTTTAGAGAGGAATGAAAGAAGAGATACAGGTCTGCAGCTTTGGATGTAAGCAGCATATAGGGTGTTTTTTTAGGAGGGGCTTCACTGTAGCTGTCTTAAAAGCCGCTGGAATGACACCTGAGGTGAGGGAGGAGTTGATCAGGATGGTGAGGAATGGCAAGATGTGTGAGATGTCTTGGAGAAGAGAGGGAATCGGGTCAAGGGAGCAGGTGGTGGCACGGTTAGACGTAACAAGTGCATGAACGTCTTCAGAGGTGAGAGGGCTAAAGCTGGTAAGGCCATCAGAGTGGAGAGTCGGGGGAGATGTTTTCTGGGAGGTTATAGGTGTGAATGAGGAGCTGATGTCATTTACTTTCTTGGTAAAGTAAGTTGCAAAGTCATCAGCAGTGAGGAAGGAAGGAGGGGGAGGGGTAGGAGGGGTGAGGAGGGAGGAGAAAACGGAGAAGAGTTTCCTGGGGTTGGAGACGGTTGATCTTTGCCAGGTAGAAGAAGACAGATTTAGCTGCCGAGGTGAAGTCAGAGAGGAGGTGATGGTAGTGAGTAAGGTCCTCATCCTGGCCCGATTTCTTCCATTTTCTCTCTGCCGCTCGCAACAATGATCTGTTGGTTCGCAGAGGTTCGGACAGCCAGGGAGGGGAGGGAGATGATCGCGCTGGTCATGAGGTGGGAGGACAGAGAGTGTCCAAAGAAGAGGAGAGTGAGGACATCAGGATGGAGGAACTTCCTCCGTAGACATTAAGGAGAATTGTTCTGTGGATGGTAGTGAGGAAAGAACAGTTGAGGAGAGCGCTTAGGGAGAGAGGGTTTGCAGGCTGCGGCGGCTGGTGACAGTTCGAGGCGTAGAGGGGAGGGATGTGGTGGACTTCATGGGGAGGAAATAAGTCACAAAGTGGTGGTCGGACACGGTGAGCGGGGTAACAGAGAATGCGGAGATGCCACAGGATCTTGTAATGACAAGGTCAAGTTGGTTCCTGGCCAGGTGAGTGGGTGGAGAGGGGGAGAGTGTGAGGTCAAATGTGGAGAAGAAGTCAATGAATTCAGATGAGTGCAGCTTTCCCAGGTGGATGGTGAAGTCACAGAGGACAACGAGTGGTGTGCCATCATCAGGGGAGCAGCTTAGGAGGGGCATCCATCTCACTCAAAAAGTCACGGAGAGGACCGGGTGGGCGATAGATCACTATGATGTTGAGCTTGAAAGGAAGGGTGACAGAGACGGCGTGGAATTCAAGTGCAGATCGAGGTAGGTGGTCCAGAGGAAGGACCTGGTAGGACCACCTGGGTGAGATGAGGAGCCCAGTTCCTCCTCCTCGCCCTGTTCATCTTGGGCAGTTGAGAGGGCAGCTGGAGTGGCAGTGTTTTCTGGAGTGATCCAGGTCTCCGTTAGGGCCAGGAAGTGAAGAGTCTGCAGGGAGGCATACGTTGAGATGGTGTCTTGACTGCAGACTGGCAGTTCCATAGCCCCCCTAGTACTTCAAGTTCCGTACCGGTGTAGAATGGTGGGTAGCAGAGTTTGGATGGGTTAATAATAATAATAATAATAATTCTTTATTTGTATAGCACTTTTCACAGCACAGAGTCACAAAGTGCTTCACAAAACATGATAAAACCACGCAGCAAAGTGCTTCACAAAACATGATAAAACCACACAGCAAAGTGCTTTCACAAAACATAATAAGACAACAGTATACAAAGATGAAGAGCAGCCAAGAATAAAACAACGACAGTAATTAACTGCCCTGCAGTTCAAAGGCCTGTCGAAACAGGTAGGTTTTTAACTGCGCCCTGAAAGCTTCAGACGACGCAGAGGCTCTCAAGTCTGCGGGATGGGCGTTCCAGAGTCTGGGGGCCACCGAACGAAAGGCTCGGTCCCCTTTAGTTTTGAGGTTGGTTCGGGGAAGAGCGAGGAGCCCCTGGTCGGAGGACCTTAGGGACCGGCTAGTGGAGTAGGGCTGGAGGAGGTCGGAGATGTAGGCCGGGGCAGACCCATGCAGGGCATTGAAGGTGGTTACCAGAATTTTAAATTGGAATCTGAAAGCTATGGGGAGCCAATGTAGGGCGCGGAGGATAGGAGTGATATGACAGGACTTCTGTGAGCGAGTTAGCAGCCTAGCGGCAGCGTTTTGTATTAGTTGTAGACGGTCCAGAGATGATTTATTGAGGCAGGTAAACAGTGAGTTACAGTAATCAAGTCTGGATGACATGAAAGCGTGGACGGCCAGTTTGAGTTCTGAGTGGGATACCATGGTTCTGAGTTTAGCAATATTTCTGAGATGGAAGAAGCAGGTGCGGGATAGGGTTTTGATGTGTTTGTCTAGGAGCATGTTTTGATCAAATAAAACGCCGAGGTTTCTCAGGCTGGAGCGGATGTTACAGGTTAAGGGCAGTTGTGGGCAGTCACCTTGGCTACGATGGGATCAGCAGCAACAATGAGAACCTCAGTTTTTTCTGGGTTTAGCTGGAGGGAGTTGCCTGCCATCCAGTTCTTAATGGTGGCTATGCATTCGAGGAGAACATTTATTTTTTCTAAGTTATCTGGTTTAAAAGATAGATATAGCTGGATATCACCCGCATAGCAATGGTAGGAAATGCATTTGAAGCTATTGATTAGGGGGCCTAAGGGGAGCAGGTAGAGAGCCCAAAGGATTGGAGCCAACACTGAGCCTTGGGGCAAGCCGCAATGTAAGGCTGCGGGCACAGATGTGTGAGGGCCGGCAGCCACAGTAAAGCTTCTCTCAGATAGGTATGAGGTAAACCATTTCAGGGCGTTCCCAGAGACACCTACCCAGTCTTTAAGCCTGTCTAGCATGATATGGTGGTCCACAGTGTCAAAAGCTGAGCTCAGATCCAGCAGTACCAGAATGGAGCATTCCCCAGCATCAGATGCCATCATGATGTCGTTAGAGACTCTGAGGAGGGCTGTCTCAGTGGAGTGCTTCTGACGGAAACCGGATTGAAATTTATCTAGGATGTCATGATTGACCAGGAAGGAGGATAGTTGGTTGGTAACAACTTTTTCAAGAATTTTGGAGATGAATGGCAATTTGGAAATGGGCCTATAGTTTTTAGGCAGTGATGGGTCTAGATTGGGTTTTTTGAGAAGTGGGTTGACGACGGCTTGTTTGAAGGAGGAGGGAACACAACCTGATTGCAGTGAGGTGTTGATGATAGAGACCAGGCTGGGGCCAACATAACCAATAACCTCCTTCAGCAGGGAGGTGGGGATAGAGTCTAGGGGGCTGGAGGAGGATTTAATTGAGCCGACTAACTTGATGAGGTTTTGCAGGGTAATACAGGCAAAGTTGTTGAGAGGAACCTGCCTAGCAGGACAAGTGAGGCGGGGGACTGTAGAGGGGGTGATACTGGCCCTCACATCAGAGACTTTATTGACAAAAAATGAGAGGAAATCATTGCAGTCCTGATTGGATGCAATTGGGACTACAGGGAGAGGGGGGCTGACGATTGTGTTTATGGTTTGGAAAAGGACCCTTGGGTTTCGCCTGCTAGTTTTGACTAGGGTTGCAAAGTAGGCGGCCCTTGCCTTCTTTACACTGTTGTTGAGTTCCCTCAATAGCTCCTGTAGAAACAAACGGTGCACCTGAAGGTTAGTGGACTTCCACCGTCGCTCAGATTGGCGGCATTTGCGTCTGAGGCAGCGTATCTCATCCGTTAGCCAGGGGATGGGTTTTACAGATGAAAGGTTACGGGTTGTAAGGGGGGCAATATCATCCAGAATAGCAGAGCAGTGTGAATTGAAGGCATGGACCATGCAGTCAATACTTTTGTGGGGGGATTGCAGGGATTGCAGAGAGGCTACGTTGCTGTTAAAAGCAGCTGCAAAATTTTCAGCTGAGAGACTATTTAAAATTCGTGAGGTTTTTACCTGCTGCACTGGAGCAAGGTCAGCCTCAAAGGAAAGATTGAATAAGACACACGAGTGATCAGTTACAAAGGGTTGTTCAACGGAGACAGACTCAACGTTTAAAGCCAGAGTGAAAACCAGATCTAACGTGTTTCCCTTTGCATGGGTTGGACCAGAAATGTGTTGGATCAGGTTAAAAGCTTCGGTAACATTTAGAAAGTTGGAGGCAAGGCAATTACTGCTGTCATTTACATGGATATTAAAATCCCCGGCTAAGAGGATCTTCTCATGGTGAATAATAGACGCTAAAAAAATCACTAAATTCAGACAGAAAAACACTATTTACTCCTGGAGAGCGATAGTCTAAGGCACAATGAAAAGGGTTCAAGCGACCAACTTTACACAGCAATACTTCAAAAGAGGCAAGAGAGCTGAGACTTACTCTGCGAATTATAAGGCAGTCTTTATGCACAATTGCAAGGGGAATAGCAGATACGGCGGCAGCAGGGGCTGTGCTGTCTGTGGAGGAGATGTATAGTGGGAGTGGTTGCGGGAGGCAGTGCTCACAGGAGTCTCAGAGGACGCCATAGAGGAAGAGGGAGAGGGAAACACTGCCGAGGGGGTGTCGAGGTTACAGTCTCGACCAATGGGAAATCTTCTCTGGTTTGATGTCCTGACTGGAATGGACACCTGGCTGCGATCGGAGGTTGAGATGTTATGCCTACCTCAATGGACTTCCTTGATGGGCTCTCACAGATTGACTCCCTTGTCTTTGTTCAGCTGTCCTGACGCTACAGCTGATGCTGTAGTGACAGGCTCTTAAGTGCTTGGTTTACCTCATGCGCAGACTGAGGCCCTCCCTCCAATCAAGTCTATTGACTACAGCTGAGCTGGCTGAAACTAGGTAATTGCCCACTCAGTAAGATCAGCTTCACAAGAATTTAAACAACAAGCTATCTAGACAAGACTAAATGTTACAACTAGATCTACTCACAGAATGCCTAAACCCAAATCTACAATTAGTTTCTGACTTACCAACAAGATACAAAGCAGCTTCCTTCCTTTCTCCAGACAAAAATGTAGTTGAACAGAAGTTTCACTGGCTGCCCTTTATGTGCAGACTGAGGCCCCTCCCTCCAATCAAGTCTATTGACCACAGTTGAGTTGGCCGAAACTACTAATTGCCCACTCAGTATGTCTCGATTCTCCATCCCAAGTATAAACAATTTAATTCCTCTAGAGCCATTTCCATTGTTCTACGCCTCCGTAGACCATGCCATGCAGATCAAGTGATCAAGCAGATCAACCTGTTGGTGCATGGCCATGAAACGTATACATTACAGATGCATTCAAAGTCAGGGCACTTACCCCTCCCAATGGCATCTTTCGGTATTGGTGGCGTTCAAAGTTTTACTTTCCGTTAAACTCCTATTCAGGTGCCGCAGCAGCCCTTGCATTTTAAATTCCCGGAGGCTTTATGGCGTAATCTTATAAATCCTGCAAACCCCTTTTTGTCCTGATTTAGTCGTTGACTCCCTGCCAGCACGCATCATCTCTGCCATCAAAAACCTCTCATAACTAGGTGTAACCCAGGTTATAGGGTACATAAATTATTACTGTAGTGGTCAAACTGTAATTTATTTGAACATAGATTTATTTGTCAGATCTAGAAACCCGTTTCTATATTTGGGACAACTCGCAAGATTTGGTGAGCCATTCAGAGCAAGGCAAGGCAACTTTATTTGTATAGCACATTTCATACACAAGGCAGACTCAAAGTGCTTCACATCATACAACAAAGTGAAAAAAAAATAAATAGAAGAATTAAACTTAGCAGACGCGGAAGTTACTAAGCGGTGGCAGCAGTTGCGGTAAAACAGCTGAGAGAATTGTTTGGCATGGGCAGAGCGAGCCGAGTGCTGCGGACTGGTAACTAGATTGCTTTGCCTGGGTGTAATCCTCGATGACCAACTATCCTGCACCCCCAACATCACTGCTGTGGCCCGATCCTGCAGATTTGCCCTCTACAATATCCGCAGGATTTGGACCTTCCTCACAAAGGATGCAACGCAACTCCTGGTCCAAGCACTGGTCATCTCCCGCCTTGATTACTGCCACTCTCTCCTGGCCGGACTCCCGGCCTCTGCGATTAAACCATTGCAGCGTATCCAGAACGCTGCAGCACGCCTTATCTTCAATCTACCTAAATTCTCCCATGTGACCCCCCTCCTACGTGACCTCGACTGGCTCCCTGTTGCAGCACGCATCCAATTCAAGACGATGGCACTGGCCTTCAGGGCCATCAATGGAACGGCACCCATCTACCTTCAAACACTGGTCAAACCTCATGCCCCGAAGCGAGCACTTCGCTCCTCTACTTCAGCTGGCCGGCTGGTACCACCATCGCTGAAATCCAACAAATGTCGCTCAGCAAAGTCCAGACTCTTCTCTGTTCTGGCGCCTCAGTGGTGGAACGAACTCCCGACCAATGTCAGGACAGCAGAGTCATTTGCCATCTTCTGAAAAAGACTCAAGACTCACCTGTTCAGACTTCACCTTGACTCTACATAGCATGACCCACTAACAACACCCCCCCCCCCCCCCCCCCCCCACATATTTCCTTTCGATGATATGCTCTTGTTTCTCTTCAGAAATGGGAGAAACATTGGATGCATATTTTCTTGTTCAAGGGTCTCCGGCCTTCGTAGTCGGCCTCCCACTCTGATAAGACCGAGATCTGGGTCATATTCGGGAAACAGGGACAGTAGTCTGCTCCTCCTCAGTAGTAGTTTTCAGGGCATGGAATTCTAAAGGGAAGCACTCTGGTTGGGCCCATTGCAGAAGATGCCTCTCTGTATTTATATAGCATTGAGCTACGTTTGAGGTGTGATCCACTGCCCCATAAAGCACATTCTTTGCGTCTTTCATCAGATCATCCCAGCTGCTTTATTATTATTTATTTGGATCAGGGGGGCTTGTGTCATCTGACATCACTGCACCACAGAACAGAGATTTACTGAGTTCCTTAACAGGCTCTGGTTCAGCTGGCAAACATGGATTGGCTGGCCAGAAGCTGGTGTTTGGCAATGAGGAATGAGAGAGCTCTAGGAGGGTTTTTTCGTTTTATGTCTATCATATGCTGCTTCATATGTACTATTTTAGTTTTTATTCTTTGTTTGTTTGTTCATGATTGATAGACATGTTTTTGGTCTTTCTTTATGCAAGCTGCTGTATGTTTTCCTGTTGTGAGCATGTACTGTATGCACAGAATTGTATTTGACTGCTCCTTTGAATACATGGGACAAAGCCTGACCAATGTCTTCTACTTGGTCCAACACTAGGTCCCTCTCTCCTTGGAGTTCTACTCAGATTCCATCAACACGCCATAGCCATCTGTGGAGATGTCAAAGGTATGATCCATCAGGTACTCCTTTTAAATGAGGACAAACCTCTACTACGTTTCATATGGAGAGAGATGCAGCGAAAAGGAGCCCAGTGTTTATGAGTGGCAAGTTCTGCCATTTGGAATAACCTGTAACCCATGCTGTGCCACCTATGCAGTCCACAAACATGCCAAAGATCACTGTAATGGAAATGATCTGTCCAACATTGTTTTTATCTTGATAACTGCCTCCAAAGTTTCCCTTCCTCTAATGACGCCAAGTCCCTCATCGATAAAATGAGACCTCTGCTTGCTGATGGTGGGTTTGACATCAGAAAATGGGCTAGCATTGATCCAACTGTCATACATCATCTCCCGCCAGTTTTATGTCTATCATATGCTTAATCCGTTAACAGACTGTTTTTACATGTGCCCTGCAATTGAAGTTGGAGTCTTGAAGAATGCCAAGGTATTTAAATTCTTTAACAATTTCTAGTTTTTCTCCTGACGCAAGAACATCTGGGATCTCACTAGAGACATTTGTTTTGGAGAAGAACATACCGACAGTTTTAGATACATTTAGTTGGAGACAGCACTGATTTAGCCATGACTTTGGTTTTTGTCAATCCATGTACATACAGCACAGTGTCATCAGCATACATTTGAATGTGAGCCTCTGGACACACAGTGATTCACCGTGTCAAATGCTTTACGGAGATCAAGAAAGACAGCACCGACAACGCCACACTTATCTAGTAGTGATTTAATTTTTTCAGTGAAGAAACAATTAGCTGTCTCAGTTGGGTGGTTGGATCTGAAGCCAAACTGCATTGGATGAAGGGGGATCAAGCTGTTATTCGGGTGGTCTATGATTTACTAATGATGAACTGATATCTGTAAGCATGGTTGAGTCCATACCAAATACATCTTTTGCTTTTGAGGGTTTAAGAGATCTAATATGTTGGGGTACTAGCAGGAGCAGATTCGGTTATTAATAGATAATTATTAATATCAATAGAATTATTGATATTAATGGGCTGTTTAATATAATTAATAACACACGGGGCACCACCCTGAAATCAGGGAAAAGATAACCGAACATGTACTCAGTCTCGATATAAAGGGGTTTGTACACAAATGCCACTAATTAATAACTATAAGCATATGAGTACAAACAGTTAAAGGATTTGTGAATTCTTGCAGAGAAGAGGTTGATATCATTCATTATTGTCTGTTCACGTAAAGGAGCTCGGAAGGAGAGGATGTAAACATTGATATAATGGAGAATTGTCAGGTGAAGCTCGTTACATACGTTACATGGCCTCTTTAAGGTGCATATATCCATTTTGTGTATTCTCACACATTTACAGCATCTCTCCTTCTCTTTGATCCATTTCACAATGTCATTTTTGGAGGGGTTTTTTAAATTCTGTACATGAACCAAGGAAATGGTATATGATATTACAGTAGGGGCAGTAAGGCTTATCAACATGTACCTTTTCTTTGGTGTAGATTTCGTTGTTTCCTGTTGTGTTACTTTACAATTCTTATTTGTATCTCATATAATACTCCTTTCTCTCGGAACATCAAATGTCCTGCTGAGCTGTTTCTATTGTGTTTAACCCTTGCCGTCTTGATCAAAAGACTCTTTGATCTTTCCCTCTTCCTGGACTGTCTACGTAACATTTGTCTTGCATACATTGATCAGGGCCCGATGGGTGACCCCTGTAGTGACATCGTCTAGCTGTCCCGAGAACGGTCACACCTTGTAGACATGCACAGATGTCTCTTCCTCTGCAGAGAGACGTGTTGATTCAATGCAAATCCACGCATGACGCCTTCCCTTTTGTTCTCCCGAATGTTCTGTATAAATCCACCTCGGCCAGGCCATTCGAGAGAATGGATCTTCATGGATACACTGTGAATTTCTTTTCTCCACTGTCAGTGATTAAACCTCATTTGAACCAGCCACAGAATTGGACCTGAAGAGTTTTTCTTCCACAATATGGCGTTGTCGGCAACTCGCTAACCCTGGGTTAGAGGACATCTGGGCTGGAGGGAGTGATTTTGAATATTAGCAATCGGCGCCAAATTTAAAGGGTAAAGGAAGCCTCTTGTAAAATTCCTAACTTTTGCTGATATTCACAATACCCTGTCTCAGGTCCGGATCTTCCATAGACCCAGGTAATGCGATTTCAATTTTCAAATAGCAGCGGTTGACTGCAGGCTGTTCTGGTGAGTTTTAAGCAAAAAGGCCTTTTGTAGTATAATGATGGATTACATGGTGCGATTCTCTATGAAGTGACCTTATGGGTTTGAGTTTTTCTCTGTGTAACGGATTATTATATGAGGTCGATGATATTGGAGTAGGGGTAACCAGACCGCCACTCGTATTGTCCTAAATCCTATTGGTAGTATAATGACAGTTTACATAGTAGAATTCTCTGTAAATTAGGATTTTTCTATGTGAGGGATTATTATATGAGGTCGATGATATTGGAGTAGGGGTAACCAGACCGCCGCTCGTATTGTCCTAAATCCTATTGGTAGTATAATGACAGTTTGCATAGTAGAATTCTCTGTAAATGAGGATTTTTCTATGTGAGGGATTATTATATGAGGTCGATGATATTGGAGTAGGGGTAGCCAGACCGCCGCTCATATTGTCCTAAATGCTATTGGTAGTATAATGACGGTTTATATAGTGAAATCCTCTGTGATTGGGGTATTTTTCTAAAAGAGGGATTGTTATGCGAGGTGGATGACATTGAAGTAGGGGTAGCCAGACCGCCGCTCATGTCATTGTAATCCCTACTTGGAAATATAATGACGATTTGCATGGTGAAACTCTCTGTGATCTTATGGATTTCAGTGGTTCTCTTTGTAAAAGATTGTTATATTGAATGAATGAGGTGTGTATAACCGGTTTGACAGTTGTATGAGCTCATTGTAACGTCTTGTTTGTCAATGTTGTGTATTTGTGTTTTGCTGTGATTTAAGGCCCGCTGCGGCCATAAATGTGTTGTTTTCTTACTGTGAGAAATTATTGCTGGAATTGAGTAGTTGTTTGGGAGGTTACAATTGAACACAACATTCCAGCTCTAATTCCTTATCCGTTAGTTAATAACCTTTTGTTCACCGTGATTCATGACTGCTGGTTTACCACGTGGCTAAGAGTACTTTCTTTTTGTGTAAATTAGAATTTATTTTTTTGTTATTTAGTAGTATCACTTCTTTAGCTAGTTGGGTTGTTTGTCTGTTTTAATTAATTTTCCCCAACCTACTTTAGTTTTCTTTTGTAAATACGTTATATTCTATTTTTTTTTATTTCTTGTTACTCAACTCAAGACTGTTAATAACTTGCCCTTTATCCCTTCTCTAACTAGTTGGTTTGTCTCTCTGTTTTAATTAGTTTCCCCCATCCTGCCCTTTGTTATTTACTCTTTTGTTCTTTACTATAGTTAAATTGTTGGTTCTTTTAGTATTCTGGCTTCTCTTTAGCCTGTTGATTTGTTTATTTTTTTTTATTCACTTCACCCTACCTACCTTCTATTATTTTAGTATTTTTTGTAAATATTTCATTTTTTCAATTTTACGATTTCTTGTTTCTCATAACTAATACTGTACCTTATCTTTCTAGTATTATCATTTATTTTGAGCCGGTTGTTTCTGTATCAATTAATTTGCCCTGTTTTATTTTTTATGTAAAAATATTGTTCTCAATTTTTAGTACTATTATTATTTTCTCGTTAATCATTTTATAATTTTTTTTGTTTCAATTGTATTTTTATTTTTTTTTATTTTCACTGTATTTCATTTTTATCTTTATTATTATTTATTTTTTTCGCCTGGTTTTTGCCTGGAATGCTCTATGCAAATCTGGCACCCTATTGAACGGAGTTAAACTGAGAGAGCGTTCACAGACACCAGGATGAATGCACCACTTCATCAGGCAGAAATACAGTACGTTCAGTTCATGTTCTTCCCAAAATATGAACGAGTTCAAGAACTATCGTTCAATGAACAGGTTCAGGCACAACACTGTTTAGTATCGCTTCTCTAACTAATTGGTTGTCTGTCTGTTTTAATGCATTTTCCGCAAGCTACCTGTTGCTATTTTAGTCTTTTTGTAAATACATTATTTTTCTATTTTATTACTTCAGGTTTCACATACTATTAGTACTTTGTCCTTTAAGTGTTATTGTTTATCTTAGTTTGTTTTTTGTCTATATTAATTAATTTTTACCTTTTGTTAATATTAGTTGTTTTTTTTTGTATTATTTTCATTTTTTAATTTCTCGTTAATAATTATGTTGGTTTTAATTTTATTTAATCTTATTTTTTATTAGTGTTTCATTATTATTTTCGCTTGTAAATTTTTATTTTATTTTTTCTCTCTTCTAAAAAAAAAAAAAAAAGAGGGATAAATTAACTGAATTATATGACGTGCCATCAATCCTAAAGACTTGTCCTCCGTTGAATTGTCCTCATTTTAATTTTTCTAAATTCTGATTTCCATTTTAATTTTTCTAAATTCCATGTTTTCCCATTTAATTTTTCCCAAATTCCGTACTTTCCGTTTTAATTTGTCTAAATCCCGGTTTCTGTTTAATTTTTCTAAATTCTGTTTTCCAGTTTAATTTTTGTAAATTCTGTGTTTTCCATTTTATTTTTTTTAGAAATTCTGTGTTTTCTGTTTAAATTCTTCTAACATTTGTTTTCTGTTTTCATTTTTCGGAATTATGTTTTAATTTATAGAAATTCTGTATTTTACAATTTTATAGCATTTTCTTCATCAAATAGTGTCTAATCGTGTAGGTGATAAATCAAAATAAGGAAATTTCTAGCAGCCCCCTGCCCCCGACTTTCGCCGTGCCTAAAATCAGCGTATCTGTGGATCCACTCGTTGCTATTTATGTTTCACTTTTCAGACATGCTGGATGAGGCGGTGTTCCTGTTGATTACACTAAAACACAATAGAGACTCTCCACATTTCCCCCCTTTTTTCAGCTTAGGTATGGTAACAAACTCTTATAATGTTCGAGAAAACATTGATTTTCAGATTTTGACAAATTCCACGAAATTCCGCGTTTTACAGGTAATTTTCTTGTCAGATTCTGCGATTCAGTCTATGCGCATCGTGGGAATCCGAGAGCCCTAAACTTGATTCAGGTTATGCAATTGGTCCCCTATTTGAGATCCTAGAATGTTTTTTTTAATAATATGTTTTCAACATAGACTGAAGTTTTTGCAAACAGAAAAGCAGATGCCATAACAGTGACTACCGTGCTCCTCAGAGACATTGTCTGCCGGTTTGGGATCCCATGCTGCATTAACAGCGACAAAGGCACCCATTTTAACTCCTCTATCACACAAGAACTCTGCAAGGAACTGTCTTCTTCTGTCTAAGCTCTGCACTAACAGGTGATCGCAGCCCACATGCCTCCGACTGACGGGAACTGTCACAACTTTCAGCCTGGTGATTTCAACCCTGAAGCAGTTCAAGCGAAGGAACGCTCTCCAGCCCAGGTGGACCGGTCCATCTCAAATACTGCTCACCAACAACAATGTCATGAAGTGTAAAGGACACCCCACATGGATCCACTCTTCACACCAGTGAAGATCAACAGCCCAGCAGGAGGACAACCCGGAGCGGTGCTGTTCTGACCAGATGCTGACGGAGGACACCAACATGGCTGCTGCTTGTGACCGGATTATAAGTGGCTCCCTTGCAGTACCAGTATTAAGCAATGGGGACAGAAGGTTGCTTTGGAAGATCTCCTTCTTAATACTGCAGCTATGGAGCCACCAGAAAGAAGCATATCAGGGATGATAATGATTTCCACAAACATCTATATCAACCTGACTAGAATGGTAGCTTATCACAGCTCAAATTCTACCAATTGTTACGTATGTGGATTCATCCCACATAGCACAAATGAAGGTCTCCCCCTGATGGCTCTGCCCATTTCTGACTGCGACACGTGCCATTTACTTCACCTAAATACACACACATCTTACACCCATGAACTGTGCCCAGTTACACCTGAACTGAGACCTTTACCTTGCAAAACATCCACAAGCAAGTGTCAGGCATGCACTGATGTCCCTGCTGCCATCCCTCTTAGAGTAGTTCCACGACCATTAAAGTGGTGTATTAAAGGTACCGGAGTTGGTCATGACATGGGACATTCGAACTGTGACTCACTGTTTTATCCAATACCAAGAAGTTCTCCCAGAATATGGACTTCGGACCACAGCCCTCCACCTACAGCTTGTTCTACACTTGACATTAACTTTTCTAGGTTAGCCACAGCGGCTTCTTTTTGTTCCGTCCCAGCTGGAAAAGGGATGTACTGGATATGTGGACAAAAAGCATATGAATATCTTCCTAAGGGTTGGAGCGGAGTGTGTGGCCTGGGCTACGTAGTCTCAGCAATGTGAGTTGTAGATAAATGATGTTGATTCAATGCAAATCCTCCCCAATGACGCCTTCCCTTTTGTTCTCCCGAATGTTCTGTATAAATCCATCTCGGCCAGGCCATTCGAGAGACTGGATCTTCATGGATACACTGTGAATTTCTTTTCTCCACTGTCAGTGATTAAACCTCATTTGAACCAGCCACAGAATTGGACCTGAAGAGTTTTTCTTCCACACTGTCCATCTCAGATGTTGTTGACATGTAGACAGAGGAAACGGCGTTCCTTTCCAGTTTGTGGTCTTTCCGTGGCTCTCGACTTTGACTGTAGCCAGGTTGAAAGGTCAAGGAGGGAATACGTTTGGTTGGCTTGCCCAGTCAGAATGCCACGGTTAATACAGTGCTCGACAAATCCATTTCTGTACTGCACAGGAAGTTTACTGAGGAGTCTGTCAATATGGGAACCACATCTCAATTCAGACCCATTAGGGCCCTCTAGGGACAGCAACAGTCCCGCCAGAGCATGGACAGAAATCATCAAGGGCCTCTACATCACCTATGCACATAATGGGGGAATTCAGTATTGCTCCAATTTCACTCTCAACTAGCAGCCTTGGCTGACCATATTTCTCTTGAAGTGCTTGAAGAGTGATGGAATATGGTCTTACATCATGCATGCTGGATTTGGCTAATTTCTTAGCTTCTGGGTGCTGGAGATGTTCTAAAAGGATCTGATAATTATACTTCTCAGTAAGATGGGGGTAATTGTCAAGTAGGTTATCCAAAGCCATTTTCAGGAGGGCAAAGTCACTCTCTCGACCACTCTTAAACACAGGAAGTGATGGTAAATGACCTCATTTATATAGCGATTTTATCCAAAGCACTTTACAGGAATGACTGAAATTCACCCATTCACACACACATTCACACACCAACGGCAGAGTCAACCATGCAGGGCGACAGCCAGCTCGTCAGGAGCAATTAGGGGGAGGTGTCTTGCTCAGGGACACCAGGGACTCAGCTAGGAGGAGCCGGGGATCGAACCTGCAATCTTGCGGTTGTCAGCCAACCCGCTCTACCTCCTGAGCTAACCTCCCTTTTGATGGCCTTGGTATTCCATAAGCAGAAGCTATGAACAGAACTGTAACATTGGGCGTTTGAACATGTGAGTAAGCAGATTGTGGCTGCTGAGATGACATGTCTTGCATCGGTAGTAGACTACCAGTGAAAGTGGGCTTAGCAGATGTATGGTGACTGGAAGAGGATATAACCGGGGCAGGTGCATGGTGAATGGACATCAAGGGTGCAGCTTGAGCAGTAGCTACAAAAGGCAAAGAGAGTGCAGCTCGAGCAGTAGCTAAGGAGGCATATAATGGGAGCCTGATCAGGAGCTAAGCTTTGCTGGCTTGGTTGAGGCCTGGGTAGGGTTGCTTCTCTCAGCTTCCCTTTGGGGAAGCTAAGTTGGGAAAGCGGGGGAGTTGAAACTGAACGAGAGTCAGAGTCAGCATATATCAAATCTGGAGCAGGAGTGATTATCCTGGAGGGAGGCAGGTCAATGAAGGAAGAGGTGGTTACGTTAGGAAGAGATGAGGTAGTAAGAGCAGAAGCTCCATCAAGGTGATCATCCTCAGAGAGTTACTGTTTCATAAAGTTATAAACAAGCTAAGATGCCTCAAGCTTGTGTTCTTTAATTTGAATGCGTCGGTTCATGTTAACTTGTATGACGATTCTCTCTCTCTCTCTCTCTCTCTCTCTCTCTCTCTCTCTCTCTATCCTTGTGTGCATCCTCTTGCTGGGCAGATCTGGCTTTCTCATCAATTAATTTACATCTTTCATCAAGCTCCTTCTCCTCTTCTCTTTGTCTCTTAATCTTCTCCAGCTCATCTTTTGTCCTTTTTTCCTCAAGAATGCTGGCTTGGAGATCACTCAAATTAGAGGTATGGCTGCCCCTGGAATACCTACTAAGTTGAGATCTTGTAGGTAGACTAGAAGCTGACTTGGTGCGATAAGCCCTCTTGCTGTGATGACTCTCTGAGCCTTGGGACTGTGTGGATGCCTTCTGCTTTGGCTGAATGCCATAGTAGACAGGGGGGCGTATATTCCCTTTTCGTCTAGCCCCTGGATCTTGGCTTATTGGCTCGGTGACGGTTCTAGCTGATACTTCACAAGATACTGATGGCAAAGGGGTTTGGTGCTTTCTCTGAGAGGCAATAATTGCTCAATAAGTGAAAGGTGAAGCTCTTTTAGGTGAATAGGTGTGAATGGCTTAGGTAATGTTTGAGACGCTTCTTAGGTGGCCTTATCCATATTCGGCTGGGTTGCATCGATTGCACCTTGGGATCCATCCGTTTGCTCGGTATAGGGAGCCTGACCTTCATTAGTGGGCTCAGTGCCATCAGTCTCTGAATCAGCATTAGCCATTTTAGGTCACTGGGTGGAGTGTGGCTCAGTCTCCGGCATGAAGAACCATTTATTGAGGATGTAAGGTTTTAACTGGAGCCACAAACCACCAGGAAACAACGGTTGCAATTACCTGTCCATATTGATTTTACAGGAATCAAGATAAATGGGGATTGCTGATGATTGCCATGGTTCTAAACAAAGATTAAAAAAAAATTTTTTTTTTAATTAATTAATTAATTTGTTTATTTCGGGCATGTCAATTAAATCGTCATCATCACACTTCATCTTTGTTAAAATAATACAATACACATGGCCAAAGGGGAAAGCGGGAGAAGCCAAAGCTTATCTAGTTACCCACAGGATAAAATCTTCATCATAATCTGCATTTTACATTTTGACATAACATTTTCTTTTACTTATGACATTTTGACATAACATGCTTCAGCAGTACAGAGCTGAGGTCCAGCTCTAGACAGTACATACAGATTACGTGTGTCTGCACACGTGGATATTTGTCCGACATGAGTGAACAGTCTCATCTTATAGCCGGGCATGACACAAAGTCAGTCAGTTACTGGTTCAAATAATTGTTTGGGTACAAGGGAGTCTATCTGTGGGAGTCAAGACAGCTGAACAAAGACAAGGGAGTCTATCTGTGGGAGTCCATCGAGGACGTCCACCGAGGTAGGCATAACATCTTACCCCCCCTCGCAGCCATGTGTCTTATCCCAGTCAGGACATCACACTGGAGAAGATTTCACCGAAGACCCTTCACTCGAGGCTGTAACCCATCCAATCTCTGCTACCCACCATTCTCCACCGGTAAGGACCTTGAAGTACTAGGGGGGCTATGGAACTGCCAGTCTGCAGTCAAGAAGGCGGACACCATTTCAGCCTATGCCTCCCTGCAGTCTCTCCACTTTCTGGCCCTCACAGAGACCTGGATCACCCCGGAAAACACTGCCACTCCAGCTGCCCTTTCAACTGCCTACTCGTTTTCACACTCCCCAAGACGAACAGGGCGAGGAGGAGGAACTGGGCTCCTCATCTCACCCAGATGGTCCTACCAGGTCCTTCCTCTAGACCACCTACCCCGATCTACACTTGAATTCCACGCCGTCTCTGTCACCCTTCCTTTCAAACTAAACATCATAGTGATCTATCGCCCACCCGGTCCTCTCGGTGACTTTTTGGATGAGATGGATGCCCTCCTGAGCTGCTCCCCTGATGATGGCACGCCACTCGTCGTCCTCGGTGACTTCAACATCCACTCGGGAAAGCTGCACTCATCTGAATTCATCGACTTCTTTTCCGCATTTGACCTTACGCTCTCCCCCTCTCCACCAACTCACCGCGCCGGGAACCAACTTGACCTTGTCTTCACAAGATCCTGTGGCATCTCGGCACTCTCTGTTACCCCGCTCACCGTGTCCGACCACCACTTTGTGACTTTCTCCCTCCCCATGGAGCCCACCACATCCCTCCCCTCTACGCCTCGAATGGTCACCAGCCGCCGCAACCTGAAATCCCTCACTCCCTCCGCTCTCTCCTCAACTGTTATCTCCTCGCTACCATCCTCAGAACAGTTCTCCCTAATACCTACTGAGGAAGCCTCCTCCATCCTGATGTCCTCACTCTCCTCTTCTTTGGACACTCTCTGTCCCCCTATCTCACGACCTGCGCGATCATCTCCCCCCCCTCCCTGGCTGTCTGAACCTCTGCGAACCAACAGATCATTGTTGCGAGCGTCAGAGAGAAAATGGAAGAAATCGGGCCAGCACGAGGACCTTGCTCACTACCACCGCCTCCTCTCTGACTTCACCTCAACTGTTTCGGCAGCTAAATCTGCCTTCTACCTGGCAAAGATCAACTCTTCTGCCTCCAACCCCAGGAAACTCTTCTCCGTGTTCTCCTCCCTCCTCACCCCTCCTACCCCTCCGCCCCCTTCCTTCCTTACTGCCGATGACTTTGCTACTTACTTTACCAAGAAAGTAAATGACATCAGCTCCTCATTTACGCCTATTCCCTCCCAGAAGACATCTCCCCCAACCCCCAACTCGGATGGTCTTACCAGCTTTACCCCCCTCACCTCTGAAGATGTTCACGCACTTGTTACATCTAACCGTGCCACCACCTGCTCCCTCGACCCGATCCCCTCCTCTCTTCTCCAAGACATCTCACACGACATCTTGCCATTCCTCACCACCCTGATCAACTCCTCCCTCACCTCAGGTGTCATTCCAGCGGATTTTAAGACAGCTACCGTGAAACCTCTCCTTAAAAAAACCACCCTAGACGCTACTGACATCCAAAGCTACAGACCTGTATCTCTTCTTTCATTCCTCTCTAAAACCTTGGAACGTGCCGCCTACAACCAACTGTCATCCTATCTCTCGCTGAACAACCTCCTAGACCCTAATCAATCAGGATTCAGGACTGCTCACTCCACTGAGACGGCCCTCCTCACAGTGACCGAGTCCCTGCGAGACGCCAGAGCCTCGTCCCACTCCTCCGTTCTCGTTCTCCTCGACCTATCTGCTGCGTTCGACACAGTCAATCACCAAATCCTCCTCTCCACTCTGGCTGAACTTGGCATAACTGACTCTGCTCTCGCCTGGTTTACATCATACCTGACAAATCGCACCTTTCAGGTCACATGGAATGGCTCTATGTCCAAACCCTGTTCTCTGGACACGGGTGTCCCTCAAGGCTCAGTATTAGGACCGCTTCTGTTCTCACTATACACCAGATCACTAGGTTCTGTTATCACATCGCATGGATTCTCCTACCATTGCTACGCAGATGACACCCAGCTGTTCCTCTCTTTTCCCCCGTCCTCTGACACCCACATTGCAACTCGCATCTCGGACTGTCTGGCTGACATCTCTGTCTGGACAGCTGCACCTCAAGCTTAACCTGAATAAAACCGAACTCCTCTTCATCCCAGGGAAAGACTGCCCTCGCATGGACCTGTCGGTCACTGTCGAGGGCATCACAGTATTGCCGTCGTCAACTGCGAGGAACCTGGGTGTAATCCTCGATGACCAACTATCCTGCACCCCCAACATCACTGCTGTGGCCCGATCCTGCAGATTTGCCCTCTACAACATCCGCAGGATTCGGACCCTCCTCACAAAGGACGCAACGCAACTCTTGGTCCAAGCACTGGTCATCTCCCGCCTTGACTACTGCAACTCTCTCCTGGCCGGACTCCCGGCCTCTGCGATTAAACCATTGCAGTGTATCCAGAACGCTGCAGCACGTCTTATCTTCAATCTACCCAAATTCTCCCATGTGACCCCCCTCCTCCGTGACCTCCACTGGCTCCCTGTTGCAGCACACATCCAATTTAAGACGATGACACTGGCCTTCAGGGCCATCAATGGAACGGCACCCATCTACCTTCAAACACTGGTCAAACCTCATGCCCCGAAGCGAGCACTTCGCTCCTCTACTTCAGCTGGCCGGCTGGTACCACCATCGCTGAAATCAAACAAATGTCGCTCAGCAAAGTCCAGACTCTTCTCTGTTCTGGCGCCTCAGTGGTGGAACGAACTCCCGACTAATGTCAGGACAGCTGAGTCATTTGCCATTTTCCGAAAAAGGCTCAAGACTCACCTGTTCAGACTTCACCTCGACTAGCATGACCCCCCCCCAAAAAAAAAAAAAAACACCCTTATCTATAGCACTCTGATCGTAGCACTGTTGCTCTTGAACTACTAGTTTACTCAGATGAGGACCTAACACTTGTTCTACTTTTAGCCTTTACTTTATCGGCAATGATTCGTTGTGGTTTCCTTGTTTCCTTCTTGTGACAAATGTACTTATTGTAAGTCGCTTTGGACAAAAGCGTCTGCTAAATGACCTAAATGTAAATGTAAATGGGTACAGAAGGTTTTTTGTTATGCTCCCATGCCGTCTCAACACAGTGTCTGCTGATTTGTACCTCTGACCTTAATCAACCCTCATGTATTAATCTGTACCGGTCAACGATTGAATTTACATACTTTTTCTTAAACCCACTAGTGTTGCTGATTTTTTGACTTCTTCTTCTAACACATTCCTTTGTTTAACACCTGTGACCGATAAGGAAAAGGATTTTAACGTAGTTCGTACCTTCCTTTGCCTGAAAATCATGTTACCTCTAAGATTGTGTCTCTCCTCTCTTTCTAGGAAAAGTATTTGCAGCAGGAAAAGTATTTGCAGGTAGGAAAAGTATTTGCAGATACAGATACAAAGATACAAACAAATTATAACATCTTGCCAAACAATTCGTCACATCATAAATCCAGCCTTTAAAGTGTGTTAGACATGTCCACATTAAGGTACAATAAATGTCAAATAATGATTAGCCAGACATGTGTTTAACCATAATATTTAACAAATTAGATCAAGCAATATCCATTAACCTGCATTCTTAAACACAACATAATGTCAATAAATCAAAATAAATGCTACTTACGTTGAAGGTTTATTTAAAAGACAAATAAACACCTACAACACTCAATCAGGATCAAAATGTTTGGAGACAAAGAGGAGGAAGTGAGGTCCAGGCCTATACTTGTAGACTTCAATGTGGGCGGAGCTACCAAAGAAGGTCAAACTGAACCACCACTCAGTGTCTCATTTGGGGATGTTGGGTGACTAAACTTGCAGTCTTGAACAGTGGTCACAGCAAATACTGGCTGCTTTTATCTCCATAGTCTCCTGTCTGCCTTAATCCTCCATCTGTCTGGTCGTACTGGTGTCTTATTGGCTTTTGAGTTGAGTGATTGAAGCTGTAGCTACTTCCTTGGACAACATGGTTGTTTACCCCCTTGAGTCCGCTTGGCCAAGCATATAGCGTATGATCTCTGAGGTAAAGGATTGCATTGTTATTAAATTGTAATAAACCTGTTAATAACTTGTGATTCTTGTATTGTAGCTCCTTAGAGGCTGCTGTTTTGTCTATTAGACCTGCCCCAATATAAACAGTGTTACCTCGAGGCAGTGGTTGTACGTACATATGTACCTTCCATTTCCATTGTTCTAATCCTCTCTAGTGGAGCTAGCAGCCGGCTCATTGTGGAGGTTAGGCCCACTAGTGTGGTTCCCTTCAAAGATTTTAGTGGTAAGAGGGCGGGGTTACAGTATCGTACACCATACCGGTGGTGGATAAATGTTAGGTAGGCTGCCTATCTCTGCTGCTGACTTCCCCCCTCCCTGTTCTTTTTATATCTATTGGAAGTGGTTTTAGGTGATGAACAAAAAAAACTTAACAGTAAAATACAAACATCACTGGGGACACAGACAACAACGGCATCAACAAAGGATGAACTAGCTAGAACGAAACAAAGAAAACAGACTTAATACACAAGAGCTGATTGGGAGACGAGACACAGGTAAGTCAACACGAGGGCAGGCTGACAGGTGACTGGGAAAAACACCAGGGAACAGGTAGGGTTGACCAGACTAATTACACATGGACACGTGATGCACACAGAACGAGAATAAAACGGGAAGTAAAGCAATACACAACATAGAGAAAAAGACTACAAAAATACATCAGGAAGTCAGGATGATACATCACAAAACAAGACTTAAATTGACAAAAAACACCAGATAGTGATGTTTCATTTTCTTCCTTTTCCTTTATCAAAGTTTCTCCACGTGCGCTCCCAGTTCTCATTGATTTATAAATAGTGCTGGACCTCTGTCGCCTGTGTATGACCACAGTGTTAGACCAGTTTTATAGATTCTATTTACTGGTGGGTGAAATTCCCCAAGTGGTATTGTTGGGTTAGTTAAATTCTAGTGCGCTTATACCTAATCCTGTTTGCACAACCCTGCCACATAAACTTTATAATAAATCTCTAGCTGTTTGGGGCTCCGAGGCCCAGCCTGCCTACCTTTCCTGAAGTTAAAGTCTGTTCCTGGTGTTATTCCTCAACCAGAGTATATTTATCTGCTGTTTCTGACTGTGAGGTGCCGTGACTAGGTTATGTGCAGTGCAGCCACTGTATGTTATATCAGGTTTACTGATGAGGACCCAAGGAAGCTAAGTTCTGAGTTTTGTATGCATGATTCTCCAGAAAGCAGCAAGAAGTCATAGCACAAGAGACATTCACAGTCCAACAGCCCTGGGTGATGCTGTTTATTTAGCATTATGTTCCGATGTCAACTGACACAGACTTGGTCCCATCAGTCCTAACATGTCCAGCTCACAAACCAACTAGCCAAGGCAGTTATTTAAGATGTGTGTCCTATGGCTACTAAAGGATACATGAACTTCTATCCACATTCTTTAAGCAGATTGCAAAAGAGGTGAACTGTGTATTAGAGACGGTCAATCTGCCGAGTGTAGTAATCTGTCACAGAAATCACCCTTCATGCAAGATTAATTTCCCTCTGCAGCCCCATGCTATGAAAGGTTATAAATTGACTTTAATATTAACTGGCCTTGCCTTAAGCATATGAAGCTCATTCTTGTTGGTACATTTCCCTCTTCCCCTCTCTCACTCTGTTACAGCCCCCCCCCCCCCCCCCCCTCCATCTCTGTGCATGCCTCTGATGCATGCAGGCATAAATGTAATAGAATGTGATAACAAATCCAAATTATACTGCAGAAAAAGTGCTTTCATTTGTCGAACAGTTGCTGAGCGTGAGCTGCAAAATGAGCTTTGGTAAAAGTAAAGAGATTTTTTTTTTGCCAAGTGTGTATAGAAATAGATCATTATGCATTTTCCCTCAGAGTAGATTTATAATTTTGTGTCCCCTCTGTCAGACATTATAGCCTCAAACAAAGACAAAAGAGGATGCATACCAATGAGATGTGAATTTTTTCCCCCTCTTTGACTGTCAGGAGTTAAAATATATTTCTGTGCTGCGTGTTCCCACTCTACGTGTGGTGAAAGTCTATCACCGCTTCTCTGAGCTTCTGAATGGCTTCTGCTCAGAGTAAATACAGAGCTTTGTTATGATTTTTGAAGTCTCTTCATGTGTCTCCCTTGATGGAGCACATCAGCCGACTGGAACTGCAAATCCGTCCCTCTGTGTGAAAAATGATCAGAGAAAATTAACTCACAATACATTTCATCACTTTCATGCTCTCTCTGCATACTTGGCTGGGGTCCCGTAGTCGAAGCCAGGAGAATACCTAGTCTCTCCTTGAGAACAAGCAGACAAATGCAGACAGTGACTCTGTGGAGGTGAACACATACCAATGTGGATTAAAGTGATCCAAAGATTTAGAGGTGTGGAGCTAAATACTTAATAATAATAATAATAATAATAATAATAATAACGATGCAAAGAACAACCACACTCTTACACATACAAACATTCAAATCCCATTAGTGTGACAGTATTACAAAGCCATTGTAGCTCATCTGACTGGCTAAGTGTTTTTCTTTTCTGCTCTCATTTGTCAGGCTGATGGGAGCACAGGAAGGAGGCTTTGTTGCCTTTCATAGAAAGCCAATCCTACTGGCTCATCAGCACAACGACAGCAGGTTTCCTACTACCTGAATAGACAAATGAGTCACACTGCTCGGGTCCATTTCACAAAGCAGGTTTAGTGAAAACCTTGAGTGAGTTAACCCTGAGATGAGGGAAACTCTGGTTTTTCGGTTTCAAAAAGCCAGTTCAGCACAAATCTGAGTCAGTTACCCAGGTAACATACTCCGTGAACCTAACCTGCTCGCTAGCAGGTTTGCTTCAACAAACCGTGAGTTTCTCCCTACATGTCTCCGCCTTTTTCTGGAATCTGAACCAACTCTGAAAAAAATGTGCCATCCTTTCCAACCTAATCGATATGGAAATAAAAGTGATTCTAGCAGCTTTGCGTTGGGAGACAATTTTGATTACCTTTCCTTCCAATCACATTAGATATTATCTAAACAATATTCTCCGAAATTTCAACATTTCATATCGCGGACATAATCCGCAACCAGCACTGCATGAAAAGTCGGATTTTCGTCCCTGTAAACGCCCGGAAATCTCCCTAATTTTCGGGAGTTAACGACAATTTACAGGCTGCGAACGCCGCGTTCGTCTGTGCCGAAAATTGTCGGAAACGAACCACAGCGAAGGCTCTAATTAGCATATGAATAGCAGCAAAACCGCGCCTGGCCAGAGATGGCTTGAATATACTCACTCAGGATTGGATGAAACCACTAGTTTTAAACAAGTATAATCGCTCGTGATTGGTTGGCAGATCTGGTCATTATAAATGTAAAGCCAACCCACGTTGGTAGATCTGTCACTATTGGTCAACCTGATGAGACATTATAAATGTAAACCCCACCCCCGTTGGCAGATGTGTTACTATTGGTCACACTGGGTCTTTTAAACAAGAATAATCACTAGTGATTGGTTAGCAGATATATCACTGTATATATATATACATACACATATATATATATACATATATATATATGTTTTTATATATATATATATGTATATTTATACATATATATATACACACACATATATTTATTTTTATTTATTTATATATTTATAAATATAAATATGAATGAATTTATTGAGGAAAGGAAAAATTGCCAGGAGGAAGTATTCAAAGAAAGAGCTTTATTGACAACACAACTTTACAAATTTGCCCACACAACAAACAAATTAACAATTTTACAGCCGCCTGCGGTGCGTGGCCCTGTACTTGGGATTCTTCTCTAATCGCGACTGTAGAGTCGCAAAGAGCTCGGTGAGCTCCTGGCTACGAGAGGATGGAGGTCGCACAATCCATCCAGACACCCCGCCAACGACGCCATCCTCCTCATCAGACATCATGTCTGTGGTAGCGGACTTCCAACGGTCCACCTCATCGCCAGCAAGCACACTCCGTCTCGCTTCCAGCAGCTGTAAAACAATCAATAAAGACAATCAGTACTGCGCGATGCACTGCGCATGGACACAACACATCTATTAATGCACCTGAAAAATAGGTTTAGGTAGGTTTGGTCACATTCACCAAAAACGGATCTAATAAATCTAATAAGTCTTACCCTCTTTCTCCTGGAACGACTCCGAGCTGACGTCTTCACAGCTTCCGCCTGCGATGTGAGATCAGGCTGTGTGTGTCTGAAGCTCCTGCGTACCGTTTCATAGTACGTCTTACAGGCAGCTGGAAAACAATTAAATGAGTGGTATGAATAAGAGAACTTAAGTCACAGTAAAATTAAAACAAGGAAGAAGAAAACAGTAAAAGTTACTTACACACAATGGCGTCACTATCGGCGTCATAGAAATCCGGACTTGCGGACAAAGCTCCGAGCAAGTAAGCGGTCACAGCTTCGTTATGAGGCGAGGTTCGTCTGTGAAAACAAAATGAACAGTTAAGATCGGTATCTACTGTTAACGCATGTATTTCTTTATACAGCAGAATGAAAGCATATTCTTTAAATCTTACCCTTGCTCCGGTTCGTAGCGCCTACAATTCGTCTCCGAGTTGTGAAGACGGCGTACTGCTTCCTGTAAAAGACCAACAACATACACTTAACAAAGCAACTTAACGTTACACTGGTTCCTCTCTCTTGTTCTTTTACAAGGCTACTATGCTACTTTTAGCTTGGACTATTAGCTTTTAAGCTACTTTTAGCTTGGGCTTGCTTTGCTAATTTTAGCTTAGCTAGCAATCACCGAACATATTCTTACCGCAATCTTGGGATTGTTCACCCGTCTTCTCTTCTTCGAGTTAACGTTAGTCTCTTCCACACACTGTTTCGTCTCCAAAGCAGCCAACCTGGAGTTTAGTGCGGCGAACTGCTCATTCACATCGGCAGCAAGCACAGCGAGCTGACGAGACAGGCCACTGATAGCATTCAGCAGATTCTTCTCGCCGGTCTGCGGACTCGCTGAAAGTGGTTGATCGCGTCCATGCAGAGGGGTTGAAGGGGAGCTGAATGCGAGACGCCGTCCAGCCATTATAGATCACGAAACCAACGCAGTTAAAACACAGAAGTGGAGTGAAAGTTCTGAGTACAGGTATAAAAACATGCCCGTCTTGCCCATGACCTCGCACGTGATTGGACAAGATGCCGACCTCGCACGTGATTGGACGAGGTCCCCGTGTCCTCGTACGTGCTCGTCCAATCACATGCGAGGTCATTGTTACACGGAAGAACTCGCGAGACGAGATCTATGATATAAACAGGCACGGTGTGGCCATGAAGCTCTGTGATAGAAACACGGTGTGACGTTAGTTGAATAATGGAAGTCCCAATACTGAAGAAAAGACCTCGGCGCTTCTGTGAACATTGCAACATTGAACTCTGTCATACACAGTATTTTGACCACAAAAAGCGCTTTTTCAAAAATGGAGTTTGGGAGAAAAAATCCAAAAGGGCTAAGTCAGATAACGTACAGAGCCTGCTGCTATCCAGTCATGACCCAACAGACGGGAGTCATGTACCGCCGATGTGTAAAGACCTCGAAGATAACTTGGCTGGACTTGGAGAGATTGATGGAAGTGAAATGCACTCCGAGGACCCAGAAAAAGAAGTGATGGAAGAATCTGAAGAAATTCACCCAGCGACTGACAGTTCAGACAACGGTAAGCACCACAATTTACCTGTTACACCTGTACAGCTGTGGGCTGCAGATATTGTAACTGTACCCGGTCTCCCCTTTAGATTGTCTAATATATGTGGTTGCTT
Organism: Eutrigla gurnardus; assembly: GCF_963514095.1. Classification (NCBI taxonomy): domain Eukaryota; kingdom Metazoa; phylum Chordata; class Actinopteri; order Perciformes; family Triglidae; genus Eutrigla; species Eutrigla gurnardus. The sequence goes on from NC_139919.1 coordinate 4,454,120, forward strand.
TTCACTGTTGTGGTTATTGTAATAATAATTAATAATAAAATACGAATATCGCATTATAATGCATGACTGTATCTTCTGCACGGGTTGTTTCCAGACGAAACAGCAGATGACCAAAGCATTCATCTTTTCCTGGACTCCAGCGATTCAGAGTCAGTGCAAGATGATGAAGACATCTCCTGTTATGTGGTAAGCATGAAATTACCTTTGACTATTCAAGTATAGAGTTCCATACATGCTAATCCAGAGCTCAAACGGGAAAACCCAACATGTTTCACCCACATTATTGTATTCTACTCTCAGTACTACTACTGTTACTCTCAGTGTACAGTCTAAATTTCTGTTAGGGAACTATGAAAGCAACTAAAATAAACAATTGAATTATAAACACTTCCAACAATTCCCTGAATGTTCCCACAGAGTACTTTTAACAGGTTCATTGCACTAAAGCTAACTGTTTGAGATGCACATGATCTTCACTACAGCTTTAAAATCTTTTCATACTCAAATGGCCATATTAATGATGGTCTTTTCATACTCAAATTCTTTTCATACTCAAATGGCCATATTAATGATGGTCTTTTCATACTCAGATGGCCATATTAATGATGGTCTTTTCATACTCAAATGGCCATATCAATGATGGTCTTTTCATACTCAAATTCTTTTCATACTCAAATGGCCATATCAATGATGGTCTTTTCACTGTCAAAAGGCCATATTCATGCACTGAGTACAGTCGTTTGAGTGATGAGTATGGGCATTGCATGCGTTTTAAATGTGTACTTTACATTTGCATAGGATGAGTACGTGACTGAAGAGGGGGAAAGCCTTGCTGAGGAGCAGAGTGAAGATGGCGAGGGGCATGGAAGTGATCAGTCCAGAAGTGAAAAACCAGAAGACTTGTTGCTGAAACTTCTGGCCATGATGCTTTTGTCATGGCAATCAACCTTCAAGATTTCTGACAATGCCCTCACATCACTTCTTCTGTGCATCAAACACTTCATGTGGATAATTGGAAATGTTCTCTGTGCTAATTCTGTCACTGCCTTTGCAAGCAACATTCCAAAGACTTTATTCTCCTTGAGGAAATGGACTGGTATCCTCCGTGACAACTTCTTACAGTATGTGGTTTGTCCAAAATGTATGACAGTATACATGCTTACTGAAACCTACGAGCTCAGACGGGATGGCACAAAGGTTTGCAAGACTTGTGGTCACATCCCATTCTACAATCACCCATAGCAGAGGTCTGCATTAAGGAAGAAATGTGGCTCTGCCTTGTTAAGAAAGGCAAAATCTTCTAGCGGCAAAGAGTATGTTAATCCAATACGTTCTTACTGTTACAAGAGTGTTGTGCAGTCTCTGGAAGAACTTGTTAAAAGACCTGGGGCCTCATGTATCAATGTTGCGTACGCACAAAAACATGGCGTACGTAATTTTCCACACCAACGTTCAGATGTATCAAAAGTGAAATGAGCGTGGAAATGTGCGGTGTCCCACGGCAGCTTCATGGCTGGCGTACGCACGTTTCTACAGCTATTGTTCCTTTGGCGACACTCTGAGGTGATGCTGGGAAACTGTTAATTATGTGAAAACAATTAGTCCTCAGAGTAATGTGCACATCAGAGACACATTAATGGACAATTAACACACACGTGTTTGCAATCATATGGATGGATATAAAAGCATGCACAAAGTGATGAAAAAATGGCATTAACAATGGCAGCCTTGGCCTTGTTAGAAGACATCGCAAACGGTAACATCAGACGTGAGAGGGTGTTTAGAGAACGGGAGGATATGTTAGCAAATGACGACAACTGGCTCATGAGTCGTTTTAGGTTGCCGAGGCCAGTGTTACTGGAGCTGTGCGCAGAGCTGCGGCCGGCCCTAGAAAGAAACACAGCCAGGAGCCAGGGGTTGTCCGTGCCCACACAGGTGCTGACCACTCTGGGGTTTCTGGCAACAGGAGCCTTCCAGAGGGAACTGGCCGACCGGTCAGGAGTGTGCCAGTCCACTCTGAGCCGAGCCATGCCAGCGGTGTGGGACGGGATCATAAGAATGTCATCCAGGTACATCAAATTCCCATACAATGCTGTTGAACAGGCCAACATTAAAGCGCAATTTGCAGCAAGAGCCGGTTTCCCTAATGTAATCGGAGCTATTGACTGCACACATGTTGCTATAAAAGCGCCATCACAGGATGAATTTGTTTTTGTCAACAGGAAACATTTTCATTCAATAAATGTTCAAATAATATGTGATGCGCAAATGCAGCTCACCAACATCGTGGCAAGGTGGCCTGGTTCAACGCATGACTCGTTCATTCTTACTAATAGCATGGTTGGTAACAGGCTGGAGGCTGGCACGGTGCGCGATGGGTGGCTTCTCGGTGAGTAAATGTATCCGTTTAATTGCGCCCCGAATGTAAACCAGCACGATGCCCATTTGGGCACGTGCATTCAAATATGTGCATTTGTTTTTCCCTGGTGAAAATAGAGCTGCAGAGCTATCTAACAAGCCCTTTATTGTCTCCTTGTGTTCAGTATTTGTGTCGATAAACGCGTGCGTAAAGTTGGAAATGTCACACTGCAGTAGCCACGGCGCACTTCTGCAGTCATTAATATATATGATAATATAATATATAATATATTAATATCCTCCTTTCCCCCCTCCCGTTGCGGTCACGCTTCGGCGGTGGGCCGAAATCCTCCGCTTCACCTCCACTTTCACGTCGGACCATTTCTTTTTTATTTCAGGGAGTGTGCGCTGCTCCGACCCCACAGCGTTCACTGCCTCACACACACGCTCCCACTCACATTTCTTTTTTTTTGTGTTAATGCCTGATGAGAGGCTACCAAATAATACTGTTCTTCGAGTCTCGACTTAGTTTAAGAGCGTTTCGAGCTCAGACTCGGTGAAGTTGCGCTTCTTCCCTTTTTCATTTTGTAGATCTGATGGTGCAGAGAGGGGAATCCCCGGTGCAGGCCCTATTTAAATTAATTTGCATATTTAAATGGAGGCGTGGACAGGGAGGAGTTTAGCACTTCCACATGTGCGCTTAATTCCACGTTGATTGGGATGTACAAAGGAAAAGTGCTTGGATCCATGTGTACGCACACTTTGATACATCTGATTTTTTTTGTGCGTACGACAGTTTCTGGATTCTAGCGTACGCCATTTTTCAGTAGGAAATCCACACAATTCTTAGTACATGAGGCCCCTGGATTTGAAGCGAAATGTGAAGAATGGCGAAAGCGGAAAATACCTGAGGGTGTGTTAGGAGACGTATATGATGGGCAAGTATGGCAGGACTACCAGTATGTGAATGGAGAGCCTTTTTTAGCAGAGCCAAATAATTTGGCATTGATGCTGAATGTGGACTGGTTCCAACCTTTCAAAAATGCACCTTATTCAGTTGGAGCCATCTACTTGGTAATTTTGAATCTACCTCGTGAAGACCGTTTTAAGGAAGAAAATATGATTCTCGTTGGACTAATACCTGGACCAAAAGAGCCATCACTAAACATAAATGCTTTCTTAGACCCCTTAGTTGATGAGCTTCAAGAACTTTGGCATGGCATGATTCTGGAAGACAGCTCTTTCTTAGGACATCTGGGGCCTCATGTATCAATGTTGCGTACGCACAAAAACATGGCGTACGTAATTTTCCACACCAACGTTCAGATGTATCAAAAGTGAAATGAGCGTGGAAATGTGCGGTGTCCCACGGCAGCTTCATGGCTGGCGTACGCACGTTTCTACAGCTATTGTTCCTTTGGCGACACTCTGAGGTGATGCTGGGAAACTGTTAATTATGTGAAAACAATTAGTCCTCAGAGTAATGTGCACATCAGAGACACATTAATGGACAATTAACACACACGTGTTTGCAATCATATGGATGGATATAAAAGCATGCGCAAAGTGATGAAAAAATGGCATTAACAATGGCAGCCTTGGCCTTGTTAGAAGACATCGCAAACGGTAACATCAGACGTGAGAGGGTGTTTAGAAAACGGGAAGATACCGGTATGTTAGCAAATGACGACAACTGGCTCATGAGTCGTTTAAGGTTGCAGAGGCCAGTGTTACTGGAGCTGTGCGCAGAGCTGCGGCCGGCCCTAGAAAGAAACACAGCCAGGAGCCAGGGGTTGTCCGTGCCCACACAGGTGCTGACCACTCTGGGGTTTCTGGCAACAGGAGCCTTCCAGAGGGAACTGGCCGACCGGTCAGGAGTGTGCCAGTCCACTCTGAGCCGAGCCATGCCAGCTGTGTGGGACGGAATCAGAATGTCATCCAGGTACATCAAATTCCCATACAATGCTGTTGAACAGGCCAACATTAAAGCGCAATTTGCAGCAAGAGCCGGTTTCCCTAATGTAATCAGAGCTATTGACTGCACACATGTTGCTATAAAAGCGCCATCACAGGATGAATTTGTTTTTGTCAACAGGAAACATTTTCATTCAATAAATGTTCAAATAATATGTGATGCACAAATGCAGCTCACCAACATCGTGGCAAGGTGGCCTGGTTCAACGCATGACTCGTTCATTCTTACTAATAGCATGGTTGGTAACAGGCTGGAGGCTGGCACGGTGCGCGATGGGTGGCTTCTCGGTGAGTAAATGTATCCGTTTAATTGCGCCCGGAGTGTAAATCAGCACAATGCCCATTTGGGCACGTGCATTCAAATATGTGCATTTGTTTTTCCCTGGTGAAAATAGAGTGGCAGAGCTATCTAACAAGCCCTTTATTGTCTCCTTGTGTTCAGTATTTGTGTCGATAAACGCGTGCGTAAAGTTGGAAATGTCACACTGCAGTAGCCACGGCGCACTTCTGCAGTCATTAATATATATGATAATATAATATATAATATATTAATATCCTCCTGTCCCCCCGCCCGTTGCGGTCACGCTTCGGCGGTGGGCCGAAATCCTCCGCTTCACCTCCACTTTCACGTCGGACCATTTCTTTTTTATTTCAGGGAGTGTGCGCTGCTCCGACCCCACAGCGTTCACTGCCTCACACACACGCTCCCACTCACATTTCTTTTTTTTTGTGTTTATGCCTGATGAGAGGCTACCAAATAATACTGGTCTTCGAGTCTCGACTTCGTTTACGAGCGTTTCGAGCTCAGACTCGGTGAAGTTGCGCTTCTTCCCTTTTTAATTTTGTAGATCTGATGGTGCAGAGAGGGGAATCCCCGGTGCAGGCCCTATTTAAATTAATTTGCATATTTAAATGGAGGCGTGGACAGGGAGGAGTTTAGCACTTCCACATGTGCGCTTAATTCCACGTTGATTGGGATGTACAAAGGAAAAGTGCTTGGATCCATGCGTACGCACACTTTGATACATCTGATTTTTTTTGTGCGTAGGACAGTTTCTGGATTCTAGCGTACGCAATGTTTCAGTAGGAAATCCACGCAATTCTTAGTACATGAGGCCCCAGGTTTACAGAGCAGCGCTGCGTTGTCTTTCATCAGATATCCCAGCAACTCGAAAATGTGGAGGCTTTGTTGGACATGGAGCATACAGAGGTAATTGAAATATTCAAACATTCTTTGCTATAATTAATAAACATTGAAATTGATCATTGAATCAGTAAAACCAATATGTAGATGTTTACATTGTTCATTTTTTAATGGATAGTAGTTGGTCTGTTTCATTGAATGTTCAAATATAAATATGTGTGTGTAACGTATTGCATTTTACTTATTTGCAGGATGCCACAAGTGTTTGAAGACGTTCAGCAAGAAAGACTTTGGTGAAAAAATGGACTACTCCGGCTTTGAGCGGTCTTCATGGGAGCCACGCACGTCAAAGGATCACAAACGCTATGCTGGACTATCCAAACGGGCAAGGACTAAGGCAGAACAGAAAAGAATTGAACGCAAATATGGAGCTAGATGGTCAGAACTTTTCCGCTTGAGTTACTATGAAGCCATCAGATTTGTCGTCATAGATCCAATGCACAACCTTCTCCTTGGTACAGCAAGACATGTATTCAGACTGTGGACAGAACTAGGAATTTTAACAACAAAAAGCCTTGATGAACTTCAAGCTAGAGTGGAAAAAATCAAAGTACCTTATGAGGTTGGAAGAATTCCCTTACGGATTTCATCTGGATTTACAGGATTTACAGCAGATCAGTGGAAAAACTGGACAACCATTTACTCACTGTTTTGTCTGAAGGGGCTTATCAACAACAGACACTATGACATGTGGTTTGACTTTGTGCAGGCTTGTATCATACTCTGCTCCAGAGTCATATCTATCAATAGACTGGAACTAGCAGATGGATACCTGCAGACATTTATCTCAAAATTTGTCGAACTGTTTGGCCCATTGCACTGCACCCCCAACATGCATCTGCATCTTCATTTGAAAGAGTGCATGTTGGATTACGGACCTGTTTATTCTTTTTGGTGTTTTTCATTTGAGCGTTTTAATGGTATACTGGGAAAGTTTAATAACAATAGGGCAATTGAAGTCCAGATTATGAGGCAGTTTCAGCAGAGCCAACAGCTTCATATGCCATGGACATGTGAATATGGTGCTGAATTTGCCAGTATTTTAGGAAGACAAATGGTTGGGACTTTGTCATGCAGTGACACAGCTGATATGCTTTATGTGAAGCACAGTGTGTTGGTGTCAGCAGAAAGACTTCTCTTAGAAAACTGTACAGTGGTGCCTTTGTCTCCATTCCACCAGACAATCTTGGATGAGCCTGACAGACATGCAATGTTGACAATGTATCATCAAATGTACCCTTGTGTCACTGACGTTGACTGTTTTGCCATGACATGCAAACGGGTAACATATCTGAATGTAACTTACTCAATTGATGGGTCTAGAGCAGAAAGGTCAGCATATGTATATGCTAAGTGGTGTGGAAACACTAATAGTTTTGAGGAACCCATCCTTGACCCTCTAGCAGAACTACGACCAGCCATTATAAAGCAGTTTATAGTTGTTAATGTTGTGTCAAAAGGTACTGCATTTAAACATGTTATTGCACAAGTTTCCTGGCTTCATCCCCATCCGGACAGACATTTTTATGGAAAGCCAATAGAAGTTTGGAGCTTGCAGGGAACAGACACGTCATACCCAGCATCATTTCTGCCTGTTGAGCGCATTGCTGGGAGATGTGTGGTTAACACATCCACTGTGCATTTAAGCAAGACCAAAGAAAGGGTCACTGTAGTCATGCCACTATGCAGTGGTTGAGCTCTAGGAGACTGTGATGTTGTTTGCATGAATGTACATTTTACCTTTGTGGCAAAGCCTGATTAAAAGTAATTGTTGAAGCAAATAGTTTTGTGTATCTTTGAATGAAGATGAAATGAAGTTATATCTTTGAATGAAGATGAAATTAAGTTAACACCTTTCAGAAAAATGTCACCTGGGGTGAAACTCCCCCTGCTACCCTGATTTGCATTTGTATAGCTCACAGCATTTTCATTTACATGTTAAAGCCTCCCCTAGGATTACGGGGAGGGGGGTCATGGGGGGACAACTGCCAAGCAAGGCCCACGTCAATTCCCGGCAATTTACGTCAGTTTTCGGTGTTTCCTGCAAATTGCCGTTTGCAGTCGTAAACCTGAACTTCCACGTCAATTTACAGGGCCGCTAACTGACGTAAATCCCACTTTTCATGCAGTGCAGATTCTTTGCGGAGGTAGTGTTTTTGCGAACGGGAGATTTATGAAATGTTTAAGTACATTTCTGTGTTGAAATACCTGCTTATATTTACTGTTTAATATGTGAAATATGATTAAAATCATATGCCTTAGTCAACGTATTTGTGCAATATTCTTATGCTTAATTTTCAACTGACGCCACTTTCTTTCTGTGCCTGGGGGATTACACCTATGAAAATGATTATTCATTCAGTGCGTTACTTTGTGAACTACGGGAGTTGAACCCCTGTCGCCCGCACCGTGGGTGGCGTTGCTAACCATTACACCACAGTGTCGCTCTTCAAGGCTGAAAATAAAGACTTATTACCTTTAGATTAATAGACTGTTTCATTCAGTTATACACATTAGATCGGGCGGTAATTGTCTGCCACGCCAACTATCGCTACTTTGCTGCAGTTACGTTGCTCCGTTTTCTCAGGATGAGCTCGTTTTCTACATAAACACTCAGTAATATCTAATGACGCTCTCCCCGTTGCCATGGTGAATCGTAGTATCGGAGCTCCATTGATGATGGCTTTATAGAGTCGGCAGGCACGCGCGTAACTCAGAGTTTACATACTCAGAGTTGACTGAACTAATTCAAAACCGCTGTTCTGAAACCGAAAACTCAGAGTTGCCCATCTCAGAGTTGGTCAACTCAGAGTTCAGTGTTAGGTTCAGAGTTTGTTGAACCTGCTTTGTGAAACGGGCCCCTCATTTAGTTTCCCTACCAACACATTCTCACTCTTCACTCTTTCAAAAAACGCTTGACATGGAACGTTTCCCTCTCACTGTCAGGGATGACATGTTTGTTTCCACTTGTTACATGCAGTGTGTCTTTTCAAAATAAATGTTTGTGTTGACAGGAAGTTAGATTTAGCCAACAAAATCACGTAGTGAGGTTGACGCCTCACATCACTACCAAGTTACTAACGACTCACGTCACCACCAAGTTACTTAGGACTTGCAAACTGGTGATATACTAACAACTAAAGTCACCAGCGAGAGAAAAACCACTCACATCACTACTGAGTTACTAACAACTCACATGATTACCAAGTTACTAACACGGTCACATACCAACGGCTGATAGTGTCCCCCGTGTGAAACTAAATGTAAATGTGGACATTTTGTCATGTTAGTCGTAAGTAATGTGAAACGTTAGTGTCGCTAGTCTCGTGACTCGTTCTTCATGTAACAAGTGCATATTGACAAGTCATCACTGACACATGATATAGCGACACTCAAGGGGAACGTAGAGTATTTTTGTAGTCATGCAGTTATTTTATTTAACACAATATCACTAACATGTCTGGGTATTGAGCAGATAACTGGAGTCAGGATGTGGTTAGCTTAGCTAAAGCTAGCTAGAGCAAAAGCTCTGGACACATGGAGCAAAGAGTTATCCTAGCTCTGTCCAAGGCCCATACATCTCAGATGCCTGAGACATACATATGTTGCCTTTCATAATGGCCAGAATATAACTGTCTTTATAAATGCCATTCATATTTAATTTGGACAGAAGATTACAAAGCAGGTGCTCATTTATAAATAATAAGAACACAATAAGACGTCAGTTGGAGTCAATGCATCTTCAACAACCTTGTCCAGAATAAAAACCTTGTATGACAAATCAAGGGGGAAAAATGGTCTATGGTCATGAACTTTGGGTCATGACCGAAAGAATAAGATCCCGGATACAAGCGGTCGAAATGAGCTTCCTCCGCAGGGTGGCGGGGCGCTCCCTTAGAGATAGGGTGAGGAGCTCCATCACACGGGAGGAGCTCGGAGTAGAGGCGCTGCTCCTCCACATCGAGAGGAGCCAGTTGAGGTGGCTCGGGCATCTGTATCGGATGCCCGAGCCACCTCAAGCCTCAGGCATGCCCCACCGGGAGGAGACCCCAAGGAAGACCCAGGACACGCTGGAGTGACTATGTCACCCGGCTGGCCTGGGAACGCCTTGGGGTCCTCCCGGAGGAGCTGGGGGAAGTGTCCGGGGAGAGGGAAGTCTGGGCGTCCCTGCTCAGGCAGCTGCCCCCGCGACCCGGTCCCGGATAAGCGGAAGAAAATGGATGGATGGATGGATGGAAGGGGGAAAAAAACATTATAAGGCTTTTATTCTGAAAGAGGAAGCATTGAGTTAAACATAAGCATTACCATTTTTCATGTCTGTGACATGTTCTACAGATATAGACATCAAAACTATATTAATGCTGATAGGGTGTCAATACACTGTCAAAATATCGTGCCTGAGCTGTACCTGAGCTCCATGTAAACCTTTAACATGGTGAATCTTGTTCATTTAAAATGTACACAAAGAAATGTGAAAGTAAGAATTTTTACAGAAAGTCAGCCAGATTAGACTTACTGTCTACTACCATTAATCAAATAGTGTCAGCATATAGATATGTTGCAGGATGTAGGATCATTTATTCTGTAATTATATATTAATTCAAATGTAACTTCACCAGCAACAGAAGATGCCAGCTGATGATGACTAAGTTCACTGCTACTGTCTTTTTTTAAACAATCTTTAAATGACAAATTACTTAAATGTCCCATATTATACTGTTTTTCATCAATCCCACACAGCTGAATTTCAGCTGTCTAAAAGTTGCTCAAATGAGCTCTGCTGAGAACAGGCTGTTTCTGTGCCTGCACCTTTAAATGCTTATGAGCTCTGTCTGTCATCGCCTACTTGGAGAGAGAGGGAAAGGATGCCACTTACGCTAGCAGCAGCATGCGCCAATGTTTACTTGGATGTATCACTACCCAGCCAACATGTACATGTGGGCCCCATATGGGTTACAAAGGGGCTGCATGGGTACCAAGTGGGCATGGGCTTGAACTGGGCAAATTGTCTGGGCCCCATATGGTTTCAGTAACATGGGTCCTATATAGGAAGCCCATATGGTCAGCCCACATGGGTCCCATAGGGGATATGAGTGGGCAAAGTGGGCATGGGATGGAAGTAGGCGAGTAATGTGGGCCCCATATGGGTTACCTAACCTGAGCCCCACATGGAAAGCCCATGTGGGCCAACTCTAAGGGCCCCATAGGGGATATAAGTGGGCAGAGTGGGCATGGGGTGGAACTGGGTATAATTTCTTGGGCCCCATATGGTTCCTTCAACATGGGCCCACAAGGGAAGCCCATGTGGGCCCTTAAAGGGATAAGAGTGGGCTAAGTGGGCATTGGCTGGAAGTAGGCAAGTTGTGTGGGCCCCATGTGGTTTCAGTAACATGAGCCCCACATGGGCTTCCCATGTGGGCCAACTCTAAGGGCCCCATAAGGGATATAAGTGGGCAGAGTGGGAATGGGGTGGAACTGGGTAACATTATCTGGGACCCATGCTGTTTCAGTAACATGGGTCTCACATTGGAAACCCATTTGGGCTGACTGTATGGGCCTCATAAGTAGGGTTGGGCATCGTTTGGATTTTACCGATTCCGATCCCGATTCCGATCCTCAGTTTCGATTCCTGTTCTAAACGATTCTCGATTCCGATTCTTTGAGGTGCAGGTCAACAGGTCCAGTGTTGCCACAGTTACTTTGAAAAGTAGTACTCTTGACTTCACTTAACTTAAATAATTGTTTGCATATTGTAATGGCAGTAACATCATGAATGAACATTTTATGAATATTGAACCGGCATTAGAGCAGCAAGGAGTGTTTTTTATGGAACAAATGAGCACAGTCCTAAAGTATGAGCGGCGTGATGACGAAGGGAGGGGGCGGGGCCAGCAAGCAGCGAGACATTTCTCCACTAAACACTCAAGAGAGACTCCGCTCGCATTTCAGCACAGACTGAGTTACGCCTGGTCCACACTGGATGCGGAAGCGCCGCGGCGCGGCGCGCTGCGCTGCCGAAAATCGCGAGCGATCCGCGCACCCCCCGTTCAGACCAGACGCGTATTTCTCCGCGGCGGTTGACAAGCGCTTCTGCTCAGCTGCTGTTCATTCAGAGCTATTTTTTTCCATTAAACCCCATACAATTAATACGCCATGTTTCTGTAACCAAGAAGTTTGTACACTTCTTGTATTTATCCGAAAGAGAGCGAGAGAGAGAGAGAGGGACACACACACAGACAGAGAGAGTGTATGGTAGTAGACAGTAGTAGTGCAGATATACCGTTGAATGACACATTTTTCTTATCTACTCTTCACATTTATTAAATGTATTGTCTCTTCCTGTTTCCGACAGTGCGAGTTTAGATACACAAATATGATCGCGTTTGTCAATCGCGGTATTTTATTTTGAAAATTGCTTTTATTTTGAAAATTGACCGGATTGTCTCGTGTTTCTCTGTGTGATTTCCTGCCAGAATTGACGCGTTCACTCGCGGCACGCGCAAAAAATAGAGCAGACGGCGAAACGATCGCTTCACAGCGCGGGAGGGCCGCGCGTAGTCGCGGCGCTCCGCGTCCAGTGTGAACGACACCATAGCTTAACAGGGGCGCCGAATGGAAGCGGGCTCCGCTACGCGTCTATTCGCGGCGCTTCCGCGTCCAGTGTGAACCAGGCGTTAGCAGGAGCTCCGTGAAATCGGGAACTCGTCTTGTTTATTAACACGCTGCGCCTTTTCACCGTCACCGGACGGGACCTGCTCGTTTAATGTGGTCGTGCCATGCTGTGACTCTAAGGCTACGTTCACACCGCAGGTCTTAATGCACAATTCCGATTTATGGCTCAAATCCGATTTTTTGTTTGGCTGTTCACATTACCTCTTTAAATGCGGCCTGTCTACGGATTGCTGTGTGAACAGCTCACGCTCCTGAAGTGACCCGCATGCGCAGTTGATCATTGATGACATCACGCCACAGCGGTGTTTATGGAAGCGAACATGGCAACGGCAACCGGTAACGTGGGACTGTATGGCTTCATGCTAAAAACAGTGTGTGGCGGCAGCCGGCAAATTTGTGAGCGGGTGATTGCACGAAGGAGGAAGAGGAGAAAGAAAATTCACATTTTAATGTCCTCCATGTTTGTTTTGGCTCCCGCCCGCTTTTCAATCAACTTTATTTGTCATTCATTTACAAAACAGTGCAGCGCGGGTCAGAATGACGTCAAAGTCGCATTAAATGCGACCTGGCTGTTCAGACTGCGGTCGCATTCAAAAAAATCCGATACGTATCCGATTCAGTACCACATTTAAATGTGGCCTGAATCTGATTAGAAAATGTCAGATTCAATGCGACTTGTGCTGTTCACATTGTCAAAAGCAAATCAGATATGGGTCACATATGAGCAAAAAAATCAGATTCAGGTCACTTGTAACTGCGGTGTGAACGTAGCCTAAATGTTTTTTCAAGTTTGACGTTGTATTCTTGAAAGTAGACAACACTTTGTTGTTAACACAGAGTGTACAACGAACCTTTATATTGCCATCTTTTGCTGAGATGAAGTCGAAATAATGCTTGTATTTCCAGCTGGAAAATGCGTATCTCTCCCCCTCCATTGTTTACGTTTCTGCCGGTAAAGCCGACTACACGCGACCGTCCGTGAAGGTGTCGGCTAACATACGTCACTCCCGAGACGCACGAAGAAAGCAGATCTTTTTTTTTACTGACAAAAATAGTAACGCGCCGTGTATTTGGATAAGTAACTTTAATCTGACTACTGGTTTGGCAATAGTAGCGCGTTAGACTACTCGTTACCGATCGTTCTATCGCGGAGTCTCCGCACGCCGGGCGGAGTAATACAAACAAACTAGTGTGAGCGGAGTAAAACAAACAAACTAGTGCGGACGTTTAAGAACCGAAAAAAAAGGATCGCAATTCCAACAGCTTCTTAACGGTTCCGGAACCGGAGGTTAGGAACCGGTTCCTATTTGGAACCGGATCTCGATGCCCAACCCTACTCATAAGGGATATGAGTAGGCTAAGTGGGAATGGGCTGGAAGTAGAAAAGTTGTGTTGGCCCCATATGGGTTCAGTAACATGCGCCCCACATGGGAAGCCCATGTGGGCCTACTCTATGGGCCCAATAAGGGATATAATTGGGCAAAGTAGGCATGGGGTGGAACTTGGTAACAATATTTGGGACCCATGTTGCTTCAGTAACATGGGCCCCACATGGTAAACCCATGTGGGCCAACTCTAAGGGCCCCATAAGGGATATAAGTGGGCAGAGTGGGAATGGGGTGGAACTGGGTAACATTATCTGGGACCCATGCTGTTTCAGTAACATGGGTCTCACATTGGAAACCCATTTGGGCTGACTGTATGGGCCTCATAAGGGATATGAGTAGGCTAAGTGTGAATGGGCTGGAAGTAGAAAAGTTGTGTTGGCCCCATATGGGTTCAGTAACATGCGCTCCACATGGGAAGCCCATGTGGGCCTACTCTATGGGCCCAATAAGGGATATAATTGGGCAAAGTAGGCATGGGGTGGAACTTGGTAACAATATTTGGGACCCATGTTGCTTCAGTAACATTGGCCCCACATGGTAAGCCCATGTATGCCTACTTTATGGCCCCCACAAGGGATATAAGTGGGCAGAGTGGGAATGGGGTGGAACTGGGTAACATTATCTGGGACCCATGTTGCTTCAGTAACATTGGCCCCACATGGTAAACCCATGTGGGCCGACTCTATGGACCCCATAAGGGATATAAGTGGGCAGAGTGGGAATGGGGTGGAACTGGGTAACATTATCTGGGACCCATGTTGCTTCAGTAATTTTATTTTTTGTATTTTCTACAGTTATGCTCACCCCAAATTTGCACGAATTTTGTCAAATTTTAAAGGGCTGCAGTTCGGGCCCCAGAGCACCTGGCCCCAAATTTTGGGCACACACTCTTGGCCCCAGGATTAAGCAAACCAAATTTGATGCATGTACGTATTGGGGAAAATGTTTCCTCTTTTTTTTAGAGCACAAAGGGTCTCGGATTTAGACACTCTTACAAGACGCAGTCTCAGAAGTGAGTTTTGAGACCAATTTTTTTTAAGCTTCTGGGGGGCTGAGGCTGGCATATTTCAATCCAGACTTGTTTCAGGGCAGGTGCTAAATATATTAGGTTGTGTGAAATTCACAGGGGCACCTCATCTTGACCCCCTGATCCCAAATCTATAGCTCCTCCAGTGCTCGTTCCTCGGGCCACATAGCAACACACTCTGCAGTTGCCATCAGTGTGCAATTTTATTGCTAAAATTGCTCTTAAAATTGGAATTGTACTAAAAAAGACACAAAAAGGCCTTCTTTTGGGGGACTTTTTTGTGTAACAGCAATTTGGATGCACAAGAACCAGCACCTTCATATTCACCACCTCAGGGACTGAATGGTGCATGTATGTAGTGTAATGTAGAACTGACAAAATAGGGAAAAGGGGGCCTCAAAGGTAATCTGAAACTGCTTTTTGGAGTCTATTTCACGTAGGAGAAAGACACACACCAAGGCCACTATAATCGCCACCACTTAGGCGTAGCCTGGTGCAATTTTGGTGCTAAAATTGCTTTAAGAATTTGAATTGTGCTAATAGGCCCGCTTTTTGGGGCCTATTTCGGGTAGGTGCAATTCAGATGCATGAACCCAATGCAGTCTCGGAAAGCATCCTTTGAAGGAATGATCCAATTTTGGGACTGACTTTAATTAGAAAGTCAAAGAGACAGTTGCATGACCTAGGGGAAAAATGTATGTTCAAGTAGTGCTATACTGGCCAAAGGTTAGACAGCTTTGTAATGCTGTGTTGTTTTTAGATGTGTTTTTTTTTCTGCTGAACTCTGTTCCATTTATTGTTTGCATCAAATCCCAGTTAAACATTGGTGGACTATCTTTTATAACCATAATTAACGTAAATACAGACATGATGATACATGGACATGTGAAACATTCTCAGTTCAGAATAAAACAGGGTATGAACCCTGATTAAAATCTACAGGCTATATTTTCCTTCTTAATAACTCTGTGTGACTGTAGACATGAAAGCAGCTGTTAGGTGTGCTGTAACAAGGTGAAATGCGCCTCAATTTTTTTGGGACCGACTGCCACTGGTGTGAGACTGGATTGTTACTGCTCTGTATTCATACAGTCAATATTACAGTCGAACTTGCAAAACAACATGACAGCGTTGTCATCAGCATTATCTTGTATGCTGTGGCATGTTCGGGAGGCGGCTTGTGGTTGGACAGGCTTGTAAGGAGAGCTGGCTCTGTGGTTAGCACAGACCTGATCAAACTGTAGACCGATTGCTGGTGAATGGTTTGAGAATTTTAGTGCTCTCTTACCTTTGACACATCTATCACACATTGCGGGGAAAAAACACACAACACAAGTAAGCAGCTGCAGTTCTGTGGGGCAGAAGCAGAATGGAATGGAATGGCCAGGCAGGTTGAAGCTGATAACTCATGGTGTGTGGATGACTGTCTACAGCAGCATATCCTTATGCCACTGGATAGCCTATAGATTTTCACAGTAATAATTGTATTTGCTTACAAAGAGATACAGAATACAGAATAATAAAAAAAAAAAAATAATAATAATAATATATATATATATGTATGTAGGCATATATATATATATATATATATATATATATTATACTGAATAAAAACTTATACGGAATAAAAAATAATATGAATAAAGTCTATTTTTAAATAAAAATGTGTTATTATTTTTCAGGGCACAAGGTTTTTGCTTTAAATTTAATTATGTTTCTTAAAAACATACTTTCAGAAGATCCAAGATCAGCCCCCTGTCATTTTTTGTGTGAATTATTTATCTGTTGTTGTTGTTGTTGTTGTTGTTGTTGTTGTTGTTGTTGACATGTGCTGGCATATTCATTGCTCCATAGTTTATGTGCAGGAACATTGTGTTTGACAAATGGTGTGATGTTATTCTAAGAAGGCAGACGCTGTGGCCAGGCTTTTCAAAATTAGGAGTTTAGGTCATGCGTATTGCAACTTACGGAAGCCCTAAACGGTCATGCATACATATATTTTATTTCCTCCGTTTTCCCGTGATAACGAGATAATTCCTCCGTTTTCTCGTGATAACGAGATAATTTTCATCCGTTTTCTCGTGATAACGAGATAACAAATGAAACGTGATAGGCGAGGTTTCAAATTCGGTAAAGTTGGAAAGATATTCACAGATTCGAACTGACCATAAAGAGACCCTTGATGTGTGTAGTGATTTTGGAGTCTCTGTCGGCCTACTGTATAACAGTGGAGTTATTGATTGTCATGCAATTTGCAGACGGTCCCTGCGCACTCGCCCGGCTGCCGGTTGCGCATGGAGATCAATGTTCTCTGTTCAGCTCGTAGGACGGCTTATTTATGTAAAAAATCGGGGTTTTGGTGCTTGTAGCTTGTAGTCTATGGTATTACGGTGAGACAGAGGCATCATTTGTGTTTGAAAAACGTTTCACTTTCACTGATCCCGGAAGTTCGACTCTGTGAATATCTTTCCAACTTTACCGAACTTCAAAATGATCTCGTTATCACGGGAAAACGGGTGAAAAATTATCTCGTTATCACGAGAAAACGGAGGAAATAAAATATATGTATGCATGACCGTGTAGGGCTTCCGTAGCAACTAACGGTCACACTGCGCGCTTTTATTTTGAATTTCTTCGGAACAGCGCCGAGAGCAACAAAGAGCAGCAGCCCGCAGTGTAGCAGCAGCCCGCAGTAGCAACAGCACGCTTTCGACACTGGTGAGTAGCATACCTGTCTCTCTATTATGTAAAATTCTTGTATTAAACCATCATTACTATCGAAGTATTGTGAGCTTAGACACTGGGGAATTTGCAAAAACGCTTGTTTGAACTCAGCTAATGTTCTAGTGAGTGTTTTAGCTAACTTAAGCTAATGTTGGTAGTTAGGCCTAATCAACCTAATTAGTCGACATAACGTTACTGGTTTTTATACAGCTCCTCTCGAAATCAAAGGCAGAATAAACAATTTCGAATACAATAATGCAAGCTGAATTAGCTCAGCAGCCACATGGCGGCTCTTTTTGTTGCCACTGCTGCAAACGTTATGTAATCAACAGCGCTGCTGCAAATAATCCCCAAACGCAATAAATTCGCACTCACTACGCAGTCAGAGTCGATGACGAATTATGTTTATAAGTAACAGCCAACATTGCCACCGAAAATTGCGAGACATGTTAAACACACTGCGCCAGGTGTCAGGTGTACGCACTGACACTGTGCTGACAGACAACCTCTAGTGCAGTGCAGTGCTGTCAGTGTCTCTGCTTGAAGCGCACCAGATTGACTGATGACAATAGCTGCACTTAAACACAAGCCTATTTGTTCTGCATGAACATTTAAAAAAAAACTTTAAGCAAGAAGCTCTGGATGTTCGTATTGTTCTCATAATTGTACTTGTAACATTTAATATAATATGAAAGGCTAGTGTACACTGTTAGACTGAGAGGGGGAAAAAACAGGAGTCTGTAAAATGCATTTATGTTATCTGATTTTATTTTATTTACTCATTAAGCATTTAAAATGTGAAAATTGTTTTACTGATGACAGGAAATAAAAACAACATAGTTAATATGACATAACCTGTTAACTCTGCCTAAATGCATTGATTTGGTCTCATTTATTAAGTGTTTCATGGGCATGAAACAACGTTGTGATTTATCAAACATATATTTCTTCAAAATCGCTGGTTTACTTATTCAAGTTAATATAAGATGATGTGGAAAATGGCAGTAAAAATGGCAGTAAAAATGGTCAGGAATGTTCAATTTCTGCACAAATTTGCTTTTCTCATGATTTATAGATAAGGCCCTTTATGAATTGGGTCACAATGGTTGGTCATTGTTGTTAAAATGGGTCCCCGGGAAAAAGGTTTGAGAAAGAATGATTTAATGGATAGTTCTGACAATTTAACTAGACTGACCATGCTCGCCCTTTGTTAAAACAAATCATTCAGTTTAGTTAAAGTCCAGAAGCATTATTCTGCAATAGTACATCTAGGCCTATCGGTGTTCATCCTAGCTCTTATTTATGAGAGTGCCATTAATTAACAGCTTAATGTAGCTGCCAAGGAGTCAAGGAGTTTATTTTATAGTCTTATCAGTTAAAATGTGTGAATGCACCTGACATAATTACTAAGAAAAAATATGACAAATCCAAACAAAATAAGAACTCTCCCATTGTTCTATTTCTAGGCTGGCTATATAGTTTTCATCTACAAGTGTGTTAAAATTGTGAATTTAACCTGAAATGTTATTTTATAGTTGGTGGGTGAATGTTAACCACACAGTATTTACCTGTGAAAAAACATGAATTATAAAAAGTGCCTCCTGTTGACTTCTCTCAACCATTGTCTTCCTGTCACATTTAGATTTGTCCAGATCACAGTTGTTCACACACTGTTGGAAAGTGTTCTTCTTTGCCACGTAAGTAATTTGAATGTAATAGTTTGCCATATATGCCTGTTGTCGGTTCATGCTCATTTGTCATTTTCAGTTCTGATATTATTGCACTTGCAAGCTCAAAAATTGTAGTAGGCTATGTGAAGTGCATGATGGTGGACAGTCGCTGCCTCCCTCTGCTCAGTTTCATTCATTCTGTAAGCATGTGTGTGTAAGATGAGGAAGGAAAGAACAGGGTCAGCAGACTTTCCAGTGCTAGTGTTTTGATTGATGGCCACAAAATTGGATTAAATTAGATAGAATAGTTTTGTTTGTTTAAGGTTACTTCTAAAATAATATTAACCCTTGTGCACCCCTTTAAAAAAGTAATGTAGAGATCCCTCTCTGTAAAAATGTTCCCCTCCTAAAAGTGCTGTAAAAATATTATTTATTAATATTTTTTTCCACTTTTATTGAGTCAGATCTTTTCACCAACTCGTCCTGATCATAACTATTACATTTTCATTAATTTCAAAAATAATTTGAACCTTTTAATGCCATTTTTGGAATATAAAACCAGATTTCCTTGTGAAATAAACACAAAAATATTTCAGCCACTGAGTAGTGGGTAGTTTTAGTAGGTAAGTTTCCCACTTAATGATGTTAAGTTGAACCACCTCAAAGAAGGCTAAGAGTTGAATTTGATTTTAGATTAGACCTACAGTTTACATTATATTTTTGTTTAGTGGGCTTTGTTTACATGGGAGGCCTACCAGTTAACTCAAACCAATTGAACGAAATGATGATGTAGTACAAGCCATTTTACATGTGGGAAACACTATGGTTTCTGTGTATTTTAGTGAAATGGATTACTTCCATGGCAATTCAAGGACAAGGAGGAGGATAATCAAAGCTAGAGTGCAGCAGCATTTATTGACCCTTGCCATGGAGGCTGTGGACCAGGCAGATCAGGTTGTGGACCAGGCAGTGCTGGCGGTGGACCAGGCAGATCAGGCTGTGGACCAGGCAGTGCAGGCGGTGGACCAGGCAGATCAGGCTGTGGAACAGGCAGATCAGGCTGTGGACCAGGCAGATCAGGCTGTGGACCAGGCAGTGCAGCCAGTGGATCAAGAAGTGCAGGCAGTGGATCAAGTAGTGCAGGCGGTGGACCAAGAAATGCAGGCAGTGGATCCGGATGTGCAGGTTGAGGAATATATGGAGAACAATGCTGATGAGGCTGTAAATCTGCAGTTGGACTTTGACAGTGATGATGACTTGTGTAGTGTAGATGTGTAGTGACTGTGATGAAGATCCTGCCTGTGATTTTACTGAAGAGGAACCCCACTCTGATGCGAAGAGGAAACTAGCTGAATGGGCAGCTAACCGTCAGGTGTCTCATTCTGCACTGTCAGAGTTACTAGCAATACTCTTGGAGCTAGGTCTGGATGTACCCAAGGATCCCAGAACTCTCCTCGGTACAGTGAAAGATTGTGTGGTCAAAGAGATGGGACAGGGAAGTTACTACCACTTTGGGCTTGCAAATGCAATACTGTCGGAACTGAAAATGACAAATGAGCATGAACTGACAACAGACACATTGACTATTCGTGTGAATGTTGATGGGCTGCCTCTTTCAAGGAGCTCTAATATGCAGCTGTGGCCTATTTTAGGTCAAATAGTTGAACTACCAAAAGCAAAAGTGTTTATCATAGGTGTATATGCAGGTCCCTGTAAACCTGAATCTGTGAACGACTACATGCATGATTTTATTGAAGATTTAAAAGCCATCACAACAACTGGTGTAATGTTAAGTGGGAAACAATGTCGCACTTCCAGATGCTTTTATTTGTGACACTCCAGCAAGAGCTTTTTTAAAATGTATCAAAGGTCATGGTGGCTATACTTCTTGTGAGCGTTGCACACAGTATGGCATTTATGTTGACCGTAGAGTTGTGTTTCCAGACATGGATTCCAGCCTGAGGACAGACACTCAGTTTGAACAAATGTCTGATGAAGACCACCATCACTCTAAATCACCTCTCCAGGGGCTAGGCATTGGTATGGTTTCTGCCTTTCCTCTGGACTACATGCATTTAGTTTGCTTGGGCATTGTGCGTAAATTGATTGCTCTGTGGTTTAAGGGGCCATTGCAATGTCGGGTTCCATCTTCTGTCCTTTCCGCTATCTCTGATCACTTGAAACTGTGTAGACAAAGCTTACCCCGGAGCTTCTCCAGAAAGCCAAGATCTTTGTCCGAGTACAGCCAGTGGAAGGCTACAGAATTCAGGCAGTTCTTATCATATACAGGGCCAGTTGTGCTTTTTCAAAGATTGCCCAATCAACATTACAGAAACTTCCTGGTTTTGTCATGTGCTATGAGAATACTTCTGTCTCCTCTGTGTAGAGAGTTCTGTGGTTTTGCCAGAAAATTGTTAAGATTCTTTGTTACCAACTTTGCTAAGATATATGGGACGAAATGTCTGGTTAACAATACACACAGTCTTATACATTTAGCAGATGATGCTGAAAAATATGGCCCTCTGGATTCAGTTTCATGTTTTCCTTTTGAGAATTATTTGGGACAGTTGAAAAAAATGGTGAGAAGACCACAGGGTCCTGTGCAACAAATTGTCAGACGTGTCTATGAAAGGCAATTATTTCCTCACATGTTGAAAGACATGCCTGAAGGTGTTGAACTGAAACAGCCCCATGCATCTGGACCACTGCCAACAGATTTTTCCATGCATCAGGGTGTTCAATATAAGATGTATAAACTCAAAGACACAATAATCTCAAACTCCAGTGGTTCCAATTGTTTTGAACTGGGGGGCAGAGTTGCAATTGTGAGGAACATTGTGCATTCCACTGCAGAAACACATGTAGTGTATGAACTTTTTGAGACAGGGGCATGTTTTTTCAACTACCCCGTTGATTCGACATGTCTTGGAGTTTGTTTACTATCAAAACTGTCTGGTCAGCTTGCCAGTGCTCCAGTAGCAGACTTCACAAAATCACTGCTGTTATTGCCTCTTCGGAAAATGTTTGTGGCTTTGTCTCAGCTACACAGCACATAACATGATGAACTTTGCAGGATGCCCTCATTCAGTGTGGTGGAGTTTGTGGATGAAATTAACCCTGATGGCTGCATCAGAGTGGTTCGAGGGCACTGACGGAAAATTATGCTGGTGGCCACCAGCCACATTGCTCAATGTGACCAAGGCCGTGAAAGAGGGCACACCACCAGCTCAAAACTGGATTCTGTGTAATGTGCGTGTGATGGGAAATGCAGGTAACTTTGATTTTCCTCATTAACTACTGCTCTATTTCCTTTACTTACTTTAAAGCCCCTGTGATCCCCAACTTATTCTTTTTTGTGTTGATTTTTCTCTACAAGGTCTCTGAGCTAATTGGTCAAGGGCTTGTGTAGCCGCAGATCGTCATTCCAAACAAGCAGGATCACACCGAACTCGATTCATTCAATTCAATTGATTTCAGTCCTCACATGTGATAGTTGTAGGTGTGCTCTTGTTTGGTTGGATACCTGCAACCACACTATCCCTCTGCAGATTAGACATCTGCTTCATATTATGTATACTGTATGTGCATGTTTTTTCCAATTAATACTGGTTTCAGGGCTGCAAAGTAGGGGTGTAGCGAATCGCTGTTGCTTCGTGGTTCGTACAGACCAGGGTTCGCCCACATGTGATCTGCGTACTAAATGAAAGTGTGAAATACTGTTTACAGCAGAGGTTGTACTAGATTTTTTCGTTGTCATAAAAATCCCATCATAATCTATTTTTACCCATCATTTTAATTTTTGTTTTTTAATGATAAAGATCTAATCAATAGCATTTCATTTTCATTGTTTCAATTTTAATTAATATTCAATCCAAACAAGCTATAAATTGTGCATTTATAAGGACATGAACAGACACCACACCGCGCCTTCACTTATGTCAACACCAAAGCAGATGAATGACTTTTTCTCCACTAAAACCACTGACTGGCCACTGTGCTTAACCAGTAATATATGAACAATATAATTTTACAAAATAAAACAATTGCTATTAAAATATGAACAAACCATTCGCAAGAAATCAGCTGAATTGAACTCAGTTTACCTGCTGTTGCCTGAACTCAGTGTCACACCTTCGTCCCGGTCCACATGGACTACATCAGTCCCTCTTTTTTCATCTGTTTTATCAACACTTTCTCCGTTATTGGGCGTTTTGAAGAAAGTTTGGACACTTGGGTACCATGACATTTTGCCGTGTGAAGCCAACGAGGTCATGCATCAAGACTAGACAATAGCTAATTAATGTGCGCACTCGCCACCAACTGGGCAGGAGTGGTAATTACAATCTGTCAAAGTGATAGATGGCCTTCAGATTTTTCCATCACTGTTTTAAAAAAACGGTCAATGACGGATAATATTCTATTAACGTGACCCCCGTTTTAGAGTTTAAGTTACAAGATCCCTGAATCTTGATGCAGAGCTGCAGTGGAAGGACGACAGATGCGCACTGTGTTTCTCTCTGCAGCTCATGTCTGTGTGACAGCAGAGGAAGAGGAAGATTGACTTATTTAAAAGCCATCACACTTCTATCAAGTGAATTCCTGACCATGACTTTGCACATTTACAGCGGTGTAACTGGGAAACTGTGCAGGCTGTCGTCACAGAAATACATCATTAGATTGTGATGTTTATTCTAATTTCGGTGATTTATTTACTTCTTCACAGAGCTAGAGTTATATTATATATTATATATATATTATATTTACCATAGTAATAACTACAGACAGTCAACTCTAATCTATTCTTTTTTCCTCATTTGCTGATCTGAAAAAATGAACTGAATCATGACTCAAAACTGTGATGTGATCCAAATTGTGAATTTTGTGATCCGCGACACCTATTTTAAATTCATATGGAAATCTAATTCTATTTTAATATCTGCTTCACTCCTTTTATTTTGTGTCATTGTATTTTACAGCCACTTATGCAGAGGCCAGGGTAAAGCTACATCAAGCTGAGTATACATCAGACCTGACAGACACCGAAGATGGCTTGACAAAGAGAAAGTAGGTGTTTGTGGGGGAATACAGGTTAAAGGTCATTTCCATAATATAGAGGCAGTATGGTTTACCTTATATATCTTCATATTAACCTCTCTAGGGCAAGGGCAAAACTCTTCCAGAGTCAGAGCAAGCAACTAGAATCAAGTGAGCATTCTGATTCAGAGGAGGAACTTCCACCCACTCCCCCAGAAAAACTCCTTGGGCCAGCAGCAAAGAAAATGACCAGCCGGATCACCATCCCCACTGTCCAGCAGGTCGCCAGCCCCACTGCCCAGCGAGTCGCCAGTTCCACTGTCCAGCAGGTCACCAGCCCCACTGCCCATCGAGTCGCCAGTTCCACTGTCCAGCAGGTCGCCAGCCCCACTACCCATCGAGTCGCCAGTTCCACTGTCCAGCAGGTCGCCAGCCCCACTGCCCAGTGAGTCGCCAGTTCCACTGTCCAGCAGGTCACCAGCCCCACTGCCCAGAGGGTTGCAAGCCCCAGTTGTGAAGCCATGTTCTCTAAACTTCTTACAATTGTAGAAGAAATTAAGGAGACCCAGAAAGTTCATTGTAAGATGCTAAATGTCCTGCTGAAGAAGCAAGATGCATCAGTGATGGAGGTTCCTGATGGAGTGGTCTTCCCGCTGCAAACTCAAGCAGATATTGAGGCTCTTGAGGAGAAACTGGGGGACCGCAGTCTAATGTCTGCTGTTGTAAGTTTTTTTTGTTTGTTTTTAAAAAAAGTTTTTTTCCAAATTGATTTGCATTAGCCTACAAAACAAAAATATGTATTACATTACAGTAAATTACATAAAGGCTACAACTTCAAATGTTTAGTTGACTTTCCGGCTGAATTTTTAAATCTTTGAAGCTTATTGTCTTGGCAGTTAATGTAAGCCTTTTTTTCTCCTTTTGGCTCTCATCCCTAGGTTGCCATGGTGGCAGATATAGGGGGCACAAGTGTAGATGATGCAACGAGGCGAATTATGAAATACATTCTGTCAAACGAGCTGGCATTGGACTATAACATGTTTGGCCGTCACGGGAAAAAGAAGTTTAAGGACTTGCGTCTTTTCAACGTTGTGTATGGTAAGTAAATTAGAGAAGTTCTTCAACTAATGAAAATCATTTGTTGAAGAACATTCCATCTGCAGGGATTAAAGTTCTCCGTCGCCCCGACGGATTTCCGTCAGTTGGAAAAATGAGAGGAAAGAATATTAGAATATTTGACATAGCACAAAAAATAATATTATATATTATATATATTAACATTAACCAATGTTGCTGTTAATAATTGACATAGGCCAGCCTGCAAAAATAAAAAAAATAAATAATCCAATTTTGATGTAGTATACTGAAAAAAATCATTTTTCAATTAAATAAAAAATGTGGTTTGTTTACATTACAAACATGGCATTTAAAGGGTTAAAAAATATGACAATTATTGAGTATTTGGTATTTTTGTTTATGGCTCAAGTTGATGAAATACAAAAAAAAAAAAAAGTATTAAAATGTTTTGGGACATTAATACCCCTAAGTGCAGATTATGCGCTTTCGGTGGTTAAGAAGGGGCTGGGGATCGGAGGGTTAAAGAGAATATGTTTTTAATGTTAGCTCATACTGTCAACCAAATTTTACAGAGGCTCTTAAAAAGAATTCATTGACGGCACAGGTGAACCAGCAGGAAGCAGAGAGGGCACTGTCGAAATGGTTCACTGGGGCAAGAGACAGAGGAGGACGAAGGGCATCCAGACAGCCAGTGCCAAATTAAACAGTACTGAGCAGTGGTGGAATATGAGTGAGTGCAGAAAATTTGTGTTCAGGTACAAGTACAGTTACACCGTTTAAATATTACTCAGTTACATGTAATACTACTAAAGTAAAGAACCTATCTTCAAGACTAACTTGTAATATTACATTGTTTTCTTGCCAATGTTGGCTAAAAAGTTTGCAAAATGTTGACAAACTGTTACATTGATTTTCTGGAACAATTATTTTCATTACCAATAAATCTGTTGATCATTTTGTCTATTAATCAGCAAAATATTTGGTCCATAAAATGTTATATGTGACTGAAAACCAGAAAATATTCATAAATAAAAAGTTGAAATCAGAGAATGTGGCCATTTTTTAAATTAGATAGAGCCTGACTCAAACTGGTTGGTGATTTTTTATTTTATTTAGTTTTCATGGTTATAAGCAAGGTGTTTACACTTGCAGTATATAGCATCTGAACTAAAAGTTGAATTTGAAAAGATAGTAGTCTCACCGTGTGCTCTAGTACTCTCAGCCATGGTAATATTTTGTTAATTAATTGGTGTGTTGCTACTCAAATTTTCCAGATGGATTGTAAGGCAATATTTTTTGTGTGTATAGAGGTTTGTGAATGAGGGAGGCATGTTTCATTTTATGTGAAAATTATTCAAATCCTTTCATTCTGGTCAGTGGGGTAGCATAGACCAGGGATCTTAAAGCTGGGACCAAGATGGGTCTTGTGTATTTAGCCCAGTTGGGGCCCACTTAACACCTAGTGTAATCCAGTCTTAAACCCACATGGGCAAGCATGCGACCAACATAGAACCCGCAGACAATCCCACTTGCAACCCATGTTTCAGCTCATGTTGTCCCCATGTAGGACCCACATAGGACTAAAAGCTGGGACCAAAATGGGTCTTGCATATCTTGCCCAGTTGGAGCCCACCTAACACCTAGTGTTATCCTGCATTAAACCCACATGGTTAGTTAGCATGGGGCCAACATGGAACCCGCGAACAATCCGACTTGCAACCCATATTTTAGCCATGATGTCCCCATGTAGGACCCACATAGGACTAAAAGCTGGGATCAAGATGGGTCTTGTCTGTTTTGCCCAGCTGGGGCCCACCAAACACCTAGTGTAATCCTGCATTAAACCCACATGGTTAGTTAGCATGGGGCCAACATGGAACCCGCGGACAATCCCACTTGCAACCCATATTTCAGCCCATACTGTCCCCATGTAGGTCCCACACAGGACTTAAAGCTGGGATCAAGAAGGGTCTTGTCTGTTTTGCCCAGCTGGGGCCCACCAAACACCTAGTGTAATCCTGCATTAAACCCACATGGTTAGTTAGCATGGGGCCAAAATGGAACCCGCGAACAATCCGACTTGCAACCAATATTTTAGCCATGTTGTCCCCATGTAGGACCCACATAGGACTTAAAGCTGGGACCAAGATGGGTCTTGTCTGTTTTGCCCAGCTGGGGCCCACCTAAAACCTGGTGTAATCCTGCCTTAAACCCACATGGGCAATTGGCTTGGGGCCAACATGGAACCCGCGGACAATCCCATATGGGTGCGATCTGACAATCCCATATGGGGCCCATTATTCAGCCCACTTTGTACCCACATGGGCCCCACATAAAAATGTTGGCTGGGTATGGCTCCCCTATGTGGCTCAGGTGAAGTTGCTGGGTCCTGTATGGTTGGGGCAGATGGAGGTCCGTGTCGAGGCAAAGCCGGCTTTGTACTGACCCTTGTTAAAAATGAAACACTAGAGACCAGACCCGGACAGTCGTGCACGGCGCTCTGTCGGACACGCGCCCCCGGGTTCCGTCCGACCGGAGGCAGCAGTGAAGACACACCAGAGCGTGTGAGACAGAGGGAGGATCGTCTCCAGCTTCACCCGCACCGGGATTTATTCACAGAGCACCAGCCGGATAACCCACAACCGGTAAGTCGAGCTGCGCTCTCCCCGCTGTGTTGCCAAAAGCCCCCTCTCGGATATCTCCTATCATCAGAGGAGTTCGGCCTATGCAAATGACTCCCTTCGTTACATAACAACGGGAGCTGAATCTGAGCAGCCTGTAGGAGCACCGTTGTACCAGAGGGGGGGCTGCTCAGACCATGCAGGAGTCGCTTGTTTTCCTCATCCTGGGAGTTGACAGGCTCAGGGAGGACCAGTTTATAGTTGTAGAGACCAGAGAAAACCTGTTTTTCATAATATGGGACCTTTAATTTGTTCATGTCATAGAACAAGTATTTATGGGGGATGATGACGACAACACAAGCTGTCAAACTTTCCGTCATTATTCACTTATATTTTATTTGACTTTGCTTTTATTGTCTAATGAGAAATAAGGCTACAAATCACACTTCAAAGATGTTCCTTTTTATTAAACCGAATAATAAATAATCACATCAGATAAATTACTGTGAATGCCCATGAACAACACATTAGCTTGTATGTAAGCCTGGAAACAAAATACTTTAAACAGATCGGAGTCTATGCTAAAATATACCGAAAAACCAGCACGAAAGTAACACGGATTACCTGATCCTAGCAGAAAATGGAATTTCCAACTCCGGATAATTCTGATCTAGATTAAACTCTTTGAAAAACTGGGCCCAGAGGATGCTTCCTGGTAAATACATGTTGTGATTATGTCAGATTTGGATCCTGAAAATATCAGGAGATGCTCACTCTGTACAGTAGCCTACACTTGTGGAGCCCTTAAATGCAATAATGTTTGATTGATATGAAGTGTTGTTAAAACTTTGCTTGAGTACCAGACTGCTTAAAATGTGGACTTGTCACTGGATGATCTAAACCAGGGATGCCAGGGTTACGGCCCGCGGGCCGGACCCGGCCCGACTGTACGTCACATCCGGCCCGCGGGTGATAAGGGGAGAATATTTTTTTTAATTATTATTTTATCTATTTATTTTTTTTAAATATATACCGTAAATCCTGTATGGCCTGTATTCTATTACCGGCCAGTCACATTGTCGACAGGCAGCGTTATTTCCACCCTTTCCCTTCATTCAGGTTCGCGTCGCGAAGATTTTGGCTGAGGCTATATTAAAGGATTTACGGTATGCCCTGCAATGCATTCGACTCACGGCGAGTGTGGACAGACGGTGCGCCGCTGCCTCCCGCAAGCTCTCGAAAATATTTTAAACTGAATGTTGTCCATGTAAAATAAAGACAGATTCAGCAACTGCATAGCTTATTTCTCGCTTAAAATGTTTTCAGAAACACGTTTCGGTGAACTATTGACGTAAAATTAGAGAAAGTTTCCAAACGAGCCGCCATGTTGGTCGGTTTGAAATCCGGGAGCAGACAGGACAGCTGTGAAAGTGATCCAATCAGGTGCAGCCATGTAGTGTGCACGTGATTGTATGAAGGAGAGCGCCTGTCAATCATCCTCCTTTGTAATGTATGTAATTTAGGCCTCATTGTGAGGCTATTTTGGTGCCAATGCAATTTCTTTTTGATGTGTAGGCCTTCATGAATAATTTCAAATAGCCTACCTATCCATGTGTTGAGTCAATGTTTGGCCTTTTCAGTCCGAAAGTGTAATCCGGCCCCCTGAGGTCTCACTTGAAAAAAATCTGGCCCCCTGTCCAATTTCACCCTGATCCAAACCAAAGCGTTTGTTGCGTCTGGTTGATATTTACCTGGTGGAGATGAGTGGGACATGAATTTGATCATAAGCTTTTACTTGGTTTAAAATGCGTAGCGTTGAGAAGGATGGTTTAGTTGAAGACAGTGCCAATTGTTGTGGTGACAGAATCCACTGTGCTGAGAGTTGTCATAGCAAACATGTCTTCCTGGCATCACTCGAAAGCCTCTGAAGCAGCATCACAGGACACTGAGCAGCTCTTTACCACAGCATGAAGCGGTAAAATCCTCCCACACCACACTGCAATCATTTGTCTCCTCTCTCCTCTGATAGAAAAACAATAGATAAATAACAACTGAAACACGGTGATAAGAAGTGTTCATGTAAAATCCATCATTAAGTAACAGGTGAACAACAGTAACGGTATTATTTGTTAATTTTATGAAAGTTCTGCTCATCAAAATGTTGCTTTGATTATTATCCAGGGGCTTCTGTTAGGTCTTTAAACATGTTAGTCTGTTACTCCAACTGGTGTTCCTAGATTGTATCTCACATCTCACTGGTAGCTGAAGCAACATTCAAATAATAATACTAAATACAGAGGAAATGGATGAGCTGCTGACAGCTCAGAAAGAAAATCAACTAGGTATGTTTATACAGTGAATATATAGTGGAAACCAGATGTTTACATATACTGTATTAAAAGACACATAAACCTTTTTTTCTCACTGTCTGAAGTTAAATCAGGCTAAACTTCTCATGTTTTAGGTCAGTTAGGATTCCCGAAATTATTTCTATTTGCCAAATGCCACAATAACGAGAGAGAATTTCTGAGATAATTTTTTATTACTTTCTGTGAAGTCAAAAGTTTACATACAGAAAGATTACTATGTCTTTAAACAACGTGGGAAAGCCCAGCTGATGATGTCATGGCTTTTGGATCTTATTAATTGGAGGCACACCTGGGGAAATTTGTTAAGGCCACACCTCAAACACACTGCTTCCTTGTTTCATCACATTACATTACATCACATCATGGGGAAATCAAAAGAAATCAGCCAAGCTATAAGGAAGAGAATTGTGGCGCTCCTGGTTCATCCTTGGGTACAATTTTGAGATGCTTGAAGGTGCCATGTTCATCTGTTCAAACAATTATACTATATATATATATATATATATATATATATATATTATAATTATGTGTTTTGGTCCAAAACGTGCAAATCAATCCCAGAACAAAAGCTAAAGACCTTGTGAAGATGCTGGCTGAAGCTGGGAAGAGAGTGTCATTATCCACAGTGAAACGAGTCCTGTACCAACATGGGCTGAAAGGCTACTCAGCGAGGAAGAAACCATTACTCCAAAAGAAACATAAAAAAAGCCAGATTATAGTTTGCAAATGCACACAGGGACAAAAACCTAATTTTTGGAGACATGTTCTGTGGTCTGATGAAACTAAAGTGGAACTGTTTGGCCATAATGACCATCATTACATTTGGAGGAGAAAGGGGGAAGTTTGTAAGCCTGAGAACACCATCCCAACTGTGAAGCATGGGGGTGGCAGCATCACGTTGTGGGGCTGTTTTGCTGCAGGAGGAACTGGTGCACTTAAAAAATAGACGGCATCATGAGGAAAGAACATTATATGGAAATATTGAAGCAACATCTCAAGACATCAGCCAGGAAGTTAAAGCTTGGGCGCAAATGGGTCTTTCATCACAAAGCCCTGATCTCAATCCCATAGAAAATTTGTGCGAGGCTGCCTACACACCTGACTCAGTTACATCAGTTCTGTCAGGAGGAATGTGCCAGAATTCTAGCAAACTATTGTGAAAAGCTTGTGGAAGGAAACCCAAAACGTTTGACCCAAATCATACAGTTTAAAGGCAATGCTATCAAATACTAAGAAAATGTATGTAAACTTCTGACTTTGAAAAAATAAGACAAATTCTATGAAATATTCTCTCTCTTGTTTTTTGGCATTTAGCAAATAGAAATACATTTGGTAATCCTAAATTGCTTAAAACAGGAGAAGTTTAGTCTGATTTGACAGTGAGAAAAAGTGTTTATGTGTCTTTTTAAACAGTGTATGTAAACTTCTGGTTTCAACTGTAAATGTTTGGTTCCGTATGAAACATTTTTTCATATCCATCTTGGTCCTGCCCGACCCTGACTGCTGGTTTGATCTGGTCCACGGAGGCACCATATTGCCAAGATGCATGAAAGCTGGGATTAAAAATCAGAGTTATTCCACCAAATATTGATTTCTGAAGTATATTAATTTCAGAACATATTAATATTGTGTTGTTTAAAAATAATTATGAACTTGTTTTGTTTGCATTATTCAAGGTCTGAAAACACTGGATCT